>NW_025421294.1:7235000-7843750 GCF_011764305.1 Mustela putorius furo
ACATCAGAGGTCTTACATTATTTGAGAAAAGAGATATTTGCATGCAAAAAATATATATGTCTTCTCCACATCTTGCTAAAAAGATCTTTCCTTTTTTCTCCTGACAGTCTGGGCTTTTTAGAGTCATTACTTTCCTCCATTTTCTACTCACAGAGATTATTCAAAAGACCATAGGAAAATAGGAAGAGTTTGAATCAGAGGCAGATCACCTGTGAGGGTAACTATGAACTGGGACTCCCTCCTACAGGGCCACCTAAGGAATTTACACATGTGTCCAAACATCCATTTCTATCTTCCCCTTCTCTTTTCATCTCCCTCCTCCCCAGCCCAAGACACCAAAGGGAGAAGAAAGGTAGGAAGTGCAATATAATAGCAAGTGCCCCCCTCTCCGACCCAGGCCTGTCCCCTCAGGCCAATGATCAACCCTGAGCCACTGATAAATCCTGAACTACAAAAAGAGGATAGGTGTGATTGGGGTTTTATTTTGGACTGGACTGAATAACTGGAATTTATGTGAAAGAGATCTGACCAAGATGTCAGTAATGTCCAGGAAAATCCGATTAAGCAGAGCCATAACTTTCCTCCATGAAAAGGAGGAAAGTACTTTAATCCAATGAAAGTAAATCACTGGTTAAAAAGAAAGAACACCCTTGCTTGTAACCTGCTAGAATAAACTTTCAACAAACTAGTTACAATCCGATTGCTTTTATTATTTCTATTCACTCCCCATTTCTCTATCAGAATTTGGTTTACCTTTCGAAAGATAAAGGAACCAGAACCAACATAACCAGGGCCATAAATGTGTCTCACCATCCTTTGAGCCTTTTCTTATACAGCATAGACCTGAATCTTCACACCTTGTGCCCAAGACAGATGGAGGAAAACCATCTGGTTTTTTTTTTCCTTTCTCTGATACTGTTTCCTTTGCAGACTTGTTTGCACCCAACACATATCTTAACTGGAACAGTATTTAGGGGAGGGTATCATCATTCCCTCTTAACACTAGACCATGATCTGTTTCCCAAAACCCATGAATTACAATATTGGAATGTTACAGAATAGCTTCTGAAATTCCAAATAGTATATAACTCACCCTGGAATTTTGTTAAAGTGTAAATTCTGATTCTATAGTTCTGGGGAAGAACATGAGATCTTCCATTTCTAACACATTTTCAGGTTTGTGGACCAAAACTTGTGTGCAGGGCTCTAGAGTAGAGAAAGCTTTACCTCATTTGATGAGAGAACAAAATAATCATAATGATAATGATAATAATAAAAAAAATTGTAAAGCTCTCCAGCACCTCTGAAAAGGGGATTTAATCAAGAGACAAACAAAAGAAAGTCCTCCGCTTTTAAAATGGGGAGGCACTAGATGGCTGGGGAAGATGGCAGGGCAGGAGGATCCTAAGTTCATCTCCTTCCAAGGACATACCTGGATAACAGCCACATCGGTGCAACTAGTTCAGAAAACAACCCCAAAGCTGGCAAAATGAACTTTCCACAGTTAATCACATGAAGGGTCCCTATACATCATAAAGGGCAAGAGGCTTGGAGCGCCAGAAGGGAACGAAGCTCCCACCAAGACTTGAACCACAACAGGGAGGGACACCATAGGCACAGAAAAGGGAGAGGAACAGACCTCACATGAGGCACCCCAAAAGTATATATGCAGCAGAATATTACTCAGCCATAAAAAAAGAATGAATCTTGTCATTTGCAACAACACAGATGGAACTAAATGGTATGCAAAATGAAATAAATCAATCAGAGGAAAACAAATACCATATAATTTTACTCATATGTGGAATTTAAGAAAAAAAATGAAAACATTTTAAAAACACAAACAAAAAAGCAGACTCTTATATACAGAGAAAAAACTTCTGGTTGCCAAAGGGGAGGTGAGTGGGGAGGATAGTGAGATAAAGGGGATTAAGGGTACACTTACCCTGATGAGCGCTGAGAAATGCACAGAACTACTCAATCATTTCATTATATGTCTGAGGCTCCCATAACACTACATGTTAATTATACTTAGATTTTTTTTTTAATGGGGAGGGCCTATGGGGGTCAGGGCAAGGGAAACAGCAGAGGGAGTCATATAGGGGGCTCTACTTGACAGGAGTTATGACCCTAAGTTGAAAGACAAAGTCAGCCCAAAGTGACCTCTAGGAAAGAGATCTGAGTTCGTGATAACTCTCCCTCTAAGCTCCTGCTGGGGCTCAGCCCTTACCAAACCCAAGAGGAAACCAGAAAGCCAGGAAAGCCTCTGATGGAGTCATAAAGTTCAGCCACCTGGGGCAGAAGGGGCTAGAGAAGGGGTGGGACGGGCATCCAGAGGGCAACAGGCAGTTATCTTGCAATCTAGAGCACAGAGCTAGTAGGTAATAGACAAGACACAAAAACACAGGCTTTCTTGTTCTCCAGTCTTTTCTTGCATGCCACTGTGTGTGTTATGTGTGTGTTCACTTGGGCACACGCACACAAGTAAGTATACACATAAGCACCTTGAAGATAGGAAGTTGCACACTGAACAGATTCACCTGGGACTGTTTGGCTCAAAATGCTTCAGTTGGTCCCCTGATTCTGTAACTCACCTAGACCCTCCAGGTCAAGCCCTCCTTGGAGTTCTAGATCCAACTGATCGGACCAGCAGAGCTGCAGTATGAACCCGATGGCCTGTAGGGCCTTTCCAGTGCCGTGCTGCCACGTGATGCTAGGGATGGTTTTCTTCCTCCTGCTGAGTAAAACATAAAGCTACTTTCCAGATTTACATGAGCCCAAATTACCTTACCTCTCTGACCCACAATATTACTGGAAATGTCAACCTGTCATCGACTCGATGTTATTTTGCAAAGTCCTGCACTTTGACTCGGTGTCATGTCCCAACCTCCTATGGTATTTGGTGAGAGTAAACAAAGAGGAGTTATTCATGAGTGGGGCATTGATGACTATTTCAAATGCCACAAATTTCTTAGTCGCTACTATTAACATGGAAAGCTTTCCTCTTCTTTTTGTAAAGCTCATTATCATGAAAACATATGTTGAAAGCACGTATTTGGGTTGGGACAGCTCTTTGGATACTAAATCTTGTAACAGGACTCTATTTCTTGACATTCAGTGAAGACATTTTTGGTATGATTTCATATGGGATCTTTTTCAAAATACTTCAGTTTCTCACTCCAGTTTTTATTGCACAGTCAGTGTATTAAATTGCCTATGGATACTACATACTCACTTACCTTGATATAAAGAAATTAAATCACAACTAGAACAATCAACTAGGAAATGAACACTTGCTTGTTTTCACATCCAATTCATACCATTTACTGACTCTCTCCTGTGTACTCAAAATGGTCCTATTTGCTAAACAAATACAGCAACAGGTAACACACAATTATCCCAAAACATTGTTCTGCTTCAAGCTACTCTGTCATCAAAATCCCTGACAGTGTCATTAGTAACTATGAATAATACTGATAAATATTTATGATTTTTAAAATGATATAATCTGTGTGAAAGACTTTTCATTAAGAATAATAATAGTTTCAGGGCACCTGGGTGGCTCAGTGGGTTGGGCCGCTGCCTTCGGCTCAGGTCATGATCTCAGGGTCCTGGGATAGAGTTCCGCATCGGGATCTCTGCTCAGCAGGGAGCCTGCTTCCCTCTCTCTTTCTCTCTGCCTGCCTCTCTGTCTACTTGTGATTTCTCTCTGTCAAATAAATAAATAAAATCTTTAAAGAAAAAAAAAGAATAATAATAGTTTCTAGGTCAAAGTCACTAAAAGAAATTCTGTTTTTGCATTAGCAGCAGGTCACAAGAAGAAAGGATCAATAATACAACAGGGTCCACATGCTCCTGGTGGCAGAGCTCTCTAACATTTATTGGGTGTGGTGCGTAAACAATGAAGTTTGGAGCACTAAAAAAAAGAAAAAATTAAATAAAATATATATTAAAAAAACATTAAATCCTTTTACGTATACTTAAACTTCTGCAGCAGGTGAGGATTAGTAGTTTGAACCAGTAAAAGGCAATGGGGTTGACAATGGATAAGACATGGGAGGGAAGAAAACACACTAGCAATTGCTTCACCAGAAGGGGGCCCATATTTATTTATCAGAGAAACAAAGCTACCTCCCAGTTACCCAGCTGGTCAGTGACAGAGCCAAAAACAAGCGGAGGATTTCTTACTCCTCTGGTGCCACTTTCCCTACATTTCATCTGATGATCTTCCTATATTTGCAATGAATTTACAGCCCCTACCTTCCTACGCAGAGTACTCCATACAAATGGACAATGAATTCAGTTAAAACAAATACCAAAACAACACCTGTATTAGAAATCAAAAGCAATTAAGGAGAATACACCATCTATTTATGTGAGATAATCTTGCCCCAACAATTACTGGCTCAACTAAGAAAGTAATAATGCCCCTAGTTACCAGATCCCACGTGGCAGCTCATTTTAATGTGGAAATCACTTTTTTACAGGAAAAAAATATCTATTTGGAGATCTCAAACTGTGTACAAACCTACATTTAAAACGCTATGAAAATGATCATGGACGATGAAGCCAGCCCAAACCAACATAATCAGGGCGTAGGCAAAATATGATGGAAAATTAATACGGACAACAGACGCAGCTAGTCTGTTTCTTTTACTTTTTAAAGTTTTTATATAACTTCAGTTAGTTAAAATACAATGTAATGTCAGTTTCAGGTGTGCAGTTGAGTGATTCAACACTTCCATACATCGCCTGGTTCTCATCACAGGTGCCCTCCCTAATCCCCTTCACCCTAGTTGACCCATCTCTCCACCCACCTCCCTTCTGGCAAACACCAGCTCGTTCTCTATAGTGAAGAATCTATTTCTTGGTTTGTCTCCCTCTCTCTCTTTCTTTCCCTTTCCTTGTTTGTTTTGTTTAGATTCCACATATGAGTGAAATCATATGGTATTTGTCTTTCTCTGACTTTTCTAAAACAGTGTTTTCCACCTGTATGTGGTTTTCCTCCCATTTCCACCAATATGCTAATTCAGGCTCCTGCTGTCTCATACCTAAAAATGATGTTCCTGATTCTGCCTTATAGCTTTTGATCCTCTAATATACCCTCATTATAAAGTAAAAGCAGTGTGTGGGAGAGTTTCAGTAAATAAACTAATAATTATTAAACCCAAACTAAGCACCAGGCTCAGTACAAAGGACTTTACAGATGTGTTTTCTCATTTAAATTTATACTCTTTGAGGTGAGTAATAATCTCTCCATTTTAGATGAAAAAACTCAGGTTCAAAGAGGTTCAGCAACTTTCCCAAGATCATGCAGCTAGTAAATGGGAAAACCCCAAATATCAAATCATGGTCTTCTCCATATCTAATCGAATCCATACCTAAAGCATACCCCTTTCCTACACTATGTGGATAGACATGATTACTAGCACAACTAGTAAAAGTGATTCCCTTGGGGTGTACAGCAAAGCTGATCCCTTTGACAAGTGATACTTAGGCTCATGATCCTTTCCCTGCCTTGCACAGTTCCTCCATCAAAAATTGTCCTGCCAGTCTTCCAAGACTCAGCTTTAGTTGTGTTTCATTTCTTACAGGAAGCCTTCCCCATTTTACAGCGTGATCTCTGCACCTTTCCTCTGCTTCGATAAGCCCCTAACCATACCTTTATCACAGCATAGATCACACTGCAGTCCAATATGTCTATTCCTCTAAAAGCCAGTGAGGTCCTTGACAAGTAGAGCTACATTCTGTTCCTCACTGTCCAGCACCACACTCACTCTCCCACTGTAGGCTTCTAGTCTGAAGCAGCAGAACTCGAAGAGGAAAAGATTTAACACTAACTCAAGTTTAGGGCTTTAGTTATGTGTTAGACTGGAAATTCTCCTGAATTTAGACTCAGTTTGTGACTTAGGCAGCAGAAAGAATGTCTATTACTCAAGATTGAACATCACATCCATGGAACTTGATGGATTTTTAGCCTGTGGCTAAGAAAGTTTAAAGACCAGAGGAAGCAAAAATAGAATTTTGCAATTTAGGTGCACCAGGTTCGCTCTGGAAACTAGTCATTTTGCATCTCCAGTGCCTAAGACACTGAAGAAAAAAAGAAATGACTTCTCTTGTCTTAACTGTGAAGGTTTCCCTAGTAATTTCCAAGAAATGTAGGACATCAGTCATCCCTCTAAATAAGCAAATTTTCTAGATGCTGGAGCCCCCATCTTTAGAGACCTCAGTAGTAGAAGATTGTCTTAACAAATGTTAGTCATAGTAGCTAGCTAGGTTTTATAGCATATTGATTGTGTGCCAAGAAGGGATGGGGAGGCCTGCTTGTGAAGAGCACTGTAGGGTCTAAGGAGCTTCACACATATTTTACCATTTAACTCTCATAACAATCAACATTCACCTTCCCATTTTATGGACACGGAAGCCAAAATGGGAGAAGTTAAGTGACTTGACCAAGATTGCACTTTAAGTTAATGGAAGACTCCAACCCAGACTGTCTCCACAGTCCATGCCCATAACTCATACCCAAGACTGTCACCTATTCAGAGCCAGCTCTAAGGACAAGCAGGATGAGGGATAGAAGACTTGAAGGCAGAGGCTCCTGCACACACAAATAAGTGGAAGTACAAAGGGGCCAGCTGGGTGGGGCAATAAGCAAGTCCCAAGGAGCTGGACTTTAAGAAGTGGGGGCAGGGGATGCCTGAGTGGCTCAGTTGGTTAAGCAGCTGCCTTCGGCTCAGGTCATGATCCCAGCGTCCTGGGATCGAGTCCCACATCGGGCTCCTTGCTCGGCAGGGAGCCTGCTTCTCCCTCTGCCTCTGCCTGCCATTCTGTCTGCCTGTGCTTGCTCTCTCCCCCCCACCTCTCTGATAAATAAATAAAATCTTTAAAAAAAAAAAAAAAGAAGTGGGGGCAGTATGTTGGGATCTGGATAGGAGGGGCCTTGTATGGCACGATGAGGAGTTTGAGCACCACCTGAGGCCTGCAGAGTGGGGGACTGCTCTGGAAGCATAATGGAAGATAACAAGAAATTCAGAAGGCCTGGATTAAGGCAGACCAATCTATGAGTATCTGAGCTAAGGCAGTGAGAAGAGTTGTAGAGAGGAGAGACCCTTGCATCCAAAAGACTGTTCTGAGGGAGATGCAACAAGATTCCATGAACAACCAAACATGAGGAGTCAATGAAATGGAAGGAAAAGATGATGATTCTGTGGCTTCTTGTGGAGATGTGGTTGGATAGTGATGGCAGTGAGGAACAGATTTCGAAGGGAAGTGATGGGTCCCCTTTGGGTTATGCTGAATGTGAGGGGCTAGAGTACCACGGGGACTATCTAGAGGCAGCTGAGTGTATAGGGCTCAGGTGAGGGGGTCGCTGGTAGAACATTATCTGGTAAATTTTTCCCAAAAATTTCTCTTCTAGTCAACATGTATTGCTGACTTCTGGACTGAAATACTGGAAGTGAATGAAATCACCTGGGAAGGGTACAGAAAGAATGGTCTTTTCCCCCACATTTTTAATTTTTAGGCTGTATTCAGATTCTTTTGATTCAATTGACCATTTATTATTCTGCCAGATATGAATTCTGGCCTAGATAGTAATTTTTTATTATTCCCTAGGATTACTTTTTTTTATTCTTTATTTACATTTTGTTTCTGTACTCTTCAGTGGGTTTTTTCTTATATCAAACATTAACTCCATAAACACACACACACACACACTCACACATATATATATATAAATCTCTATATGTGTGTGTATGTGTGTGTGTGTATGAAGATTCATTGTAAGAATTGGCTTATAAAGGCTCTGAAGTTCCACTACCAGCTGTCTGCAACATGGAGACTCAGGAAAGCTGGTGGTATAATTCAATATGAATCTGAAGTTCTGAGAACCCAGGGGCTGATGGTCTAAGACCTAGTTCCTAGTCCAAAAGCTGAAGAACCAAGAGTACCAATATTCAAAGGCAGAAGACAGATATCACAGCTCAAGCAGAAGGGGTGAACCCCCTACATCTGCCTCTATTCTATTCAGGCACACCCACACTAGGGAGGGCAATCTTCTCAACTCAGTCTTCTAATTCAAAAGCATCCTCACAGACCCATCCAGAAATCATGTTTTACATGGGAACTGACCATCCCTTTAGTCCAATCAAGTTGACACAAAATTAACCATCACAACTCTGCCCTTTTCAACCTGTATCCATACGTATCTCTTTAAGCCATACTTAATCTCCAGATAAAGACAACAGCAAGGTTATAATTCTATCTAACATGATATAACCAAAATGTATAACCAAAAATGTACTAATACCTCCCTCAGAAGAGGGGGCAAAGTCCTTGAGTGATGTCTATTCTTCTACTGATATGCTGTAACTTAAATACTATGATGTAGAATCAACAATGCATAAATACCGGTATCAAGTCAATGCATTTGACCTTACATGATAAGGGATTAAGGGAGGAGGAAAAAAAAAGACATTTACTTAATATATAGATATGTGTACACAAACATATTCATAAAAATAAGGAGGAAGTACTCATGACAATTAAAGTCCTCATTTCCACAATTGGTCATGTGCTTACAGTTTATAACTACTTTCTTCCACCACCCATTCTGTATCTCCTTTGCCTTCAGCAAGTACCTCAGCTGGTCATGATTTTTTATATGGCAGACTGACCCAAACCTTCATTCCTGAAGGGTCCAGGCCATTAGCTAGGCTGTTGTGGTTTTCCATGGACCTTATTCACAGGACACAGTAATACCAAGGTATCCCCTAAGGGACTTCTTGCATTCCACACTCTTCCTTATATCCCTTGTAGAGTAGCAGCCCAATTTCCCTTTGATAAACAGGACCAATCATCCAAGCTAGTACTATAACTCTTTCTTTGCCTACTGAGTCAGAGGCATGAGGAGTCCAAAACAGCCAGGTCTTAAAAGTTCTGTTCAATGGAATCCCTGTCATGTCCCCCAGGGGAAGCATTCCTCTCTCTGGAACTAAAACCTCTAGGCCAACACAGCATAGAGTCACAGGAACAATAAGCAAAAATTTCACTAGTGGGTTCTATAGGTCATAGTGAGTGGTACTACTCCCATTTTCACCCTTAATTCCTGGAAATGTGAATCTTACCTATGACTGAAACAGAAGCCTATATTGTATGCCAACTCAGAGCATATAGAGCCTTCTGGAGAACTCTTCCTCAGCCTTGTAAGGAACTGCCACCTATCTGACTCTATAACTGAATCTTCAAAAAGGCATTCTACCTATCTCTCAAGCCAGGTGCTTTAGAATGGTGGGGAACATGTAAGATCAGTGAATTCCTTTAATGTGCCCCCATGGCTACATTTATTTTGCTTTGAGATGAGTTCCTTTATCGGAATCAATGCTGTATGTAAATCTGTATGCAGAGTAAGTATCTATTGCAGTAAGAACAAAACACCGCCACTTCTAGATGAAGGTGGTCCAATGGAATCAACTTGCCAGAGGTAGCTGGCTGATCATTCCAATGAATGGTACCATATAAGGGGCTCAGAACTGGTCTCAGCTGCTGGCAGACTGGGCACTCCATGGTGACCACAGCCAAGTTGGCATTGGTGAATGGAATTCTAGGTTGCTAAGCCCATACATAACCTCCACTCCCTGCCATCGTGGCCACTTTCTTCATGTGTCTACTGGGCAATAACGGGGTTGGCTGGGAAAAGAAGCTGTCTGATATCTACAGAATGGGTCTTCCTAGCCATTTGATCATCAAAACTCTCCTCACCTGAAGTTGATTTAGTGAGGATTTACATGGGACCACACACACAGTGAAATTTCCTTTAATTTTCTTTCTAAAGCATATACGACATCTGGGGGACATACCCAATCTGAAGAGACACCAGGTCTCACCTTACAAAGACTTTCATCCCAATAACCCACTCCATCATCATCCAATTGTATTTATTAAGAGTCAAAAAAGAGCATTTTTGTAAATTCAATTATAGTATCCACATCCCTTTTTGGCAAACTATCCAGTAACGAGCTGCTAGAGTCTTCTTTGTCTTAGGCAGTGATATTATCTAAGCCTACACTGAGCCCCTATGGCTTAGTAAACACAACAGAAAATGCATTATTTTTCCTGGTCTTCATTAATAATTAATAAAATTACAGGTATATCAGATTTCCAGGCTACCCAGCTCACATCAGTGAAACCAGTATACAACTGCCTTCTCCCAAAAGATCACAATTAATTGAATGCTGCTGAATGTATGTTTTTAATTAATTTGTTTGACCTTCTCGTGCTGAAGCTGGAAAATAATGAGGCAAATTTGCAAGTAGAGGAACATGCTATGATTTGTAAGCTTTCTGTTCTTATGGTTTTAAAACTGCATCAAATTCATTTTTTAGCTTCCTGTAGACATGTAAAGAAATAATTATTACCAAATTATTCTAAAGTCCCAGAAAAGAAAATAGGCAGAGGTAGAGTATCCTCACAGCAATATGGGATTTGGCTTTCCAATCCAATCTTTCTTTTGCTTCCTTTGCCTGTCTCCCACGCTGACTCTACCTTTTCACCAACATTACTGTCTCCCTCTCACTCTCATACAGATACTCTCCTTCTTCTCCCAGTCACGGACATCGAAGAGTTAATGAGCAATTATTAAAAAGTTACTGGACAATTAATAATAATTATTATTAACTATGTTTATAAAGCTCCCTTAAAACTTTTTAAGTGCTTCCAAAAATATTATTTTAATTTCCTGGTACATGCTCACCTCCATAGAGATACAAAGATGATTGACATCCTGCACCCAGAGTGCTAAAGTCTAGTAGTAAAAATAAAACGTGGCGCAAATGACCAAACTATGAATCAGAAAATCAGAAGTACATGCTTTTCTCCACTCCAAGCTGCTCCAAGGCAGGATCCTACCATATTCCTCTTGATTCCCAGTATCTAGCTCCACGGTTGGCAAAGGGACTGTTGGCCGAAAGGAGGGCCCAAAGGAAAGTGTCATTCTTTCTAACCTGTGTATCATTAACTGTGCTGCAAGCCCCAGGTAAGGCAATAAAGATAAGCCACCAGGTCCCCGCCTTCACGGTACTGAGCTTCTAATGCGAGGAACATCTGAGAGCTTGGAGGCAAACAAAAATCCACACTGTAACAGATTTGGTAAGTGGAAGGAAGGAAGTAATGGGAAAAAATGGGTTAAAGAGTGATGGGAGGGGAGTAGAAGGGGTAAAAAGATCAAGAAATTAGAAGACCCTCCAACTCGAGAGATATCTGCAAATTTTTCTTATTTTCCAGTGCACTTATGGATTTAGAAGGTCTTTGAAGAAAAGATAGAAATACCAAGTCTTTTCTAATATTTCAAAGAATGCTGCCTAGAAGGGGAATAGGTCTTTACCCCCATGTACATAAAACACTCCTAAGTAAGCAAAGTTTGAGTTTTAAGTTTGTTTTTCCAATCTTTTCCTCCTTTTTGATGCGTATGCTTAGCTTGGCTCCCTAGAATATACAGTGGGAAACAAAAACCAAGTTCTCAGGGGATCTGATCTGGGGAGGAGGTATGAGGGACAGTGAAATAAAGTAGAAAGCTTCTTCTGTTGAGAGAAGCAACAGAAAGATACACGATGGTGGTGGCTACTGGCTGTTCCATTCATAGGACCTCTTGAGGGGGTCACAGGAAACGCATTTCAGAACCATCTGAGGGGAAGAGGGGATAAGGGAGGAAGCGGTCATTCAACATCTGATTTCTTATTTTACCCTGACAGACCCTGAATTCCTTCCACCTTTGAGTTCCTGCAATGTCTCCCCTACCCTGGACCCCATTCTGCACCCCCCGCCCCTCCCCCCCCCACACAATGTACCATCAGCAGGGCAGCCCTGGCAGGGCAGGAAGCTAGAGGCCTGAGGTAAAGTCAGGGTGAATATGACCTAAAAGTCACTTGGTCTTTTGAATTTTCAGAGTTCTCCCTGAAAATCATGAGGTAATTAAAGTTCCAATTCAGAGTGAGGTGGTCAAGCAGATTAACATTCTATGTAGTGGCAGTTTTAAAATATACCCTTCAAATCCCCTTCCTTGTCACCATCCTACACAACCCATTCACGCATGTGGGCATGTGTGTGTGTTTGTCTAAGTCATTTCTTTCCATTTTCAAGATGGCCTGATGCTTTCTGTGTGGAGATACAAGGTAGAAAGCAATGCAGCTCTTAAGTTTTCCAAAGGATGCCTTTTAGAGAGGTATTTTTTAAATGAAAAATTGTGTTGATAATATCCTTTTTAATTCCTCCAAATGTGAGCAAAATAAAATATTCTTAAAATAATGTTAGGTCCCAAACTGTCATTCCTATAGCAACTGATGACCATTTTAGTACAAAGCTGGGAGTGTTTTCAAGCCACAGCTCTCTGGCACCAGAATAACTTAGGGCAGCCAATGTGACAGGCCTAAGTGCTCCAATGACCCCAGAAGGGGTCATTAGGGGCAGAAGTAGCCTAAACCTTTCATATCCCAATTAATGCTGCCAATGATCTTTTTACAGATATGGTTAATTCCATTACCACAATAACTGAGGGTGTGTTGAAGGTTGGACAAGTTCAATACCCCCACAACTCCACTCTAGAAGGATGCTACAGTATCATGTAGCATACAGAATCATTTTAACTCGAGTTGACTCACCAAAACACCTCTTTATGAAATGGAAAAATGTAAACAGGCCCCCATTATGATGCCTACCATGTAAGAAATGTCTTTTTTTGTATTTTACTAAAGAAATTTGCTCACAGTAAATGTTTTATTTCCCATTGCCTTCCAAGGAAAGTGAATTCTGGTATTTAGAAGAACTTCTATTTGTTAAACAGAAGAAAACTTTTGCCCTTCGTATAATGGCCTCTGATGTTACTGCAGGCAGTTTAAACTAGTGAGTGGGAGTATCAGAGTTTGAAGTTAGAGCTGTTCTGTAACTAAATTGTTCTACCCAAGAAAGGTAAAGAGAGATTAAAAATTCCAGGAAGACGTCTAGAAAATGTGAGGCAGGGACAAGAAGACAGAGCACAGAAGGCAAAGCAGAGAGAGCGAAGAAACCTGGTAGCTATGAGGATGGGAAGACAAGGCAGGGCTCGCTCACTGAACTTGGTGTGCCAGGAAGGAGGGAGCCAGCACCGCGCAGGGCAACCACCCACCTGGGCATCTCTGTGTGGCCTTGGGAATACTTCAGTGCCCCTCATGCTCTTCACTGAAGTGAGGTTTTATCTGGGATAAAGTAAAATAGAAAAAGAGGATGAAAAAACAAAAGGAAGGAAGGAAAGAAGGAATGAAAAAAGGAGTAAGTTGGAAGGAAGGAAGGAAGGAAGAAAAGAGAGAGGAAGGAAAAGACAGGAAAGGGAAGGGGAGGGAAAGGGACAGGTGGAAAGAGTAAGGAAGGGGAGGACGGGAGAGAGGAGGGGAGGGCATGGGGAGGAGAGGGGCGGGGAGGGAAGGGAAGATTTAACTTTTAAGACCTAATGATATAACCTGATCTGTAAAGGAAAGACTACCATTCCCCCTACCCTTCTGGTCATTCACCAAGACCTTCTGGTTCATTCTACAAACAGGGCCTCCCTGAAGCAAGTGGGCATATTTTCCTTGTGCAGGCTATTTCACTCTAAGAAATAGATGGATGCCTTATATAAAAAACTTCACTTCAATATTAAAGAACCTAATAACGTTTTCCACATTAATATCTATTTCTGTTCTCTATGCTCCCTTACCATTCAAAGTATTGTGACAAATTATTTGCAAATATGGCCACAGTTAATCTCTTCCCTATATTTATACCCATTTGTAATGTAATTACCCAGCTGGGCTGGACTTGTGCCTTAGAGTAACTAATATAATGCATGTGAAGGGATGCACCCGTTTTGAGCTTAAGCCACAAAAAGACCTTATATGTGGCCTATATTAGTTTGCTAGGGCTGCCAAACCACAGACAGTGGTTTCTGTTGGCTTAACCACAGAAATTTATTCTCTCCCAGCTCCAGAGGCTAGCTAGCAGTCCAGGATTGAGGTGCTGGCAGGTTTGCTTTCTTCTGAGACCTGTCTCCTTGGTTCACAGAGAGCCGTCCTCTTGCTGTGTCTTCACATGGTCTTTCCTCTGTGTGTGTGTGCATATGTGCACCCCGAGTGTCTCTGTGTCCAAATTTCCTCTTCTGATAAGAACATCAGTCAGATGAGATTAGTGCCCACCCTAATCAGCTTCCTTAAAGATCCTGTCTCTAAACAGAGTCATAATCTGAACTACTGGGAGTTAGGACCTCAACAAAAGAGTTTGGAGAAAACATAATTCAACCCATTATTTATCTCATTCTGAGACCCCACTGCCACCATCTGACAAGTGCAAACCAACTTTATAGATGGTCAGCCAACCCAGAAGTAAAGCTGCCCCAATGACCTGCTCCTCATCACGAAAACATGAGAAAATCCAGGTGAGACCAAAAGAACCATCCAGCTGAACCCAGTCTGATCTGCAGAACTGTACACTGTGAGCTAAATAGATGGTTGCTGCTTCAAGCTCTAGGTTTAAAGGTGGCTTATTACACAGCAGTAATTAATGGAGACACTAACCATTTAATTAAAATGTATCTGGGACTTACCTTAAGCATAGCTCTATCAGTCAGAACCCTTTGGCTGCCACCAACAGAAACCATCTCTGGTTAATTTCAGTAAAGAGTAAGTCACTGGAAAGAATGCACTAACAAAATCAATGGAAAGCTTAGAAATAGGAACAGAAGTAGTGATGAAATCTAGAGAACAGGGACTATTCTCTTGTTTTGCTCTGCTGGCACTAAATTTTTCTTTAAAAATTTAGTTTAGAACATGTGCCACCAACCCAATGTTCCGGGTCTCAAGGGCAAGTCTCACTGACTGCACCCGGGCCTCATGCTGCAGAACTGCCAACCAAATGCATAGGATACAACCGGCCCACCCCACACTAAGTTAGCATCACTCTAAGAAAGGATACAGCAGTGACAACATTTCGTGGAAGCACTGGAAACCTCACACACGTCTTCTGATGCTCTAGTCACTACATGGGATATAATCTGACATGAGTCATGACATGAACACTGACATGAGTGTGAATCCCATAAGCACAAAAAAACTGTGGGGTCTATGGCCCCTCGGCTGAGATGTCTTGCCTATTGACCGTCTTAGAGGGACTGACAGAGAGGCCACCCAGCTGTCTTTCTTTTGCATAGCTGCAAATCAAAAATTACAGGTTATATAATAAATTATCCTGACAATCAAGTACAGTGTGCAAGAATATTTGTAGATCATCAACCCATTCATAGCCGCTCTAGAAAGATTCTTATTTACTAGCAATGAGGAAATTTCTTGATATTATAAGAAGCCTGACAATGGTCTATCTTTTTTGAATTAATGATGATGCTGAAGAAGACCACAGTCCAGCTGCTAACTTTTTGTTTTTTCCCCTCACAGATTCCCTCTCTCCAGTGTGGCTAGGAGAGGGCAGGACAACTTTATTGTTTCACCCATGGTTCTTCATATAATGGAGGTGAGATAATTTTCCAGAAAGAAAGTGGGCTGCCAGTCCCAAAGGAGAAGGAATGAATTAACTGGAAGAGCCAAAAATGAGCCCTGTGTCAGGTTCCCGGTTTGAAAAGAGCGTAGCAAGAAATACCTAAGAAGTCGTTTCTGTCCTTATGAGCTTAAAATGTGTTCCCAAAAATAAAGCAAGCAAAACAAGGCGCTGAGCTAAGTTAGTGGGTCTTATTTAGAAATGACAGTTGAGTAATGGAGAAGTAAAGACCAGAAGATCAATAAAAAAAAAATTACTGAGAGGGAAAGAAGAACTGTAGAGAGAAGGTTTTAATTTATAGTTGGTTTTAATTTATAGTTGAAGGATGGACTTCAGGGAGACATGCTGTGGCTCTAAAGCATAGAGTGTTACGTGTATGTGTGTGGATGGATAATACACCACACTTCAGCTAATATGGTTCCTTAGTTGCAATTCTGACCCATGCCTTTGTTCAAACTGTGAGGTAAGAGAAAATCTATATTGGTCTCTTCCTCCCAGGTCCCGGCACAGAGCTCCTAAAACCCTTATCATGTCTTGGGTGATAGGGTTTTTTGTTTTTGTTTTTGTTGTTCTAAAGAGGTGACTCTGGGCAGCCTCTAGAGGGCTCCTGGATGGGGCTGGTCCCCAGAAAGACCACGCCATGATTGGAAGCTTGTAACTATCAGCCTTCGTCCCCTCTTGCTGTTCTTTTAAAAAGGCAGAAGGGCTAGAAATAGAATGAATGGTCATGTTTACCTGTTGAAACCTCCATAAATTTTCCAAGAGCATGGGGCTCAGGGAGCTTCCAGATAGGTGAACACATCTATGTACCTGTGAGAATGATGCATTCTGATCCCATGGGGACAGAAGCTCCTGTCCCTGGGACTCTCCCAGACCTGCCCTAAGTATCTCTTATCTGTATCCCTTATTAAGTCCTTTAACAAAATGATAAATGTTAGTAAATGCGTCTCTGAATTCTGTGACCTGCTCTAGCAATTAATAGAATCCAAAATGGGAGGAAGTTTGGGGAGCTTCCAACTTGCAGCTAGCTGAGTCGAACAGAAGTTGCAGATAGCCCAGGGACCTCCTAATTGTGATTGGCATCTAAAGGGAGGAGCAGTCTTGTGGGACTGAGTCCTTAACCTGCAGGATTTGACACTATTTCTGAGGAGGTAGTGCCAGCATTGAGTTAAATTGTAGGGACACCCAGCAGGTGTCAAAGAGAAGTGCTTGGTGGTGAAAAAGTCCACATATCTGGTATCAGAAGCAAAGTGCTCTGTGGAGAAATGAAGGAGATACAGGAAGAAAGAACAGATTTATTTTTTCCTAACACAAATCAGGACTTCTTTGACACATGGTAGATAAAATATACTGCTCTAGAGTCTAAAAATATAGCACAGAAGAAAACAGATCAAATTTTCTACCCTCAGAGAAGTTCTTGTGGTGAAACAAGACTTAGGATCAATATTGTCCTGTGTGATGGGGGAGAACAAGCAGTGGTGCTATAGAAGTTACCAGAGGAAAAAAAAGAAGAAGAAAAGAAAAGATTCTACGTTTGTGGCTCTTCCCTTTTTAAAAACCCTCCATGTACATGTTTAATAGAAGAAGAATACTTTTATTTTTTAATACCTTAAAAATAAAAACTGCTGACTCGGCACTGCAAAGTAACAATATTTGTGAGGCAATGTTCAATCTGCCAACGAAGCTAGATGCGCAAAGCCACTCTTGCAGACCACACTTTCTACAGTCGATGCTGAAGCTACAGGGGCTCAGCACAGGTTAAACCCTGACCTAGTGAAACATACAACAGATGTGTAGTTGGAACACCATTTCATGCCATCCCTGCTACTCTCTGTTGTGTATGTCTACATTCCTATTGTTCACCTTACCTATGCACAAAATGACAAAAATTGAGGTCTACATTAGTTTGGGATGTAGGCTTTCTTTTGTTCTTTTTAAATTTTTTTATTTACTTTGAACACTGTCAAACCTGTAGAAAACTACAATGAACATGCATGTCCCTCACCAAGGGCCACCAGGTATGAGCATCTGGCTTCACTCCTTCCAACCATTCCCCTCTCTGCCTGCTTCCTGTGGCTCATGGTCCACTGCCTCTGTCTCCAGAGCCAGTAACTGTGGATGGAGTCCCTCTCACTTTGTCATCTCTCTAGTTCTGTCTCCGGCCTTCCTTTTCCACTCACAAGGTTCCTGCTGATTATATTGGGCCCAGCCAATAACCCAGGATAATCTCTCCACCTCAAGGTCCTTAAACTTACTCCCATCTGCAAAGATCCTCTTACCACCTAAGATAACACTTTCTTGGGATTACACTGAAGCATCTTTGGTGGCTGTAATTCAGCTACCATACACCACAACATCTCTTGGTGATGCTTGCCTAAGTCAATGTTATCATGCTGGAAATCACAAAGTGGTGATTGGATTTTAGCATTCATTTTGCATTTATCCTATTTAAAAGGAGAAAATTATTCTCTCTCAACCTCTCTCTTCCCAACTCCTTCCCCTCTATTCCTGGGTATTACTCTGAAAGGAGGACTTTTCTTTTTATTATCAAGATTTATTTATTTATTTGGGGGAGGGGCACAGGGAGAGAGTCCTCGAGCAGACTCCCCACCAAGCACAGAGCCTGATGCAGGGCTCAATTCCAGGAATCTGAGATCATGACCTGAGCCGAAATCGAGAGTCAGACACTCAACTGATTGAGCTACCCAGGCAACCCAACATGGACTTTTTAACATGTATTACCATTACTATTCATTGTGTATTTTTGACAAAAAAACAGTTTAGGTTTGAACGCTTCACTGTTTCCTGGCACAGGAAGTTCAAGACTCACTTTGTAATCTCACCCACATCCACTGCTTTAAGAAATCCCAGTTTTATTTACAACCAAAATCTGGATGCTAGGAATACTTAACTGTCACTAGGGTATCAGTACTTTTAAGTCTGTCCTGAAAAAGTGACACATATGGTTTGTTAGTTATCTCAAACATGAACATTAGTTCTCTAGTATTTATATAACATAGACTTATATCTATATACAGATATTTGAACACCATGAATTTATCTTAATATCTCTAATCCACATTTAATACCACAGAGTTCTGCCTTATTATCCCTCAACCCACACATCTAACTCCCTTCTCCTAGGGAAAATCTTGGTTGCCAACAATATCAATTCAGAGATTCATGTATTCTATCCTAAAGGACACACAGAACAGATTTAGAATTATAATAACAACACCATGAGCCAGAGCAGATTATTTAAATATAGCTTAAGATTTCCCTGCAGTTCTTTTGTTATCTGAGATTATATGCCACTAAACAAATACATATTCAAATATATCCAATTAAATATCCTTTCTGTTGTTTACGTTATCAATTTGATATACAGATAGGACTATTTGTTTCTGTTATAAACAATTTTAGGGTTTGACTTTTTAAATCCCTTTTCATTTGATTTTATTTTTGAATACACAAATTGGTAATATAGTTTAAAAGCCCAAATTATTAAAAATGTACACTTGGATGTCTCATTCACCTCCCACCCCTTTTACTCCATATCCACCTATCCCCTGTTGTAATTAACGTTGTTACTTTTTCATTTACTGTTGCTATATCTTTAAATAAGGAAATATATATATTCTTAAATTCCCCAAAGAATACTTGATGAGCAAGTTATTTCTCCTGTCCCATCCTGAGCCTCCACACTGCCATGGGGAAAGGGAATTGGAAGAAGGGTGGGACCGTAGAAAGTCTTGCACCTGCCCACATCCCAGGGACTAGAACAGAAAATATGTCCTGAGGATTATCCACAGAGCAGGAGAGCCGCAAGCTGCATGTCTGTGCAGTGATTAGCAGTGAGAGGCACAGAGAGCCTGGACAATCCCCTAGGCTCCTCAGTTCCAGAGAAGCAGGAAAGCAGGCCTACCTTCCCACACCCTGAGAGAGAGAATCAGATAGGACACAAAGACATGGCAGTGAACAGCAGCAAGGACTGTGCTGCAGGAGCGGAAAGAGGACACAGTTTCCTCTGCAAGGAAAGGGAGCACTGAAGGAATGGAGAGCCAGGAGCCCCGAAACGCAGACTGGATATTTCTTGGGGCTACCTGCTCAAAGCAGATCAAAAACAAGGAGCAGAGTCCCAGATATTAAAATTAAACCCCAGAAGGAAGAAGAGGGGCAGATGATTTTTGTGGTTGTTGTTATTTTAAACCCCAAATCATGGAGAAGTGACCGAAGGGATGGCATATTGCCAGGAGCTGGATTAGGTTCCTGCTATCAGGCAGAATGCAGGCTTGAGATGGAGATGAAATGCAGTTGTAGGTAAATGAGGAAAATTCTATTTCTGTAAACCATTTGCGTGTTGCCTTTAAGAACAAAGCACCTTGGACATTTTTCTGGGAAGATAGTCTATAATTTTAGCTAGATTTCCAAAAGGTTGCTTGATCAAAATGGATTAAAAACCACTTTATTTGTTTAACAGAAACAATGTAAGGGCAAAACAAAACAATACTCAGAGAAGCTCATTTCACTACAACAGCTGCATTTTCCATGTTATGAAAGCACTGGGCCCTTCTCTTCCCGTCTTTCTTTCTGACCTGGAGGCTCTCATTGTCACTCATCAGAATTTCGTTCACCCTGCTGTCACTGTCATGCAAACTTGTCTTTTTTCTGTCCCCATCAATTTTTCTCCCATAGTCTTACATGTTCACAGTTCCATGATGAATCGTATTTCTTCTATCCTAAGAATTATTTATAATTATTTAAGTATTACTCAATTATTCTCCTAAGAATAACGAGTTAATGATTTAACTAATGTTCATTGTGGCTAGCACGTTTCCTTTGAATTTGTAAATACGGATAGGTCAGTGAGAGTTTCTAATGTTTGCTTTATAGGTTTGCATTTTTGAGAAAGCCCAGTCATATGTAGACATATAATGTGCATCATCGATCTAGAGGACTTTTAAAAGGGAAGCAGTGTATGATGGAGAAACCGGATTAAGGCAACCCTTGGGGATCTATGTTCTAATCCTGACCTTGCCGAGCACTCAGCTGTGTGACCCTGGATTGCACATCTGCGGCTGGCATTCCCTCAGGTGGAAAACCAGCCTGTCAACTGACTCAGGCGGCCACGTGCCAGGCCAGGGCCAGAGGAAGGTTACAGGGAAGATAGAGACAGACATCTCTCTTGATTATTTTCTCTGCATGATTCACCATTTTGCTTCACAAAGATTCTTCTAAAATCTTTATATTGTGACCGTAACAATTTTCATGTTATTTTATGTTTAGAAATGTGTTGAAAATAGATAAATTTGGGAGAATGCAGACTAAGACCTGTTACTCCTCACACCTACTTCTCTTACTCCTGGCTAGTGGAGCACTTAGGTCAATTTCCAAGCAAAAAGTAACCACATTAACTGTTGCCCCTTTCCCCCTAAGTATTTTCAACACCTGGTTAATATAAACTAATAAACCTGGGAATTAGGGAGAGAAGCTTTTGAACAATTCCTTAAAATTAAAAAAAAAAAACTTTCATATTTTAAGAACAATTTTTTTTTAAATCTGTCAAAGATGCAGCTCATTGACTTTGGGACTTCTGCTGCTGACTCCCAACAACAGACCCCTTAGCACACTCTCCTTTCAGGGTGGTGAAGAAACACTGATAATCACAGTATTTTAGGCTCCCAACTACATGACGATATGTGAACATTTTTTTTCCTATTATCCCTAATCAGTGGCTTCAAATTGTTATGATTTACGCAAACATTTTTCCTGATACAATCTTACCAGAAACCTAACATATAAGAGAGACAAAAGCTGAGCTGTCCTGTTTGAAGAGGAAAGAAATAGGTAATAATTTCATCTCCTCGGCCTCTCATTCTCTGTGCTATAGCTATAGAGATCTCCACAATGCATTTCTCGACACAAAACAGAGTGAAAATTCCCAGCGTGGTGTTTTCAAAGATCTGGGTGCATGGATACCATCAGCTCCCTGTTACCTCACGCTTATTTATTCAGCATAGATTGTTGAACATTCACTGTGTGTCAGGCACTATTTTAGATGCTGGAGATATAGCAATGAACAAAATAAACTAAAACCCCTACGCAGTTGGAACTTATAAGATAGAGATACACAATACATACAAGTAACAGCTATACGTAGTCTTTAACATAGTGCTGGGCTTTAATGAGAAAAAGCAAGGCAGAGAAAGGGTTAGAAAATGTGTACTTGGTTAGGACAGGGGACTGAAATTTTAGACAGCATAGTGAATGAAGGCCTCGTTGAGAAAGTAATATTTGCAGAAAATTTCTAGAGAAAGCAAGGACAGGAGTCATTATGTGAAAGAAGAGCAATAAAGTCAGAAACAAGAGAAAGCTCAAAGGCCCTGAGGCAGGAATGATATGTGGTTAGACAGTGAGAAGGCCGGTGTGGCTTAGGGGACAGCAGCAAGGGAGGAGATTGGTCTCTCAACAGTATGTCCTGAATCATATGAAATACTCTGCAGTTTTTCACCTTCCAAATAGCAGTTTTATATAGCTCAAGCTAACATTGGCAAGCAAGTACTTAGAACAATATAAATGGACTATTCACAGTATGTAAGGGCAGAGACTGAGCACATGCAATAAGCAATTTCTTCCCAGGAGCCAGTCTAATTTTAAAAGCTCTAAAACAGAATCTTAATCCACAGTGAGTCAAAATATATGATGTGGTCTCAATAATGTAGGAGACAGAGCACCGGACAGAGGGGCCTCAGTTCTCTCCCGACCCCATCCATACCAGAGAGTAGTATGGTATGGATGAGCAGTAGTTTATGCATATGTAAAGTGAAAATATGGACCCTCCTGATCTCTTCAAGTTTTATAAAATCATTTAAGATCATGGTTCTATTTTGTGACATCTTCAACCACATTTGGTTAGAATTCTTCCACCTCAACTTGCTCCCTAGCACCACCATAGTTTCAGGAGCAAGACGCATGGAAAGAGGACAAGAAGAGCAAGGCTCATTTTTTGTTGCTAAGTGGATTTACTTCAAGTCCTGATAAAGAACTTCTAGCCAGGATGAACAGACCTGGATTATGTGGAGGCCCGGAGACTCCTTTGGTGCTTCTGGCCAAAGACTACACTAAATCCAAGTCAAGTCTGCCCTTTGCCGTAGCCCTCTCCTAGGAGGGCATACACTGCAGAGACATAAGAAGAGCAAGCCAAAGGGGTCCATCCAAAGAAAGTCAATCTTTTTTTTTTTTAATTTTTTTAAATTTATTTTCAGCGTAACAGTATTCATTGTTTTTTGCACCACACCCAGTGCTCCATGCAATCCATGCCCTCTCCAATACCTACCACCTCGTTCCCCCAACCTCCCACCCCCCACCCCTTCAAAACCCTCAGATTGTAAGAAAGTCAATCTTAATGGAAATAACAAAAGCATACTAGTTAGTTAGGGCTCTCATCAGGAGAACCAGACCAACTCTGGTTGGTCCACCTAACATAATCACAACAGGAGGGAAATGAAGAGCTGCACAAAATCCTTAGGAAGGAAAAGAACTAGGACAGCCCTTAGGATCTGGGGAGTCACATCTTGAAGAGGGTCTCATTTCATTTCTAACATTTAAAATGACTCGACTCTTAACACTTTTCCAACCTGCAATCATTCTTTTCTGAACTGATTTTAAAATCTAGTTAATGGCATTTCCTAATGAGAGGGCCCACAGTCACCTGCAATCACATGGGTCTTCATGATGCAGGAAAAAGAACGTTGGCCTAAACTCAAATTCCCAGGAGGGATTCCACTGGTCTAGCTTGAGTCACTGCTCACCAATGGACAGCCCGCTTGTGCATCTTGAGTGATTGTTTTATCCAGATCACAAGGAATGGAGAAAGAGTAATTACCTTTGGGAGAGGAGAATCCTTGTTGCTAAAGGAAGAGGATATGGATCCTGAACTAAGCTGTCAGATATCTTTATGACAAGCCAGGCAGAAGCCCAAGTCAGCACTCCACCAAAAACCTATAACACTTTGGTTCAATAAATGTCTTTGTCTGTAATTGTGACCCATCTTTGGCAAAGGGATGAAACGCGGCCTTAAGGCCAATTATATATCACATTTTGTACTTTTTCTTAAAAACCTCAGGGGCAGGGCCGCCTGGGTGGCTCAGTGGGTTAAGCCGCTGCCTTCGGCTCAGGTCATGATCTCGGGGTCCTGGGATCGAGTCCCGAATCGGGCTCTCTGCTCAGCGGGGAGCCTGCTTCCTCCTCTCTCTCTCTCTCTGCCTGCCTCTCTGCCTACTTGTGATCTCTGTCTGTCAAATAAATAAATAAAATCTTTAAAAAAACCTCAGGGGCAGTCGGTCAAAAAAGTTATGCTTAATTTTCCAAATCCTGAAACTGACTCCATCTATCTGTTGGAACCAATAAAACAACTAGGTAGAATCACTCATGGTGTAAAAACATTTTTGTATTGTAGAAGTCTGTTAGATGAGTCAGGACTGAAACCCATGTTACTGACAGCCTGAGATATGTTTTCACCCCCTATCCCAAGCATATATAAAAGGTTAAATGATGTAAATAGAGTATGAAGACAACTCAGAAAATATAATCTCAAGAATATAAATGCCTTAATATCATTATATTTGTCCAAATGCCTGAAATTTTAATAATAAAAAAATTCACATTAATTTAATTTTTTTCTAAGTTAAATTCCTCTTCTATTGGCCAACAGAAAATGAAAATCTTAAAACACATATGAAAACATATCTCTTCCCTTAGTTCTTTGCACTTCTTATACTGCTTGGTTCCATCAAAGCATTTAACCCTGACTAGCTAAAGTCTAGGTTTTTCCTTCAGCAGATAAAGGCTGCTTTATTTCATATTTATTTATTTATTTCGTATTTCATGTTTTCTGCCAAAAATATGTTCCTTCAGCTCTTCCACTCATGATTTTTCTAAACCTAATTCTTCTGTGATCCATTTGCTCAATTTGAAAGGAGTCCATAGAAAACATAAATTTATCATAGCCTTGGCTCCACTCTCACAGAATTTAACAAATCCAAGCAAATCCCTAGAACTAGCCTATAGGTAAATGTGGAAGAAATTTGCAATTCAAGAATCAGCCAACGTATTTCTCAAACAAAACCATTTCTCCAAAAAAATCACAGATTAGAACCTAGACCACATTGGAATTTAGAGCCATAGGCCATATCTAAATAAACACAATGTCATCTGTGTGAAGATGGTAGAACCAAAGGTATAGAAAAAAAAAGAAAAAAGAAAAGACACTACAGTTTCACCTTCATCAGTGTGCAGTCTGGAGGCTAGCATATGTCAACACTAAGTTCATTTGTGAGGAATTTCCTATCAACAGGTTTACTGTGACATTATGATTCTTATATGCTGGAAGAAAAAATTCACAAGCCATTTAGACTCCTCACTGTCTCAAAAAGTAACTTCTATTACTTCTTACAGAGATTGGAAAAGTACATTGGGGGGACTTTCAGACTCCTGGTCGCTCCTCAAGACGTTTGTTCTTGAGGTTTCATTCCATGTGAGAAATTTCTTGACTTAACTTTCAATTCTCTCAGCTCCTGACACTCCAGTCTTAAATTACAGGAGACAACCTCAGTTCCACAGAGAGGCTTTACCTCCTCTGGGAACAAAACTAGGTGTCTCTAGTACGCAATTTTATTCTCTTCTATATGCTCCCTCATAACATTTGTCAAAATTTATAATTTAATATCATGCAAATGTATGAATATGTTTGTCTCCCTGTCTAGTGTAAGCTCCATGAGGGCAAGAACATTTAACCTAACCTGGTTTTCTCACCATTACAGTATGAGAGCAGAGGTAATGCCTAGCAAGAAGCAGGTGCTGTAAACATATGTCAGTCAAATGATAAAATCATCTATATCAGAACTTCTTCATTTCAGAACTCAAAAGGTGGACCAGAGTATTCAGAATTTTCCCCAGAGACCAAGAGATGAGAAAGCACTTGAGGAGAAAAATGATTTAAGGAAAAAAAAAAGAGAGAGAGAGAGAGAGAGAGAATAAAGACAATAGATCATTTGACCTATTTGGTTCTTAGGACTGGCGTTCTTTCTAAAAATGGTAGGTTTTACTACAAATAACACCATATGTTCAATTTCTTCAAGTGGAAAAAACTATTGGATAGATTCAAGTTCAAAGTAACTGAGGCATATTTGCTCTTTGCCATCTGGAAAGCTTTGTAAATTCTGTAACTACTGGTGCCATAAAGAATACAACAAAAAGACATTAAATGCTAAATGGAACTGAATCAAGAAAAATCAATATGGGGTTCTTTGCCAATATATTTTAAGGAACATGAGTTTAACCTACTTTGAATAAAAACAGTACTCAAAAGGTACTGGCTTGACAAAACTTAAAAATGCGTATTTGGGGCACCTGGGTGGCTCAGTGGGTTAAGCCGATGCCTTCGGCTCAGGTCATGATCTCAGGGTCCTGGGATCAAGCCCCACATCAGGCTCTCTGCTCAGTGGGGAGCCTGTTTCCTCCTCTCTCTCTGCCTGCCTCTCTGCCTACTTGTGATCTCTCTCTCTGTCAAATAAATAAATAAAATCTTTTTAAAAATGCGTATTTTTCAAACTGGGAGGCTAGGTGTAAATAATGTCTCTCGTGCCTTATTATTTCAACATTCAGCCAAAGTTCACAAAAAGCTAAAGAAGTTTATTAAATGAGTGTTCAATTCCACATGAAATGTCTCAGTTGCCTTTAGGAGTGATAGACTGTCTCTAAAATGAAGAGACTTGAAGCAACCCCACCAGAATTTCCCACTGCCACCTCATCACTAACTTGCACAGCTAGGTTTTATGTATTATACATACTATGTTTATTGGAAGAAAGGATGCCAAGAATCTATATGAAAGTGATTGAAAATAATTGGGCTAAACCAACATCTCATATTTTTATCTAGACATAGACTTTGAAGAGGAAAAGGACCATTCAGAGTGGGCCAGGGGTATTTCGATCACTGAGACTAAATTATCTGTCATTATTTTCAACTGTCAGCCCCTATATTTCACAGTTTCCTTTCGAATCACCTGGGGAAGAGAAAGTATGGGAAATCTAGAAAAGTCCTTTTGCCAACACAATGCTCCTCCTCTCTAAAAATTCAGTGGCTGCTATTCTCTCTAAAGCAACCCCATAGCCTTGTTTTGACCTAGTAGCATTTCTCTCTTTCTTTTTCTTCCTTCCTTCCTTTCTTTTTTCTCTTTCTTTCTTTCTTTATTTATTTGACGGAGGGAAAAATAACAAGGAGGCAGAGAGGCAGGCAAAGAGAGACAGGGAAGCAGGCTCCCTGCTGAGCAGAGAGCCCAGTGCAGGCGGATCCCAAGACCCAAGACCATGACCTGAGCTGAAGACAGAGGCTTAACCCACTGAGCCACCCAGGCACCCAACCTAGTAGCATTTCTGCCTCTGGTCTGTCATGGTATTTTCAAGACACACTTCAGCTCGAACATTCACTTTAAACTCCTTTAAAACTGTCACTTCAAAAAGGAATGTTATTTGTCAGAGTATATGCACTTTTAAGCTAAGAGTCTGAAAGGTTTTATAAACACAACTTCTGAAAAGAACACTAGGGGGGAAAGTAAACATGCCATAAAGATTTTTTCTTTTTTAAATTTTTTTATTATGTTATGTTAGTTACCATACAGTATGTCATTAGTTTTTGAAAGTAGTGTTCCAAGATTCATTGTTTACGTATCATGCCCAGTGCTCCATGCAATCTGTGCCCTCCTTAATACCCATCACCAGGCCAACCCATCCCCCCACTTTCTCCCCTCTAAAACCTCAGTTTGTTTCTCAGAGTCCATAGTCTCTCATGGTTCATCTCCCTCTCCGATTTCCACCCCCTTCATTTTTCCCTTCCTCCTCCTAAGGTCCTCCATGTTATTCCTTATGCTCCACAAATAAGTGAAACCATGTGATAATTGACTCTCTCTGCTTGACTTATTTCACTCAACATAATTTCCTCCAGTCCCATCCATGTTGATGCCAAATTTGTAAATATCCCATAAAGTTTTCCAGATAAAACCACATATGAACACTCAGCTTAGAGCACCTACCATCATCACATCTGTGACTCTATCCTAAATATTTGGAGCCATAAATGATACTTGTGATGATCCCCATTCCATGTTATCCAATTGTTGTTAGATTACTTCTTCCTTTAGTCACCATCACCCCTGGCCAGTTTGCACATTGCCTTCTGGTTAAATTGCTGCTTCATGGGAATCACTGCAACTCTTCTGATAGGAAGTAACTAGTTTATAAATGGTTAAGATTGCAGAGTGGAAACCACAGTCCTTGGATTCAAATGCCAGCTCTTTCATTCACTAACCTGTGACACTGAGCAAGGAGACCTCTTTGTACCTAAGAATTCCTATTTGTAAGATGGGAGCAAGAGGAGCACCTACCCTATGTGGTTGCCACAGGTACTAAATTAGGGTATGTGGCCCAGTAACTGCTATATTAATACAAATAACTATTATTATTTATAGATGTCAGCAATAAGGCTAATGACTCAATAAGGCTTCCATCTATCTTTCAACCCAGCCAGAAATTTAATGACCATTCAGTCTGGAGGCCAAGGGCATTGTGTTTTCTAAGAGAACTTTTCCAGATTATTCTCTTCAGTGGTGATTCAAGGGAAGGATAGAAGAAATGTAGAAGCTGGTGGTTGAAAAACATGACAATTTCATTCTACTTATCAATGTCTAGATATGGAAATAGTAATTTCTGGATAGGCCCTTCTCTCTCTTACCTAGGTTGTTTGTGATTTTAGTGATGTCAATCAGGTGTCTGCCCTGTCATTGGCTTCCCAAATGTAGGTCTAATATTTGGAATACCCTTCACAGAGGATCCACTACTCTCTCCACAGTTCCCCAACCTCCTCTTCCCCACACCTACGCTTCATACATAGGGTGTCATGTATGTGCATGCATGCACACACACACACACACATGCACACACACCCCACACATACACCAGACATATACATTCCCTTCAGATGCCTTTTTTCTGACTTCTTCTTCCTCTAATATCTTCTCTGTTGTTAAGTAACAAAAATTGCCCACCATATTTCCACTATGGATGTATCACAACTTGTACAAGCAAGAAAGATAAATCTTATTCTCAGTATCTCCCATATGAAGATGCCCAATATTTTGTCTGGCCTCAGCAGTATAGTGAATGAATATTCTTACGTAACAATTTACAATGAGTCCCAAGTCCTTTCTCACCAGAGAGCTGCCTTCTAAAATCATCAGTGGTTTTACAGAACATAGACGTTTCCAAAATTGAAGAAAGGGGTAAGTGCTAACAGTGCAAATATGCAACTAAGTCACGATTTGCTGACTTACTTACATGAAGCCCAACAGGCAAAATAAAGAAGAAGAAAACTAGTAATACAGGAAAAATTTTTAAATGCCAAAAGAGCCTTGGTTTTCTACTGGGGTTTTCATTATTATTTTGGCATTTCAGAAATCTGTTAATCATACTATCAAATATAAATTGATAATATGAGGTAGGAATGGCATAAAAATAAGCTTTATGGGAAATGAGTCTCGTATACTTCTTACATCTGGTGAGTATAAAGACACATTCACCCTGAAGGTCCTATTCCATGTGTTCGGTTTGCCTGAACTGTGACAAGGTCCTTGGGTGTCTATGCCTTTCCCTTTCAATAAGTGGGGGACATGGGGAGGACAAATACTTTACCCACTGAAAATCAAAGATCACTTCCCAAAACAGTTTTGTTCTTTTCACCTCAGGAAAGCCTGAAGGAGGCCATCCGTGTGGTGATTCAGAATGTTCTGTTGAAGATGCAGAGAAAAAGATAAAAGGGGAAGCTATTCTGCACTCTGAAATGCCTACAGAGGAATGATGAATATACCTCAAAGGTAGCTATTTGACCTGGATGCATCAACACCTGATAGTTAAAAGCATCCTGTGCACAAGCCATTTACCATCATGACTACAGAAAAACTGCCTGTCATAAAAGGGAAAAACCCAAGTCTTGTATTTTTAATTTTATTTATTTTATTTTATTTTTTGGTGCGTGTGTGGACTTGTTATTCTCACTTGGGGGGAGAAATTTTCAAATGTATTGATTCTTCTGAGCCACAATTTTGTAAACAATCGAAAAAGGAACTTTAAAAATAAAAAAATAAAGGGCCTGTCTATAGTTTTGGGGGGAAAATAATAGTATGCTACAGAAAATTTCTGATTTCCTGGAAAAGAAGGTAATTATGTGTGTCACTATGGAGCACATATTCTTTGCTGACTTTCTAGAGTCTTCCATTCCCCAAAGTTTCTATATTCATTAAGATACTAGTTTCTACTGTTAGCAATTTTGATCCCTAGGAGGCATTTGGCCAATGTCTGGGGGCTGGGGTTGCCCTCGGAGACTGGGGATACTGCTAAACATCCCCCTGTGGGCAGACCACCCTTCACAACAAAGAATTATCTAACAACAAATATCAGTAATGCCGAGGTTGGAAAACCCTGCAATGAGAGGTGAGAAGGAGATGGGAAACAGGACGGCTGACACAAAAAACTGACTCGGGTAATGCCTCTACAGGGAAGCTGGTAAGCCTCTTCCTACTTCCTGGTTCCCCTGGAAGTCTTACATAGCCAAAGTGACCGATGCAGATCAAGTACAATCTTCTTAGAATTCAGAGCTCTATAAAGTTGGTTTGAAGAATGCCATGAGATACTGAGGCCAAATCCAAACTTGCTCACAGCAAGCCGGACCTACCCTATCTACCCAGGAATTGCACAGGGACTGTCATGGTCCCCACTGCCATGCTACAGTATCACTTCCACACTGCTACCTCCTGGGAGGCAACACTCCACTCTATGGAAACATGTTATGTGGGGGAGTTAAGTATGATAATGATGTCAAAAAGCCTGTTCATATAGGAATAACACAGCAGTGTGTACATCTAACAGAGCAAGGCAGTTCTTTGTGGCTCTCTTAGGTCAATTGTCTCTTTGCCCTTCGCTCGGCTCCAGTCACACTGGTCTACTTGCTGTTCCTCCAATGTGCCAAGCATGTCTCAAACATTCCAGCATAAGCTTCAGCTCTTATACTTACCCAGCATAAGCTTCAGCTCCTACTTATCCTCTGGTAGAATGTCATTTGTCCAAAAAATCTTTACTTCCCTCATATATCTGCTCAAAAGATACCCTCTTTGACTACACACTGTCGTGCCTCCCATTCCCACAATCTACTAGGTTCCCACCCTGATGGACTTTTCTTATAGCCTTTGCCACAACCCGCCCCCATCTCTCCCCACTAAAACACAGGGTCCTTGAGAGCAGAAACCTTGTCTAAGTGTTCAGTGCTGTATACCCAGAGTGGAATACTGCCTTGGACACTGTAGACACTCAATAAGTAGTTTGTTAAATAAATAGTTTAACTGGCTTTCTGTTTCCTTGCTTTCCTTCCATTTGCCTTCCACCAACTTTTCTATAACTCTTAAACCCACCATTTTTTCTGTTTGTTTTTTGTTTGTTTGTTTCAGCCATTATTTCTTTGACTAAGTAGCAAACCAATCACTGTCAATAACCACTCTTTTGGCCTGTGGAGCAAAAAGTTTGCTGAACTTTTAAAACTAGTACTGAACACCTGCCATACATGACAGTTTTGGGTGCCACAGAAAACACAAACCATGGGAGGGAGCCTGGTCCTGACCTTTGGAAGAAAAGGAGGAGAGAGAAAGTGGTCACACCAACACCTTAAAGTAAGATCACATGAGATGCACACCATCCTGAAGAGCAGTGTTAGGAGAGGACACAAGCAGGGCGGAAGATTCTGCCTGCGGGGTTATGAAAGACCATCTGAAAGAAAGAGTATTTGAAAAGAAACTAGAAAAAGAGACAAGTATTACATGAACAGGATGGTAGGGGGGAAAGGGTCTGGTAGAATCATGAGAGAACATATGGTAGTTGTATTAAACTAAAAGACTTGGAGACAGGGTAGAGGGGCAGGTATGTAAATTAACCATTCTGTTGTTTGTGCAGTAAAACTTAAACTGACCCTGATCTCCCCCCACCCTAACCCCAGAGGAACTTACTTAAAAGCAAGTCTGGGAAACCAGTAAAATATGGTTGACCAGTCCCTGATAACAGAGCCCAAATACAAGGATGGGTCAGATCAGATGGAGATAACAGAGCCAGAATGCAAGGACGAGTCAGGCTAGGTGGAGACAATCTCATTGGCCAGGCTCAACCACATGGCCTTTGCTCTATAAAAGCTAGTCTGTGAAGCTGGGGGTGATCTCTCTCTCCATAAGAGATGGCCCCGGCCAGTCGGTTTGATTCTCAGTGCTGGCGCAAAATAAAGCTTTGCTTGACCTTCGCTTTGTATCAGTCACGCTCCTTTGATCATGGACCTCATCAGTGGTAACCCTTGATGCCATTAACAAAAATCAAAGAAGGGAACTTTGAGGGTAAGAAATGATCAGTTTCTGTCATCTTGAGTTTGAGATTTCTGGAACAGCCCTCGGAGTGTGGGAAAACCTTGCTTCTGGCAGTGTGGCTTCATGGCTTTGCTCTGTGTCCCCCTCGGAATGCTGTAAGCCAAATAATGTAATTTATCACATAATTTCTCCTCCTGAAGTAGCTAGAGTACACTCTGTTGATAGTTACTATGACTTTTGGGCAGTAAAAAGGCCATCAAGCAAAGGTCTTCTTACCTTATTTCTTACAGACTTCAACTAATTCCATTATATTGGATCATAGGAAACATATTTTTATAAGTCAAAAATGGTTAAATACTGGCAGTTTTATGGTAATGCTATGATGATAAGCACATACTCTGGAACCAAAGAAACCTTTAAACTCCATCTCAAAATTTATTGGCTATGTGATTTACAATCTCTAAACCTCAGTTTCCTCAATTACAGTATAGCAACAGTGATCTGAGTATTTTATATATGATGAGAGGATTAAGTGAAAAGAGAAATATGAAGCACTCAGAACACCAGGCACCTTACCCTTCTTCCCTCCTACTGCAGGGGACATCATGTCCCTCCTTACCTTCCAGACTACCTTTGCTTTTCTCTCCTACTTTCATGACCATATCTTCTTTAATATTCTCTCCCTCCCACCCCTTCCATCAACTTCTTCCCACTCTCTGCAATTATGCTCTGGTCTTCAATATCAGGACCAAACCTTACTAGACTCCTGCGATAGCCTGAAAGTTTGTGTCTTACCAACATTCATGTTGAAAACTAATCCCCACTGGATGCAGTTTGGAGATGGGGGGGGTCTTTGGAAGGTGATGAGGTCATGAGGGTAGAAGCTTCATGAATGGAATTAGTACACTTATAAAAAGAGGTCCCAGAGAGCTCCTTGGCACCTCTCCCACATGCAGACATAGTGGAAAGAGAGCCAAGAAGGAGGTCCTCACCAGAAATCAAATTTATGGGTCCCTTGATTTTGGATTTCTCAGCCTCCAGAACTGTGAGAAATAAATTTCTGTTACCAATTTTCATTGCTCCTCCTCCTTAGTGTCTCTCATACTTTTTTTTTCATTTATTTATTTTCAGCATAACAGTATCTTATTTTTTCACCACACCCAGTGCTCCATGCAATCAGTGCCCTCTATAATACCCACCACCTGGTACCCCAACCTCCCACCCCCCTGCCACTTCATACCCCTCAGATTGTTTTTCAGAGTCCATAGTCTCTCATGATTCACCTCCCCTTCCAATTTACCCCAACCCCCCTCTCTCTAACTCCCCATGTCCTCCATGCTTTTTGTTATGCTCCACAAATAAGTGAAACTATATGATAACTGACTCTCTCTGCTTGACTTATTTCACTCAGCATAATCTCTTCCAGTCCCGTCCATGTTGCTACAAAAGTTGGGTATTCGTCCTTTCTGATGGAGGCATAATACTCCATAGTGTATATGGACCACATCTTCCTTATCCATTCATCCATTGAAGGGCATCTTGGTTCTTTCCACAGTTTGGCAACCGTGGCCATTGCTGCTATAAACATTGGGGTACAGATGGCCCTTCTTTTCACTACATCTGTATCTTTGGGGTAAATACCCAGGAGTGCAATGGCAGGGTCATAGCGAAGTTCTATTTTTAATTTCTTGAGGAATCTGCACACTGTTTTCCAAAGGGGCTGCACCAACTTGCATTCCCACCAACAGTGTAAGAGGGATTCCCTTCCTCCACATCCCCTCCAACACATGTTGTTTCCTGTCTTGCTAATTTTGGCCATTCTAACTGGTGTAAGGTGATATCTCAATGTAGTTTTAATTTGAATCTCCCTGATGGCTAGTGATGATGAACATTTTTTCATGTGTCTGATTGCCATTTGTATGTCTTTATTAGAGAAGTGTCTGTCCATATCTTCTGCCCATTTTTTGATATGATTGTCTGTTTTGTGTGTGTTGAGTTTGAGGAGTTCATTATGGATCCTGGATATCAACCTTTTGTCTGTACTGTCATTTGCAAATATCTTCTCCCATTCTGTGGGTTGCCTCTTTGTTTTCTTGACTGTTTCCTTTGCTGTGCAGAAGCTTTTGATTTTGATGAAGTCCCAAAAGTTCATCTTTGCTTTTGTTTCCTTTGCCTTTGAAGACATATCTTGAAAGAAGTTGCTGTGGCTTATATCGAAGAGATTACTGCCTATGTTCTCCTCTAGGATTCTGATGGATTCCTGTCTCACGTTGAGGTCTTTTATCCATTTTGAGTTTATCTTTGTGTACGGTGTAAGAGAATGGTCGAGTTTCATTCTTCTACATATAGCTGCCCAGTTTTCCCAGCACCATTTATTGAAAAGACTGTCTTTTTTCCACTGTATATTTTTTCCTGTTTTGTCGAAGATTATTTGACCATAGAGTTGAGGGTCCATATCTGGGCTCTCTACTCTGTTCCACTTGTCTAGGTGTTTGTTTTTATGCCAGTACCATGCTGTCTTGGTGATCACAGCTTGTCTCTCATACTTAATTCCGCTTACCCCCACCACTCTCTATTTAAATATTTAAATCAGACTTTATTTATATCTAAAATTTGTCACCAAAGGAAAAGGATAATGAGTAAATCATTTTTTTCCAATTAAACTAGCAGGTGGGAGAGGGTAATGACTAATTAAGGGACAAAAGGGATTGCTCAGAACGGCTGGATTTGAGTTCTTGGGAACTAGTTCTCTTGAAAGGATTGATGCATTCATTTTAAAGTAGGCAGAATTAATCTCTCTGACTCGGGATCCACAGCTGTGAGATTCTTGTTAGGCATGTGCCTGATCATCAGAGACTGCAGGGAGCACATAGGGAAGGAGGTGAGCTGTTTCAGAAAACGGAAAACTACAAAGGTGTGATTGATTGGCTTCCTCTGCTGAAGCCTTATCAGTGCCATTTGTAATGGCGCACCCATCTCAGTTGAGTGCTTGAAAAATCAATCTGGGGATCCTTGGGTATGTTTGACAGTGGCCACTGACTTTTCTTTTAATACTCATTCTTCCCGGGGCACCTGGATGGCTCAGTGGGTTGAGCCTCTGCCTTCGGCTCAGGTCATGATCTCTGGGATCAAGCCCCACATTAGGCTCTCTGCTCGGCAGGGAGCTTGCTTCCCCATCTCTCTCTGCCTACTTGTGACCTCTCTGTCAAATAAATAAATAAAATCTTTAAAAAAAAATACTCACTCTTCCCAAGTAATTTCTAAGTTTTACAACATAAGACATGTTTTCCTCAAAACATGTTTTCCATAAACTCTTTAAACTGGCTAGTCTTTTTTTTTTAATATTTTATTTTTTATTTATTTGACAGACAGAGATCACAAGCAGGCAGAGAGGCAGAGAGAGAGGGGGAAGCAGGCTCCCCACTGAGCAGAGAGCCCGATGTGGGGCTCGATCCCAAGATCCTGAGATCATGACCTGAGCAGAAGGCAGAGCCTTTAACCCACTGAGCCACCCAGGTGCCCCAAACTGGCTAGTCTTTTTATTAAATACATTCCCTATTAACTTGAGTTTAAATTTTAATATATCTTATAAATATATATGAAATTGCCACCAAAGGAAAATCATAACAGGTCTGACTACATAATTCTTTAAATTCTCAGTGAAACTCACTTCTTAAATTCATTTCTGGATAGCTAATATTTTTTTTTCCAAAAACAATTTACACTTGGGTGAAATAGTCAAAGCATGTTGTACATCTTTGAAGAGTATATTTCTCTATTTGTAAAAGAACACAATTTTCAAGTGCAATTTATTTTCAGTGCTTTCATCAGAAACACCCAGGAGGATTTCATTTTTATCTGTTTGAACAAATCAGATAAATGTTATTACTACAAGATGGACAAGGGACACCTACTTTAAGATTTCTGGAGTATTTTAATTCGAAGATAATATATTCAGATTTTTTTGGTGACAATGATTCTCATTAGAGCACATTTCTGTCTTTTTTTCTTTCTCTTAATGTAAGTGAAATCTCTTTATTCTATATTTAAGAGTCTTTCCATCTTTCATAATATAGAACCACAAATCCTTTCTTCAATCTGCAAGACTGAAAGTTTTGGGAAGTACTTCTACCTTTTTTTCCCATTAAAGTAGAATTTTTCATCTCTTGAAAGAAAATGAAATAAGAGCCAATAGAAAATGAGGCTAAAATCACCTTGTCAGAAATGACTGAAGGCTACAGAGAAAATGAACAAGGAAAAAGAGAAACAAACATTCAAATGAATATAAATGGATGGAGCCAGACTGCAAGGAAAAGCAAATAGGTCTCCGAGGGAAAAAAATGGCAAAAAAGCAAATGTTGAGAAAGTACACAAAAATCCCTCTGCTCAGCTGTTCTTCGCTGCACTTTCTGTCATGGTCTTGGTAAACTTGGAAGAACTCTAACTTATTTTATTCATGTAAACTTCCCTGACCATTACAGCTCCATTCTCCCTTTTAAGAAGGCAAAGTAAATAGATAAATATATGGCATGGCCCACTCCAAGATGGGGCACTCTAGGGAAGAATGGCAAAGGCACTCAGCCCTCAGTGAAGAGGCCTAGGTTATGGTCCCTGGCCTATTTCTCAAAAAAAAGTGCTTTCTTGTAAAAAATTAAGCAAAACAGTACATGGTCATCCCAACCCACATGGTAAAATGTACCAAATAATCTACACTAGCGAGAGATGGATGCTAAGAAGATATCAGCACAGTGAATGGGTTTAAGAGGACAGGGCATGAGCTGTCCATGAAGACATTAAACCAAACATTAGGACCCAGCACCTAAGTGTTCTGTAAATATCTACTAAATGAGCAAGGCAATGAATGAATGAATGAATGAACAAAACTGTTGACAGATAATGTCAGCCTGACCAGTAGCAGGAGAAGCCTACACTGTTTGTTATTCTACTTATATACATGACTATATTTTATATAATTTTTCTATATAGATTTCATAGATATATTTTACATAATACATATATTCATGACTCATTCACAAACATAAAATGAATGTGTCAGAGATTTTATTTAACTCAATAATTTGTGAAGAATCCAGTAAGATATACAAAATCAATTCAAAGGGGAATCTGAAGAACAAACATATATGTGGGCAATCAAGAATGCTGAAATGAATTTGCTAAAAGATGTAAAACTAATAAACATCCTCATGACAAGCACCAATTACAACTCCACTGAACAAAATTAGTTTGCCTCTTTATGGACCAAGATAATATTCATTACCATCAGTTTTCTACTGATGGGAGGGTTGTAAAGTAGTTCAAAGACAAGGAAAGATACAAATTCATGGATTGAGAAAAACCCTAGAAGAGTACTCTGGACATCTTTAAGCTTCCATCAAAAACACCCTACTTTTTGTTCATTTTATCTTTTTTACAAATATCCTTGATATAACAGAGATAAGAATTACTTTCTGCCTCTTTATCTTTTTATTGAACTCTTCTTCTAAAACCCCAACCCCTCATGGACTCAACTGTCTGTTTTCTCCTTGCCTGCACCTGAGAAAAATCCCATAATGATAAAGACTATAAATTCATAACAATCACCAGCCACTGAACAAGTGATGTGGCCTTCAGAAATTCTACTGCCTTTCAGTGATCATTTCACTGTCTAAATATCATCTATGTTAAATATTTTCCTCTCTCATAACTCATAAAATCTTTGATCATGGTAATCTTCAAAATATTTAGTTACCAGTACAAAATGGCTCAGAAGAGAGGTCACAGGTAGCACTGGGGCGAGACAGAGCTACCCTCTAGATCCTGGATCCTGGGAAGGTTTGGAGGTCCTGCTTAAAGGTAGGACACAGAAATAGAACAAATGGGGACTCAGCACAGCTTAGGAGTATGTCCATATTTTAACCACCTGTATGGCCATATTTCTCCACATCTCTAATCCATTCACTCCATCACCACATCCCAATCTCCAACAGAGGACCTCATTTCCCTCACAGGAAAATTAAGGCCATCAGAAATCCCTTAGGTTTAAAATTGGCAATGAAGAAGTCAAACTCTCTCTCTTCGCAGATGACATGATTCTTTATATGTAAAACCCAAAAGTCTCCACCCTCAAACTACTAGAACTCATACAGCAATTCAGCAACATGGCAGGATACAAAGTCAATGTACAGAAATCAGTTGCTTTCTTATACACTAAGAACGAAAATATAGAAAGGGAAATTAGAGAATCGATTCCATTTACTATAGCACCAAGAACCATAAGATACCTGGGAATAAACCTAACCAAAGAGGTAAAGGATCTGTACTCGAGGAACTATAGAACACTCATGAAAGAAACTGAAGAAGACACAAAAAGATGGAAGACCATTCCATGCTCTTGGATCAGAAGAATAAACATTGTTAAAATGTCTATACTGTCTAGAGCAATCTATACTTTTAATGCCATTCCGATCAAAATCCCACCGGTATTCTTCAAAGAGCTGGAGCAAATAATCCAAAAATTTGTATGGAATCAGAAGAGACCCCGAATCGCTAAGGAGATGTTGAAAAAAAAAATAAAACTGGGGGTATCACGTTACCCGATTTCAAGCTTTATTACAAAGCTGTGATCACCAAGACAGCATGGTACTGGCATCCCTTAGCTTTCAAATAAAAAATTTATCTTCCTACTGAACTTACCCTATCCTCTCCTCATTCCTGGATACAGAAAGAAATCTGTAATACACATGGAAAGTGTATCTGACATGTATTACAAACAGGATATCAGAAGGAGAAAAAATAAAGACAAGACTGAGCTAAAACTGTCCAGAGGGAAGGAAGGGGATACTGAAAGGAAGTCAATACCACTGGTGAGTCTATTTTATGCTTCATGAAAACCAGAGGACAGTGTGAACAAGAATGATCAAATATACATGACTTCTGTAAGAGGATCCCTTTGAGGAAGATTTGCTGTGTATCACTTCAAAAGGTTTAGAGAGTCACTTCCAGCATATGTGTATTAGGGAAGCTGATTATAAATTCAATTGAAATGAACCCAAGGGACATTTGTAATATATCAAATCCCTAAATATATGAATTTTATGTGTGCTTCAGACCGGGAAAGAAATTGAATTTATTTTAAGGATAGCACAAAGGTACAAAGGACTAGAAATGCTTGGAAAACTTTTTGCACTTCTGCTTAGAAGACAAGGATAAAAATTCTGTTTATTTCTTCAAGAATAGGAAAGAAATTCATGTACCACAAGTGGGTCTAGATGACACTGCAAATAAACAGACCTATAAGAAGCAATGGACTAGGCACTGGGCTCAGCATTCTCTAAGAGGAACACAAGGAATGAAACTTTTGGTACGGAACACTGAAAGTTGGCTTCCTTGAAGACAGCTTTTATATTCTAACTAGTAGTCCTTAAGCTTGAGCTTACATTGGGGCACCTGGTCCCTCAGTAGGTTGTGTCAGACTCTTAATTTTGGCTCAGGCTGTGACCTCACAGTGATGATGTCATTCATGCCCTGAGTCAGGCTCCATTGAGACTTCTCCCCATTTCTCTCTGTCCCTCCTTTTCCCCTCTCTCTAAAATAAATAAAATCCTTGGGGCACCTAGGTGGCTTAGTCAGTTAAGCATTTGAATATTGGTTTGGGGTCAGGTCCTGATCTCACAGTGGTGGGATGGAGCCCCGAGTGTGGCTGAGCTCAGAGTCCACTTCAGATTCTCTCTCCTTCTGCCCCTCCCCACCTTGTGATTATGTGCACATGATCCATCTCTAAAATAAATAAATAAAATCTTTAAAAAAAAAAAAAAAAACCTTGAGCTTACATGAGTTTTCTGGGGGCCTTGATAAAATAGATTGCTGGGCCCCACTCTCACTGTTCCAATAGTTCTGAGACTCAGCCTGAGAATTTCCATTTCTATAAGTTCTACAAGATGATACTAACATAGAAGTTCAAGAGCCATACTTTGAGAACCTCTGGCTTATATATCTGAAGTTTATCTGAAAGTATTTCCAAAAAAATGAAAGAAACCAATGAAAAAATACTTGAGTTACTGGAGGGTAAATAGAATACTGGCAAATTAAAAAATAATAATAATAATCCTGATGAAATAATTCTTAGGAGCTTTTGACCAAACATAACATTAATGAGGTCAGTATATCACAGTTGAAGACAATAAACTTTCCTTTCTCAAAGTCCTTTTGTCATATTTTTCCAGACATCACATCATTTGTTTTACAGTCTGCTCCCCATTTCTTTAGCTATTGTGGCTTTTACCATCTCCCTGATATTTCCCTTTATCTTATACCACTGTCATTCAATTGATTGATACTCGTTTTAGCCCTCTTTTTCCTCTATTCTTGGAATGCCTCTCCACTTGGGGCATGCTGTTCTGACTGGCATCAGTGAGTCGCTGACTCCCCTAGATTTTTTCTGTTGTTTTGGTTTTAACCCCAGCTGATTTCAACTTAATGAAGATCAGGCTAACTAAAAGTCAACACTCTAAATTAAAATTTACAAACTAAAGTAATATAAAAGGAATAGGCTAACTCAGAATGTGCCCCATCTTAATTTTTGTAGAGTCAACAAAACCCACCCAGATAGTATTAAAGAATTATTTACTTGACTGGCTCTCCTGCTGGCCAGAGATACCTGAAGAACAGTAAATCCTGACCAGCCTCTGCATGAGGTGGTAATGAATGAGGTAGGGCAGCACTATATAGAAGCCCATTTGGAGATCTAAGATTACAAAAAAGAGAGAAGGCATTGTAGTTGTTTGTTTGTTTTTGAGAAGAGTTGACAAAAGAATAGAAGTAAATAGGCTTATGAGTTTTTAAATAATGAGTTGGAAAACAAAGTTATACAGAAGCTTGCACAACCAAAAATTCATGGATGCCTCTGTCAACCTGATTCAGAAGGCAGTAAATTGTATTGGGTAAGGGAAGAGTGGGAGGAAGAGGATAAGAAATTAATACAGCATAAATACATCTGAAATAGCAGAACTCATCAGTTATTTTTAAAATTCAAATGGTAAGTTCAAGTGTTAGAAAAGATTTTCCAGCCACTTGAAATCGATTTCTCTAAGACTGTATTCCCAGACCACATAACCTCTTCCCCCAACCCCAAAAAAGAAATAAACTAGTTTCGAAGAGATTTTACATATTGTTTTCTGTGATGCTCAGTTTTATCTATCAGCTTATCTAGGTTATGTTCCCTTTATTCAATCAAACAGCAATCTAAGTGTTCCAGAAGATATTTTATAGATATGATAAAAAGTCAATAACCGGTTGACTTTAAACAAAGAAAATTATTTTTAATTATTCTGAGTAGTCCCAACTCAATCAGCTGATAGACTTTAAGATTAGAACTGATGTTTTCCTGAAGAGGAAATACTGCCTGTGGACTGCAGCCTTGCTTGGGCCTGAGAGTCCCAGCAACCCTTCCTGCTGTCCTGTCTTGTGGATTTCAGATTTGCCCAGCCAGCCCTCACAATCACATCAGCCAGTCACAATGTCATGTAATAAATCTTCTGATACATATCTCCTGCTGGTTCTGTTTCTCTGGTTGAATCGTAACTGATACATTTTCCTTTATAACCATTCATTATGTCACAAACCTGCCTCCTGCTCATGTCCACAGGACAGCTGCTTAGATACACTACATCGGGAGTATACCAGAATGAATATACCAGAAAGGCACAACCTGGTAACCATCAAGAGTTATTGGAGAATTTCTGTTTAAGGGCAGTGGTCCTAGCCCAACTTCTTCATTAAGTGAGCAAAGAATTTTTATAATAGAAGATAATAAAATGTCTTAATGGGGGGGGGGGGGAATCAGAGGTCGTAGCCCAATTTCCCAATTAGGTGAGCAAATACTTTTTTAGTGGAAGAAAACATGATTTTTTACTTGAGTAAATCTCATAAACCACAAAAAAAAGATAATTACATAATCTGTGGCATATATGCAACCATACTAGAAAAAGATTCATTGAAAATGGAAGCAATTGCCAAGAAAGTGAGTAGATACAATGCCTGGTATATCCCCAGTCACTGCAAAATCACATTAAAAATTGCAACTAATATTAGAGTATTTATAATGTGCCAAGTGATTTTTAAGTACTTTGTAAATTGTAACTCAAGTTTGGCAACACTTTAATAAAGTAGGTACTAGAATAATCCTCATTTTACAGGTATAGAAAAGTGAGCCAAAAACAATTGGGCAATTTGTCCCAAACCACTCTGACAGTAAGTGGCAGAATCAAAACTGAACCTAGAATTTGACCTTAGAATCTGTATTCTCAATCCCATATTACCTCAGAAGTCCTAGAGGCCACAGTTGGCAGAACATTTAGAATCTACCATAAACTTCATTAAGTAGAATGCCAGCATAAAGAGCAGGGTGAGTAGAAGAAGCCATCTTTAGTCTCATTTCCCCCTGGAGTAAATGGTATGCAAAAAGGTCATAGCTCCTAAGCAGGCAGTATGTCAGACAGAGTAGGGTGCTACCAGATAACTCTAGGCTACTGTGACAAATAAGAAAATTAAATCCTTTTTTCACATGAGACTGTATCAGTCATCCATTCCTCTTCATGGTACTATCCCACCTAAGTATTTCCTGAATATGTTCTCTTAGTTCCATCTCCATGACAAGCCTGATCCAAGTCACCATCATATCTTTACTGGATGGATGCAAGAGAATTCTAAAGGAGTCTCCCTCTGTCCACTTGGCCCCTGCAATCTGTCCTCCACAATGAAAGCTACAGTGGGCCTTTAAAACACAAATTTAAATACACTGTTCATCTACCTCATATTCATCACTGCTTTCTAGTGCTTTGGGATTATTCTTAGTGTCCCCAATATGGCCTCATGGTCCTGCATGATCAGGTTCCTCCTTTATCTCTAGACTCTTCTGTATGCTCACAACAATCTGAACACTAGTTTTCTGTCAATCCAATTGACCAGGAACCCAGTAAGTTTTTGTAACTGTTACCATTACTGGTAATTAAGATTTTGTGTAATTATTTGATACAAGACTTCTCCAGGAGCTTATAAAGGGTATGAAAGCAAAGACCCATCATTATGTTCATCATCATATCCTCAGTATTCAGCAGGGTCAAACACAGAGCTGACCCTTAATAAATATATGTTGAACGGGTAAGTTTTCTGCTAGAATAATGAAGTGTGTAGACACAGAAGTGCTTCTGTGCCTTTTTCCAAAACAGACAAAATCAAAACATCAGAAAATATATACCTTTACTTTCCTCTTTATCTGGAACCAAAGGAGTGAAAGGAACAATTTCTGACAGAACACAGCTCAACTTTAAATATCAGATATAAAGGACGTGCATCTGTGAAGATGACAAATGACAAAAATCACTAGACAATATAAACATTTTTGTAGTTTAAAAGAAAGTGAACAATTTGGGGAATCATAATAAATAACTGCAATGTACTGTGACAAATACTGTAAAGTTTGCAGTAGTTTACTCATATTTTCAATTATATTTGCATGCATGAAAAAGAAATGATATAATTTAGGAAAGATTGTTTTCAGATAAAAATCAAAGGAGATAAATTTTACTGGAAGTAGTTAAGTGAAATTAATTAGGTGATAATAAACAGGCTAATGAACTAGAGGACATGTTTGACACTCTCCCAGAATGCAGAGGGGAAATTACAGAGATAAATAAAATGAACAAAACACTAGCAACATGGAAATTGTTCAGAGTATACAGTACTGGAGGAGGAGAGAAGGGTTGGATGAGAAGTAAGAAGCAAGTAAATAATGGAAGAATATATTCCTGATACGAAAGAAAAAAGAAAGGAAGACATTTGGTTTCAGGCTGAAAGGGTGCATTTAGTGCCTTTATACATTTAATTACTTAAAAAAATTAAAGAACAACATCTCTACAGATTTTGAATAAAGTTTTAAATTTTAAGTAGGAAAGTGTCTCTCAAGGACACTCCCCCCCCCCAAAAAAAAAAAACTACACAGAAATAAATGCAAAGTCATCAGTAAAATGTCAGGTCTGATTAGGTATTTGGACCACAAACATTCTTATGAAATTTAATGGAATTGTAAATGAACCCTAAAATAAAAATTCATACCTAGGAAAGGAGCTAATAACAAAAATCTAGATCTAATAGCTCATGTTTGAAACAAGTTAAGCTGGAGAAAGAGACAGAGAGAAAAAATATTTTAAAGCAGGAAGATGACTGAGGTTAGTGCCTAGAAGAAGCCAACAGGCCTGGGTTCAAATTCAAATGTGGCCAATTAGGAACTTTGTTCTCTAAAGCAAAAGAGTTAATGTAAAGGAATCTTTTTCTCATCAAAAAGTGGAGATACTAATATCTACAGGGCTGCTGCAAATATTAAATAACATATGCAAAGCACTCAGCTTGTTACCTGGAACATAGCAGGCACTCAAGTTGCTAGAAGAAATGCCAAATTTTTAATATGGAGAGAGGGATATGAGTTCATATAACCACTAGAAGAAAAGAAATGTCGAGTAAAAATAGAAAATTTCAAACAAAATCTAAACAAGAGGAAAATAAAAGTGAAAAAAGAAAACATTAAAAAATCAGAAGGCTTAATATAATAGGATAGGTATATATGAAACCAAATTATCAGAAAAACAATGATAAATTATAAATTCAATAGGCCCGATTACAGTAGAAGATTTTATGTACGGTGTTAGTTCTTTTTGTTTTTAACTTACCTTAATTGACTTTCTTTTTTTTCTTTTTTTTATGTATTTTTTTAAATTTGTTTTTTATTTTCAGCATAACAGTATTCATAATTTTTGCACCACACCCAGTGCTCCATGCAATCTGTGTCCTCTATAATACCCACCACCTGGTACCCCAACCTCCCACCCCACATCCCTTCAAAACCCTCAGATTGTTTTTCAGAGTCCATAGTCTCTCATGGTTCACCTCCCCTTCCAATTTCCCCCAACTCCCTTCTCCTCTCTAACTCCCCATGTCCTCCATGCTATTTGTTATGCTCCACAAATAAGTGAAACCATATAATAATTGACTCTCTCTGCTTGACTTATTTCACTCAGCATAGTTCTTAACAGAGAAATATAATTGTAGAATTAAAAAGGGGCATATGCCAAACTTAGTATCTGCAGACATACTTTTGAATATTCAAAAAATATTAACAAAAATTAATCAAATTCTAGGATACTAATAAATTCTCAATAACTACCCTAGAAATGTCTAAAACACATAGGATCAGAAGGGCAATCCAGCTAGGGAGCAGAATTTAGAAGCCTTAAACCCCTGGACTCAGCACAACACAGAAGCACATAGTTCACCTTTATAAATCTTTCAGATAAACCAACCAAACAAACAAAAACAAAAGAACAAAAAATGAAGGTTTTTTTCCTCTGTTGGTTCTCAGACAAAAACGTATCTCCTGTGATGAATCAGCTCTTGCTCAGATGAAAATTAGACCCTCAAGAGGAACAACAGTGCTTGCTGATCAATAGGATGACATTTCATACGTCAAGGCTGCTTTTATCTTTGAATTGCCCTCCAGTTACTACATCTTCTAAAGCAAGTTGGGAAAAGATATCCAGCAGCCACTACCTTTTTATTTTATTTACCTACCAAGGAATATCTAATAAAAGTAATGACTATCCAAGCACTACCAGACAAATGAGAAATCTTCAACCTGGGTGCCCCACCTTCAAAATCAAAAGAGCAATGACCAACACAAAAATCCTTATGATACTTTGCAACTATGATGGTTCACCTGTCATATCAAACTAATATACCTTGCATATAATTCAAATGTATTTGGAAGTAACTTTCCTTTGGAAGGAAATAATTTTTATCAGATGCTCTCTGAGAATGAATGAATTTGAAGAAAATGACTGACTGTTCCACATAAAATACATCATACTCATTCTGTTTCCCAGATTTCACTCTTCTTCCCCTGGTCTCTTCTTTCCCATAGGCCTCACTGTTCTTCAAGGGCCCCTATTTCTTTTGAGTAACTTCCTAACTTCTCCAACCCATGTGAACTTCTCTTACTCTGAGTCTTGCTATTCTCATGAACCCCATTTCATACTGGGTTATTCCTTATAACATAAGGACCATATGTTAGGTTCTAAATTAGACTCATAGAAGCTAAAATGATGCTAGATGCAGAACTATGAGATTCTATTTAACATTTTCCTAAGTCTGTATTTGGAATATTTTCTTCCATTCTCTATTGGTTCAAGTTACTTTAGATCTAGGATTCTACCGAAGTCATTTTATTCCCTGTTGTTAACTAATTTCTACTAAAATGATAATTAATTAGTTTTTCGAATTTTTACAATGAAAAAATTTAAAGCTATGTCACATCAATTGGACAGTTTATGTCACAAAAGCAAGACAATTTCTGTTTCAAGCTGAAGAACTGAGAATTAGTTAACTTTAAGATAATTTAATTTTGTTTTTACCTTCTATATTTAAGGTTTTGAAATTTTTTTGATCAGAAATCTCTGTAAAACATAAGAAGTTTAAAAATATATCTATTGGATTCATAATATGTGCTTATAGAAAATGCAAGGCTTTGAGATTCAGGAGACTACCTCAAATCAGCAGAGCAATGCAAAGGCAGAATGTTACTTGCAGAATGTTAAAAAAAAAAAAAAAAAAAAAAAAACTTGAACAGCTCTTCATTTAAGAATTGCTCTAAAATATATTTAAACAATATAATTCTTTTCAAGTATCATAAAAGAAATTCATTAACCATTCTTTTTGGCTATTCTGTTTGGGTGATTCAGATATTATGTCTCATACCCAAATGCCTTGTCCCTTTTAAGTTCCTCACAGTGGAAGACACCAAAATGTATGTAAACAAGAACAAAATTCAAAAAAAACTTGAAAACATTAGCATGTTTGGTTTTATACAACATAAGGCAGCAAAATGTCAAAATATCTATGTAACACTAGGAACTTCAGAAACTGACAACATGCCTAGATCATAGAGAGGATTTCTAGCACTGTTTCTCTCCTCACCTTCTCATAAACACATTATTTCCTTTGATCTAATATTTCATGCTGTTTTTAAAAAATGGAGTATGCCTTTTCTTCTAAATAGAACCAGGTATTAAGAAATGGAGGGAAAGGGGCGCCTGGGTGGCTCAGTGGGTTAAAGCCTCTGCTTTTGGGTCAGGTCATGATCCCAGCATCCTGGGATCGAGCCCCACATTGGGCTCCCTGATGAGCAGGGAGCCTGCTTCCCTTGCTCTCTCTCTCTCTCTGCCTACTTGTGATCTCTGTCTGTCAAATAAATAAATAAAGTCTTAAAAAGAAGAAGAAGAAAGAAATGGAGGGAATGATATAAAAAGACTGACTAGTTTGTAGCATCAGTACATAAGTTCTTTTTCTAAGTGCTTCTAAGAAGAGGTTAGAGAATGTTGCCTATGAGGAAATGTCTTGGAAATTTGTTTAAACACACTTTATGGCTTAGAATATGCCCATTTTTTATAAATATTTCATGATCTAGGAAAAATCTGTATTTTTAAAAATCTATGAATATATATATTCTTCTCCTGATGTTGGGAGCAGTCAGTGTTCAGAAAATAACTAATTGGATACATGACATTATACAGTTGTCTAAACCCAGAGAATGTACACACTGAGAAGGAACACTAATGAAAACTAAACACTAATGAAAACTAAAGACACTAATAAAAACTAAAGGAAAAACTAATAAAAACTTAACACTATAGGTTCATTAATTATAACACTTGTACCACTGCAGGGAAGGATGTTCATAATGGAGAAGGCTATGCAGCTGTGGGGGAAAATAGTGTATGGAACATCTTTGTACCTTCTATATAATTTTTTTCTGTGAACCTACTTTAAAAAGCAAAAAAGATAACCATTAGATCAAGACAGTTGATTACGTTTTTCAAATCTTCTATAGCTTTATTGATATTTGTCTGCTTTCCTTATTTGTTACTGAGAGAGAGAAATTAAATTCTCCCGTTATGAACACTTGTTTGTCAGTTTCCGCTCAAATTTTAGTTTGATTTTTCTATTTCATTCAATTTACATATTTTGAACCTATGTTATCAAGTACTTCCAAAATAGAAATTATTAATATCTTTCTGAAAAAGTGACACTTTTATCAACATGTAATAAACTTCTTTATTTCTAGTAATGCTTTCTACAATGAAGTCTACCTTTCTCTATAATACAGTTATACCAACTTTATTCTCTGCTTTATATTTCTTGGTATATCTTTCCCATTCCTTTACTTTTACTCTTTCTGGGACCTTATAAACAGCACAAGACACTCTGTCTCTTGTAAACAGCAAATTGGGATTTTTTTTTAATCCAGTTTAAAACAATTTGTAACTTAAGTAGGGTATTTATGCCATTTACATTTAATTTAACTGAAATATATTTTTTTTACTACCTTGTTTTATATTTTCTCTTTGCCTCAATATTTTCTATGTCTTTGTTTTCTTCTCTTGATTCTATATTTCTTTTCTGAGGAATTAGTGAGGCTTATTTCTTATTCTATTTTTTTCAATCCTAGGATGGAAGATATAAAATCTTTCATTCTTTTATGATTACCTTAAAATTTTAATGTGAATATTTAATTTACTAAATTCTAAAGTAAACCAATATTTGCAACAAAACACAAGGACCTCAGAATGTTTTTACTCCTATTACCCCCCTTCCTGACTCATAAATTGTTGTTCAATGATTTAGCTCTATTTTTACTCATAACCCAATAAACTAGATATTACATTAAACATATGATCCCAATGTATATGAAACCTTTCTGTAATAGTTCCATCTCTTTGATTCTTGAAGCTGCATTCTGAGCAAATTCTTCAGGGATGTCCTCCAGTTTGCTAACTGGTTTATTTCTCTTTAATTCTGCCTAACCTGCTGTTTAGCTTATACCACATTTCTGATATGCTATATATATTTTTATGTATAAAAAATTTATCTCTTGTTTTTCAAATATTCCTAATTATTTTTAATAAACATGTGTTCCTTTGTCATACTTTCAGTGGTTTATTTCCTTAGACCATATTATTTTTATATTTTGTATTTGGTATGTGAATAGTCCAAAATTCCATTCTTGGAAATTTGATTCTGTTAATTTTTTTCTTCCATTGGACTCTTGCTTATGGTGACTTACTCTTCATATATTTTGTGATTGTTTTTTGCGCATATGTTTTTCAGAAATTTATCTGTTAGAATCCTTTGAAGTCAATCTAAAATATTTTTCTCCAGAGATATGTTTCCTTCTTCCAAGGGTCTGGAGGCACAGCCAATCCAGCAGCACACTAGACGACATTCTCTACAGGTTCCACAGGGAGTATTATTTCTATTCCCAAATTCATATGACTTTGAGGATGAAATTAGCAATTTCTAGAAAGATGCTTTTTCCCCACTCTACCCAGAACTAAGGTAAAAACAAATGGCTATTTCCACCATCTGTCTGTGTAATGTGGGCTTCCTCCTAGTCCATTTATGGGAGAATCAACTTTATTCAAGAGCCTCTGATCTGACCCCTACCCTCCTCAGAGCCAGCCTTTATCCTCACATACATAACTGTAACCCTCTAAAGTGTGACCCACCATGACAAATGCCCCCAGGCAAAGGCCAGATATAAGCTGCCTAGACTCATGCTTTCTCATTGTTTCTATGCTACTATTATTTTCCTTACTTCACTATTAGCTTAGCCATTTTAAAATATATTTTAATAGGCATTTTTTGTGATTTTTGATAGGATATATTCTCCAGATGACTACTCCATAAGAGTACTGAAAACCAAAGTTGGCGCTTTTCAATTGACATTTTGAAAGAATTAGATTAGCCCCCAAGTATTCCACTGAAAACTGAGCACCTGTGGTTTTAAACATTGCCTATTTTAACAGGGAAATTCTAAAACACCAGCCTTTGTTCTTTCAAGGACTAACTTGATGAGTGGTGGATTGGTTTTGCTGTTTATCTATGAAAAGCAATTACCAGATGTTTCACTTTCAACAAACCTCATTTTTACTTCACTCTGTGTAATGGAAGCATCACTTAGCCTATTTACAAATATGGATAACAAAATACCAGAATACATGGGTCACCGTGAGGAGTTAGATATCAAATCAATAAGTGGAAATGAAGGGAATGGAGTCCGGTCATCTCTTTCATTGTCCTTTGCTCTTCCTATGCAAGCTGTATAGTCCTACACAGATTAGAACTAGTTCATTTGTAAATAAAAATTGTCAGAAATATCTTAGGCTTATCATATGAGTGTCTGGCAAAAATGTAATTGGAGTCCTAGAAAAACACTTTGTACATAAATGTGGAGATGAATGCCCCATCTTAAAAAGAAAAAGGGGGGCTTATAAATGCTGATGCAAGTAATAAGGTTAAGAAAAATCTGTTCATTTTTCCAGACTTGCACCACTGCTCTTGAATGATGAGCAACAACGCATCAGCTGCGTCATACGTCTGTGTCTTGAAACTGTCACACATCCATAATAGTTCTTACTGCACCAGCCTGATAACATCTTCTAAGGGATTTGTCTGTCTTGACTAAAGCACAAATGAAGTGATGGTTGGAAAGGGCACATTTTAATCAAAGTTGGATGCTTACACTCTGAGACAAGGGCAGCAATAAGAAAAAGAAAAATTAGTGTCAGTTTCTCCTTGATGTCTCATGAATTTTGTAAACATCCACTGCCATTCTCATATATTTGGTTCCCAGAATATGATCAGTCCGGTTCCCTACGACTCTGAGGGTTGCCCTGGGAAAGATAACAGAACTTGGCAAGGGCGGACAGGCAGACTCCATGGGTCCTAACAGAGCAGTGGGAAGTGTCTCACAGCACCCCCCTTGACCTCTGTCCTTGGGGTCATGAGTGGAGCTCAGCTCTTTCTCAGTGTTGCAGCATTTACCCAGAGCACCACACATGCATAAGAGGGTCTAGGTTCAACCCCACACCAAAAAGGTCGGAAATTTGCTAGGAGCCAAGCAGACACAAGGTCAAGTAATAAGATAAAGATTAAGAACCTACCTCTACTTTTCCCATCAAGTTGCCTCTCATTTCCCAGAAAATCAACTCCAAGCAGTCTCAAATCCATCCATCTCATCAAGTGATTGGCTCCAGGGCCTTTGTCCTGATACTACCTCTGTAATAAGGTCAAGATCACCATTCCAAGTTCTATTACTCTATACTTGGATATTTCAAAGTGGCACTTACAGAAAATATGAACCTCTCTCTCTTGCTTAAAATAAATGACCTCACCTAGCACAATTTTGATGTGTTTTTATGCCGAAGGACCCCCTCCCCGTCATGAGTAAGGATGTGAAGGCTCACCTTATTCTCCTACAGCATAATAACTACCCTTGAACAGGATGCCAAATAAAACAAAACAAAACAAAAGTCTCAGACCAATCATCATACCATATCCATAGGGACAAAATCCTAAATGACATTTTATATAGACATTGAATCCAAATAAAAGAACATGGATGAAAAGATGTCGCCAAGCCAAATCTTCATCTTTACTTCTTTGGACGGTCTAGAATTCTGGAAACAAAAAGCCTAAGAGTATTATTTGAATTCCTGTCTGGCACTGGATTCCTCCACTCCTGAAGTTACAGAAAATGAGGACGTAGGCTGGGGTTCACTAAGGGAAGGAACATAAAGGCAGCAGGAGCCCCCTCAGTTAATAATCTGTCCATTTACCTTATCTGTTGCACCATTTCCTCTAAAAATCAGCTGTAAGCTCCAAGTCATCTGATTGGGAAGGACTCCAACTGCTGTTGCTCTGCATGGAAGGCAACAACCATACAGAGGGGCCGTCGCTGCTGTTCAACTTCTGCATCCTTCCTAACACTCCACCATTTCACCAGAGATCTGCAAGCAGGAAGACCAGCATGGATATCTACAAATGCCTAGGCAGATTCAGCAACTCACTCCCATAAGCACCTGATGTCTACAGAGAGGTTTCTGTAACTCTCACATTGTGCACTGAGTCTGCCACAATGAGCATCTCTAAAGAAGATTCAATATGACAATGAGGAAAAGGGAGATTCAGGCAAGGAGACAGAAGACTGGCTCCAAAGACACCACTGGCAGATGGGGAAGAAAGAAGCAGAGGACTAGAGGTCACTGTATTCTGAAAGATGGTTTTCCTAATCAACTTTTTAATTTTAAAAAAAGTTTATGACCACTTTCAGAACATTTGAAAATAGGAAAAAGCAGTCACCCATAATTACATAATGATATTTTCCTGCTGAATTAAATTCCTAGGATTTGTCCTTATGGATCTGGTTTTCTGTCCAAGTCTTACTGTCATTTTTTCACATTCCCATGTAGTCTTCATTTTTCCTGACTCAGTGTCTTCTAAAACTTTCTCTCTGGGCCATTTTCTCCAGACACAATATGCCCCTTGGCTACACACTTGTTTCATGGCCTAGGCTTCCTCTGAAATGAGTCAATTCAAAGGGCTGTCAACAAACTGCAGAATATGTGTTCTTGTCACTCTTGTTATTGGTGCCTCCTGTCCTTTTTCTCTGCCTCTTTCTGCTTCTGTACCTTCCCATTCTGCACTAGGCCAGGACTGCTTACTCCTAGAAGAGGAAAATAATGATCCTTTCTTCCTGGTAGGAAGAAGAACAATTTTTGTTCTGCTATGGTGAAAACTATGCGTTATCTCCTTAGCTTCCAGAAGTTTCTTTGAAAGGACTTCCCCCTTCTTCTCCCTGAAATCCAAGTAAGTGCTGCAAACTACACTTCCTGTTTCCCACTGCAAATACTTTGCAGCAATTATACGGCAGGGCAAGAGAACTTTTTGCCCCTAAGATTACAGCTACACCTGTTAGAGATCTCATTATTATAAATTAGTCAAATACTTCCTACCAGTACATACCAGTTAAACTTAATAATAAGTAGAGTAAGTAATAAGTAATAAGTAACTTATTACTTATTACTTACTCTACAAGTAATATAGAGAAATTTTAAGGAAACAAGGATTAACCCTTTGAGACTCATATGATGCTTGTTTTGAGTCATAATTAAAGGAATCATGCACACTGAGAGGCATATATGAGCCACAATACCATTGCACAAAATATCGATTTATTTTCTTTAATAAAATTATATCTGACTCTATGCTCCAGTCATTAAAATGATAAGATCTTTGATCTCTCCTGTTATTGTTGTGTGTGTGGTTTTTTGTTGTTTTGTTTTTTGCTTTTGTTTTGTTTTGTTTGTTTTGTTTTTTGTTATTTTGTTTTGTTTTGGTTTTGTTTTGTTTTGTTTTTGGAGGTGGGAGAAAGGTCTATTTCCTTAGGACAAACTCAAACTCGGAAGAACCTCTGCGAAACCCAAAAAATGAGGCAGAAGTCTGACCCTTAGGCCAGTGTGACCAGTGTATTAATTTCCTACTACCTTTATAATAAAGGACCACAAACTTAGTGGATTAAAATAATACAAATTTATTATCTTACAGGTTTGGAGGTCAGAAGGCCAGAATGGGTCCCAGGGCCAAAATCAAATGCTGATGGGGCTGCATTACATTAGGATGCCTTTCCTTGACTTTTGCAGCTGCTAGAGTATGCCCATACTCTCTGACTCATGGCACTCTTCTGCCCTCAAAGCTAGCAATCTCATCACTCCTACCTTTGCTTCTATACTTACATCTCTGCCATTGCCTCTCCTGCTTCATTCTTTCCCTCATTAGGATCCTTGTGATGACACCATACCCATCCAGATAAATCCAACATCAACTCCACATCTTGAGATCTTTTACCAATCACATCCATACAATCCCTTTTGCCATGTACCTGGGACTGGGGCATGGATGTCTTTGTCACCTTCCACTATGATATCACTGCTAGCATTCATTCCCCTCTGTCCGTCAGACACTACTGTCCTAGCTGTCCACAGAAGCCCTTCATCATGACTCCCTCTATTCAAACAGGCTCAGCCTCAGATCTTGTCTTCAGTAGCCCAGTCACTGGGTCTGGAACCATCCTTAAGCCACTGGCCTAGTGTCCTTGCAGCACACAGGGCTTATATCTCTGTCACTGGTGGATCCTCCAAACCCATCTCCTTCCCAGTCTCAAAAAAGCTGTCTCTCTGTTATGCTGAGCTTTCTTACTCCTCCACAACCCCCAACATGAGCCCCACTGACCCTCTTCAAAGACCTTCAGATCGCCCAAAAGCCTGTGTAAGGGATTGTCCTCAGATGCTTGGTAACTTCTAATGTTATAGTAAAACAGAAAAGTTTTTTAAGAGTCTCTTAAAAGTTTTAAGAGTCTCTAAGACAAGAGCTTAGACTCAGACCCTCTGAGGGTTGTATTCCCTCTTGAGAGTTATAAAAGTAAAAATAATTCCTTTTGCTTTTTATCTTCTACAGAACATATGAAAATTTTGATAAAATTTTATGTCTCATCTATAGGAAAAAAATTCCTGGGCACCTGGGTGGGTGGCTCAGTCATTAAGCATCTGCCTTCTGCTCAGGTCATGATCCCAGGGTCCTAGAATCTGAGCCCCGCATCAGGCTCCCTGCTCAGCAGGAAGCCTGCTACTCCCAATCCCAATCCCTCTGCTTGTGTTCCCTCTCTCTTTCTGTCTCTCTGTCAAATAAATAAAATCCTTAAAAAAAATTTCTAAGGCAAAAGTGAACAAGGGCAAAGTATTAGAAACCAGTATGACTAAGCAAGAAGAGCATATACAACAGAATTAGCAGAATTTCATTCAGTCCATTTTCAATTAAATACAAAAAAAAACATTATAGGGAACTTTCCAGAACGCTCGGGGAGATGCGGAGGAGCGGCGGCTACACGAGCTGCGCCCAGCAACACGCTCCTTCCCGCTCCCCCACATCGGCCTCAGTCCTCTCACCGGCTGTAGAAAATGTGAAAGAAACCACTTATTATGATGATTTGGGGGTCAAACCCAATGCCACTCAAGAAGAACTGAAAAAGGCCTACAGGAAACTGGCTTTGAAGTACCACCTTGATAAGAATCCAAATGAAGAAGAGAAGTTTAAACAGATTTCTCAAGCTTATGAAGTACTCTCTGATGCAAAGAAAAGGGAATTATATGACAAAGGAGGTGAACAGGCAATTAAAGAAGGTGGAGCTGGTGGTGGTTTTGGCTCCCCCATGGACATCTTTGATATGTTTTTTGGAGGAAGAGGAAGAATGCAGAGAGAAAGGAGCGGTAAAAATGTTGTGCATCAGTTCTCAGTAACCTTAGAAGATTTATATAATGGTGCAACAAGAAAACTAGCTCTGCAAAAGAATGTGATTTGCGATAAATGTGAAGGCTGAGGTGGTAAGAAAGGAGCAGTTGAGTGTTGTCCCAATTGCCAAGGTACTGGAATGCAAATAAGAATTCATCAGATGGGACCTGGAATGGTTCAGCAAATTCAGTCTGTGTGCATGGAGTGCCAGGGCCATGGGGAATGGATCATTCCTAAAGATAGATGTAAAAGCTGCAATGGAAGGAAGATAGTTCGAGAGAAGAAGATTCTAGAAGTTCATATTGACATAGGCATGAAAGATGGCCAGAAGATAACACTCCATGGTGAGGGAGACCAAGAACCAGGACTGGAACCAGGAGATATTATCATTGTTTTAGATCAGAAGGACCATGCTGTTTTTACTCGGCGAGAAGACCTTTCCATGTGTATGGACATACAGCTGGTTGAAGCACTGTGCGGTTTTCAAAAGCCAATATCTACTCTTGACAACCAAACCATTGTCATCACCTCTCATCCAGGTCAAATTGTCAAGCATGGAGATATCAAGTGTGTGCTAAATGAAGGCATGCCAATTTATCGTAGGCCATATGAGAAGGGTCGCCTCATCATCGAATTTAAGGTAAATTTTCCAGAGAATGGCTTTCTGTCTCCTGATAAACTCTCTTTGCTGGAAAAACTCCTACCTGAGAGGAAGGAAGTAGAAGAGACTGATGAAATGGACCAGGTAGAATTGGTGGACTTTGATCCAAATCAGGAAAGATGGTGCCATTACAATGAGGAAGCATATGAGGATGATGAACATCATCCCAGGGGTGGTGTTCAGTGTCAGATCTCTTAATGGGGCCAGTGAATAACACTGCTGGCATTTTATGTGCAGTAGTGAATGAGTGAAGGACTATAATCATAGCTCACTACTTGCTATTGTTTTTGTTTTAATATTCAACTATAGTAGTGTTTTAAAAGTTAAATGAAGAATAAACTCAAATATAAAAGCTCTGACTTTGCCCCGTATGTATGATGACTTCAGTCATCATAGATAAGTTTAATATTTGTAAAAACTGCTTTCAAAAAAATTATCCCCTAGCATTTGTTAGGCCATACCTTGTAATTAATTTCAGTTCTATGTATATGAAACAGCTCAGACTGAAATGCTGGGTGTATGTATTCACTTCAATGTATGACCCTTAACTGTTAAGCTATGAAATTAAAACTTGTATTTAATTGGCAATCAGACAAAGAATTTGTAGAGAAATTGGTCTATAGTTGGTCTATAGTTATGTTAAGTGGTCTATAGTGGTCTATAGTTGGTCTATAGTTATGTTAAGTGGGATTCATTGTGATGCCTCTGCATTTATTGCCTCAACTGTTACTTGAAGATGGCATGCTATGTAATTTGGCCTGTGGTATCAGTGATAGAAAAGATACCTCTTTAAAGAAGGGGTTTGTCATATGCTGCTGCTTGAGGGCTTGCACTTGTAGAATTGCATTCCCTTCTGTGCCATCTTTTCCTTCCCCTTTTTTTTATATATATATATATATATATATATCAGTCCTGGTTATACTTTTTTGCCTTCTCTTTGGACCATGATAAGCTTCAGAGTAGTGGCTTCGGGAGCAGGGTAACTTACAGTGAAGAGACATTTACATGGAGAAGTTTGCATGTATGAGATAGGAAGGTTTTTTTTTAATTTAAGGTATGTTTCAGGCTTACTTTAAATAACGCTTTGAAGTAACTGTAATTTAATGCTGGTAGTATAGCAAATTATGATGAATAGCTTTAATTGTATGTTTAAAAAGTCATGTTCACAAGCTTAAATCTGGTTATCAGAATTAAGCAATTGGAATGTATGAATGTCTCCTTAATATACTGATTACAAAGCAAAAAAAAAATTATAACACTGACATTAGAGACAATCAGAGGCAATCCACAGTAGAAGAGAATTTTTACTTAATATTTAATAATTCCAGTCTTACCCAACAGCCCTTTTTTTAATCTATAAAGTTTCTTTCTTTCTTTCTTTCTTTCTTTCTTCCTTCCTTCCTTCCTTCCTTCCTTCCTTCCTTTTTCCTTTCCTTTCTTTCTTTCTTTTTCTTTCTTTCTTTTACAATGGGGTTTTACTCCTGTTGGAAATGCTTTGAAAAACAGAAGGAAACAAAGAAGTTGGAAAAGGAAAGGAAGTGAACAATTAAACAGAAAAGAAATTCTTTTGTAAACCAGTCTTACAAAACACAGAAGTAAACCTATCACATCTTTGAAATCGTACCGTTTCTTCTAGGAATGCAGAAACTGAAACACAAATCCAAGAGTTACTGGAGCCTGGGGAGGAAAGCACAAAAGCTTAATCTTGGGTTCTCAAAGGTTCAGTTCCATTACAGAAGCTTCATTTATAATAGCTAAGAACTGGAAATAACCCACAGATGTGACAACAGATAAACAAATTGTGAGATTTTCATGCAATCATTTTTATTCAGCAATAAAAATGAAACCTATAATACAGATGACTCTCTAATACACATTGAATGAAAGAAGCCAGATTCTGGGGAGTGCATATTGTTAAGTTTCATATTTTATAGATAGGCAAAAGTAGTATGTGGTGAGACAAGATATAACAGTGGTTACCACTAGGAAATGGGAATGGACAACAGGATTCCAGACAACAAGTAGTGTTCTATAAATTTTTCTGAATGGTGGTCACTCTGGTATATTCACTTTCTGAAACTTTTTTGAGCAGTAGACTCAAAAATGGGTGCTCTTAACAATGTCCACAATAGCCAAATTATGGAAAGAACCTAGATGTCCATCAACAGATGAATGCATAAAGAAGATGTGGTATATATACACAATGGAATACTATGCAGCCATCAAAAGAAATGAAATCTTGCCATTTGTGACAATGTGGATGGAACTAGAGGGTATTATGCTTAGCGAAATAAGTCAATCAGAGAAAGACAACTATCATATGATCTCTCTGATATGAAGAAATGGAGATGCAATGTGAGGGGGTTGGAGGGTATCAAAGAAAAAATGAAAGAAGGTGGGATTGGGAGGGAGACAAACCATAAAAGACAATCTCAAAAAATAGACTGAGGGTTGCTGGGGAGAGGGGGGAGACAGGAGAGGGTGGTGGGGATATGGACATTGGGGAGGGTATGTGCTATGGTGAGTGCTGTGAAATGTGTAAACCTGGCGATTCACAGACCTGTACCCCTGGGGATAAAAATACACTATAGGTTAATTTAAAAAATAAATAAATCTAATCTAAAAATAAATAAATAATTAATTAATTAATTAATAAAAATTAGATTTAAAAAATAAAAAATGGGTGCTCTTTATACCACATATGTTAAATTTTTAAACTTAAAACAAGTCTACCATAAAAGAAAACAAAAAGATAATTTGTAAGAACAAAGTGTTCATTAGATTTAGGAAAAGAGAAGTTACCTTTAGGTGAGAGCAGTTTTGTGGTGAAGTACAGGGTGGGGAGATTCAAATGGGCACAGGCATGAAAGAGACATGAGAACATTGAGAAAATACTTTCCCTGAAGTGTGTAAATGGGAAGAGAAACAGGAGACACATATACATACAATTTGCTTAGGAGGGAAGTGACTAAAGTATCTTATGCTGATGGGAAAAAGTTAACAGAGAAAAAGATATTGAAGATAGAGTAGAGAGGGAAGGGTTAAACACAATTTAATACCTCAGACTATAGAAAAGATGAGACTCAAAGGATAGAAAAAACCTTGGTCTGTGAAGAGAGATAACAGTTCCATGGAAGCAAAAGAAGAGTAAAACAACATGGGAGTGGGGGCGCCTGGGTGGCTCAGTGTGTTGAGCCTCTGCCTTCAGCTCCGGTCATGATCTCAAGGTACTGGGATCAAGCCCTGCATCTCTGCTCTCTGCTCAGTGGGGAGTCTACATCCTCCTCCTCCTCTGCCTGCCTCTCTGCCTATTTGTGATGTCTCTCTCTGTCAAATTGTTTTTAAAAATCTTAAAAACAAAAACAAAAACGAAAACAACAAGGGAGTATATATATGTAAACTGATAATTTGTCCTCTGTGTTTTTGGTTTTATTGCTTTGGGTTTTTTTGTTTTTGCTATTTCCAACAGTTTAAATAGTCCAACTGGGGGTGCCAGGGTGTCTCAGTCAGTTAAAGGTCTGACTCTTGGTTTCAGCTCAGGTCATGATCTCACAGTACTGAGACTGAGCCCCAAGTCGGGCTCCCTGCCCAGCACATAGTCTGCTTGAGATTCTCTCCCTCTCCATCTGTCCCTCCCCACTCCAGCTCTCTCTTTATCCCTATAATAAATAAATAAATATTTTTTTAAAATAACAAATAAATAAGTAAATTGCACCCAACTGGTGACTTCTCTTTTTCTGTGAGAGACAGACCATCATTTGAGTAATGGACACAGACATTAGACCCTGTAAGGGTTAAGAAAGGTTTGAGAGAGGGGGAAAGAAGCTGGTTAGATAAATATAGGAAAATCACTAGGCTGTTTTGTGGGGCCCAATTCAATGTCATAAAGGCATCAAATCTCCTCCTGAATTTTCTGTCTTGATACCCCTAGGATATATTTTGTTCAATGAAGTAGGTTGGTTAGCAGGGGGGTTTTCTCTTTTAAACATGTTTTTGTCATGGTTCTCAACACATGTATTGAATAATTCATCCTTTGCCCACTGCTTCTAAATGATAAGCATTTATATACTTAGAACTGTCTTTGGATTTTCTATTCTAATCCTCTGATCTGACTTTCTCTTCAAGCTCTAGTAAATTATTTAGAGATACTGCTTTATAATATATTAATATGTGATAAGACATGTATCTCTTAAACATTTTTTTGTACAGTTCTTTCAGTTTATGGTATGAAATAAGAATCCATACATCTAATTTTCAATTTTGACAAAAAGTTTTACCCTGTTTATTTTTGATCATTTCTATACAAATTTGACAGTAGTAGTATTACACATATGAGCTCTTAATCTCAATTGGTTTTTTTTAATCTGAACTCATTTTTTAACACAATTTTGTGTTTCTAATTTACTTCAGTATTTTTAACTTCCAAAAGATCATTCTGACTGGTCATCCCTTGCCTTCCAATTTACAGATGAGCTTAGTCACTTCAAAATGTGTTATTTCTGCTTGAGCAACATAAAACACTGAAGTTTATGAAATAACAGTAATTTGGGTTTTTTCTCTTTGCTACTTTGCCTGACTTGATGATTCTTCCATATAAACTTCCATATTTTTCCAGAATAACTCTGCCAAGTTCCAATAAATGTAGCTGGTATTTTACTGAATTTATTATGTACATTAATTTGGGAAGGATGAACATCTTTCCCAAATTGACTTCCCTCATCTTGAATATGGTACATCTTTCATTTTCCCCCAAAAGGGATCCTGCCTAGTTTTTATTTAGATTAATCTTATTTCATATTTTCCATTCATGCTGTGAATGTATACTTTAACCAGTTAGTTCACATGTTTGAGCATCAGAACTACCTGTGGCACTCCTCAAAAATATAGAGCCCAAGCCATTAACTCTACTGATTCTAATTTTAAAAATGGGGGTGATTTGTGACCATATCCTTTTTTTACAAGTAATTTTGATGCACAGCCAAGATTAAGAACATATGAAAAAATGTAGAAAAATAGAAAGTAGGTTTTGTTTTTTTTTAAGATTTTATATTTTTATTTAACAGAGAAGCAGGCAGAGGGTGAGGGGGAAGCAGGTCCCCTGCTGAGCAGAGAGCTTGATTTGGGGCTCAATCCCAGGACCCTGAGATCATGACCTGAGCTGAAGGCAGAGGCTTAAACCACTGAGCCACCCAGGTGCCCCAAAAGTAGGTTTCATAAATGCTTTCCACACTGACTTTTCCAACTTGATTTTTGGAAACAGTATTGTCTCTAATTTTCACTTGTGTATTTTTACCCTTAACATTTGTCCCTTCTGTTAATTAAAATGTCTTTTAAATGCCAATTTGTTACCTGCATTATATTCCATCTTATGGATAAATGTAGCACAACTTATTTAACTGTTCTCCATGCTTTCCTCCATTTTGTTATGAGCTTGTACAACATTACCTCTGTTTGGGTCAATAAAGAAAACAAAAGTAAATAACCCAGAATCCTAAATATGTCATTATTTTTCACTAAAATTTTCAAGCATAGACACCTTTGTTTAACCCATAGTCTTTACCATGTGACCTAGATTATGTCACAACAAATGAAACTCCACTCCATACCTTTAGTTCATACCTAAAATCCATACCAGGGTAGATACACTTAATGAAATAGTCCTTGTTGCTAAAACGAAGCAGAAACTGTGATATAACTGAATACTTAAGTAAATACTAGAGAAAGTTTTACTGGTATAATAATATGGATTGAATGCTTCCCCTTACCTTACAATTTATAACAAAATCATGCAAATATTGTGCTATGAAATCTAATGGAAAGACTTCTTAGGCTGAAATGAATTTATAAATCATGTATACTCATACAATATAGAAAATTTTCCAGTGCAATTATAATAAATGAACTTAAAGTACATGTACGAACATAGGTAAATATCAAAAACATGGTCAGAGCAATTAAAAGCAGTTGCAAAATGGTACTTACTATTCAATCTACATAAGTATTTTCAGTTTCAGAACAGTGCTGTATACTGCATAAGAGCCAGTACATATGAATTAGGAGTATGGAAGAATATGTGGGAATGATTAAAATTCAATTCAGAAATAGTTACCTTGGGGAAGAGAGGAAGAAATATGGGAAAATTAAGGAGTATAGGGGAGTATATATTTTAACTATATCTGCAACATTTATTCTTCCAAACAAAAAGAAAAATAGAGCCAAACCTGCGAAGTATTAGGATGAAAAGATAATGGGTGATAGTTTCATGAATATTTGTTATGCTAATTTTTGTACTTTGGTATTTGTTCAGCATTTTTTTTTAATCACTGAAATAATAATTCAAAGCACTAAATTCTAATGTTGATATTAATGTTCCTATTTGATCTGGAACACATTACTTAATCTATTCTCAGTAAAATGAAATATTAATATTTGTCCTTTCTCACTTTACACAGATGGTAATTGGCTAAAGCAACTATAACTATAAAGCACATCAGGTTTTATGTAGAAATAAAACACTTAAATCAAGAAGAAAAATCTTTTTTCCCCCTCTAATAAAGAACCACTAATCTACAGGAGCAAGAAAAAAATCAATTGAAGGCCATATAACTTAAAAGTGATGCAATTCATCTTCTTCTGTTGCTCTCTTATTAAACAGAGTAAAACAAACATTCTACTTGTTGGACTTTTTTAAATTAACAAGAAACATTAAATGGTATCCAATAATGCAAAAAATATAAACTTCCATTTTGTATTATTTTTAGAGAAAAGAAACAGATGAAGGACACCTCCTTCATCTGATAAAATAGAATAGGGGATAAGGGCTAAGTAGAGGGACAGGGACAAAGGGACTCAAACAGAAGAAAACTGAGTCATTGGTCCTAAAAGAGAAACATGCAGAGATGGATCAACCATGCACATACAAAGCAGCACCTACAAATAAATAAGCACTGAGAAAACATGCAAGAGGCTCTCAGTTATGAAAGAGAGAACATCAGAATCACAATACATATCTAGACTTGCTTGCAGCCTCCACCTGCTTATATAAAAAACACTCCATTCCTGAGTTCCAGTTGAAAACAGTGATGTAAGAAGACTCTCAGCTCACCTCCTCCACAGAACACACCAAATTACACCTATTAATAGAACAATCCCTCCTGAAGAAAAACTGAGGGCTGACTGATTAGCTACTGAACAACCAAAGATGGAAAGAATGGCAATAGAAGAGCAAGACAGATGGAGACATGCTCCCCTTTAAAAGAGTGATGAGCATATACACCCACAGTTCCAGCCAGCCAGCAAAAGTCACCAAGCATACATAATCCACATAGAGGACATCAGACAAAAGACCACTCCTTCTACTTTTGGAGAAGTGGGAATTTCTTCTAAATCATAGAATCAAACACAAAAAGTCAAACAAAATGGAGAAACAGAGAAATATGCTCCAAAAGAAAGAATAAGAAAAAATGTCAGAAAAAAACTAAATGAAACAGAGATAAGCAATACACTTGATAACAATTTTATTTTTTTTTAAGATTTTATTTATTTATTTGACAGAGAGAGATAACAAGTAGGCAGAGAGGCAGGCAGAGAGAGAGAGGAGGAAGCAGGCTTCCTGTTTATAACAATTTTAAAGTAAGGATCATAAAGATACTCACAGGGATGGAAGAATAGGAAAATTTAGTGAGACCTTCAATAAAGAGATAGAAAATATTAAAAAGAATCAGAATTGAAGAATGTAATAACAGAAATAAAAAATACACTAGAGGAAATCAACAGTAGATTAGAGTATGCATGAGAATATATCAGGGATCAGGAAGGCAGAGTAATGGGAAGCACACAAGCTGAATAGCAAAAAGAGAAGAATTTTGCCTTTAATGAGGATAGATTAAGAGATCTTTTAGACAATATCAGGCAAATAAACATTCACATTATGTGGTTCCTAGAAGACAGAGAGAAATGTGTAGAAAACTTATGAAGAAATGGTAACTGAAAACTTTCCTAACCTAGGGAGGAACATAGACACCTAAGTCCAAAGAACATAGACACCTAAGTCCAAGAAGCAAAAAGAGTTCCAAACAATATGAACCCAATGAGGTTCACACAACAGCACATAATAACTAAAATGTCAAAGGTTAAAGATCAAGAGAGAATCTTAAAAGCAGCAAGAAACAAAAAGTTTCCCACAAGGAAAACACTATAAAATTATAGGCTGACTTTTCAGCAGAAACTCTGCAAACCAGATGGGAGTGGCACGATATATGTTCAGAGGGCTGAAAGGAAGAGACCTACAACCAAGAATACCCTACCCAGCAAAGTTATCATTAAGATTTGATGGAGAGATTAAAGAGTTTCCCAGACAGTCAAAAGATAAAGGAGTTTATATGAACCAATAAACCAGACTTACAAGAAATGTTAAAGAGATTTCTTTAAGTGGAAAAGCAATGGCCATAATTAGACATAAGAAAAATATGAGTAAAAAAATGTGAAACATGACAACATATACATAAGATGTAGAGGAGAAAGCAAAAAGGGAAGAGAAAGGCAAAAAGAAAAAGGAAGATTTTTTCTGTTCCTGTTTTTTTAATATATTTGAACTTAAATGACTATCAAATTAATACAGACGGCTATTTACTTAGCATATTTTACATGAACCTCCTGCTAACCGCAAACCCCAAATCTATGATAGATACACAAAAAATAAAGAGAAAGGAAGCAAAAAACCCAAAAAAAACCCCAAAAAAACCATTTTAGCTATTCATCAATTATAAAGAAAGAGAGCAAGCAAAGAAAAAGGGAAAAAAGAACTACAAAAACAACGAGAAAACAAATTTTTTAAATGGCAATAAGTATATACCTATCAATTACTACTTTAAATATAAATGGTCTAAATGCTCCAATCAAAAGACATAGATTGGCAGAATGGATTAAAAAGAATAAGACCCATTTATATGCTGCTTATGAAAGATTGGCCTCAGACCTAAAGATGCATACAGACTGAAAGTGGAGGGATAGAAAAACATTTACCATGCAAGTGAAAGTGAAAAAAAAGTCAGAATAGCAATACTTACACCAGGTAAAATAGACTTTAAAACAAAGAGTGTAAACAAGAGACAAAATAAAGGTCATCACATAGTGTAAATGGATCAATCCAACAAGAGTATAAAACAATTGTAAGCATCTATACACCCAATGCTCGAGCACCTAATACATAAAATAAATATTAGTGGATATGAATGGAGAAATTGATGGTAATAAAATAATAGTAGGGGACCTTAACACTCCACTTACATCAATGGATAGATCACCCAGAGAGAAAATCAATAAGAAAACAATGGCTTTGAAAAACACTTTAGTCCAGATGGACTTTACGGATATATACAAAACATTCCATCAAAAAATAAGACAATTCATGTTCTTCTCAAGTACACATAGAACATTCTCCAGAAGAGATCACATTTTAGTCCATAAAACAAGCTTCAGTAAATTAAGAAGATTGAAATCATAACATGTACCTTTTTCTTGAGTGTATAACCTGTCTGTATATATTGACAATTATCTGGATTCCCCATTTCTGTTTTCTGTTTGCCTTTTCCAGCTTAATAACACTATCTTGGTCTCTCATCATAGATGGTCTGCTTATCTGGGAAATGTTACTACACTATCTGAATGCTAGATGTGCTTCCTAAACTGATTATTGCATTTGCATCTTCAGCTAGGGTAATTCCCTGAGTTTGTAGGTAAATCTGATTCTAGGTTCTAGTCTCCCCATCCATGGCCAGATATATCCTGAGATAAGAGGGAATATACCCACATCTCTGTAAAGGAACAATTTGGGACCTCTACCTAGGGTGACCATTCATCCTAATTTGTCTGAGACTGCCCAGGGTATTTGTGAACACTGCTCTCTCAAATTCCCAGACACTTGGAGATAGCCTCCTAGCCACTATCAGCCATGTGGTCCCCACTTGATAACACTCATATTCCTCCCACAGGTGTTTTCTCCCAATGACCCCAAGGCTGCAAATACCAACTCTCCCAAGTACTGCTGTACTTTCCAGATTCCTCAGTATAACCCATGACACATTTTGAGCAAACAAATTTGGGGACAATGATCCTTTTTATTCCACTTTTTCCAACAAATGTTTATTTTTTATTAGCACTCTGCTGGTCATTAGGGCTACAATGGTTTGTGAAGATGGACATAAGCTCCAAAGAGCTTAGAGTTTAGTGAGAAGAATATCTAACATTTACTGATAGTATTCCAGGAATTATGCTAAATGTGTTATCTGTATTTGCTCCTTCATTGTTACAAGACCAGGAGATAGGCATTTACATTGTCACTATTTTCTAATGTACTGTAGTACAATGAATAATGATCACTCAAAAATTTTAGGTCCTAATTCCCGGAACCTGCTAATGTTACCTTATAAAGGAAAAGACTCTGCAGATGTGATTAAGTCAAGGTTCTTGACATGGGAAGATTATCCTAGATTATCTACATGTGTTCTAAATTTGATCATAAGTATTTACTGTAAGAGAGAGGCAGAGGGAAATTTCACACAAGAGAGACAGAGGCAAAGGAAAGGAATATAAAGACAGATAGAGCTTGGAATGATGCAAACACAAACCAAGGAATTCTAGAAAATTCTAGTAACCACCAGAAGCTAAAAGAGTCAAACAACAAGTTCTCTCCAGAGCGTAAGAAAGCATGGTCACACTAACCCCTTAATTTTGGGATTCTGGCCTCCAGAACTATGGGACAGTAAAATTCTGTTTGCCACATTTGTAAAAATGTGCTATGGCAGCCACAGAAAAATAATACAGTTGGGAAACTGAGACTTACTGAACTAATTTGTCTAAGGTCACATTTTCCAGAATTTTATAGAGCTGGGATTAGAACTCAAGGAAATGTCTCTGGAACTCTCTCTTAGCAACTAGGGTAAAGCACTCACTCTATCTCCTCACCCTTCTAGGCAGCGAATCCATGATGTGTGTGTCCCAGAATCTCAAAAAAAAATGTTTTATACAAAGAGCTTATTCAGGCAGCTTTTCTTCCTACAGTTCAGGTAGAAATTGTGGGAGGTAGGCTGATATATATGAACAATCCCTTCCACATACTCCATGCTCCTCTTCCACTGGCTCTGTGTCTTTCTGTGTCTGTCCTCTCTCCTTCCACCAAAATAAAAATCCTCATGAGAAAAGACTCTTGCAAATCAACTTCTATGGGCCTATCAACAGTTCCATAATTAGGTAAAAGAATGAGTCCAAACAGTAAGGCCCTAGATTTATGTTACCTGTCAAAATTGTATCTCCAGATAATTAATAAACTCCCTAGATATATAAATATTAGATAAAGAAGGAAAATAGAAAACCAGTCAGAGGAACAGTCTCAAAGTAAACTAAGCCATTCCCTGGATTCTTTCCTTAATATTGTATTTTACATGTTTCTGCATGTCTAACGTATTCAAGATCTCACTTGTGTTGCAATTATTCCAGTGCCTCCATCTATACTTTCCAATTTAATGAACTGACCATTTCTTCAAAGAGTATCACTGAAATATGCATTAGGCAGAATATTTTTAAGGAAACTTTGCACAACCAAGAATCACTTTTTTTTTTTATTGCAGCTAACAGAGAACTGATTTTAGGTGTCTCTCTAGAGTAATAGATTCAATTTTGTGAAACATTAGGAAAACCAGAAATAGTTCAATATTTCTGAATATGGAGGAAAGGGCTTCATTTTACTTCATCTTGGGCTCTGAGCTCAACAGAGCTATCTGATTGCCTCTGAATGCAATGTTGCAGCACACAGAGATATTTTTTGATTTCATACATCATTTATAACTTCTATAGCAATTCTACAAAACCAATATGCATTATTCTTCCAAACCAAAGAAGCACTATCCTGATTTTGTTATTCTACTGGTCACTGGGCCTTCCATTCGAGCGTAAGTAGCTTGTATATCTTTCTATAAAGAACGCTGACAAGTTTTCAAAACACCATCATGCAATTTTATCCTAGTCTGCACTCTCCTCTCACTGCTTCTTCACTTCCTTTCTCCCTCCACTTTTAATTACAAGTGTTTTCTGAGGTTTAACTTGGAAATTCCTTTTCTTTTTCTATATATTCAGTTGCCTTTCTTGCAATCATGGCGCCACCTCTGGTCTCAAATATCACGTGTACTCAATATTCTCTCCCACATCTTATTTTTTAAAAATTAAAATAAAGAGAACACAAGATATCTTAAATATGATCATGCTTAAAAGGAAACAATAGTGGTACTGTCCCCAATTAAGTCAAGAACAAGGTAAACACAGCAAATAATTCCACTGTCATTTTTACATTGTTCTAGAAGAACTAGCCAATACAGTTAGGTAAGACAAACAAATGAGATGCATAAAAATTGTAAAGGGGAAAAAAATTGTAAAGGGGAAGGTAGAATTACCTCTCCTCCAGGTGACATGAACACAGAGGACCATTGTGTTTCACTACCCCAGGGGCTATCACCACCACTGTAGTCTTATGGTGCAGTGTAGCAAACTGGCATGACAGCATACCTGGAAAACCAATAGAATCTAGTGAAAAACTATTATAAACAGTAAGACAATTTGTAAGATGGCTGGTAAAGAGGGGCACCTGGGTGGCTCAGTGGGTTAAGCCGCTGCCTTCGGCTCAGGTCATGATCTCAGGGTCCTGGGATTGAGTCTCGCATCGGGCTCTCTGCTCAGCAGGGAACCTGCTTCCCTCTCTCTCTTTCTGCCTGCCTCTCTGTCTACTTGTGATTTCTGTCAAATAAATAAATAAAATCTTAAAAAAAAAAAAAGATGGCTGGTAAAGAAATAATATACAGCAAACAATGGCTTTCATGTAAAAAAAAATCACTAGTTAGAATATGTGATGGTAGAAAAGAATAGCAAAGACAGTATTAAATACATAAGAATAAAGCTGACATGGAAAGAGCAACAGAAGACTTCTGGTTTCCAGTCCAGCTTATAAAGAGCTCAGAAGTTGTCATTCTGCCCTAACAAGTAAAAAGCTGAACAAACTTCAGTAAAACAAGTAAAAAGCTTGAACAAACAAAATTCAGCAACCCTTCTAGATCTGTCAGAGAAATAAGGTAACAAGAACTGATCACTATCCACCCCCTGAGCCCCAGCAAATGAAAAAAAAAAAAAACAACAACAAAAAAAAAACACGGGAGAATACAGAGAATCACAATTCACCAGAGTAGAAACCCAGAAGAAGAACTTTCCCAGAATACAGTATCAGGGTAGGAAAACTGAAACTGTAACTGAAAAAATATAGGAGGCTCAGTGTACAAAATTCTGAGAGAATCTCTAGGGGGCCCGATTCATAAGGAGGACCCCACAGTTTTGTAGGGTTTACCTCCAGGAGCCTTACCGGGTTCTCACAGTGAAAATGAGTCAAAATATGCCTTCTAGCAAGGGGAAAGGAGAAGTGGTAATTTTTTATACACCAGAGAATTCCATTATTCTGAACAAAATTTGCCATCAAGAGAAATTATTTTACCAGACCCTAATCTACTGGGATTTTGTCAGATCCCAAGTGATCTAACTCTTAGAACAAATAAATGAATTCAATAAAGTTGGAGGATGCAAAATCAATAAACAAATATCAGTTGCATTTTTATATACTAATAATGAACTATCAGGAGGAGAAATTAAGAAAACAATTCCATTTGCAACTGCATCAAAAAGAACAAAATACTTAAGAATAAACTTAACCCAGGAGGTGAAAGACTTACACAATGAAAATTCAAAGACATGAATAAGGAACTGAAGAAGACACAAAATAAAAGGAAATAATACTTCATGATCATGAATTGGAAGAATTAATATTGTTAAAATATCCATAGTACCCAAAGCCATCCACTGATTCACTCCAAACCCGATCAAAATTCCAATGGCACTTTTCACAGAAATGGATAATTCTAATATTTGAATGGAGTCACACAAGAACCAGAATAGACACAGGAATCCTAAGAAAGAAGAACAATGCTGGAGGCAATTATGTTTTCTGATTGCAAACTACATTACAAAGCTATAGTAATTACAACAGTATGGAAATTGTATTTATTTTTTTATATATAATTTTTTATTTTTTATAAACATGTATTTTTATCCCCAGGGGTACAGGTCTGTGAATCACCAGGTGGAAATGGTATTTAAAAAGACATATAGATCAACAGAACAGAATAGAGAGCCCAGAAATAACCCAACACATACATGATCAATTAATTTAAAACAAAGAAGCCAAGAACCATTTGTCTCTCTGATAAATGGTACCAAGAAAGCCACTGGAGAGCCACATGTATGTAATGCTGAGCACCACCTTACACTGTGCACAAATATCAAGCCCAAGTGGATTAAAGATTTGAATATAAGATCTGAAACTATAAGACTCCTGAAAGAAAACATATAGCTATCCTATAATCCAGTAATTCCACTTCTGGGTATATATACAAAGGAAATGCAAACAGGGATCTTTACTAGATATCTATACTCCCCTATGCTTAATTCAGCCTTATTCACAATAGCCAAAATATGGAAGCAAGTTCTGTCTATCAATGGATAAATGGATAAACAAGATGTGATATATATGCAAAATGGAATATTATTGAGCCATAAGACAGAAGGAAATTCTGCCATTCTCAACAACATGGATGCACCCTGAGAACTAAGTGAAATAAATCAAACAGAGAAAGACAAATACTATAGGACACCACTTTATGTGGAACCTAAAAAATACAAACTCACAGAAACAAAAAATCAAAGAAACAAAAATCAAAAAATCACAAACAAAATCAATGTCTCCCCAATGGGGAGGCATTGTTCAAAGGATACAAGCTTCCAGTTATGAGTAAGTTGTGGAAATCTACAGTACACCAAGGCAATTATAGTTAATAATACTGTATTATATACTTGAAAGTTGCTGAAAGGGTAGATCTTAAAAGTTCTTATCACACACATACAAAAAAAAATGCTAACTATGGGATGTGATGGAAATGTTAGCTAACACCATGGTAGTTATCATTTTGCAATATTTAATATATCAAATCAATCTCTTGTACATCTTAACCTTAAACAACATTAAATATCAATTATATCTCAATAAAGTTGGCCAAGGGTTGGGGAGATCTCTCATAGTAGGCAAGTTGCAGAAAATTTGCAAATACAATCTTTGCCTGTTTTGCTTTCCCCACCAGTCATGCTCATAATGAAAAGCTTACATCAAAAGTTCAAGTCTCGGGGCACCTGGGTGGCTCAGTGGGTTAAGCCTCTGCCTTCAGCTCAGGTCATGATCTAAGGGTCCTGGAATCGAGCCCCACATTGGGCTCTCTGCTCAACGGGGAGCCTGCTTCCCCCTCTTCTCTCTGCCTGCCTCTCTGCCTACTTGTGATCTCTCTGTCAAATAAATAAAATCTTTATTAAAAAAAAAAGTTCAAGTCTCAAACCATAAAAGCCTCTTACTGTCATAAAACAAACTGAAGGGGGCCGGGGGAAGGGGGTTAGGGAGAGGGGGGTGGGGTTATGGACATTGGGGACCTGGCGATTCACAGACCTGTACCCCTGGGGCTAATAATACATTATATGTTTATTAAAAAAAATTTTTTTAAAGTTCAAATCTCTTCCATTTCAATGCCTTCCAAACATAAATGCATTTGTGAGTGATGGGGGACAACAAAAATTTAATAAGCATGTACCCTGACATTGTTTATTAACTACTCTGATTTTATATTTGCAGGAGGGATAAAATTGCTTAATAGCAAATATACAAGAGTATGTCTAGAAAATTAGTGTTTCCCAAAACAGTAGTAGGAATCTCTGGCTTCCTTGCACAATCCGTTAGTTAGTTTATCTGCTCCTGAAGAGACTGACAGCTTTATTTAGTCTATAGTTCAGAATGATAAAGTCCAGTGGCTCCCTTTTTTCTAGTATTACATGTGAATTACAAAAACAATTGTAAAAGGAAGGGAAAAGATCAAATGGTTAATAAAAATTCATTTGGTAAGATACCATTCAAAGGTAATAAATTAATTTCTGAGAAATTTAACATCCTCTTAAGATGATAATTATTCTCTCAACATGAAGGAGAAAAAGAGGAAAGACAAAAAGGAATTCTGTATCAAAATGTATGACGAAATTGTAAGATCTTTCAAGATTTGAAATGTAATTTTTTTTTTGTATCAGGTAAACTTTTGTGAACTAGTGAGTCACTATATAATTCCATCTGTCATTAATGTTTAACATTTTTTCCTCAGTATACCAGTTGTACTTAAAGGAACACTTCTAACTAGTTCAAAAGCTTAGTCTGCTGGTTTGGTAAGTGTTTTTAGTACCTGGTATTCATAAACCTAACAGCTAAACATGACTGAAGGTGAGGGACAAAACTACTTTGATGAAGTGCAGCAACAATATCAATAATAGATCATATTTGATGTCTGAAAGTAGTACTTATAAGAGACAAGCTATTTGGACTTTACTGAAATGCAAAGACAGAGGAAATCTATTTTTTATTGAATAAGATGATTTCATTGCATCACCTATAAAAGGAAAAACTTGCCTGGAAACTCTCCTCATTAATTAAACTAATTTTACAGGGCGATGGTCCTTCAGACTTGAACAGGAAGGGAAAGTTACAGCCTATTTTCTCACTTTTATAAACTCTTTTCCCACACATTACTTATTTCTGAAATCAGAAAGAGATTTGTTGTGATGTGTCAATTGATTTTTACCCATGGTCCCCCTCCCCTGAAAAAGAGGTCCTATCAATTTGCTGATCACCTTGGAATGAAAAGGGACTTAAAATCCAGGAATATAGATGAACCTATTTATAACCAAAAGGAACAAAGGGAGTTGATTTAGGAGAAGAATGAGCTGACAGAAAACAGTGGTAATGTCATTTCTTGCCTTAAGGGAGTTGTGCCTCAAGACACTGTCAGTCCGAATGGTACTTACTCTTCCTCCTCCTTTTCTCCCTCCTGCTCCTCTCTCTACCATTAACTGAACAACGGCTTCTAGCAGGTACTGTCCTTGTAGCATCTTACGTTTACACGGGTGATGTAGAGTATGTGTCTTCAATCCCAACTGCACCATAGAATTTCAAAAACTATAAAAAATACAGCCACCCAGACCCATTATAGACCAACAATTTCAGAATCTGTTAGGGTAAAGCCTGGACATCTGTAATCTTTATGTCTCCCCAAGTGATTCTGACGCACAGTCAGTACTGAGGGCTGCTATTTTTCTATACTGCTGCCAACCAGCAGCGAGCGCTTGGAACAGAAGCTACACTGACTCACATCATATTCTTTCCAATCAAAAGAGATAACACTCCCAAAATTTATAAAGCACAAGGAAAAAAAATAGCCTAATAAAAGGCATCACTTCCCTGATGTGTTTAGAAGAGCAGAAATGACCATAGAATTAATAGGTTTGAAATGAATTCTTGTAAGAACCAGAATAACATTAATAACTACCAGGACCTCAAGCACTCAACCCTGGACTCTAACTTTCAGTATATTTGTCATTTGACATAATTAGTGTCAATTTTTAGTCAGATCTAGCACATAAAAGACATTGGCTATTGGTAGCTAATTGCCACACTAAAACCAAGTAACTATTTGGAACTCTGAGGTTCCATGCTTGATGACTCCAACTGTTCCTGGAAATACTCTTCTCTTCAGTTACTCCCCTTTACCATGAGACTCACTTTAAAAAGAAGGTGTCATCTTTTATTAGTACCCTGCTCACCCATGGTGGCTCCTTGGAAGTGTGTGCCTCATAGAGTAACTTTCATCTATTTCCTACAGCAATGTCCCTTTCCCAGAGAGACAAGCTAATTTCAGCTGCCCTGACATCAAATTCTCCTCTCAGAGAATTTGGCTTCTCAGAAGCACCAAAAAAAAAAAAAAAAAAATCCCCTGATTCAAAAAGAGCGTGCTCTGTTTTCTCCTTCTCTCAATTTGGAATATGCTGACTTCCACATAGCTCGTGAGAGACCCCAGGGACAGCTTTGCTGGCATTCTGTTAGAAAATGGTGAAAGAAAACACATTTTCTTATTCTGATTATTTAAAAAGTAATGCAGTTTTAATAACATCTTCTCTGGCAACATGGAACCTTTAGGCAAAGGATTTTTTACTCCATGTGCAAAGTACATGATGGTATCATGACGCATTCATTGAAGAGACACCATATGCCTATTAAGCACTGGCAGTGTGCTTGATCCTACATGCGGATGCAGAAGAGACACATTCTGTTCTAAATAGCTGCTACTCCATTAAAGGTCAACACCTTTAATTTTCTTGGGGGTAGAACTGTGGACATACTTAAAATACTTCTGTCTGTGGGTTCACAATGGGAGAAGAGGTACTGGTATACCATGGGTGGTATTCCTCTGGAGCTGCATTTCATTGCTAATCAAAACACAATTCAACAAGCCATGACACACAGGTAATTGTATAGCTTCTCCTTCCATAATTTACTAAATACCAACCTTGCTCACTTAACTTTCATAACTTTATCCATGACTAGTAAGAGAAATATTTTAAATGATGGTTTAAAGACAAATGTGTTGGAGAAATAAGGTTTAAATATTTACTTTAATTATTCAACTGTGTGTGTTTGGGGCAATTAATCATTATTCAAGAAGATATTCAACAATTTCTGGGTTAAAACACAGTACATGAAGGAAACCAAACAGTACTCAGCCCTGGTCCTCTTCAAGGAACTTACAGGAGAGTAAAAGAGATTTCGATCCTGAAAGTAATTGTGTTCAGAAATTGTTTATATGGAAAACACATGAACAAGCTTAGTATCCAGTGAAGTTCTTCATATGTCTCTGTCCTTTTTCATCACTATCAAAATAAATTAAAATACCTGGTGACACACAGAATACCTGCAATGAAAGGAGAGAATAATGTGTGTTAGCACATTGTCTGTTACCACAATATAAATTAGCTTATATGGGATTGATAAATGAAAGAATGATATCAGGATAGCATAAAAGTTGCACTGATTGGGCGCCTAGGTGGCTCAGTGGGTTAAAGCCTCTGCCTTCTGCTCAGGTCATGATCTCAGGGTCCTGGGATCGAGCCCGCATCGGGCACTCTGCTCAGCAGGGAGCCTGCTTCCCTTCCTCTCTCTCTGCCTGCCTCTCTGCCTACTTGTGGTCTCTGTCAAATAAATAAGTAAAATGTTTTTTAAAAGAGTTGCACTGATTTATCCATGTCTTTTTCTTTTTTAGCCCATTAATGATCTGTGCCAGGAAGTATCCGTAGATGAATTCACACAACACTAAAAAAGCTGAGTAAAAGGAGTCAAAGCCAGCTGCTAAGCATGTGCCAGGTCCTTCCTCTTGATTCAGCAGTGAAGTACTTTGTCTTAGAAAACCTTGATGTAGATTCGTCCAGATCTTGTACATATGGCTCTCATCTCCCTAACTCAGCAGCCTTGACCTTGCCTCACATCTTCCCCCATTCCCCCTTCAAAAAACTACCTTCTGTTTTGTTCTGTTTTTATGTAAAGCCCTCCATTTATTGCATCACTTTTCATTATTCAGAAATGGAACTGGTCTTTTGATACTATACTAAAAGTTATATTAAGATTATTCTTGTTTTCATTAGTGCTGTGGTCACAAAGTTGCAGAGATTTCTAATGATCTCCCTCAAACCCATTTTCCTTATGACTTCTGGTCTTTTTAGTGCATGACTGTGAAGAATACAAGGTTTTCCAGGAACACATACACATGCCAAATGGGAAACTCGAGGCAGGCAAACCACTGGGTATTGGAAGAGGATCAGAGATGATCTCATGGGTACACACTCCAATTTAGACACTGAAGGAAGCGTAAGACTCAGTTAAGCAGAGAAGAGGCAAGAGATGGGAAGAACAGCAAAAGCAAAAAGGAAAAAGCCATCAATGTAAGCCATGTGTGTAGAAATATGAGTAAAATTAGGTCAAATAGGAGAAAAATATTTTAAATTAGCATTGCCCAGAATATAAAGAACATAAAGTCCTAAGAGTCTCAAATTTCTTCTTTAAAGAGGGAAGAGCCATTGGAGACTTTGGTGTGGAGATGGGGATTAGGGGAATGTCAAAGCCAGTCTCCTTTGGTGCAGCAAGAGCTCCTGAGAACATCCTAGCCTATCCCCATTCTTTTATGTTCAAAACCCAGGTAGATGACTGACCTGTTCACATTCACATTTATTCACAACTGGTACATCCTGGTTCCCAGGCCAAAGTTCTCAGAACTATACCCTTTTAAAAAATGGTGAGTACTGAAATAGTAATCTATGACCCAATGAAGAACTGGTCTATGAGGTATTCAAAGAAATAGAAGGAAAGGAATTTATTTGTGCCACTTCATGAAAAAGGATCTGTATTTAGACATAGTGAATGATTAATGAGTGATCAGTATTTGCTTAAGTAGTAACTTGATATATGTTATTCTGTATATAACAAATTACCAGAGGTAATTCACATCTCTCTTTTGTGATAATAACTACTAAAGTAGTACTTGATAATACTTTGCAGGCATTTGCAGAGTTAAAATGTAGACAGTCTGCGTGGTTCATCTCTGAATATAAGATTGGAAAAAGGAACAGGAAAAGCTAAGTCATGCAGAGAATAGTGGAATTATTCCATGAAGCTGGACCAAGATAGAGTTCCACTCTGTTTTTCCCAGGAAGGGAGTTGCCAAGCAAGAAAATCCTTTCCTTTCCGTGATCTGGCTGGCTAGAAGAGAGTCAATGAAGATTCCCCAGGTGTTCAAGAAAGCCAATCCTTCACAGTCACATGTTGCATTTCAGAGCAATCAGACCCATCTGGCTTTAGAGCTTTAACGGAAGATGCCGCTTGGTGCAATGATCTGGTGCCTTAGGGAGACCACACCAGAGTGGCATTTCCTTGGTGCAGTCTGGATTTTGAAGTCTAAACTTACTATTTTGTCAGTGTACCCAAAGTTCACCACTCTTTAAGGAACTAATACTCAATTGTCAAAATGCTAATGAGAGAAAGTGTACTGCCATACCCAGGGTCGCTCATCGAAGCATACATTCTCTTTGATAATCCATTTAGGAAGTCAAACATAATCAGAAAATTGTGAGGTGTGCCTGGAGGCAGAGGATGGAGAAATACACAAATGACCTTAAGGCCCATGGGTCAATGACTGCCTCAAGCACCCACATCCACATCCCCAGAGATCTACCAAAGAGGAGAGAACGTACTTGGTTACTGGTTAGGACTGAAGTGAACTGCTTTAATTTTTTTTTTCCACAAACTGTTGCATAAACAACAATAACAACAAAACTTTGAGTTATATTTTTAAACAGTTATAAGCAACTATGTAGGAGGTGCAATTAAAATCTTAACATGACAAGTGGGTTAAAAATACTCAAAGCAAAATTTCACTTTGCTAAAAGTTCATGTTTGTTAAAAGAATTCTATGAACTCTTTCCAAGTAATTTCAGATTAATACGATAACAGCTGCTAATTAGACTATGAAGGAAATTAGTGAATTAATTGTGGTTATCTTGGAACAACAGTCTTCTAGAAGATTGTGGTGGGAGCGGAACTTGCTTAAAATTGCTTGTTTGATAAATGGTTTAGAAAGTAACATAGTAAAAATCTAATGGGAAGTCTGGAGAGAGAGAGAAACACAGCATTATTAGAGAAAAAGCAAACTCTTTAATAATGCCTATAGATATGGTTTATGAAAGAATATTAGAAAGTACAAAAACAGACACTTCATTCAGTTGGATTTAAAGTGTACTATTAAAACTACTCGCACAAATATGTACATCCAGTTAAAAACCATACATAATCAATGCAAATTCTCATCATGTGATGTTTAACGGATATTTTCATCGTTTCTCTAAGCTTGACTTGGACCTTCCAGGTATTTTCAAAGTTTTCATCTGTCTAATTAAAATAAGCTTCCACTTAATCTATCCTGATATAATGATAAAAATATCAGTATAGGGGCACCTGGGTGGTTCAGTCAGTTAGGTGTCCGGCTCTTGGTTTCAGCTCAGGTTTTGATCTCAGGGTTGTGAGATTGAGCCCGGCCTTGGGCTCCACACTTAATGCAGAGTCTGTTTAATGACTCTCTCTCCCTCTCCCTTTGGTCCTCCCACTCTACCTCAGATGAATAAATAAATCTTTTTTTTTTTTAATCAATTTAAGGTAATGAGCTCTGCTGTCTGCTGATGTGGCCAGGATATTGGACTGTGCCAGAAAACTTCAAGATCTCTAGAGGAATTTTCTGTGAACAAAGAGGTTAATGGGACAATTTAACAAAGTGCCTAATTTCACTGCTGTTTCCAGGAGTTTCTGATTTTCCTTATGGCTCTGACCTTAGAATGGGGCCATTCCCTTATGGACCCTTTTATTCATCTTTCTGGTGACTCTTTATCACAGCAATACACTATTGGCTGGTCTTCCTGAGCCCAGGCAAAATGGCTGTACTGTAGGGATGAGTGGATATGTGGGTACAACATATATATGAGAGAAAATAGAATCACAGAGGAAAATCCAAGTCCAGCTTTGTCCCTCTCTCAATTAGAATTCTGAATGCCAGATTAACTCATCCTACTATTTTTCTCACCTGAAATGCTTCCACATGGAAGTTGATAGTTTCTTTTTCTTTTACTTTTTTATAATACATAAAATTTTCTAAATTTCTTGCTGTTTTTTCCATCTCTACCCTACTATTAGGCTGTACTTTTCTCTCCCAGATATTCATACAATTTTTCAATCCTTGTTTCCAATTACTCATTTCATCTATCTACAAATATAACAGAGATAGTTTCTAGGCAATAGGACTAGAGAACTATGCTATAGATTGGTAACAATATAAGACTTCAGATGTAGTCTCTAGCTTCCAAATGCTATACAGTAAGCAGGAAGAGAAAACATGTCCATGGTACAGTTAAAGAGCAGCCACAACAAAAGACTATTCAAATACATTCTAATCCACCAAAACTTAGGAAGCATAGAAAACACTGCTAAAATTCATGCCCTGAAGAAGATGGGCATGGGCAAGGCAGGGCTCCCGGCAATGTGGGATGGAGACAGGCAAGTTTAATTTGGGGTGATGGACCTTCCCACACTGTCAAATTCTCAGTGAAGTCTAAGGCTACAATACCATCTACTCCTTAGTGTGCAACAGACGGCAAGAACCTGAACCCAGAAAGCCAGACCATCTGGTTCAAACCCTGGATCTGCTTGCTACTCAATAACTACCAGCAAGTAACCAAACTTCACTATCAACTAATTTCCTCACCACTAATAAAGTGTGCCAAGTATAAAATCAGTTAGTATATGTAAAATACTTAATATTGTGCCTTACACAGTGTAAGCACTCTATACACATTTGCTATTACTACGATTATTAATTGCTGATGATGCCAGGGCTTCTAAAAGCACATGTAAGTTTCTAGCAACATCCTGGCCATAAAGATGGGCATCTAGTCTTGAATCACAAGATTGTCCCTCCCCTTTTTTAGTAAGCAGACTCAATCAGCACCAACAGTTATTTTTGGCAAAGTGAGTTTATAGGAATGTAAGTGGGAGGGAGGAAGAAAAGAAGAAAAAGTGATGGTGATCACATCTCCTCCAATTTCAGATCATACTTTCCAAACCAGCCTGAATGACGATCCATTGAGCTTTGGCTTAGTAACAGAGTGTGCACAGCATTTACCTCTTTATGTTTTGTTAAATCCAAAAACTCTACAGTAATTTTCCAAAGAGTTTTTTTGCTCCTTCCATCTTATTTTGAAGCTTTGAAACAAGCTTCAGATACCAAGAAAGCTAATGTATTTTATAGGACACCTCTTAAGAGTCATGTATCTAAAACTATAATCATAACAAAACCAAGAGTAAAGAGAGTTCCCATAGGAGACAGTAATGAGGAACAGATGAAGGAAATGAAAGAAACCGAATGAGAAAGACAAGTTAATAAACACAACAGAATTAAACAGGGTGATATTATTTTCCTTTGTAGCTAAGGGTTACCAGCGGGCAGACTAGAACAGGTTTCTCCTCAGCTTCTTTTGAAGCTCAGCCTTCCTATTTCAATTGCTGAAACCACTAAAAAATAAGTGAGAACACTACAACCCTTCAAAAGTCTTCAGGGAAAGACAGAACATAGAATTGAAATCCTGGATTTACTAGATTCTAGGGATGTGTATGGCCATGGGAGAAGTAAAGGCATGTAAGTTAGGAGCAAAATGATTTATTATTCAGAACAGTAACAGTGTTTATAAATTTTAGACTAAGTATGATCCATACTTAAAATAGCTAGGGGAACTACTAAAAGAAGACACAGGGACTACATAAATTCAAAAGAGTAAAGAGGGAGTAGACACAATAAGGAAAAAAGTCCATAAGAAAGAAAAAATGTAATAATCAGACAAATAGAAAACAGATAATAATGTACTAGGCAAATAGTAATGATAAGGAAAATCTGTGTTCTGAGGTAGCTGACTAATCCAGCAGGGGAATCTCAGTCCCGGCTTCGGAGCCATGCCAGGCATTCCCCTGGCCCCACCAGCCACTGCTGCAAGAGTGGCACAGATAGGGAAGTAAAAATGTATAAAATACCCCTTTACCTGTGCTCAGGGCTCAGACTTTGAGAGATTACTCTCATCTGGGCTCACTAGCATGAAATAAATCTTGGATCCTCCAAAGCCTCCGAGTGCCCCTTGGTTTTTCTGGCCAGGGTCCAATCTGTGTTCCGTAACAGTAACAACAACAAAAATGATGTTGGTAATAGCACATAAAACAGGTTTTTAAACAAAATACAAATCATAATTAAAAATGGTTGCTACATAATAATACAATGTTCAGTTTACTTATGCATACCTTATCACATTGCCTTACAGTAAATATAACAAAATCTGACAGAAATACTAGAGAAAAAATAGGGGATTTTCATATACTCCTCTCTTTTTGATCAAACAAGCTAAATATAATCAGGAAGGATAAAATTAATTTAAATAGTACCATTCACAAGTTTGATGATGATGAACATATGTGGAATTTCACACACAACATTTGGAGAATAAACCTTTACTTTTAAAGTACATATGGAACATGGCAACATTTGACCACATACTTCACGAACAGAGGAATGAAGTTTGAAATCAATAACAGGAAGCAGAGAACATTTCTAACCCATGAAGAAGTGAGAAAAATTCATAAGTATTAGAATCTGTTTATACTGAATTATCAATATTAATTATACTAAATTATCAGTATTAGAATCTGTTTATACTGAATGATAGTTAATAAATTATCAATCAAAACATGAAGGATTGATTAAGGCAGTACTCAAGGGGAAATGCACACTTTTAAAAGCTTACATTAGAAACTTAAGTCTCAGAATTAATGAGAAAAGTATCTTATTTGATAAGGTAGAAAGAAGCAGTATAACTAGTCTTTAAAAAGTTATGGTGGCAGGGCTTCCCACTATCAGCATGTCAAAAGTACAGCAAATTCTACCTTCAAAGAAACAAGTATAAAATGGCAACATTGTTGGGGCCCCTGGGTGGCTCAGTGGGTTAAGCCTCTGCCTTCAGCTCAGGTCATGATCCCGGGTTCTGGGATCGAGCCTTGCATGGGCATGCTCTCTGCTCAGCAGGGAGCCTTCTTCCTCCTCTCTCTCTGTGATCTCTGTCTGTCAAATAAATAAATTTTAAAAAATAAAAAATAAAATGGCAACATTGTCTAAATCAGCTACACCAGAACCTGGAAACTGACTAAAAGCAAACAACAAATGAAGGCACTGTATCAGTCTGAGGTCTCTGCACCTGGGACTGCACCTGGGACTGCTCATGCCACCACTCCTTAGCTCACTTAGAATCAAAGTCTTACCAGCATGGGGCAGGGCATGAACACCAGCCCCTGTGCTGCTCCAGGAAAAAGATTCTATTTGGTAGAAGACAAAAAGCCCTGCCTGGCACGTTGACAGTAAAAGTATCAGACTTGGTAGGAAACAAAGATCTACAGATCTGTAGCCTGGATATGTAGTTCTGGCAAAGGTAAGTGACAGACTACCAGAAATTTAATGGGGAGATCCTGGAAATGAGAAACCCATAGAAGGACTGGATGTGCCCTCTCCCCATCCTGGATCGCTGTGAAAATATGTACATGTGCGGAGGAACTCCAAAAGAGCCAAGCATAAAATAAAAGCCAAGGCCAACCTGACAACTGGCTGAACTTCAGATGAACCCACTATATCCAACCAGACTAGCAGAGGGTGGATGACTTACACATTTGAGGTGTGTGAGCAGAATCCCTGCCCAAATCTCTGACTTGTCATTACACTACATAAACACAGGGGTGACCTCTAGGAAGTCAGGCTCTAAAATAAGAAAAGCAGAAACAATCCACTAGGATGACTGTAATTAAAAAGACAGATAGCAAGTATTGGGAAACATGTGAAGAAACAAAGATCTTCATACATTGCTGGTGCAATTATAAATGGGGCAGATGCTCTGAAGAACAGTCTGGCAATTTCTCAACGAGTTAAACAGAGTTATATAAAGAAATTCCACTTCTAGGGATAAACCCAAGAAAAGTGAAAACATAAGTAGAATCGCCTCTCCCCACCCCCGCCTTATCAAGGGTTCCTCTTTTTGTAGTTTCAGTTCTATGTGGCCAATCACTGTCTGGAAGCAGATGATCTCTTTCCTGATGTATCATCATAAGGTCAGTAGTAACCTAATGCTACATTACAGTACCCACTTCATCTCATCATTCAGGCCTTTTATCATGTCACATCATCATGAGAAGAGGGGTGAGGACAGGATAACAAGATTTTATTTTTAAGGTTTTATTTATTTATTTGACACACAGAGATCACAAGTAGGCAGAGAAGCAGGCAGAGAGAGAGGAGGAAGGAGGCTCCCTGCTGAGCAGAGAGCCCGATGCAGGGCTCCATCCCAGGGTCCTGGGATCATGACCTGAGCCGAAGGCAGAGGTTTAACCCACTGAGCCACCCAAGCACCCAGGACAACAAGATTCTTAAAGAAAGACCACATTTACATAACTTTTATCACACTATATTGTCATAATTATTTGATTTTATTATTGGTTATTGTTATTAACCTCTTACTGTGCCTAACATATGTTATACTTCATCATAGGTACATATATATATAGGAAAAAAACATAGTATTTATAGGGTTAAGTATGATCAGTAGTTTTCGGCACCCACAGGAGGGTCTTGGGACATATTCCCTGCTGATAACTAGGAACTAGTGTACCCACAAAAACTTGGATGCAAATGTTCATAGCAACATCGTTCCTAACAGCCATAGAGTAGAAACAACATAATGTCTACCTACAGATGAGTGGATAAATAAATTGTGTTATATTTATACAATGGAATATTATTTGACAACAAAAAGAATTAATTACCAATATATGCTACAATATGGCTGAACCTTGAAAACCTTATGCTAAGTGAAAGAAGCCAGTCACAAAGGTCCATATCATTCATATGAACTCTCCAGAACAGGCCAATCTATAGAGACACATAGATTAGTGGTTGCCAGGGGGTCGGGAACAGGGAATTTGGGGGGAAAATGGGGAGTGACTGATGATACATACAGGGTTTCTCTTAAAGGTGATGAAATGTCCTAAAAATTGACTGTAGTCATAGTTGTACAAGTATGTGAATATACTAAATATTATTGACTGGTATATTTCAAATAAGTGAATTGTAAGGTGTGTGACATATCTCAATTACACTGTTCTTTTCTAAAAATCAAAGTAAAGCAATAAACTTAACACCACAAAAAAATAGTAATAATGGGGTACCTGGATGGCTCAGTCAGTTAAGCCATAAAACACAGGAGAAATAGATTTATACAATTTAAGTCCAAATAAGTTATTAAGAATACAAAGCCATCAGGAAAAAGAATCTGGAGTTAGTACAGTATCCAGTTTTTAATTATAACAACAACAAAAAAATGAAACATATCAAAAAACAAAACAACACTGTGACCTCATACAAAGGAAGAAAAACACAATCGATAAAACCAACAGTGATGTTGAATTTAGCAGGAAAAAATTTCAAAGTGGGTGGGTCTCCTGGATGGCTCAGTCAGTTAAATGGCTGACTCCATTTTGGTTCAGGTCATGATCTAAGAGTGGTAAGATTGACCCCCTAGTGGGACTCTCCACTCTGCAGGAGGTCTGCTTGAGATTCTCTCCCTCAGCCTCCCCTCTTCAGGCTCTCTCTCTCTCCCTCTCATGAAGCTAAATAAATATATCTTTAAGAGGAATTCAAAGTGGTGAGTACAAATATACTCAAAGAGTTAAAAGATGGTATATGTAAGAATTAAAGGAATAGTATTCTGCCAAGAGTCAACAAAAAAACAACTTCATTAGGGAACTCAAAAACTAAAAAATGAACCAAATGGAATATATAGGTGAAAAGCACAATAAATGAAATGAGAATTTTATTAGATGGATCCAACAGCAAGTTTAAAATGGCAAAAGAATTGGGAAACTTGATGCTAAGTCAATGAAAATAATCCAATTTGAGAAAAAGATAAAGTAAGATTGAAAAGAATGAACAAAGATTTAGGAGATAACATCAAGCATACCAACACACATGAAATAGAAATCCTAAAAGGAGATACAATATATTTCAAAAAATATTTGAAAAAGTAATGGCCAGGGCATCTGGGTGGCTCAGTCATAAGCGTCTGCCTTTAGCTCAGGTGGTGGTCCCAGGGTCCTGGGATTGAGTCCTGCATCAGGCTCCCTGCTCAGCAGGGAGCCAGCTTCTCCCTCTCCCTCTGCCACTTCCCCACTTGTGTAAGCTCTCTCTCTCACACACAAACACCCTCTCAAATAAATAAAATCTTTTTTAAAAAATAATGGCCAAAAGCAGATATTAAAAACATTAATTTGTTGAAAAGTAATTTTCCACAGATCCATACATTTCCATGAATTCAAATATAAGGAGATCCATATCTAGATAAAACATAATATACTGCTGAAATTAAAAAAAAAAAAAAAAGAGGAAAATAGTAAAAGCAGCAAGATAAAAGTGAGTCACTACATACAGGAAAATATGTGTGATTAACAAGTGACTTCTCTTCATAAGTAATGGAGACCAGATGGCAGGAGAAGAAATATTTAACGTGCAGGGAAAACAAATAAACTATAAAGCAATAATTCTGCACTCAGAAAAACTATTATTTCAAAAATGAAGGCAAAATCAATACATTTCAATACAGAGTAAAAACAAAACCAATTTTTTTCTGCTAGTTGATCTACCTTTTAATAAATCCTACAGGTGGGGCAGCTGGGTGGCTCAGTGGGTTAAAGCCTCTGCCTTCGGCTCAGGTCATGATCCCAGGGTCCTGGTATCGAGCCCCACATCGGGCTCTCTGCTCAGCGGGGAGCCTGCTTCTCCCTCTCTCTCTGCCTGTCTCTCTGCCTGCTTGTCTGCCTACTTGTGAAGGGAAGGAGAGGAAGGGAGGAAGGAAGCAAGGGCCAACTGTGTACGGTGATGGATGTGTTAATTCTCCTGATCATGGAAATCATTCTACCTTGTGTATGAATATCAAATCATGATGTTGTATACTTTAAATATATACAATTATATTTGTCAATTATTCCTCAATGTGTATTATGTGTTAGTTTGTTATATTATATATAGGAATTGTTAATATATATTAATTACATATCTAGCAAACTTAAATCACATCTCTACCTCACACCATACACATATAAAAATGAATCATTTCCAGGTGAATTAAAAGAAAACTCAATGCAAAACAAAATATGTTTTAAAAGTTTCTAAAATACAACTTATGTTTATGATCTTGGAGTATGAAAGAGCTTTTTGTAAAAAGAATTAGCAAGTTTCTTCCATCATTAAAAGACAGCAATAAGAAGAGGGAAAGCACAGGCCGCACCCAAGCCACATCACAAATCTTTGCAACTCATATAACCAACAAAGAATGAGAACTACTACAGTTAAGATTTAGGGAAGTCAAAAGTCAATCACAGTTTTTCAACTGTGTGGGGGCTGGGGGGAATCAGTGCCCATATCCTCCATGTTGTTCAAGGTCAACTCTGTATGTGTGTATATAAAAATATGTATGTGTATATGTAAAGAACTCCCATAAGTCAACTAAAAAACCAGTATAACAACAAAAACTCTAAGATAGAAAAGAAGATAGAAAATACAGTGTATTAAGCTTTAATAAGGAATATATTAAAATTACTGAATTCATTATTAATTTGGAAAATACAAATTGAAATTATAATGGGATACCATTTCTCACCAGACTGACAAAAATTAAAAGGCCAGAAATACCAAATATTGGTGAGAATGTAACGCAATGAGAACTGTCATATGGTGTGGGTGGGAATGCATATTAGTCAACTGTACTGAGAAAAGGTTCAGAATGATCCAGTAAAGTCTACTGTGTACAAACCCTATGATGCATCAACTTCAATTCTAAATATATATAATAAAGTACATTTGCACCAGAAAACAGGTATGCAGAAGAATGTAAAGAGCAGGACTCTTCACCAAATCAAAAGCTGGAAACCACCAAACACCCATCAGAAAAATAATACATATTCATATAGTCAAATCTGATACAGCACTGAAACAAAAGAAAAATCTCAAGAACATACTGTCAGCCAAAGAGATCAGTCACAGACGATTACATATGGTATGATTCAATTATATGAAGTTCAAAATTAAGCAAATATAACATTTTAAGAATATATACATAAGTGGCTAGATAAGTAAAATCAAGCACTGATAAAAATCAAAATAGTGATTACCTTGGTACAGCAAGGAAAATAATGCCACAGTGAGGGACATACAGGGAGCTTCTAAGGTACATATAATGCTCTACTTACCAAGGGTCCTGGGTACATGGGTGTTCATTTTATGAATTTTAAAATTGTGTATAATGGTTTATACAGTTTTTTAATGTATGTTGTATCTCACAATATTAAAATTCCAACTCAGATTTCATTCACAACTGTCCTTGTCCCCTATTACAAGGCATTCTTGAGACCTGATGGTTGTACAGCCAACCATCCTAGTTTGCCTGGAATTGCCTGTATTTAGCCCTGAGAACCTGTCCCCAGACAGCCCCTCAGTTCTAGGCAAACCAGAAAAGCTGCATCTGCTACGTGGAGAGTCTCAAGCAAAAAGACAGGATTTGCTTGTTTGCCTCTCCTGCCTATTCATGACCTTGGAGCAGTGGAAGCATATTACACCTCTGGGACCACTTCCCTCACCCCCACCATTCCTTTTCACAGCCTTTACTTTGATGCTGAGAGATGAGGATGTAAGAACACATGACTCTTACTGGTCACTGCTGCCATCTTCTTTTGTTATATTTGCTTATCTTCAAAAAAGTGACTTGTCACAATGACCTTGTGACCTTGGTAAATAGAAGCAAGCCCTCTTATAGGGCACAGAGGAGAAGACACCAGGTCTATGGGGCCTATCCAGCATATAATTCTCTCAGATGGGAATTATTCCAGATCAGTCTCTTCTGGTCTGGTGACACACCCAACTCCCTTTTCTGCTCATATCCCTCTAGATGTCCACTCAACTTGAGAGAGACTGAAAAGACGTCTCAAGGCTTCTTTCTTCTCTGGTTACTACTTGACTTGGACAATACTCTATCACTGCTATACTATCAGTAGGAGTTCAGGCCTCCTGTTGTTACGTTCTTTCTCAGCCATGCTGTCTGTCTCTGGTTATCAAAACCTCTCCTCAAAAGGCAGAGAGAAAGCAGAAGAGCAACCCCACCACCTAAGCAGATACCCAACAAGAAAATAAGGTGCCAGGCTTCCCAACCATGGCCTCTCAAACCTCTATGAAGAATTCTCCTGGGGCTCCTCTCACTCCGCGAGCATCCCCCACCATGGAGAATAGGATGGAGGAAAGAGCCTTACCACCACCTCACTCCCTACTAGGCCAGAACCAATAGCTCTCATTCCAAACTTTTCCCAGTCCTCATCTCACACAGACATGGAGTGGCAGGAGTGGGAAGCAGGTCTACGGTAACAAGCCTGGTACTCCAACATCTCTGGGCCCAATTTGAGGGACTAAGCACCTCGTTGTTCTTTGGGCCAAGAAAACCATGCCACCAGCACCTCATTCTCTATGGGACACAGGCTCTGAAAAACTAGTCTTTCTACCCTTGCCTCCTTGAACATAAATGTCAAAATACACAATATAAGATCTAGCCCTGGTGTTTGAGACATCTCTAGGCTGGCTAATACCTTTTTTGGTTACCAATACCTTTTTTTAGGAAAGCTCCCACACCTGCTAGCAACATGCCAATTTCCTTTAGTTGATGTTAGTGAATAGTGAGGTTAACTGTATCTGTGGCTTATAACCCAGGGGATGCAAGTGGGAAAGGCCTGGGGAGCATGAACAAAGTCCTGAGTCCCTATCCCAGGCCAAGTGAATCAGCATGTCTATAGCTGAAGCTGGGCACAGGAAGTTTTTGAAAGCTCCCTTGATGCAGTTTATAACATGTAAACCATACATCAATAAAGCTTACTTCTTCAAACTCCCTGGGTAATCTAATCAGGCTTCTATAACTTTTTGAGTAGGCTAGAATAACCTTGAGAGAAAAATCAGAATCGTGGTAAAGAACATCTTAGTGTGACAGACCTGAGATGAGCATGCCTTCAGGCTATTCGTGATACTTTGTGGCCTTAGGGAACTAGGAAATGAATTGTCTGTGTTCATAGGAAAAGGGCACTCCATAGTCACCAGCTGCATTTGACAATATGTGGCACCACTTAAATTTAAAGGGAGAACTGCAATGCCAAAGATATGTTCATACTTATCAAAAAATTTTTCTTCGTTTCAGACTCATATCAACTGATGAAAATCGTCAAAGAATTTTTGATGAAACTGTAATGTAATTTTCATTAATTGGCTTGCCTAGCTGGGGTGCTAGGTCCCTTACCTAGGAACTTTCTCCCAGACACCTAACTACCTGTTTGTCAAAGCTCTAAAATCCAGAATTATTCTAAGGACCAGCTAATACAAGACAAAAACAAAAGGAAGCTCACAGCCCGTAGCATACTGATTTGATATAAATGTGTGAGATATGACTGCATACACAGCTAGTCTTAATCTTAATCCTCCACTCATAATATTCTTCTCCTAGACCTTCGACCCCTCAGTCCCCAGGTAAACTGATTAGCAGAGCCTACATTACTGAATACATCCAATACAGCTTCATCTCTAATATAACAAAATGAAATCACTTGTCAAAGATTTGCAAAAATGGCTCATAGAAAATGGACACAAACAAAATTTATTTTAGAGAAATGTTTAAATGAGAAAAAAGTAAAATAATGTTACCTAAATAACTCACAAATATGGGCACTGATTTTTTTTAAAGATTTTATTTATTTGACAGAGAGATCACAAGTAGGCAGAGAGGCAGGCAGAGAGAGAGGGGGAAGCAGGCTCCCTGCTGAGCAGAGAGCCTGATGCGGGGCTTGATACCAGGACCTTGAGATCACGACCTGGCCGAAGGCAGAGGCTTAACCCACTGAGCCACCCAGGTGCCCCTGATTTTTTTTTTTTTTTAAGAGAGAGAAAGTACATGTTGCTTGAACAGTAGTGTGGGGGACAAAGGGAGAGGGAGAGAGAAAACCTTAAGCAGGTTCCATACCCAGTGCGGAGCCCTATGTGGAGCTCAATCTCATGACCCTGAGATCATGATCTGAGCCAAAATCAAGAGTTGGATGCTTAACCAATTAAGCCACCCAGGCATCCTGGCCATTGATTTTTGACAAAGCACAAAAGCAGTTCATGTTTTCCACAACTAGTACTAGAACTACTGAACATATCTATGCAAAAGCCATGAACATCAATATAAATTTGCATGTTATACAAAAGTCAACTCAAAAGGGATTATAGCTCTTTGAGATCCTGATTTAGATTATTTGGGATATATACCCAAAAGTGGGATTGCTAGATCATAGGGTAATTGTATTTTCAATTTTTTGAGAAGCTTCCACACTGACCTTCACTGTGGTTGCACTATTATACAAACCCACCAACTGTGTACAAGTGTTCTAATCTCTGCATATCTGTGCCAACACTTTTTAACCTTTTTCTTTTTTTCATAATAGCCATCCCAACAAGCATGAGGTGGTACTTCATGATAGTTTTGATTTGTATTTCCCTGATAATTAGTGACATTGAGTCTTTTTTATATACCTATTAGCCATTTTATGTCTTTTTTGAAGAAATGTCTAGTGAGCCCTTTGCCCATGTTGTAATTGGATTATTGGTTTTTTGCTCCTGGGTTCTAGAAGTTACTTACATGTTCTGGCTATTGACTCTGTAACAGATAAATGACTTATAAAAACTCTCTCCCACTCAGTAGGTTGCCTTTTCATTATGTTGACTCTTTCTTTTTTTGTGCAGAGTTTTTTCATTTGACAGAATCCCACTTGTCTATTCTAGATTTGTGTAATGTGCTTTTGGTGCCATATCCAAGAAATCATTGCTTAAGCCAACATTGATAAGCTTGTGCCCTCTTAAGGAGTTTTACAGTTTCAAATGTCACACTCCAACCTTTGATCCCATTGAGGTGATTTTTCTGTATGATGTAAGGTAAGCGTCCAAATGCATTCCTTTGCATATGGATATCAAGTTTTCCCAGCATCATTTGTTGAAGACACTATCTACTATCCTTTCCCCATGGGATATTCTTGGCATTCTCACCAAAAAATCAATTGACCATATATGCAAGGTTTTTTCCAAACTCTATTCTATTCTATTGGTCTATATGTCTCTGTGTCTATATGAGTAACATACTGTTTTAATCACTATAGCTTTGTAACATATTTTGAAATCAGAAATTGCAATGTCTCCAGCTTTATTCTTCTTTCTCAAGACAGCTCTAACTATCTGAGATCTTCTGTGCTTCCACATATATACTTTTTTTTAAAGATTTTTATTTAAATCTTTAAATCACAGAGAGAGAGAGATCACAAGTAGGCAGAGAGGCAGGCAGAGGGAGAGGAGAGCAGAGAGCCTGATGTGGAGCTCAATCCAAGGACCCTGAGATCATGACCTGAGCCAAAGGCAGAGGCTTAACCCACTGAGCCACCCAAGCACCCCTTCCACATATATTTTAGTATTGTTATTTTCTACTTTTGTAAGTTAAAAAAAAAATGCCACTGGGATTTTGATGGTGATAGCACTGAATGTGTAGATCACTTTGGGTAGTGTGGGCATTTTAACAATATTCAATCTCTCGATGTATGAACACAGGATGTCTTTCCATTCATTTTCCTCTTCTTTAATTTCTTTCATTAATGTGTTGTAGTTCTCAGAATTGAAATCAGAGTCTCAGAGAGATATCTGCAGTCCCATGTTTACTGCAACATTATTCACAATAGCCAATATATGAAAACAAATAAATGTTCACTGATGGATGAATGGATAAAGAAAATGTGGTAAAGATATAAAATGGGATATTATTCAGACTTTAAAAATAAGAAAATCTTGAGAGGGAGGAGTCAAGATGGTGGAGAAGTAGCAGGCTGAGACTATATCAGGTAGCAGAAGATCAGCTAGATAGCATATCTAAACACTGCAAACACCTACAAATCCAATGGGAGATCAAAGAGAAGAACAGCAATTCTAGAAACAGAAAATCAACCCCTTTCTGAAAGATAGGACTGGCAGAGAAGTGAATCCAAAGCGACAAAAAGATAGACCGTAGGGGGAGGGGCCTGCTCCCGGCAAGTGGCAGAGCAACAGAGCACTAAGTCAGGACTTTTAAAAGCCTGCTTCACTGAGGAACATCGCTCCAGAGGCTAAATCATGGTGAAGCCCATGCGAGGTCAGCGTGGCATCAGGTCCTTCAGGGTCACAGAAGGATCGGGGGTGTCTGAGTGTCACAGAGCCTGCAGGTATTAGAACGGGAAAGTCGGCTATAGAGACAGAGACGAAGAGTGAGCTCACAGTTCTGGGTTACCTTGAACTGGTCACAGGTTTGGTGAGCTTGGAGTGCGGCCGGAGGCCAAAGAGATGGGAGTAATTGGGCACTATTCTATGAAGGCGCACTGAGGAGTGGGGCCCCGAGCTCTCAGCTCCTCTGGGCCAGAGACTGGGAGGCTGCCATTTTCACTCCCGGCCTCTGGAACTCTATGGAAGCGTTCATGGAACAAAAGCTCCTGAAAGAGAACCCAAGCGGATTACTCAGCCCAGCCCTTGGTAAGGGCAGTGCAATTCCGCCTGAGGCAAAGACACTTGAGAATTACTACACCAGGCCCCTCCCCCAGAAGATCAACAAGAAATCCAGCCAGGACCAAGTTCACCTACCAAGGAGTGCAGGTTCAATACCAAGGAGAGCAGCGGAATTCCAGAGGAGGAGAAAGAAAAGCACGGAACTCATGGCTTTCTCCCCATAATTCTTTAAGTCTTGCAGTTAACTTAATTTCTTTTTCTTCTTCTGCTAAATGTTTTTTAACTTTTACCCTTTTCTTTTTCAACGTTTTTTAACTAGTTTATCTAATATATATTATATATATATATTTCTTTTTTATATTTTTCTTTATTTGTTTTCTTTTTTTAATTGTTTCCTTTTTTTGTTTTTTTGTTTTCGGTTTTTTTTTTTTTTCTGAACCTCGTTTTTTTGTTTTTTTTGTTCTCTCGTTTTTTTTTTTTTTTTTCTGAACCTCTTTTTATCCCCTTTCTCCCTACCACGATTTGGGATCTCTTCTAATTTGGTTAAAGCATACTTTCCTGGGGTCTTTGCCACCCTTTTAGTATTTTACTTGCTCCTTCATATACTCTTATCTGGACAAAATGACAAGGTGGAAAAATTCACACACACACACACAAAAGAACAAGAGGCAGTACTGAAGGCTAGGGACCTAATCAATACAGACATTGGTAATATGTCAGATCTAGAGTTCAGAATGACGATTCTCAAGGTTCTAGCCGGGCTCGAAAAAGGCATGGAAGATATTAGAGAAACCCTATTGGGAGATATAAAAGCCCTTTCTGGAGAAATAAAAGAACTAAAATCTAACCAAGTTGAAATAAAAAAAGCTATTGATGAGGTGCAATCAGAAATGGAGCCTCTCACTTCTAGGATAAGTGAGGCAGAAGAAAGAATTAGTGATATAGAAGACCAAATGACAGAGAATAAAGAAGCTAAGCAGGGCGCCTTGGTGGCTCAGTTGGTTGAGCAACTGCCTTCGGCTCAGGTCATGATCCCGGACTTCCAGGATCGAGTCCCGCATCGGGCTCCCAAGCTCCTTGGGGAGTCTGCTTCTCCCTCTGACCTTCTCCTCTCTCATGCTCTCTCTCACTCATTCTCCCTCAAATAAATAAATAAAATCTTTAAAAAAAAAAAAAAGAAGCTGAGCAAAAGAGGGACAAACAGCTACTGGACTACGAGGGGAGAATTCAAGAAATAAGTGACACCATAAGATGAAACAACATTAGAATATTTGGGGTTCCAGAAGAAGAAGAAAGAGAGAGGATAGCAGAAGGTATACTGGAGAGAATTATTGGAGAGAATTTCCCTAATATGGCAAAGGGAACAAGCATCAAAATCCAGGAGGCATAGAGAACCCCCCTCAAAATCAACAAGAATAGGTCTAACGGTAAAATTTCCAAGTCTTAGTGACAAAGAGAAAGTCCTGAAAGCAGCCTGGGAAAAGAAGTCTGTAACATACCACAGTAAAAATATTAGATTGGCAGAAGACTTATCCACAGAGACCTGGCAGGCCAGAAAGAGCTGGCATGATATATTCAGAGCACTAAATGAGAAAAACATGCAGCCAAGAATACTATATCCAGCTAGGCTATCATTGAAAATAGAAGGAGAGATAAAAAGATTCCAGGAAAAACAAAAACTGAAAGAATTTGCAAACACCAAACCAGTTCTACAGGAAATATTGAAAGGGGTCCTTTAGCAAAGAGAGAACCTAAAAGTAGTAGATCAGAAAGGAACAGAGACAATATACAATAACAGTCACCTTACAGGCAATACAATGACACTAAATTCATATCTCTCAAGAGTTACCCTAAATGTTAATGGGTAAATGTCCCATATCAAAAGACACAGGGTATCAGAATGGATAAAAAAACAAAACCTATCTATATGTTGCCTACAAGAAACTCATTTTAGAACCGAAAACACCTCCAGATTTAAAGTGAGAGGGTGGGAAACAATTTACCATGCTAATGGACACCAGAAGAAAGCAGGGGTGGCAATCCTTACATCAGATCAATTAGATTTTAAGCCAAAGACTATAATAAGAGATAAGGAAGAACACTATATCATACTCAAAGGGTCTATCCAACAAGAAGGTCTAACAATTTTAAATATCTATGCCCCCAACGTGGGAGCAGCCAACTATATAAACCAATTAATAACAAAATCAAAGAAACGCATCAACAATAATACAATAATAGTAGGGGACTTTAACACTCCCCTCACTGAAATGGACAGATCATCCAAACAAAAGATCAGCAAGGAAATAAAGGCCTTAAATGACACACTGGACCAGATGGACATCACAGATATATTCAGAACAGTTCATCCCAAAGCAACAGAATAAACATTCTTCATTAATGCACATGGAACATTCTCCAGAAGAGATCACATCCTGGGTCCTAAATCAGGTCTCAACTGGTATCAAAAGATTGGAATCATTCCCTGCATATTTTCAGACCACAATGCTCTGAAGCTAGAACTCAATCACAAGAGCAAATTTGGAAAGAACCATATACACGGAGAATAAACAGCATCCTTCTAAAAAATGAATGGGTCAACCAAGAAATTAAAGAAGAATTGAAAAAAGTCCTGGAAACAAATGATAATGAAAACACAGCGGTTCACAATATGTGGGACACAGCAAAGGCAGTCCTGAGAAAAAAATATATAGCAGTACAAGTCTTTCTCAAGAAACAAGAAAGGTCTCAAGTACACAACCTAACCCTACACCTAAAGGAGCTGGAGAAAGAACAAGAAAGAAACCCTAAGCCCAGCAGGAGAAGAGAAATCATAAAGATCAGAGCAGAAATCAATGAAATAGAAACCAAAAAACAATAGAACAAATCAACAAAACTAGGAGCTGGTTCTTTGAAAGAATTAATAAGATTGATAAAGCCCTGGCCAGACTTATCAAAAAGAACACAGAAAGGACCCAAATAAATAAAATCAAGAATGAAAGAGGAGAGATCACAACCAACACCAAAGAAATATGGACAATTATAAGAACATACCATGAGCAACTCTACACCAACAAATTTGACAATCTGGAAGAAATGGATGCATTCCTAGAGACATATAAACTACCACAATTGAACCAGGAAGAAATAGAAAACCTTAACAGAGCCATAACATGTAAGGAGATGAAACAGTCATCAAAAATCTCCAAACAAATAAAAGCCCAGGGCCAGATGGCTTCCCAGGGGAATTCTACCAAACATTTAAAGAAGAACTAATTCCTATTCTCCTGAAACTGTTCCAAAAAATAGAAATAGAAGGAAAACTTCCAAACTCATTTTATGAGGCCAGCATCATTTTGATCCCCAAACCAGACAAGGATCCCATCAAAAAGAACTACAGACCAATATCCTTGATGAACACAGATGCAAAAATTCTCACCAAAATACTAGCCAATAGGATTCAACAGTACATTAAAAGGATTATTCACCACGACCATGTGGATTTTATTCCAGGGCTGCAATGTTGGTTCAACATTTGCAAATCAATCAATATGATACAACATATAAATAAAAGAAAGAACAAGTACCATATGATACTCTCAATACATGATGAAAAAGCATTTGACAAAGTACAGCATCCCTTCCTGATCAAAACTCTTCAGAGTGTAGGGATAGAAGGTACATACCTCAATATTAACAAAGCCATCTATGAAAAAGCCACCGCAAATATCATTCTCAATGAAGGAAAACTGGAAGCTTTTCTGCTAAGGCCAGAAACACGACAGGGATGACCATTATCACCACTGCTATTCAACATAGTACTAGAAGTCCTAGCCTCAGCAATCAGACAACAAAAGGAAATTAAAGGCATCCAGATCGGCAAAGAAGAAGTCAAACTATCACTCTTCGCAGATGATATGATACTGCATGTGGAAAACCCAAAAGACTCCACTCCAAAACTGCTAGAACTTGTACAGGAATTCAGTAAAGTGTCAGGATATAAAATCAATGCACAGAAATCAGTTACATTTCTCTACACCAACAACAAGACAGAAGAAAGAGAAATTAAGGAGTCAATCCCATTTACAATTGCACCCAAAACTATAAGATACCTAGGAATAAACCTAACCAAAGAGGCTAAGAATCTATACTCAGAAAACTATAAAGTACTCATGAAAGAAATTGAGGAAGACACAAAGAAATGGAAAAATGTTCCATGCTCCTGGATTGGAAGAACAAATATTGTGAAAATGTCTATGCTACCTAAAGCAATCTACACATTTAATGCAATTCCTATCAAAATACTATCCTTTTTTTTTTTCAAAGAAATGGAACAAATAATTCTAAAATTTATATGGAACCAGAAAATACCTCAAATAGCCAAAGGAATATTGAAAAAGAAAGCCAAAGTTGGTGGCATCACAATTCCTTACTTCAAGTTCTATTACAAAGCTGTCATCATCAAGACGGCAGAGAGCCCAGAAATAGACCCTCTACTCTATGGTCAACTAATCTTCGACAAAGCAGGAAAGAATGTCCAAAGGAAAAAGACAGCCTTTTCAATAAATGGTGTTGGGAAAATTGGACAGCCACATGCAGAAAAATGAAATTGGACCATTTCCTTAGACCACGCACAAAAATAGACTCAAAATGTATGAAGGACCTCAATGTGAGAAAGGAATCCATCAAAATCCTTGATGAGAACACAGTCAGCAAACTCTTCGACCTCAGCCACAGCAACTTCTTCCTAGGAACATCGCCAAAGGCAAGGGAAGCAAGGGCAAATATGAAATATTGGGATTTCATCAAGATCAAAATCGTTTGCAAATATCTTCTCCCATTCTGTCAGTTGTCTTTTGGTTTTGTTAACTGTTTCCTTTGCTGTGCAAAAGCTTTGTGATCCCACTGTGCCTCACTCTCAGCCTTCAATCCTTCTATGCTCTCACTTGATCCCTGTGCTCCAACCATACTGCTCTTTTCTCTGTTCCTCAAAACTCCTGCCAGTCTCAGGACCCTCACGTTTGCTGTTTACTTTGCCCAGAATTCCCTTCCCTCAGATATCACAGGGCTTGCTGTCTCCTTTACTCAGATCTCCACTCAAACCTTCTTTCTTTACAGTGATCTTCTAGGACCACCCTATCTAAGTTAACAAGCCCCTGGCACAGCTTTTTACTATTATTATCACACTGCTTATCTCAACCAATTCATTAAACCTTCTCCCCTCTCTCACCTTCTCTTTCTATATTCAATGAGAATGGGCACTTGATTGGTTGGTTGGTTGGTTGGTTGGTGGACTGTTTTTTTTCCACTGGTGAATCCCCAGGCCCTAGAACAAAATCTGGAACATCATAAGTATTTGAATTGTTGTGGGATCAATGCCCAAAATATAATTATTTTCATTATGCCACTCAGAAAGTCACAAGTAACTTTCATCATCTCCTTTGTCCAGGTCAGCCCATTACTTGGCCCTTCCCCCTTGTTAGATCAGGTGAACAATAGCTACTCAGTCCTCCTCCTGCTATCAGTGAATTGTGAAAAATCTCAATTTCCTTCGCCCCTAGTGAAAAGAGAGAGGAGACATAAATACATCCTACATTTGCTGAAGTTATTTACTTCTGTGTTATTAAAATATTATTAAATGTTATTCAACCTATTGTTTCTTGTAATGAACGTTAAATCATCCTCCTATAGTTTCTTTTTGCAACACTTGTTATTTTATTAAGAGATAACCTTTTTGAACAATAAACCACAGTGCTTCTTTGATTTCTGTGGGGGTTTTTGGGGGGGGGAGGTGAAGTATGCTTAGCCATTTATTTGAGACATATTTCACAGAATTCAAGAGAGCCCATTTTAGAAAATCACTGCATTCTCATCCCATCATATCTTCAGAATTAAATTACTTATATTTCATTTTATCCTGAAAATAGCTTGTCATAGCCAATTCTTTGTACCTTGTAACCTACATTTTTCTTGAAGAAGGAATAAGTATAAAGCCATATTTGTTAAATCTGAAGCTCTTCAATAGGTGGTTTCATGCTTTTTTCCCAGAATTATAGACAAATGTTGAACTTTGAAATGTTATCTCTTCATTGCCAAATAGCCAATCTTTCCCTGAGAAATTGTTAGTTCTGAGATCACTGATTGTATCTTTACAATTGCACCATATTCTAAATATGAAATTTTAGCAATTGTAAGTTGGCCAGACTGAAACACAAAAAGTCTCAAAGCCAGACATTTTATAAATAGGAGATGTCTTAAAGTTTAATAATAAAATAAAGTCCGTCTCCCTTGCTTGAAACAATATACCAAGGTATATTTCTAATTTTAGAAGATATTTTCATTTGAAGATTTAAAAGTGATATTACGCCTTTGTTATAAAAAAGACTTGAAATAGTTCGTTCATGTTATAAAGTTTCTCAAGAAGGGACAAATTTTAGAATTGTGCCTTTCTTTCTTCAGACTACTATCTCAAATATACTTTTTTTAAAAAATTTCATCTATAATGTCAGAACTTGTGGTTAAAATTACATATCCCACCAAAGGGAAAAACAAACAAACAAAAAACCTTACTGAGAGTGACAACTTAGCTCCTTAAGTTAAAACTACATGAACAGTTAAAAGAAAACATACAGAAAAAACTTCATGACATCGGACTTGGCAAAGACTACTTGAATATGACACCAAAAGCACAACAAACAAAAGCCACAGTACACAAATGGGACTACATCAAAGTAAAAACCTTGTATATCAAAGGACACAATGAACAGAGTGAAAGGCAAACTATGGATTGGGAGAAAATATTTGCATATCATACATCTGATAAAAGGTTGATATCCAGAATATATAAATAACTCCTACAACTCAACAATAACAAAATCTAATAATCTAGTTTAAAAATGGGGAGGGGAGGTAAGATGGTGGGAGAGTAGGGTGACCCTATGCTTGCCCCCTTCCTTGAACACAACTAAATAAATATCAAATCATTCTAAACATCCAAGAAGTCAATCGTAAGTCTTAGGGAACAAAGCTACACATCTACAAATTAAAAAAAAAAAAAAAAAGAGAGAGAGAGAGAAAAGAAAAAAAAAAAACCTAACCCATGGAAGGTAGGAACTGCAGAGAGTTCCTGGGGGAAAAAAAAGCCATGGGCGCTGTTTCAGGAAGGGAGCCCTGCTTATGGAGGGAGAGGCAAGAGAGAAGGAAAAGAGAAAGAGCAGGGGCTGGGGACAAAGAAACGATGAAAACACACACAGGAGACTAAACTAAAAAGCTCTGCCCCAAAACCTTTGACGGGTAAGAGGAGAGGGTTATAATACCACGCATTTTCTACAAACAGCAAAGTGCACTTTGCACAGTTTCAGTGGTCTGCAACATTGCCACATTCCCGCCTAGGAGCCGAGGATGCTCAGGTGGGAGAGCAGAGCTGAACCCCAGCAGCAGGCAGCCTGTGGATCCCCAGGGTCCCTCAGGGAGAAGCAGTTCTCCTATTTGGAGTGCATTTAGTGGAGGTGATACAGCCTCTCCAAGGGCAAAGGTCCTGTAGGTACCACCAAACAATCTTGCTCACCAGTATAGGAATGGATGCTGGCAAGCACAGCAAACCCTGGCACAGGCTGTGTGCTGTGATTTACCATAAACTCTGAACTGTTGGATGGTCACATGGCTGTCTTCTGCAACAAGCTGGCACCAACAACAGTGCAGGGAAACCCTTCTTGGAGGATCAGTGTGGGTTTGCAACACAAGGGTCTGTGAAGCAATGAGCTTTGAAACAGCCTCACCTGAAATAAAACAAAGGAATGCTGTGCCGATGGAAGGTGGACAGTTCAGACACAGTGTGAAGGCATGATTCTGACAGAAACCAAAGACACAGGCCAGGTCACTATTAGTGTGTCTGGAGGGCTTACTGAAGAGAAGAGCCATGCATTTCTCGCCTGGGACACAAGAGAACAAGGCCCAACCATTTTCTCTCCTCTCTCACCAGCTTGCTCCACCTCAGGAAATTAAACAGGGTCACCAAGTGGAGAATGGAGCCACTATATCTTTATTTTTTTTTTTTTTTTTTTTTTTGGATACAGAAAGAATTTTTTTATTTTTATTTATATTTTTTAATTTTTAATTTTTTTCCTTCTCTTTCTACCTTTTTTCTATCAAGCTTTTCATAACAGGCAGACCAAAATATACCTAGAATCTAGCTTCTTGTATTTTTTATCTTATTTTTAAAATTTTTTCATCAATTTTAAAATTTCATTTTATTTTGCCTTTTTTCTCTTCCCCAAAATGACAAGATGGAGAAATTCACCCCAAAAGAAGAACAGGAAGAAATGACAGCCAGAGATAAATACAGAGATAAGTAAGATGTCTGAATTAGAATTTAAAACAATTATAAGGACACTAGCTGAGGAGTGCCTGGGTGGCTCAGTCAGTTAAATGTCTGCCTTTGGCTCAGGTTGTGATCTCAGGGTCCTGTAATTGAGCCCCACATTGGGCTCTCTGCTCCCCAGGGAGCCTTCTTCTCCCTTTTCCTCTGTGCCCATGCTCTCTCTATCCCTCTCTCTCAAATAAATAAATAAAATCTTAAAAAAAAAAAGAGGGGGATACTAGCTGGGTTTGAAAAAAGTATAGAAGACACTAAGAGACCCTCTTACTGCAGAGGTAAAAGATCTAAAATCGAGCTAGGCCAAAATTAATAATACTATTACTAAGATGCCAAATAGAGGCTCTAAAACTGAGGATAAGCAAGACAGAAGAGAGAGTCAGTGACAGAGAGGATAAAATTATGGAAAATAATGAAACTGAAGAGGAAAGAAGGTAATGGGCCATTAAAGTAGACTTAGGGAACTCAGCAACTTATTAAAATGGAATAACATTTGTATCATAGGAGTCCCAGAAAATGAAGAGATAAAAGGGAGCAGAAGGTATGTTCAAACAAATTATACCTGAAAACTTCCCAATCTGGAGAATGACACAGACGCCAAAATCAAAGAAGCACAGAGAATTCCCATTCAATTCACCAAAAGCCAGCCATCACCAAGGCATATCATAGTCAAATTCACAAAATACAAAAATGAGGAAAGAATCCTGAAAGCTGCAAGGGAAAAAAGTCCTTAACCTCCAAGGGAAGGTAGATCAGGTTCAGAGCAGATCTTTCCACAGAAATATGGCAAGCCAGAAGAAAGTGGTAGGAAATATTCAAGGTGCTGAATGGGAAATATATGCAGCCAAGAATTCTTTCTCCAGCAAGGCTGTCATTCAGAATACAAGGAGAGATAAAGACTTTACCAGACAAACAAAAACTAAAGGATTTTGTAACCACTAAACCAGCCCAGCAAGAAATAATAAAGGGGAGTCGACCGGCTGCTGAGAGGAACGCTTCACTGGGGCAGTCTCCGCATATCATCGGAATATAGACGCTGCTGCCTCTGATTGGCCTTGGTCCTCATAGCTCCAAAAAGAATCAGGACCTCGATAAGGTCTATGAGCTGAAGTCCAAAGCTCGACAGATTATGAACCAGTTTGGCCCCTCAGCCTTAATCAACCTCTGCAATTTCTCATCCATAAAACCGGAACCAGCCAGCACCCCTCCACTAGGCTCCATGGCCAATAGCACCACAGTGGTAAAGATACCAGGCACTCCTGGGACAGGAGGGCGTCTCGGCCCTGAAAACAATCAGGTATTGATCAAGAAGAAATTACAAGACTTAGTAAGAGAAGTGAATCCTAATGAGCAATTGGATGAAGATGTGGAAGAGATGCTGCTGCAGATTGCTGATGATTTTATCAAGAGGGTGGTGACGGCAGCCTGACAGCTCGCTCGGCATCGCAAGTCCAGCACCCCGGAGGTGAAGGATGTCCAGCTGCATCTAGAATGCCAGTGGAACATGTGGATCCCAGGATTTGGCTCTGAAGAAATCTGACCCTACAAAAAGGCTTGCACCCAGAGGCCCACAAACAGCGAATGGCATTGATCCGGAAAACAACCAAGAAATATCACATGGGAAGGTCAGGGAATGGACAACAATGTATTTGGAGATACTTGAGCTGAGACCTCAGCCATCTCATCTTTGGATTTTTTTTTAATGCTTTACAGAGAAGCACATAGTTTTTATTAACAGTGCAGCAATATCTATAATGACTGAGAGGATCTGCCAAAAGAATAAAGCCTCCTCCCCCAACTTCCGGTCCATTTTCCCTGCCGTCTCAAAGAGGAACGATGTATCTTCCAGAGAAGATTTTATTTGTGGTTTATTATATAAGTGATTGAATATGGGACAAAGCATTATGGTCTTTTTTGGTGAGACAGTATTAGCAGGATTTGTAGAGGTTTGTGTTTCCTTCTCCTTTCCCCCTCTCCCTGTACTTTATAATGTCAGTGTTTATATGAATATGACTTTCATTTGCTTTTCCAGAATAAAGAAGTTATTAATTGGAAAAAAAAAAGAAAAGAAATAATAAAGGGGACTTTCTGAGTGGGGGATAAGAAACCAAAAGCAATAAAGACTAGAAAGGACAAGAGAATACCACCAGAAACACCAACTCTCCAGGTAACACAATGACTCTAAATTCATATCTTTTAATAATCATTCTGAATGTAAATTGGCTACATACTCCAATCAAAAGACATAGGATATCAAAATTGAGGAAAAAAACAACTCAAGATCCATTGATATTCTGCCTATAAGAGACTCATTTTAGACCTAAAGACACCTGCAGATTGAAAGGTAAGAGGGTGAAGAATTATCTATCATGGTAAAGGATGTCAAAAGAAAGCCAGAGTAGCCCTACTTGTATCAGACAAACTAGATTTTAAAACAGACCATAACAAGAGTTGAAGAAGGGGATTACATCATAATTAGGGGATCTATACATCAAGAAGATTTAACAATTGTAAATATTTATGCCCCCAACTTGGGAGCACCCAAATATATAAGCCACTTAATCATAAACATAAAGAAACTCATTGATAATAATACAATAATACTAGGGGACTTTAACACCCCACTTACAGCAATGGACAGATCATCTAAACAGAAAATCAACAAGGGAACAATGGCTTTGAATGACACACAGGACCATACGGACTTAACAGATAAATTCAGAACTTTTCATCCTCAAGCAGCAGAATACACATTCTTTTCAAGTGCACATAGAACATTCTCCAGAAAAGATCACATACTGGGTCACAAATTGGCCCTCAACAAATACAAAATGATCAAGATCATACCATGCATATTTTCAGACCACAACGCTCTGAAACTCCTCCCCTTCCAATTTCTCCCCTTCATTTTTCCCTCCCTTTTCCTAATGTCCTCCATGCTATTCCTTATGTTACACAAATAAGTAAAACCATATGATAAATTACTTTCTCTGCTTGACTTATTTCACTTAACATAATCTCCTCCAGTCCCATCCATGTTGATGCAAAAGCTGGGTATTCATCTTTTCTGATGACTGAGTAATATTCCATTGTATATATGGACCACATCTTCTTTACCCATTTGTCTGTTGAAGGGCATCTCGGCTCTTCCCACAGTTTGGCTATTGTGGACACTGCTGCTATGAACATTGGGGTGCACATAGCCCTTCTTTTCACTACATCTGTATCTTTGGAGTAAATATGCTAACATAATAGAAAGAAAAAAAAGAAATTCATGATGAGAATTACACTCATGATGATGATGAGCACTGAGTAATGTATGGAATTGTTGAATCATTATATCATACACCTGAAACTAACATAACACTGTTAACTATACTGGACTTAAAATTAAAAAAAAAAATTTTTTTAACTCCATTTGTACTTGCAATAATAATAAAAAAACACATATTATAAAAAAAAAAAAAAAAAGCTGGGGCACATGGGTGGCTCAGTGTGTTAAAGCCTCTGCCTTCAGCTCAGGTCATGATCTCAGGGTCCTGGGATTGAGCACCACATCAGGCTCTCTGCTCAGCAGGGAGCCTGCTTCTCCCTCTCTCTCTGCCCACCTCTCTGCCTACTTGTGATCTCTGTCTGTCAAATAAATAAATAATATCTTTTTTAAAAAGGAAAGAAAAAGCTATGAAACTTGAAGTCAACCAAAAGAAAAAATTTAATTGACTATATTATTTACAACAGAATTATGTTCACAATAAAATTGTTTTCTTATGTATCCCATGTATCTACCTATACACAGCCTCCCCCATTATGAATATGCATCACCAGAGGGGTAAGTCTGTTGTAATTGATAAACCTACATTAACACATCATTATCACCTGAAGTACAAGGAGGTTAAAGAACATCCTACTAAAGAATGAATGGGTTAACCAGGAAATTAAAGAAGAAATTTTAAAAATGCATGGAACCAAATGAAAATCAAAAGATGACAGTCCAAAACCTTTGGGATGCAGCAAAAGCAGTCCTAAGAGAGAAGTATATAGCAATACAGGCCTACCTCAAGAATCAAGAAAAGTCTCAAATACACAAACTTACCTTACACCTAAAGGAGCTAGAGAAGGAACAGTAAATAAAGCCTAAGGCCTGCAGAAAAAGGGAAATAATAAAAATCAGAGCATAAATAAATTATATAGAAACAAACCAACAACAACAACAAAATAAACCAGAACAGATCAAAAAAACTAAGAGCTGGTTCTTTGAAGCAATTAATAAAGTCGATAAACCTCTAGTCAGGCCTATCAAAAAGAAAAGAGAAGTCACGAATGAAAGAGGAGAGACCATAATCCACACAACAGAAATACAAATAATTATAAGAGAATACCATGAAGAATTATATGCCAACAAAATGAGAAATGTGGAAGAAATGACATATCTAGAAATTTACAAACTACCAATACTGAAACAGGAAGAAAGAGAAAATTTGAATAGATCCATAACCAGCAAAGAAATTGAATCAGTAATCAAAAATCTCTCAACAAACAAGTTTGTTTGAAGGCTTACCAGGGGAATTCCACCAGACATTTAAAGAGGAGTTAATGCCTATTCTTCTCAAACTGTTCCAAAAAATAGAAATGGAAGGAGAACTTCCAAACCCATTCTGTGAAGCCAGTATTGCCTTGATTGTAAAACTAGACAAAGACCCCACTAAAAAGGAGATTACAGGCCAGTGTCCCTGATGAACATGGATGCAAAAGTTCTCAATAAAATACTAGCAAATCAAATTCAACAGTACATTAAAAGAATTATTCACCACGATCAAGTTCCTGGGCTGCAGGGGTGTTTCAATATTCACAAATCAATGTGATACACTACATTAATAAAGGAAAGGGTAAGAACCATATGATCCTGTCAATAAATGCAGGACTGCTTCCTCCTCTCTCTCTGCCTGCCTCTCTGCCTGCTTGTGATCTCTGTCAAATAAATAAATAAAATCTTTTTTTTAAAAAATCAAAGTAGTAAATGTTGTTGAGGATACAGAAAATATGGAGCTTTTGTGACTTGTGCACTGTCAATTGAATTGTAAAATGGTGCAACTGATGAAAAACAGTAGTGAGCTCCTCAAAAAATTAAAAATAGAATTGCCATATGATCCAGCAATTCTTCAAGCAAATAACCAAAAGAACTGCAGGATCTCAAAGACATATATGCACATCATGTTCATAGCAATACTATTCACAGTAGCTGAGAGATAAAAGCAACACAAACACCCATCGACAAATAAATGGAAAAACAAATGTAGTATATACAAACAATGGCATATTAGTCTATATTAGGGAAGGAAATCCTGTCTATAGCATGGATGAATCTTGAACATCTTATGCTAAATGAAATAAGCCAGTCACAAAAAGACAAACTGTATGATTCTCCTTATGTGAAGTATATAAAGAAGGCAAATTCATGGGAACAAAAAGGAGAATGGCGGTTCACAGGAGCTGGAGGAATTCAGACAGGGGGAGTTTAATCAGTTTAATGGGTACAAAGTTTCAGGTTTACAAGATGAAAAAGTTCTGGAAATCTGTTTCACAACAATATGCATCTATTTCATCCTGCTGAACTATACTTAAAAATGGTTTCATGATGGCAAGTTGTTATGTAGTTGTTACCACAATTTTTTCTAAAGTTGCATGAGTGTTTTAACTGACCTCCTTATCCAAACAATTGCTGTGATCTTTTGCGAAAGTGTGCTTTAAGCACATGTCCAAGAAATTCCTCAGAGAAAGAGGCCATTTCTGTCCCTTTAATACATAGCCCAGAGCTAGAGGAGCATATGATGATAAGAAAGTACACAAAATTAAGGCTCTCTGTGCAATATGATTTAAAGGAAGTCATAAAAATTCTGAGTGACTCAAAATATCAGCCCTTTAGTGCCTCAAAATTTCTCCTCTACTTTTACATAGTGCCTGAATTGCTTTCAGTTAAAAATTAGTATATGTTAATAAGTATCTACTTCCAATAAGCAATTCACAGGAATTAATTTGTTTCTATGGCATTTTCTTCCTCAACTAACAGAGATTTGCCCCAAGAGACATTATTAGAGATGAGAGGGTATAAGTATAGATCACTGGATACTTCAATGGAAAGCCATCTCAGGCGGAGTGCTATAAGTCAATACTAGATATATGGACAGTAAAAAGCACTGAAGAATAGGGAGAAAGATTCAGACACAATAATGAATTATCCAGCTGGACATCTGCAAACTCACTGAGGCTATTTGGTTCTATATCCAAGAAGTAGGGAATTTGAAGTACTAGGTTTTATCCCATTTAAATAATGATAGGTTAATAAGATACAAGTTAATTACAGAATGACCTTTATTGCTTAGCTTTTATGAAAGGTTATTTCTCATCTACTTTAATACAAATGTATTATTTTTTGAACTTTGTATATTTGTGGATTTAGTATTTCAGTACTTTAATGTATTATTTTATTACAATGAATTGATGAACTACTGAGAATATTCTTAAGGATATGGTGAGGTTTACTATAAAAATAGGCCCAATAAGATATCTAAAATGAAAAGTTTAGACATATAAATCTACATTTTTTTAAAGAGCTAATCTTTTTTTATTTATTTTTTATTTTCAGCATAACAGTATTCATTATTTTTGCACTACACCCAATGCTAATCTTTCTTTGAAAAAAATTCTGTTAAATTTACTGTCCCCCCAAATTCTATAGGCCAGTGGTTCTCAAACTTAAGCAGACATTAGAATCACATTAGAGGACTTGTTAAAATAGACTGAGTTTCCTACTTGGTAATTCTGGGATAAGGTCCAAGAATCTGATTTTCTAGCTGGAATTTCTAACATCTAGCTGGTGTTGCTGGTCAGGAACCAGAATGCAAGAACTCTTGCTACAAAAATAATTTTCATGTAGCAAACTGAGTAACTGCCATGAGAGAAAATTTTAAGTAAAATAAATTTTCATTTAAAAAGTATCATTAGCCTCAAAATCATTCATTGTTTATAAATCACATAGCTGTTTGGTTGCCTAGGCTTGGAGCTGAGTAGACCACCCACATGTTCCATGAGGTTTAGCATTTCCAGAATCATTTCCAGAATGGCTCCACTACTGTGTGAAGGTCCAGCCTGAAACACATGGTATACTGGATTTTTATGTTGGTAGTTCTCTATTATGTAGAGTACACAGAATTCTGGAAGTACTCTATGTCACTCCACAAGTTCATGAATGAATGATAAAATAGAACTTAATAGCAATTTGTCCATAAATAAGAATGACTGCTCTTATGTGGCCTGTAAAATGTTTCTTTGAAATACATCAGTACAGACATTTGCATTTATTTCTAAGGTCATATAGAAGTTCACTCTGTAGTCTCTCTCTCTCTCTTTCTCTCTCTCTCTTTTTCTGTGAGATGATTTCTGGGGAAATGAGACCCAAAACATGATAAATCACAAATCACATTGATAAACAAGATATAAGGATAACAAATCACATTGATAAACAAGATATAAGGATAACACTAATTAACAGTAATTCTTACCAAGAGAACCAACCCATGTTCATACTACATCAAGCACACATATATAGCACTTCTTTTTAAAAAGAAACAGTTTTAGCACATAATATTTTCCTCTCATTTATCTTGACAATATTAAAAGGAAGTTATCTGAGAGTGCACAGATCACAAATCAACACTTTTTTATGTTATGTTTCTCAGCTTCTTTGACAAGGTTAGTAAACAACTCAGTCGGCTCTGAGATGAGTTCTTGGAGTTCTCCCCAACAATCTTGCCACCTTCTCTTCCAAGACTAAGCACTACTTCTGCTATGACATATATCTACACAGACAGACACCTTGACTGGCTTTGTTTTAACCATGGGGAACCACTTGAAAGAAAGAACGAAAGTGTTAGGCATTACTAATGAGACTGACATTGCTCTAGGATTTAGGGTCAGACTGCTGAATAGACAGGGTCTCTGCCCTTGTGAAGCAGATGTAAAAGGTGGGGGACAAGCATCAAGTGTGCAGGAGGAGGCCTTCAATACCTATAACTAAGCCAAGCTCAGGTAGAGATGGGGTGAGAAGGGACTGTCCTAGTATGCCCAACATGTTCTAGAACATATGATAGATATCTTTTAAAATATTTGCTTATGGACTCAATTATTTTGTGATTGAAGGAAACTTAAAATATGCCAGGCATAGTCCTTTGGAGTCATTTCATCCATAAATATTATATGAACTTCCAGAAATATTACTCATTTGACTTTTATTTCTTCATAAATGTTAAGGTTTCCAGGAAAGGAAGCATTTCAGATGACAAATTTCATATAAAAGTTGTCACTTCCTTCATGATCTAAAATATACTTTCTCTAATATAAAATATAAATGTGATAAATATACATGTTCTTTTACATATTTCTTTATTTTACTCAAGCAGACAAGCAATATAACTCATATTTTTAGCAAGCAGAACAAACTAGCTGGTGACTTTGGCATTAACTGACATTTGGATTAAATTGCTCAATGAGTCAGTTTGGTTATAAATCTGGTCAATAATTATTTCTTACACATTTGTGAGTCAGGACTTAAACTAAACAATTTCCTACACCATGTGGCATCAAATGTGGCTTTTCCATGATATGCAGCTGGAAGCTGGTCTGGTCTGGATGGTCCAAATGGCTTCACTTACATGGCTATATTCTCCACCAGGACTGCTAGAAAATTGGACTTACCTGGTCTCCTCTCCACCTTTCCCTTCTCACTCTTCCCTTCCGTATTCTCTCTGCAGACTTCTAAAGCTTCATAAAGCTCAAGACTTTGTGTGACTAAGGTGGACGCTACCAGTTCTCTTAAAGGTTAGCCCCAGAGCTGGCACACTTCACTGTACTTCTTTGGTCAAAGTAATGGCAGTCCAGACCACAAACAACAGAAGGAAAATGGACTCCATCTCTCAATGGGAGGAGTGTCAAGGAATTTGTGCACATCTTCGATCTACCATGGTGGTAAACATAGAAGTCAGGGAGAGAAAATTATACACAGAAGTCCCCATAAGAGGAGGAACTTTGGTACAGTTGAGGAACCTGGAAATCTGATTTCAGTGCACAGATCCAAGTTGAAGCTGGACAGATATATTCAAAGTCAAATTAAGAATGGAGTCATTGTCCAAAAAGCAATGGAATCATTCAAAGTTCTTAACAAGGAATAAAATGATCAGTTTTGCAGCTCAAAGGGATCACTCTACACAAAGGTATAAATTACCAATTAGAGGGAGGCCAGAGTGACTGCATGGGGGCTGGATAAAGAATGATGTTAGCTGTGAATATGGAGATAAATGGAGGGTTCAAGAGCTTTTTTAGCCAATGAAGCTAACAGGGCTTAACCAAAGTATTCAATATGGGAAGGAAAGAATAAGGAGATAGAGGTCTCAAGAATGGTTATTACATCTGGCAGATGTAATAAGATGATAAAGGTTTCTCTTCACTGTGCTGGAAATGCTAAAAGGTGATGTGCTTGAGGGAATAAGATTCTGAGTTCAAATTATCTTAGCTCTGTAGGTGTGAAAATCAGACCAAAGAGCTAATATTAGAGGTAGAAATCCCATATACATATTTAAGAATAATCTCTCTATAATAACACATTCATCCCAGCTTCTTTAAGAAACTGTTGTGGCTCCTACCATTTTGCAGATCAAATATCTAAAGTTATTACCCAGCACTGAAGTTTATCATCCCCTTCACTGACACTCATAAGTCTGCTATAGTTATTCTTCTCGTGACTCTTCTAGCACATGAGACTTTAGTGCTATCCATGACAATACCCTTCTTTAAAATTTAGCTGATACCTCACCTCTTTCTTGTGGCCATTCTTGTTAATCCAACTCTCATATATTACATTTTGTCATCATTTGTATTGCTTGGTGGGCCTACCTCATGTGCACTAAGGTTTGTCTTTATCTTGTTTCATTTAGATGAATCTTGTTTCACCAAACAGAGTACACATTTTTGGAAGGCAAAAACTGTGAGTTCTACTTCTTTGGCAGTCTTAATAGTATATAGTAGTATGAATACAGCAGGCATGTCAAAATTGAATTAAATTGCATTTCAGCTTATGACTTCTCTAGTTATGGTAGTTTCTAAGAAATCTTTCTTGGAAGTAGAATTGAGAGAGAGGGAAAGATCAATCCCTGGAAAAGTAAAGCAAAATCTTTGCTATGGTGCTCTACAACTAAGCAACAGAAGTAAGTTTAATATTAAATTATATTGCCTTTTAACTTGACCAAAAGATGATGAGGCTACTGATATAAATGAATAAAAATAAATGTACCACTGTTTAACATAATTCAGATTAAAGTCATTGAGATAAACAGCTACCATCATGTGAACTTCATTCTTTGCCCCTTATGTTTTTATAATTCTTCCTTGTGAGTATGTGTCACTGCAAAATTGGAGCTACAAATTTCTTTAAATCTTTCTAATGTTTCAGCAAATTGAACTTAAGTTCTATACTGTACCTCTAAGTATGTTTATTTTCTTCAAGCTTAGAAACATTAGCTTGAAATGCTATCTGTGCAGTTTATTTTTAGATATAATTTAATTTTCTAATTTGTTTCTCTGAGTTTTTACTTTTTTAAAGATTTTATTCATTTGATAGGGAGAAGGAGAGAGATAGAGCACAAATAGAGCATCAGGCAGAGGGAGAAGGAGAAGCAGACTCTCTACTGAACAGAAAGCCTGATGTGGGTCTTGTTCCCCAGACCCTGGGATCAATGACCCAAACCGAAGACAGATGCTCAACCAATTGAGCAACCCAGGCACCTTTTTCTGTGTTTTTGTAATTTTCAATGAAAATTCTCAGTAGGAACAATTTTGTGGACTCTGAGCACTCATTAGAAGTAACCATCAGAAGAATGGCCAGTTGTCTCAAACTGTCCGAAGCACCCTGTTTCAACCCCAGGGTAATTTTACTGGGGTCAAAATCACCAAGATACCCTTCAGCCTGTAACTGAGTAATGGGAACCAGATTTGTTCTTAAAAAGATATTTTAAACTAGAAAACCAAATGAAACAGAATCTAGAGTTTTTTAACATTGGAAAATAGGCAGTAAGGGACAGTGATCCTTAATATAAGGGGAAAAGATGAAATTAGAAATCAAACAGAGCCAAGCTAACTCTTTGAATTGAGAAGAGAGAAATATTATCTTGTGGAGGCCAACCTGTCCAAAATTTGTGGTACAACATAAAAGAAAGGAAGGAACTGCATATAGAGTTATCTGCAGAGATCTTCAGGTGTCCGCAAGTCTTTGGCTGAGTACTGATCTTTTTGTGTGTGTGAAGGAAGTAGCAAAGGCCTTAGAAAACAACTTCCTGGAAGAAGTAGGCAAAAAGTTTTAATTTTATTTTTTAAGATTTTTTATTTATTTGTTAGAGAGAGAGCACACAAGCAGGGGGAGAAGGAGAAGCAGACTCCCCACTGGGAGTCCAACATGGGGCTCGATCCCCTGGAATCATGACCTGAGCCAATGGCAGATGCTTAACCATCTGAGCCACCCAGGCACCCCTGCAAATGTGTTTAGCATCCACGCCAGAATATAGATAGTTTTTATTCCTACCACCCAGAGTGGAAATACCTCCAAATACCTAGGGCTTGAACAGAATCCTTCAAAAGATAGTACATTAATAGTGGAGACAAATTAGTCCTTGACTAAGAGCTGAATTGACCCACACCAACAATTTTTAAAAGAAGCTTTAGAAGGATCAAGTTAATTTCACATGATTTACCTATTTTCCAGAACAAAACCCAATAATATATAAAGGAATACAACAAAATCCATGAAGCACCAATGTAAAATTTACAATACTAGCATTTAAATTAACCAGGCATGCAAAAATATCAGAAAGTAAAACCCATAACCATGAACAAAAGTAATCAGTAGGATCAGATCCAGAAATTACAAAAACTAGGGGCACCTGAGTGTCACACTCAGTTAAGCACCTGAACCTTGGTTTCAGCTCAGGTCATGATCTCAGCATCATGGGATCAAGTTCTGCTTTGGACTTGTGCTCAGCATGGAGTTTGCTTGAGAGTTTCTCTCCCTCTCCTTCATCCCTCCCCCATCTTCTCTAAAATAAATAAATAAATCTTTCAAAAAAGAAATGACAAAAATTATAGAATTAGCAGATATTGACAGATATTATAACTCTGTATCTGCAGCCCATATACTTAAGAACATATATCTATATAAAATATAGATGTATCAGCTGTTATATCTATAGTTCCATGTTTAAGAAGTTAGGGAAAACTAATAGTATGAGAAGAAAAATACTGAAGACATAAAAATGCCCCAGATAAACTTCTGGAGACAAAACATACAATATGAAATGACAAATAACCCAGATGAAATTATCTATATATAACAATAGAATGAAACATCAGTGAACTTGAAGACATAATAAAAGAAACTCTCCACACAGATGTCCATTTTTGCCTCTGGCCTGGCAGCTCTACCTCAAGAACCACTATGTCTTGATAGTCAAGACTTGCCCTGATAGAATTCTGTGCCCTCACCCCAGGGTGGATGGCCAAGAAGAGTGTCACCAATCATCCAACTGAGAATAGACTCAACTTGGTCTAGTATTTCTTCTGCTTCAAAAATCTGGAAGGATAGGATGGAGATAAGGAACTACAAAAAAAACCCACAATCAACAATAAGCAAAATAATTGGAAGAAACTGCAAAGAAACTACAATATGCCATTGAGCAGCTGAGTGTCTTGGAGTGACATCTCTCACCTTATTCACTCAACCTCAATTAAAAAAAAAAAAAGTCACTCCCAAGGCATGTTCTCCCATGTTGCCAACTTTTCTGTGGGATTCATTAAGCATGTTTTTGCCTTCAGAAGAAGGAACTTCAGGGTGCATGGGTGGTGGCTCAGTCATTAAGCATCTACCTTCAACTCAGGTCACAATTCCAGCACCACATCAGGTTCCCTGCTCCGTGGGAAGCCTGCTTCTCCCTTTCCCACCTGCTTGCTTGTGTTTCTTCTCTTTCTGTCTCTCTCTGCAAATATATAAATAAAATCTTAAAAAAAAAAAAAAAAAAGAACTTCAAAACTGAAAAAGGGAGAGGAGTCAAAATGGAAGAGGGGTAGTAGACTGAGATGACATCAGGTCGCAGGAGTTCAGCTAGATAGTTATCAAACCATTCCAAACACCTACAAACCCAACAAGAGATTGAAGAGAAGAAAAGCAGCAATTCTAGAAACAGAAAATCGACCACTTTCTGAAAGGTAGGACGTGCAAAGAAGTGAATCTGAAGGGATGGGAAGATAGACCACAGGGGGAGGGGCCAGCTCCCAGCAAGGGAAAGAGCAATGGAGCACAAAATCAGAACTTTTAGAAGTCTGCTCCACTGAGGGACATCACTCCAGAGGCTAAGTGGGGATGGAGCCCTCACGGGGACAGGGTGTTCTCAGGTCCCAGGGGTCACAGAAGGATTGAGGGTGTCTGAGTGTAGCAGAGCTCACAGATATCAGAGCAGGGAAACTGACTACAGAGATGGAGCCAAGGAGTGAGCTCTCAGCTTGCAATTACCTTAAACAGTGATCTGTGGCACAGTAGGGCCACTGATCTTTGGACAGGGACCCCAGAAGTGGCAGATCCAGGGAGACTCACCCTCCTCTTCTGGAGGCAGGAATCTGCTGGGTTTGGAGACTCTAAAAGGGGCTATCTGCCAGAAAGAGAAGCACCCGGACAGGCCAAGTCAGCTCGGAGCACGACCAAAGACCACGGAGAAAAGAGTGATTGAGTGCTTTTCTCTGAGAGCACACTGAGGAGTGGGGCCCCAAGCTCTCAGCACCTCCGGACCGGAGATGGGAGGCCGCCATTTTCATTCCCGTCCTCCAGAGCTCTATGGAAAGCATTCAGGGAACAAAATCTCTGGAGAGCAAACCTGAGCAGATTACGTAGCCTGGCCCCTGGCAAGGGCAGTGCAATTCCTCCTAAGGCAAAGACAGCTGAGAATCACTACAACAGGCAGATCTTTTTAAAGATCTTTTTAAATTTTATTTTTTTCCTATTCTAATTATTTTAACTATTTTCTCTTTCCTCTTTTAAAGTTTTTTAACCAGATTATATTAATACCTTTCTTTAAAAAAATCTTCTTAATTGCTTCTCCATGTTTTGGCTAAGATCAAGTGTAAAAAAATCTTTTTAAACCTTTATTATTATAGTCATATTTTATCCCTCATTGTATCTAACATTATTTTTGTATACATATAGAGTTTTTTCTTCTAAAAAATTTTTGGGATACAATTTCTTCTAATAGATCAAAATATACCCTAAATCTAGCACAGGGCTTTGTTCTAGTGTCCAGCCTGAGCAAATTCTCTCCACATTCTTTTTTTTCTTTCTCCAACCAACTTATTTTATCAATTCTTTTTTATAATTTTCTTTACAGTCATATTTTATCCCTTCATCATGTTTACCCTTATTTTTGTATATAAATATATAAATTTTTCTTTCTTTAAAAAATTTGGGGAGGTAGTTTCTTCTAAGTGTCCAAATACACTGAAAATGGCCCTGTTCTATTCAACAGTCTAATATATGTATGTGTGGCTCTATTCTATTCAACAGTCTAATATATGTATGTGTGTGTGTGTGTGTGTGTATATTTTTAATTTTTTTAACTTTGTTTATCCCTTTCCTCTCCCCCCACTTTGGGGTCTCCTATGATTTGGTTAGTATACATTTTTCTGGGGTGTTTGCCACCCTTTTAGCATTTTATCCTCTCATTCATATATTCTTATCTGGATAAAATGACAAGGCAGAAAAACTCACTACAAAAAAAAAGAATCAGAGTCAGTACTAAAGGCTAGGAACCTAATCAATACAGATATTGGTAATATGTCAGATCTAGAGTTCCAAATGACTATTCTCAAGGTACTAGTTGGGCTCAAAAAAGGCATGGGAGATATTAGAGAAATACTGTCTGGAGAAATAAAAGAACTAAAATCTAACCAAGATGAAATCAAAAAAGCTTTAATGAGGTGTAATAAAAAATGGAGGCTCTGGGCACCTGGGTGGCTCAGTGGGTTAAAGCTTCTGTCTTCAGCTCGGGTCCTGGGATCGAGTCCTGCATCGGGCTCTCTGCTCAGCAGGAAGCCTGCTTCTCTGTCTCTCTCTGCCTGCCTCCCTGCCTACTTGTGATCTCTGTCAAATAAATAAAATCTTTAAAAAATAAAAAATTAAAAAATTAAGGCTCTTACTTCTAGGATAAATGAGGCAGAAGAGATATTTAGTGATATAGAAGACCAAATGAGGGAGAATAAAGAAGCTGAGCAAAAGAGAAACAAACAACTACTGGACCCCAAGGGGAGAATTCAAGAGATAAGTGACACCATAAGAAGAAACAGTATTAGAATAATTGGGATTCCAGAAGAAGAAGAAAGAGAGAGGGGGCAGAAGGTATACTGGAGCAAATTATTTTAGATAATTTCCCTAATATGGCAAAGGGATCAAGCATCAAAATCCAGGAGATGAAAAGAAGCCCCCTCAAAATCAATAAGAATAGGTCCACACCCCATCATCTAATAGTGAAAATTACAAGTCTTATTGACAAAGAGAAAGTCCTGAAAGCAGCCTGGGACAAGAAGTCTGTAACATACAATGGTAGAAATATTAGATTGGCAACAGACTTATCCATAGAGACCTGGCAGGACAGAAAGAACTGACATGATATATTCAGAGCACTAAATGAGAAAAGCATGCAGCCAAGAATACTATATCCACCAAGGCTATCATTGAAAATAGGAGAGATAAAAAAGCTTCCAAGACAAACAAAAACTAAAGATTTTGTAAACACCAAACTGGCCCTATAGGAAATATTGAAAGGTGTCCTCTAAGCAAAGAGAGACCCTAAAAGTAGTAGACCAGAAAGGAACAGAGACAATATGCAGTAAGTCACCTTACAGGCAATATAATGGCACTAAATTCATATCTCTCAATAGTTACTCTGAATGTAAATAGGTAAATGTCCCATATCAAAAGACACAGGGTATTGGAATGGGTAAAAAACAAAAACCCATCAGTATTCTGTCTACAAGAAACCCCTGTTAGACTCAAAGACACCTCCAGATTTAAAGTGAGGGGGTTCAAAGCCATTTACCATGCTGATGGACATCAAAAGAAAGCTGGGGTGGCAATCCTTATAACAGATAAATTAGATTTTTAAGCTAAAGACTATAATAAGAGATGAGGAAGGACACTATATCATACTCAAAGGGTTTGTCCAACAAGAAGATCTAACAATGTCAAATATCTATGCTCCTATCATGGGAGCAGCCAACTGTATAAAACAATAACAAAATCAAAGAAACACATTGACAATAATACAATAATACTGGGGACTTTAACACTCCCTCACTGAAATGGACAGATCATCCAAGCAAAAGATCAACAAGGAAATAAAGGCCTTAAATGACACACTGGACCAGATGGACATCACAAATATATTCAGAACACTTCATTCCAAAGCAACAGAATACACATTCTTCTCTACTGCACATGGATCACATCCTGGGTCACAAATCAGGTCTCAACTGGTACAAGAGACTGGGATCATTCTCTGAATATTTTCAGACCACAATGCTTTGAAGCTAGAACCCAATCACAAGAGGAAATTTGGTAAGAACCCAAATACATCGAGGCTAAAGAGCATACTACTAAAGAATGAATGGGTCAACCAGGAAATTAAAAAAGAATTGAAAAAAGTCATGGAAACAAATGATAAGGAAAATACAACTGTTCAAAATCCATGGGACACAATAAAGACAGTCCTGAGAGGAAAGTATATAGCAATATAAGACTTTCTCAAGAAACAAGAAAGGTCTCAAGTATACAACCTAACCCTACACCTAAAGGAGCTGGAGAAAGAACAGCAAAGAAAGCCTAAACCCACGAGGAAAAGCGAAATCATAAAGATCAGAGCAGAAATCAATGAAATAGAAACAAACAACAACAAAAAAAAGGTAGAACAAACCAATAAAATTAGGAGATGGTTCTTGGAAAGAATTAATAAAATTGATAAACCCCTGGCCAGAATTATCAAAAAGGAAAGAGAAAAGACCCAAATAAATAAAATCATGAATGAAAGAGGAGAGATTAAAACCAACACCAAAGAAATACAAACAATTATAAGAACATATTATGAGGGGCACCTGGGTGGCTCAGTGGGTTAAAGTCTCTGACTTTGGCTCAGGTCATGATTCCAGGATCCTAGGATCAACTCCCACATTGGGCTCTCTGCTCATCGGGGAACCTATTTCTTTCTCTCTCTCTCTCTCTTTCTCTCTCTCTCTTTCTGCCTGCCTCTCTGCCTACTTGTGATCTCTGTCTGTCAAATTAATTAATTAATTAATTAATTTTTAAAATCTCCCAAAAAACAAGAGCCCAGGGCCAGAGAGATTCTCAGGGGTGTTCTACCAAACTTTTAAAGAAGAATTAATACCTATTCTCCTAAAACAGTTCCAAAAAAAAAAAAAAGAAAAGAAAGAAAGAAAGGGAAGGAAAAGTTCCAAACTCATTTTATGAGGCCAGCATTACCTTGATCCCAAAACCAGAGAAAGACCCCATCAGAAAAGAGAATTACAGACCAATATCCTTGATGAACACAGATGCAAAAATTCTCACCAAAATACTAGCCAATAGATCCAACAGTACATTAAAAGGATCATTCACCACGACCAAGTGGAATTCATTCCAGGGCTGCAAGATTAGTTCGACGTCCACAAATCAATCAATATGATACAATACTTTAATAAAAGACTGAAAAATAACTATATGATACTCTCAATAGATGCTGAAAAAGCATTTGACAAAGTACAGCATCCTTTCTTGATCAAAACTCTTCACAGTGTAGGGATAGATGGTACATACCTCAGTATCCTCAAAGCCATCTATGAAAAACACACAGAGAATATAATTCTCAATGGAGAAAAACTTAGAGCTTTTTCCCTAAGGTCAAGAACACAGCAGGGATGTCCATTATTATCACTGCTATTCAACCTAGTAGTAGAAGTCCTAGCCTCAGCTAGGACAACAAAAAGAAATCAAAGGCATCCAAATCAGCAAAGAAGAAGTCAAACTCTCATTCTTTGCAGATAATATGATACTTTATGTGGAAAACCCAAAAGATTCCACTGCAAAGCTGCTAGCACTTGTACAGGAATTCAGTAAAGGGTCAGGATATAAAATCAATTCACAGAAATCAGCTGCATTTCTATACACCAACAAGACAGAAGAAAGAGAAATTAAGGAGTCAATCCCATTTACAATTGCACCTAAAACCATAAGATACCTAAGAACAAACCTAACCAAAGAAGCAAAGAATCTGTACTCAGAAAACTATAAAGTGCTCATGAAAGAAATTGAGGAAGACACAAAGAAATGGAAAAATGTTCCATGCTCATGGATTGGAAGAACAAATATTATGAAAATGTTTATGCTCCCTAAAGCAATATACACACTTAATGCAATTCCCATCAAAATACCATCAATTTCTTTCAAATAAATGGAACAAATAATCCTAAAATTTATATGGAACCAGAAAAGACCTCGAATAGCCAGAGGAATGTTGAAAAGGAAAGCCAAACTTGGTGGCATCACAATTCCAGACTTCAAGCTCTATTACAAAGCTGTCATCATCAAGACAGTATGGTACTGGCACAAAAACAGACACATAGATCAATGGAACAGAATAGAGAGCCCAGGAATGTGCCTTCAACTTTATGGTCAACTCATCTTTGACAAAACAGGAAAGAATATCCAATGGAAAAAAGATAGTCTCTTCAAGAAATGGTGTTGGGAAAATTGGACAGCCACATGCAGAAGAATGAAACTGGACCATTTCCTTACACCACACACAAAAATAGACTCAAAATGGATCAAAGACCTCAACGTGAGAAAGGAATCCATTGAAATCCTTGAGGAGAGCACAGGCAACCACCACTTTGACCTCAGCCACAGCAACTTCTTCCTAGAAACACTGCCAAAGTCAAGGGAAGCAAGGGCAAAAATGAACTACTGGGACTTCATCAAGATCAAAAGCTTTTGCAAAGCAAAGGAAACAGTCAACAAAACCAAAAGACAACCGACATATCAGATAAAGGGCTCGTATTCAAAATCTATAAAGAACTTCTCAAACTCAACACCCAAAGAACAAATAATCCAATGAAGAAATGGGCAGAGGACATGAACAGACATTTCTGCAAAGAAGACATCCAGATGGCCAACGGACACATGAAAAAAGTGCTTCACATCATTCGGCATCAGGAAAACACAACTCAAAACCACAATGAGATACCACCTTACACCAGTCAGAATGGCTAAAATTAACAAGTCAGGAAACGACAGATGCTGGCAAGGATACAGAGAAAGGGGAACTCTCCTTAACTGTTGGTGGGAATGCAATCTGTTGTAGCCACGCTGGAAAACAGCATGGAGGCTCCTCAGAAAGTTGAAAATAGAATTACCCTACAACCCAGCAATCACTCTACTGGGTATTTACCCTAAAGATACAAATGTAGTGATCCGAAGGGGCAATGTCCACAATAGCCAGAGTATGGAAGAACCTAGATGTCTATATATATATATACATATGTGTATATATATATATATATTTACACACACACATATATACATACAATGGAATACTATGCAGCCATCAAAAGAAATGAAACTCTTGCCATTTGCAACAATGCGGATGGAACTAGAGAGTATTATGCTGAGCAAAATAAGTCAATCAGAGAAGAACAATCATATAATCTCCCTTATATGAGGAATTTGAGAGGCAAAGTGGAGGTTTTGGGGGTAGGGAAGGAAAAAATGAAACAAGATGGGATTGGGAGGGAGACAAACCATAAGTGACTCTTAATCTCACAAAACAAACTGAGGGTTGCTGGGGGGAGGGGGTTTGGGAGAAGGGGGTGGTATTATGGACATTGGGGAGGGTATGTGCTTTGGTGAGTGCTGTGAAGTGTGTAAACCTGGTGATTCACAGACCTGTACCACTGGGGATAAAAATACATGTTTATAAAAAATAAAAAATTATATTAAAAAAAAAGAGACTCTTAATCTCACAAAACAAACAGAGGGTTGACAGGGGTGGGGGGTTTGGAGAGGGTGGTTGGGTTATGGACATTGGGGAGGGTATATGCTTTGGTAAGTGCTGTGAAGTGTGTAAGCCTGACAATTCACAGACCTGTACCCCTGGGGCAAATAATTCATTTAATGTTAATTTTTAAAAAACTGAAATATAATTTTTAAACTATATTTTTTCTTAAAAGTGGCAACAGAGACTGCTCATCTCTGTGAAGCTGGTGATAATTTCAGTATATCCTTTCTCTGTCTCTGTTTCTCTATCACTCTGTCTCTCTGTCTCTCCCTCCAGTAATTTTTACTTTATTGACTCTTGGACTCAATTCATCTTTGATTTCTAAGAGGTATGTCTTGGGGAGGAAGAAGAATGCCCATTTTGCTAAAATTGATGGATTTGTTGATATAGTAAGCGTTTGCACAGAGAAGCAGACAGACTTTCAGTTGTTAACTAGATGCCACTCTCTTAATACCAATATTTGAGAACTAGATTATTTGGTGTTTCAATGAGACTACAGGTTCAATACGCAGAGTCAAGGAGGAAATTTCAACTTTACTTGTACAATAATCTAAATTGACATTGTGTCTTTTTCAATACACAATTGTAATGTTCAATACATTATCTCATTTTTCACATATATAAGAACTTTGTCTTCCTTTACCCATTAGACCAGTGATATTACAGCAGCTCCCCCTTACTCCAGAGTTGATTACATACAATCACATCACTCATCAAACCTCTGAATTTGCCACACATACAATGGTTTTCCTTGCTTGTTTATATTGGTTTCTGCCTTTTCATCATTTAGAAGTACATGTATTTTGCCATATATGAAGAATGACATTAAATAGCAGAACCCTGAATCTGAGTTGATAAGTATGCTTACGTTCCTTATCAGGTGACTACAGTATGGAAGGCTAGAAGAAATGAAGGAGCACTAATGTTTTGGTCTTCCTTTAAAGTCAGTTGAAAATACTTATTTTGTTATAATTTACCTCCAATGGGCTCATGATGAAGTTCCAACATCTCTCTAAAGCAGACCAGAAATTTCCTAAATGCCAGACGATTACTTTCCATAGTCTCAGGTCACTACTCCCTCCTTTCTCTAATTAGGACAGTGTCACAAGTTAAAGTACTTACAGCAATCATGACATACATGCCCAGGTTATAGCTGAAGAAGATCAGTCTAGATGAGGTTACAATATATAGGTGGTGAGGTGTAGGGAGGTAAAAATGAAATACCCATGTTAAGGACTTCCTGTTCTCTTCATATTCTTTTTTTTTTAAGATTTTATTTATTCATTTGACAGAGAGAGATCCCAAGTAGGCAGAGAGGCAGGCAGGTGGGGGGAAGCAGACCCCTGCCAAGCAGAGAGCCCGATACAGAGAGCCCAAGCAGAGAGCCCATGATCATGACCCGAGCTGAAGGCAGAGGCCCAACCCTCTGAGCCACCCAGGTGCCCCATGGTCTTCATATTCTTTTTTTAAGATTTACTTATTTACCTGACAGAGAGAGATCACAAGTAGGCAGAGAGGCAGGCAGGGTGGGGGGGGGGGGAGCAGGCTCCCCGCTGAGCAGAGAGCCCAATGTGGGGCTCGATCCCAGGACCCTGGGATCATGACCTTAGCTGAAGGCAGAGGCTCTAAACCACTGAGCCACCCAGGTGCCCCGGTCTTCATATTCTTAATTTTCAGCAAACAACTACTCCCCACTGATGACAGATTAGTAGCTTCATAATTTATTTGTCTATGGATGAATCTTCTTTCCAGAAGGCAATGAGATTAATTATTTTTTTAATGAACAGGGGGGAAATTAAAACACAGAGAGGGAGAAAAAAAAGACTTTTAAAAATGAACAGAAAATGACCTGTAAAACAAAATCAAGCACACTAATGCATGTAACTATAGTAAAAAAGTGTTTGAAAAATAAAGGCCAAAATGTTTTCCTGACGTACTAAAAACTATAAAATTATGGATCCAAGAATCTCAGTGAAATTCAAACACATGAAATCTAAGGAAAACTATGAAGTGCCTACTATGAAGGCACATTGTAATCCTATTAATAAAAAGAAACTCTTAAGAATAGCCAGAGTAAAAATGACACATTACATACTGAGTAACAAATAACAATAGTAACAGGAGGTATCAGAAAATATGCAAAATAGAAGACATTGGGGAAACATATTTTAATGTACAAAGAAAAAACTTTAAACCTATAACCCCATGCCCAACAACAATATCCTTCACTAGTTAAGCAAAAAATAGAGATCTGGCCAAGAAACAACAGCCAGGATTCTGATTTCCAGCAGAGCTATGGCGTAAGAAACATTAAATTAATTTCTTCAGACAGAAGTAAAAATGATACAAGATAGAAATTTCCATGGACACAAAGGAATTTAGGATACCATAAATGATAAATGTGTAAATAAACAAAATTTTTCCTCACTTAAAAATTGTATTTATAAGAAGACTGGTTGTTTCAGGAAAAACAATAACACTTTGAATTCAGAAATGAAAAGTATGACAAAAGTAGCACAAAATATGGGAGGGGGAAATAAAAATGTGTTGTTCTGGATTCCCACAATAGGTGTAAATTTACATAACATTAATGAATGTAGAATGTAACAAGTTACAGATATAACCTTGGAGCAATCATGAGAAAAAGGGAAAGACAGGGAGAAAGCTAATAAGCCAATAAAAGCAATAAAATTGAATTCTAAAGCAATAGTCTATTAACCTAAAGAAGGCAATAAAAGGACACCTGGGTGGCTCAGTGGGTTAAGCCTCTGCCTTTGGCTCAGGTCATGATCCCAGGGTCCTGGGATTGAGTCCCTCATCGGGCTCCTTGCTCAGCAGGGAGCCTGCTTCTGCCTGCCTCTCTGCCTGCTTATGTGTACTCTCTTTCTCTCTCTGGCAAATAAATAAAATCTTTAAAAAAAAAAGTTACAAGAGAACTACCACCATGAGAACCTATAAGGTTAGCATGGTGGTAGTTACGTGATTCTAAACAACATTTGTCAAAACTCACCAAATTATACATTAAAAATCAAAATTTGTCATCAGGAGGCTTTTTTTTAAAACACAGTAAAGTATGGTGGAATGAATACCAATGCTGAACTTTCATATGTTCTAAAAACAGTCAAGGGGCACCTGGGTGGCTCTGTGGGTTAAAGCCTCTGCCTTCAGCCTGGGTCATGATCCCAGGTCCTTGGATAGAGCCCCGCATCAGGCTCTCTGCTCAGCAGGGACCCTGCTTCCTCCTCTCTCTGCCTGCCTCTCTGCCTATGTGTCATCTTGGTCTGTCAAATAAATAAAAATAAAATCTTTTTTAAAAAATAAAATAAAAATAAATTAAAACAGTCAAATAGGTCTACATCTAAAGAACTATTTTCAAATCTCTTTATTAGGGATGCCTCCCCTCCCTTCAAAATGCTTCCAAAAATTGATGTGAAGATACTCTAAATCCTTGGAGAAAGAAAAAAAATATATAGATATTTGTAATCAATTAAAGGAAGCACTTTTGGAAGGATGTGAAAACAGGCTCCGGTGTGCTGGCTTCTCTTCACTAGAGGAGAAATGGGCTCACTTATTTAAGAATCAGAGAGGGAGTCTTGTGAGAGTTAGCTGATCAGGGAATAACAGTATGATTACAGTAGTCACATCCAAAACGCTGTGGTGAATAATATTATTAAAAGGAACATATCTGACTACCTCATTTAAAGCTTGATAAACCTGTGTACATGGGGTGCCTGTGTGGCTCAGTGGGTTAAAGCCTCTGCCTTTGACTCAGGTCATGATCTCAGGGTTCTGGGATGGAGCTCTACATCGGGCTCTCTGCTCAGCAGGGAGCCTGCTTACCCTAACCCTCTCTCTCTGCCTGCTTCTCTGCCTACTTGTGAGAGCCTACTTGTGATCTCTGTCTGTCAAATAAATAATTAAAATAATTTTTTTTAAAAAAAGAAACATGTATATTTCTATTCCTTGAATTCAAAAAAGTCATTTCATTTTTTTTTTAATATTTTATTTATTTGACAAGCAGGCAGAGAGGCAGGCAGAGAGGGAGGAAGGGAAGCAGACTCCCTGCTGAGCAGAGAGCCTGATGTGGGGCTCGATCCCAGGACCCTGAGATCATGACCTAAGCGGAAGGCAGAGGCCTCAACCCACTTAGCCACCCATGCACCCCCCAAAAAAGACATTTCATTTTAATTCAGGCTACATCTGATCAGATTAAAGCAGTGAAAAGTTCTACTCTAAGAATGTCTTAAAGATGGCCTATTATTCTCTGAAACACTTGTGCCAAGAAAAAGGATTGTGGTTTGCAGTAACAAAGCATATGAATTAAACAGGCATATTTTCAGGACCTTTCAACCCAGTTCTGAACTCCATGTCATCTGAACCGAGAGACCTTAAAAAAGGAAGAAAGAAAGACAGACAGAAGGAAGGAAGGAAGGAAGGAAGGAAGGAAGGAAGGAAGGAAGAAAGAAAGAAAGAAAGAAAAGAAAGAAAGGAAAAAGAAGAAAGGGAAAAAACCAATAACCTGAAGAAAGTACCAGAGCCTCAAGAGCCAACAATATGTGTTTATTTTTAATGGCACATTAAGTACTGAAGTAACAATCAGTTAAATAAAAGAAAAGGTTTAAAAATGCATGACTGTGTACTTCTGGTAGAGAAGCTGTGTAACAAGGTTGATATGCACCCAGTAAGGACCAGTGTGATTAATAATGGGGTGCTGAAGAACCAGAGATGAGAGAAGAATCTAAGCCTGGCTGACTGCTTCAAACCACAGCAGAAGTGAGGCTGCCTCCCTCTGAAGGGAAGCCAGCACAGGCTAAACTGAAACGACAGCCTGACCATGTGTACACACTCAAGAGACAGAAAGAAGCAAAACTAGTTTTCCAACCGGGACCCTTGTCCCAGGTCCACAGCTCAGTGATACGGATAATCAGAGAGAGACAGAAAGCTCAAGAACCGAAGGTACCCAGAAAACTGCTAGGTGGGCAAGTATAAATGAGGAGAGAGAGAAAATACACAACTCAAGTGGACACACTAACTAAAACTTCACTCTACTGAAAAAGACAACCAAACAAATCAATGACTGGGAAAAAAGCAAGATTAAAATGAGAAAATGGAGCAATCTGAACTAAATATTAAGTAGAAATGGAGAACTTTTATATTTCCATAATTCTGTGGAATAAATACATGGATCCTAGTATGCGAACATTTACTGTAGCCTTATTTACAAAAGGAAAGAGTCAAATGACAGTCAAAGAATTTGGAATAAAAAAGAAAAATGTGGTACATCTGCACATTGGAAAAATATATGGTAGTCAAAAGTAATACACAGCATGAATGAAGATCAATATTAATGTTAAGTGAAACATAATTAAATTTAGGTGATAATATAATACATAATTTTGTGTGTTAAAACAAAAACGCAAAACCAACACTAAATTTACAAAAGCATACACAAACATCTAAGTAAATACAATATGCTGGAGGCTTATGGGAAGGAATTAAAGCATCTGAGGATAGATTGAGGATAAAAATGATTATCTTTAAAAAATAATAAACTCGGGAGCATGGGTGGCTCATCTAGTTAAGTATCTGTCTTGGGCTCAGGTCATGATCTCCAGGTCCTGGGATCGAGCCCCACATTGGGCTCCCAGCACAGGGGGGAGTCTGCTCATCCCTCTCCCTCTGCCGCTCCCTCTGCTTGTGCTCTCTCTATATACATATCCCTCTCTCTCAAATGAATAAATAAAATCTTTAAAAACAATAGTAATAAAACTGAAGACACTGTTTGCATGAATTGACGATAACAGTGTACTGTGAGCTAAGACAAGCAATCAGCTGACCTCATCTACCCGAAGTACTTGAAAAAGAAGACAGGATATGAATTAGCCAATCACAGTTTATCATTACAAATTCTCATGGGACTCCTGGGTGGCTCAGTTGGTTAAGCAGCTGCCTTCTGCTCGGGTCATGATCCCAGGGTGCTGGGATCAAGTCCTGCATCTGGCTCCTTGCTCGGCAGGGACCCTGCTTCTCTCTATCCCTTGGCCTGCCTCTCTGCCCACTTGTGCTCTCTCTCTCTGTTTAATAAATAAATAAAATCTTTTAAAAAAATTCTCTTCCTTTTGTAAAATTTCAACAGAGAATAAACTAACTTTTGATAACACTTCACTTTGAAAAAAAATCTGATCCAGTGACTGAACATGGAATACAATGAAGAAAAAAAATAGTTGTCTTCAGTGTGTGGGATGAGTTACTTTCACATCACTTATTAGTGAATGGATACGCATCATTCAACAAGGATTTAAGTCATTAATTCAACATGGCTAGAACTAGTTAGAACTAGGAAATTCAAGTTTCAGTGGAACAAAAGTAGGAAAATTATCTTCATGAACACTATTATATGTCTTTTTAAAAGTTCTTTTCTTAACCTATAAATGGAAAGGAACTAACCACATTTGCTCTCCACAAGCTTCCCTCTGGAAAAAATGATAATTATCTTGTGGGCTTCAAAAAATCTTTGATCACTTTAAATAACAAAAAATGGTACCCCTGAATAGCTGAGTGCTTCTCATTCCAAAATATCTTTCACAATTTCTGTGCTCAATAATAAAACTGTAGTAACACTGTTTGGTAACAGGTGGTGAGTCTGCTTACTATGATGAGCACTGAGCAATGTATGGAATGGTTGAATCACTATGTTATACACCTAAAACTAATATAATACAGTATGCTAATTATAGCTCAATTAAAAATAATAATAAATAAAAATTAAAACTTTTGAAAAATGATATGCATTGCAGAACAGAATCTATTGCATGTCACTTCACTAGCCTACAATGTGACGATCTAAACCCCTCATGAGGGAAATAAACTCTGTATGGCATTAAAACTTGACAAGCCCATCACACTGACTTTCAGAATCTCTGTTTAGAATAGTATCATGAATTACCAAAGCCCCTTAGTGAGTATGTGTCTATAATGCTTCCCAAGAAAAGCAGAAATTGTGCCTGAATTTTCCAGACAGACTCTGTAGCTAATCCACTGAAAACTGCAAAAATATTTTGACAGGGAATGATCTCATGATGATGTTTTTGAACAATAGGGTACGAAGCAGAATTAGCACATTGTTTCTATCATTTAGTCCTAATTAAAGAGTTCATTTAGTAACATCCTACCATTGATAATAAAACCACTTAATAAAGAATTCATTAAAATGAATCTAACTGACAGGCTGTTTGAGTAAATTAATCTGACAGTATAATCCAAACCATTGAATCAGTTAGGATATTAATTTATGCTACCAGTATTAGCATCTTTGTTTAAATCACTTTCAGGCAAAAGTCTCTCCAATCTTTAAATAAGTTACTTTTTAAATTAATGTTTCCATTTGCTTTGAGTAAATACCCAGCCATTAAATTATTGGATCATAGGGCACTCCTATTTTTAAATTTTTGAGGAAACTCCACATTGTTTTCCATAGTGTCTATACCAATTTATATTCTCAAGAGCAGTACACAAATGTTCTTTTTTCTTCACATACTCACCAACACTTGTTATTTTCTTTATTTCTTATCTTTTTTTATGTTAGCCATTCTGACAAGTGTAAAGTGATAACTCATTGTGTATCTAATTTGCAATTCCCTGATGACTAGTGATGCTGAGCATCTTTTCATGTGTCTGTTTTCCATCTACGTATTTTTCTTTGGAAAAATGTGTATTCAGGTCTTCTGCCTATTTTTTAATTAGATTTTTTGGTATTGATAATATAAGTCCTTTATATATTCTGGATATTAGCTTCTTATCAAATGTTTCATTTGCAACTATCTTCTCCTATTCAATAGGTTGTCTTTTCTTCTTGATGGTTTCCTTTCCTATAAATAATCTTTTTATTTGAATGTAGAGGAAACATACCTTAACATAATAAAGGTCAATGAAAAACCCACAGCTAACATCATACTCAATGGTGAAAAACTTTGAGTGTTTCCTTTAAGATCAGGAATAAGACAAGGATGTCCATTCTCACCGTGTTTTTTAACATAATCCTGGAGAACCTTACTGTAGCAATCAAACAAGATCAAAAAATGGGAAGCATTCATACTGGTGAGGAAGAAGCTAAATTGTCACAATTTGTGGACAACATAATAATATAAAGAGAAAACCCTAAAAATGCTATCAAAAGAGCTATCAGAATAAATGATTTCAATAAAGTTGCAGGATACTAAATGAATATACAGAAATTGTTAGGGTTTCCATGTACTAAAATGTAGTAGCTTTAAGAGAAATGAGAAAATAATCCCATTTAAAATTGTACCAAAAAGGATAAAATAACTAGGAACACAGTTAACCAAGGAGGTGAAAAATACTTACTCTGAAAACTATAAAACGTTAATGGAAGAAACTAAAGATGACACAAATTAATAAAAACATACTCCATGCTCATGGATTGGAAGAATCAACATTGTAAAAATGTCTGCACTATCCAAAGCAATCTACAAATTAAATGCAGTCCCTATCAAAATACCAACAGCATTATTCACAAAACGTAAACAAGTAATATTAAAGTGTGTATAGAACTACAAAAGACTGAATAGCCAAAGCAATTTTGAGAGAGAAAAACACGGAGGTATAATAATTCCAGATTTTAAGATATACTATGAAACTGTAGGAATCAAAACAGTATGGTACTGGCACAAAAATGGGCACATAGGTCAATGAACAGAACAAAAAGTGTCCAGAAATAAGTCCATAATTATAGAGTCAATTAATCTACAACAATAAGGCAAAAATATGCAATGGGGAAGAGATAGTCTTTTCAATAAATGGTATTGGGAAAATTAGATACCTACATGCAAAAGAATGAAACCATACACAAAAATAAACTCAAAATGGACTAAAGGCCTAAATGTGAGACATAAAACCATAAAAATCCTGGAACACAGACAGTAATTTCTCTTATATTAGCAATAGGAAAATTTGTTTAGAAATATCTTCTAAGGCAAGAGAAACAGAAGCAAAAATAAACTATTGAGACTACTCTCAAGAGTTTTTGATCCATTAAAAGTATATGTATTTATGGGGGCACCTGGGTGGCTCAGTGGGTTAAGCGTCTGCCTTCGGCTCGGGTCATGATCTCAGGGTCCTGGGATCGAGCCCCGCATTGGGCTCTCTGCTCAGCGGGGAGCCTGCTTCCCTCTCTCTCTCTGTCTGCCTCTCTGCCTGCTTGTGATCTCTCTGTCAAATAAATAAAAGCTTAAAAAAAAGTATATGTATTTATGTATCATGTAGTTTGATCTTCATAATCTCAGGCTACAAAAAAAGAAAGAAGGAAAAGAAGAAAGGTATTATCATTGGCAAAATCAGTTATAGCAAGTTCGAACCATCTCCCCACACCTGGAAATGTAACTAAAGCTAATGACTGCATAAGAATCATTAGCACATCATAGTTGCCTTCTCCCTCCTCTGCCTTTATCAGTAATTGGGTACATCAACCCCACCTATGCCATTGGTGTATTATTTTATTTTTAGCAAAGTGCATTTATATCAACTCTTTCATATGTTCATAACAACCAAGTCTGCAAGTAGATGAAATATATTTATATCCTCAATCACAGGATAAGGAAATAGACAAGGAGATATTGTATTCATGTATTCAACAAATATTTGAACCCATAAAGGAACATAGAGAATATGCTAAAGTTCTAGAAATACAAATATGCAAAAAACATAATATATACCAAGAACTTGTGATAATGAAAGGATAAATAAACAGAAAAATAAAAACAACCATTTATGGAGAACCTTTATATGATGTATCAAATAGCTAGCTTACATACACTATCTCCTTTAAATCTCACAACAACACAGCAAGATAATTTTACAGTTGAGAAAAATAAAAATTTGGGGTGATCAGCAATTAATTCTAAGTCTTATAGCATAAGATCATACTTGCATCCTCCCTGCATGATTCAAAACTTGACTTTGAGAATAATAATTAGCACAACAATGAATTCTATATGCTCTGATAAAAGAACAAAGTACAATGGGAACTTGGGCCATGGTGGCAAAAGATACAGGGGGAAGCAGAAAAGGAGGTTTTATAGGAAAGAGCTTTTATCAGTATGGAATTCTGATAAAATTCCACCAGTATTCCAGGTGGAATTCTGGGCCAGAGTATGAAGCATATTGCATGCTCTTCTGATTATTTGGAGATCACTTTGGAGGTCAGTCAATGTGGTAGGTGAAAATGATCCCTAACCAAAATTCTATGTCTTAATCCTTAGAACCTATGGATATAACGACATATTACTCACACAATTAGGTTAAGTTATATGGCAAAGTTGATTCCAAGATAGGGAGATTATCCAGATGAGCCAGATCAAATCACATGAGTTCTTAAAAGCAAAGAGCTTTCTCTAGCTGGTGGCAGAAAAGGAAGTCAGAGATATTCTAAACATGAGATGGATGTAATTTGTCATTATTGACTTAAAGATGGAGGGGGCCACATGATTAGGCAGATGGGAAGCCTCTAGAATTTGACGGCAGTCCCCAGCTGACAACCATCATGAAAAGAAGGACTTCAGTCATACAAACACAAATTCCACCAATAATTTGAATGAGCCTGGAACACACTCTTCCCCTGAGCCTTCAGCTAAGAACAGACCAGACACCTTGGTTTCAGCCTTGTGATATCCTAGTGTAGCATCCAACTGAGTCTATCCAGGTTTTACAAAACTACAGAACCGTGACAATCATAAAACAATTACTAGAACGTCAATAGTAAGTCTTTATCTATCAATGATTACTTTAAATGTAAATGGATTAAATACTCCAATTAAAAGATGCAGAATGATTGAATGGATTACAAAAAATAAGATCAAACAATATGCTACCTATAAAAGACTCAGTGTAGCCTTAAAGACATAACTTTTATTAGCTGCCTCCCCCTGTGTTTTACCTCCCTTTTCCCCTACTGTGCCTCCAAAATAAACCACTTACACTCAAAACCTTGTCTTAGGGTCTGCTTCTAGAGCAGCCAGACTAAAACAGTGGATAATGTGTACAAAGACAGAGAAGCCTGAAGTGATGGGACTTAGAAGTAGTATGTTGGGAAGTGACTGGGCCAGAATATGAAGCATCTTGCAAGCTCTCCTGATTATTTGGAGACTACTTTGGAGGTCAGTCAATGTGGCAGAGGGTACTTGCCAACTTATTCCTTAGTAACAGAAACCTGGGTTATATTTTCAGCTGAAAAATTCCAGTTTTCAATCTTCTTTGAAGATAGGGATGGCCTATGAAAGAAAAGCAAAATTCTTACTGGCACTCCTCAGAAATCCCTTTTACCTCTATGTCCTTCCCTCTTCTTGTTTAACAGGAAAGCAGACACAGTAGCTAAAGCTCTAGCAGCCATCTTAGGACTGTGAGGAAAAGAACAAAAGAACTGCAGAGACTTTGGCCAGGAATTCTTGAGTTAATAACCCAACATCAACAGCTACCTACTTCAGACTTACTATTACAAGAAAAATAGAAGGAGAAAAAACTTTTAAGCTTCTGATGTCATATCTCTATTACTAGCTAAGCATAATTCATAACAGATAAAGTGACAGATCTGGAAAATGAACTTGGATGTTGATTATTTGCCTAATACTATGACACAAGGTCACAGAGATTTATCCCAACTTGCCATGCAACCAGAGAAATACACCATGAAATCTCAGGACATAGTTTAGAAACAACAGCAAACCCAGCAAGAAATCTCAGGACACTTTGCAAAAGTATCAACAAAGCCTTCCAAATTTTAATTATGAAACTTCCAATGCCAACTTTATATTGCCATTTCACTTTTACTTAAACAGAACCTTTTGTGTTTTCCAAGTCATTTCCAGGAGTGTTAATGAGGCACTCAGGGACCACATTTGGTGGTCTCTGCATTGTTTGATAATGCCAAAAATGCAAATATCATTTTGACAGCATTGAAAAATATCTTACAACATTCTAAGATCTTTAATTATATTGAAAAGAACCTCTTCCAACAACAAAAAAAGAAAAGCAATACTACTTTTACTGCTACTCTGAAAAGGATAAATATAGTTCATTTGTTTCTAATGCATGCAGGGGAGGTAGGCATGGTAAATTTCTAGTACAACATCTTACTACTACCTCTATCACACAAAAGAAGAGTTGGGGTAACACATACATTTTGGCCCATGTTTAGATAGATAAATAAGATTGTTCTATGCTGTATCACAATGCAAAAGACAAACAAGGAAAAAAAAACCCTACCATTTCACTCACATTTGCCCAAGTTATCTTTTGCTGCATTCGTGTCATCAGATTCAATAAATGGCTCCAAGTCATGTATTGTTATTTTCCTTTGTGTATTAATGTTTGTGTGTCTGTTACTTCAGAGGGATCTGATATTAAAAGCAAGAAGGAAAAATGAGCAGAGGAACCTTGTGCCACCCAGAGCAGATATCTGAAGTTCCTTAATATTAAAAGATATTTATCAAACATATTACCAGTAGGCTAAGAAACATACCTATGTAAATATGCTATCCGTTGATCTAAAAGCATTTCTCTTGTGTATGAGATCATTTGTATAAATGACACTTGGAGTGGCATAAATATATTTTCTCTTTGCCTCTCATATTTATTCAATTTAGAAATCCCAACAAGCCTTTATTCTTTTCAACATTGCAACATTAATATTGATATGAAAAGACATGATGATATTTCTGCTTCATGCTTCAGTCCTAAGAAACCTTTCCAGAGTTGCACAAACTTTTCTGATCTTGTTACCTTTGTGACTTTAAACGGTATTAATTAAGGAATGCCAAGGTCAATTCAACCTTGAAGCATTGAGAGAGATGCTCCTGCCCCAAACTAAAGAAAATTCACTGTCAAGAAAAGTAGTGACATGCTCTGAGGCACAAATGAATGGTAATCAAATGAAAGAGAGGGAAGAAACAAAAGGGATCCGTGAGGAGGCTTTGTAAATGAAATCCGATCTGAAGGATTAAATTCGTCCTAAGGAGGTTTATTATTTCTTTGATTCTATGATAAGATCAATTTCAAGAAGCCATTAGCAACACAATAATCCTTTGAGAAGGTGAACATCACTGCATTTAATTGTCAGATGCATCCTATTTTCAGGAAGTAAAGTGAGGTGGGAAAAAGAAGATACAAAATAACTCGGAAGAAATATGTTACTTATCAGACTTTGTCTTCCCTGGCTGTGCTCAATTTCAGGCACTGATGCATCCAACTGCTCACTCAGCTGCTTGCTGCACTGGGTAGCTATTAGAATCACACGTCCTTACCTCAAAGTCTGAGGTGCCCACTGAGCTGTGCCATACCCACCTTCCAGCTCATGCAGCTGTTCGCTCTGAATTTGCACTACATTTCCTCCGCATGACATAGCAGCCTGCTCTCCATTCTAGCACAGCTGACCAAGCCCTACTGACAACCTTGTCTACCTCTACCCTGTCTGATCTCAGGTGCTGCCTGAAAAACCACCAAGTGTGGTCCTGAATGGCAACAGCAGCATTAGAAATGCACATAGGCGCCACACCCCCTCAGCCCCATCCCAGACCTACTGAATCAGAAACTCTGAAGTTGAGGTTGTAAAAAGACTTCCAGATGATTCTGATGAAGGCTAGAGTCTGAGAGCCGCTGATCCAAATCATTTCAATATTTCCCAGAGTTTTGTTATAAAATGGGAAATTCGCTCTGTGAGATAAAATAAGGGACTGGCATCTACTAGCACGAGTAGCTAATAATTACTGAAGTATTGCTATAAGCTAAGTACTGCTTTAAGCTCTTTACAATTTTCAAACTCATTTAGTCCCTAAAAGAACCTAATGACACAGTTACTTTTATAATTTTTCCCATTTACACTTTGAAAAATGAAGCAAAGAGGTTCAGTTGTTGAAGGACACAAAGATAATAAAGAAGTTGGATTCAAATACAGCTATCTGCTCCAGAGACTAGACTCTCAGCTGCTTGTCAACACAGCCCCTGACCTCCTGCCCATCTCACAGTTACACGAGGGATTCCCAGAAAGAGTACCAGGCACCTTAACATTAAGGGACTTTAACACGGGCTTACAAAGCCCTTGAGACAAAAATGTGAGGTAAGCATTAACAGCCCAATTTCCCAAAAGAATAGAAATAAGGGAAATCTCACTAATTGGAATTTTGTTGATTTGGAATTAATAATGGACATTCCCTTCCTGGTGCCTTTGTTCCTAAAGAAATAAATAAATAAACCTTGAATTGTCTGCTATTTATCGTGTATCACTCTCAGTCAAAAGAAATAATATTAGCAGCGGCAGTCTAGGAGCACCTGGGTGGTTCAGTTGATTGGCCTTCTGACTCTTGGGTTTTGGCTCAGGTCATGATCTCGTGGGTGGTGAGATCAAGTCCCAAGCTGGGCTCCGCAATCAGCCCAGAGTCTGACTGAAGTTTCTTTCCCTCTGCCCCACCCCCTCCTCACAGTGCACATTGTGCTCGCTCTCTCTCTCTCTCTCTCTTTCTCTCCCTCAAACAAATAAATAAATCTTTTTTAAAAAGGAAGTGGCAATCTATAGGGAAGAGATCAGGAGAAATGCCTGAAGACTCCACTTCTGATGAACTTGGGTCAGAGACCTAAAGGGTGGTGTTGGGTGGACATACACAGCTGTCTGGCCACAAATCTTACAGTGATATTTCTATAGGACATTGGAAGCAAACTCTGATGATACTCCGACCAAATGAAGTATGCTCCTCATATCTGCATGGGACTAATCGTAGGGCTCCAGGAACAGTACAGCATGGTACCCATGGAGCACTGGGGCACTGAGCGGAAGGAGCTGCAGCATTTCGCAGACGTGACCACACCCCGTGAGAAACAGTGATTCCTAGGAGAAATGGCTCGCCTGCAGGCTCTTCTAGCAGCTTTCTCAACAGCAGACACCTAAGCAGCAGGCACTGTAGAGTGTGTCAAAGGAAGACAAAGAAGAAATGGCAGGTGCCATTCCTGAGCTGAGGAAAAGTGAGCCACCATAGCAACTCCCAGAAAAGAACTGACTGGGAAGTCGGCGTGTGGGGATGGGAAGGTAACTGGGTCCAAAATTTCTGCCTTAGCAAGAAAAGTTATACTGAGGAAATTTCAAGTTATTTATTTATACGGAAATCTTAGATTACTTCTCTAAGTTATATCATAACCCTTTCAGGAAAATTCAATTTTTAACTCATTCCATTAGTTACCTTAAAATAACTGTGATGTTTAACTTTTGGTTAGTGATTGTTGAACTTTTACTATAACAAGCAAAGTACAGCATTATCCTTTAACTTGTCTACTTCACCTGATTTTATATCTACACTATAAAATTATCTATTTTCTAAAATGCGTTAAGGTATATTTCCTTAAAAAAAAAAAAAGAAAAGAAAAAGGAATTGAACCGTTTGCCTTTCTCCATCATAGTGAACTACTCAATGTGTACTTTATATGCTGCAATATCTTACTCTACTCCTGAAAAAACTATAAATCATTTAAAATAAAGAAATTATATTAATTGGTAACATATGTGACACAAAGGAGACTTGTTGAGGACCTTTAAAAATGCTGTTTAACTTATTTCATAATACAAAAAAATTTAACAAATGGAAGGAATAAAATGTTGCAAGACACATTGTATCATGATTGTTCTGTGGCAAAGGGCCATCAAATTAATTCTAGCATGACATTTTTTTCTCTAGCATGACATTTTTTATCGCATCCTATGACTAATCAAAAAGGTTTGAATACTATGGTGTTTCAAATTATATTTCCAAATTATATTTCCTCTGTCATTTCCAATTATATGGAAATAATTCCAAAGAATACTGTCTAAATAAGACTGTTTGGATCACTTAGAAGATTTTCTTCTGCAAAACAGATTGACTTTTGAAACATTGTCTTAATTAAATCTATAAACTTGTAACTTCATACTAAGAGGGGTTTAAGTTTTCAGTTTCCAAATGCATTTCCTCAAAGTGAGAGCACAAAATAGTCCTTGGAAGCACCGAAGCCAGTCATATCCTACTTATCCTTGGAGTTATATAATCTGTTTTCTGCCCCCCAAATTTACCAGTTTCATCTACATTAAAAATTTACTGAGGCAGATTTGAAGAGAACTCTCTGGCATCTTTGGTGGGTACACTAATTAACCCTGACTAGCTTAAAGTGCTATAGAATAGAAAGGGCTTTGACCTAACAAGCCCTTTTTAGTACCAAAAGGAACTCTCCACCAGCAATTCTTCCTTGTGTTGTTTCATTTTCACATCTGCCATCTACCATCTGGCTGACCGTCAGAAGGTACTATGCTAGCAATCTCAAATGCCTTCAGACCAGTCAGCTAAGGTGAAACAGGGAGCCCCTCCACACCCTCAGATGCAACTGATTTTCAAACACTGCCTTGAGATTAATCCTACCTTCCCATTTTTATTAATCTAGCCATATGCAAATTTTTAGGGCTACCTGATCACTTGCCCTTGTCTCTTTTTAAAGGATATGATACATTTCCCATGTGTCTTGAATCACAGCCACCTGCAATGTGCATCATTTCTTATCATACTTATACTTAAAAAATTATCTTACTATTTTAGTCATTTTGTTTTAATGATTTTAGTTTCTGCCATAATTCTAACCTTAATACCAGGGCTTTTAACATGCTAACAACTGCTGAACTTATTGGGCATGAAAGAAATAAGGCTTCAAATCACCTCAAAATAAATTTCAAATGAAGCAAATGATCATGTCAATAAATTCAATAACTATGAACCACTAAAACTGCTATTTGTTGATGCCAGGCAAAGCTTTTTCCCTGGTACACAGCTGTATTCACATCTGTGGAAGTTATTACATAGAAAATAATATCGTAATAGCTAAGAGTGTGCTGGGTTGTCACCAAGAGGTGGGTGCTGGGCCAAGGACTTGGTCTGCACTTTCTCTTTTGAAATTCATCAGAGTACTAAAAGGGAAACACTTTTATTGTCAGTATTTGACAGAGCTGGAAACTGAGTCATAAAATAGGTGTTAGTATTCCTTAGCCACACATTCGGATTGAGTGTTTGATATGAACAAGGTATCTGAATGCAATCTGCAGGTTCTAAATCTCTAGAGACTTAATACAACTCAAATCACACAGAGCTTTATTTTTGGAGGAACCCCAAATTCTCAAATATGTTGTTTCTATATTATAAAAATACCATGCCCTCAGCACAGTCATTTGCCAAAAAAGTGTCTCATTTGATCAATGAAATAGATAATGCAAAAATCTGTATTTCAAATGTTTCAGTCTTAATCCATGAAAAATAATTAGAGGTTATAAGTTGGTAAAAAAAAAAAAGCTTACAAATTTTTGATGGCATTCATATAAAGATGAAAAGGTATTCACAAGAAATATTAGGGCAGATCAGAAAATGTATGGATTAGGTCTTTACATACTATACTAGAGAAATGAGTAATGAAAGTATGAATGCTAAATAAATATATGAAGATCTACTTCAAGGAGAAAAATTTTTAAATGTATAACACTAAATAATATTTAGTCTTTTATGTATATACAAAAAAATTGTAAGAGAAATGCCATCTTTACCAGTTTATGACAATTATAACTCAATAAAACTGGAGGGGGAGGAGGAAGACCATCTTAAGAATCTTTTAAGAGGCGACAATTAAGAATTTAATGAGAAAAATATGTGACAGGATCTACACACTTCCCTGACCCAAGTTTCATACCTGTTCAGCAAGGGTGTTGTCATCCTGAATATTCTACCTAAGGCCATGATGAGGAAAGCCCTTCTGTCCACAGTCAGAAGTACTGATCATTTGTTTCCACTCCTAGCTACTATGCAAATCATGTCTGAAAATATTCTACATGAGGACAGCAGACCCTTGTTTAAAAACCAGTGTCATAGAAGCTACTGTTTTCAAGGCATGTCATCCTTAGACTCTTCTTAGTTAAAATTTTTTCCTGTTTTAAGCTGAAATCTGTTTCCTGGAAACATCTGTCTACCCATCCTTGCTCTGCCCTCAGTAGCATGAGTTAGGATGCTGGGTGGAGAGGAATCACTGTGTGGTGATGAATGAAGCACAGCCTTTTGTGTAAAAATCACCCACAGCAGGATGGTCCTTACACACCCTGTGGGGAGCATCTCGGCATAATATCACCATTACCTGTTGGCTGTGAATTTCTGTCCCCGGGAGAATGTACCACCGTATGTGACTTGGGACGAAATGTCATCATAATCTTACCTCCCCTGCCACAGAAGCACATGACCTAAGCTGGTTGAGCAATATATTCTCTCACCCTGGATCACCAGATCTTTTTGGGGTACAGATACTGGGAAGGAAGGAGGGACCCTCTCCCACACTGAGACCATAAGCCATGCTCGAGAACTGCCCTGTGCAGAGCTCAAATCTGAACGCAACACCAAGAAACCAGACCCCATTATTTGAAACTCTGGATACCTTCAGCTATGCCTTCATCCTCTGGACCTTCTGGTTAAATGAACCAATGATTTTTTTTTTTTTAACTAATTTGAGTTGAAGTCAGTATTTTTGCTCACCTTCAACCAAGAGTTTTGCCAAACACATCCCAAAGGAACAGATTTCTTCTTCCCCACAAATTTTCCTGGTGTTGACCCTCACTGGAAGGGAAATGCTAGCAGGAGTACTGGTGCGTGGAATAAGCCACGTACAGAGAGATTAGAAGTTGAATGATTGGCACAGTCGAGAATCGGAAAGGCAAGGGATGAAGAACTGTCCCCTGAACCTACCTTAAGCAGAAATTTTCCTGCATGATAAGATTTTTGGAGTATTAAGAGGCACCACTAATCAATAAAAAGATCCTGCATTAATGGTCCATGATGTTCTGAAGTCCCTTTACAAAAGAGTAAGGCTTTCATTCAAAAACTGGAGATGAACTGCTAATATCTCTGAAAAGCTCAAATGGGAAGGTGACAAAAATCACAAAAACACGAGGAAGAGGGCTGCCATCAAAGTGCCTGGTGTGTGGGAACTATCTCTGCCCACTTCAATTTTCCTGAAAACACATCCTGCTGTCACAGCCCAAGTCTCTGGAGCAGGCAGAGAGGACCCCTGCCTACAGCTTATCTCCACTAGAGGATTTATGTCTGGATAATGCCTTGGTGTTAATTAAAAATGTCCATAATGATTTTTAGAGAGATTTTCAGGACAAATGTCATATCCCCAAATATTTCACTTGCTAGTTCCCGCAAAGTATGCTATACAAGTTTAATTTAAAAATATATATTTAAGAATGTACATTAAAATGCACATTTCCTTTTTCATAGGGCTAAGAGCATGGAGCAGGACAACAACCTGGCATAAGCATATCATGGGTGGGATTTTTTTCCAGATACAGGCTTTATAAGATGCCATCTTAATTAGTCTTCTAGAATAACTATGCTTGGATTCTATGCAAAATCTTTGATATGTCCTTTTAGAACTCTTTTGCCTTCTTTCTGTCTTCATGTTTCAGTGCAACTTCACTAAGAGGTTTTTTTGGTTTTGTGGGGGGGAGTTTTTTGGTCACTTACTTCAAGTTATCTATTGCATACACCCTGTTTCTGATATAAAAAGGGAACTTCATTTGCTACTGTTTCCATTTACGATTTAAGGTCTCCGATGTAATAACTTAGACTTTGATTTGTATAGAAAAGCATAAAGAGTTTAGGCATCAAATCTTCCTGAAATAATAGTTCCAATTATTTTCTTGATGAACTTCAGAGCAAACAATTAACTCATTGTCCTTGAGAGAAGATAATGTTCATTCCCATTTATGCTCTAACAGGAGATACTGCTCTAAACTGCTCCAGAGGGTTGAAAGAGGAAGGTGTCATGATAATCCAGTTCCCTCCGTTAATCAAGCAAATTGTCAGCTTCTTGAAGGGCTTAGATGCAATAAAAATATGTCTGGGGAAAAATCAGGCAGCTACATTTTTGACAGTTTAGATTAAAAGCTACCTGCATGCAGTTGCATTTTTCTTTTATTAAAGTGATCCATTTTGCTCATCCTTGCTAGGCTCTTAAACACAGAAGGCACCTTGAGATACTCTGTCCTTCAAGTTGTTTAGCCCTGAACTTGTGCCTGGTTGTTGAAATCCCACTGAAAATGAAACCTCTTCACTGAGCATTTGGATTATCTATTGCTGCTTAGCACACTTTCCCCAAATATACTACTTTTGTTCTGGTTTAGGAATTTTGGTTTTGTTCAGGAATTCAGATACGGCACAGTGGACAAGCCCACTTCTGTTCCCAGGGTCTTGGGCCTCACCCAAAAGGACTCAAATGTTTGGGGCCTGGAAGAGCTGGAAGCTGATAAGTCATCTTTCTCTGTATGTAGTCTCAGGGCTTCTCCATGCGGTTTTTCCATGTGTTCTCTTTCACAGGGTGGTCTTAGAGTAGCAAAATTTCTTATACACTGGCTGTGTTCTAAGAGCAAGTATTCCAAAACACCAGGGTAAAAAACCTGCTCTTGAAAGTCCTAAGGCATCACTCCATCATGTTCAGTTTGTCCCTCAGCTTTAGCCCCCATTTGAGAGGAGACCTCTCAAAGATGTGAATACTGGGTAATGTGAACATTGGGATAAGAGGTAGGGGCTCATCTTGGAGGCTAGCTACAACATGGAGTCCTTACCGAGGGTAGTGAGACTCACTTCTGTTCACTATATTAACTCTTCTTAGAAATGAAGAAAAGCTAGTTTTTGCCCAGGCATCCACCATTGCCCACCACACCTAGAACTTCCTTTCATGGGCAGCTGAAGAGACCTAAAACAATCTCTGTCTGATCATGAGTCTTCATGCTTAAAGCTTTTCAATGGCTTTTTATTGATTGGTCTTAGGATAAAGACCTTCATTCATCAATTATCTATTGGATGCTAAATGTCTCAAGCAATATTCCAGGCCCCAGGGATACCACAGTGACTACAGACAGCTACCAGAAATTCCTGTCTTCACGGAGTTTGCATTCTAGCATATGTGTGGGACAAAGTAAATTAGGGCAAAAATTTACTGTGATTTATTAGGGATAAAAATAATCCAGGTAAAGAAAAGGCAAAGAGTGATTTGCAACTCTAAATAAGATAGTTAGGGAAAGCCTTACTGAAGGACAACATTTGAGCAAAGATTTGAAGTAGGTGAGGATGAGAGCTGTGTGGGTATTTGAAGGAAAAGGATACTGGCAGAGTATGGGGCACCTGGGTGGTTCAGTCGTTAGGCATCTGCCTTTGGCTTGGGTCACAATGCCAGGATTTTGGGATCGAGCCCCACATCAAGCTTCCAGTTCCTCGGGGAAACCTGCTTCTCCCTCTCCAACTCCCCCTGCTTATGTTCCCTCTCTCACTATGTCTCTCTCTTGTCAAATAAATAAATAAAATCTTAAAAAACATATTGGCAGAACATATAGTAAGTGCAAAGGTCCTGAGAGGGAATCATGTCCACCTCTCAAGGAAAGTGGGGATATTGGGTCTGCGGCACACAGAATGAGAAGGAGAGATTTAGGGGATAAAGTCAGAGTCTTACTAGTAGACCAGATTATGTAGGACCTTGTGGGCCATAAAAAAGAGACTAAGGGGTGGACATGGTGGCTCTGAAGACTTTGGGAAAGGCAGTGTGATGTGGTCTGACTCATGATTTAAAAGTATCCTCCTACAGGGCCGTGGGAGAGATAGAAAGACCTTTACATGGCTATTGCAATAATCTAGGAGAGGGGATGATGGCTTGTGCTGGGATCGTACAATGAAAATGAGAAATAGTCAAATCAAGGGTATATTTTGAAGATAGAATGACTATGTTTCTGTAGTCAATGTAGGATATTAATGAAAGAGAGGAATCACAGATGATGTCAATCAAATAATAGGATAAAGTTGCCATTTATTGAGATGGAGGAATCTCATCCACAGATTAAGGGGAGTGTTCAACTGGGAAAATTTAAAAAAAAAATCTTTAACATGAGCTTCAAGGACATATTTACCTCCCCATATCTTGACTCCCTGACTTTGTACCTTCATGCTTAGGTCCTGCTGATCTCTCACTGCCTTGAGTGACCAGGACCTCTTCTCCTCTTAGGGCTTTTGTACATATTTTCCCCCTCTCTCTGGAATGCCTTCCCTACTCCCCACAGCTAGTTAATCCCTAGTCTTTCAAGGTCCAGGTCAACTCTTACTTGCTCAAAGAAGCTTTCCCAATGTCTTTAACTGGCTTTACAACCCCCTTAATAATGTTTAATGTCTGAAGGTTACCTCTGGCAGGAATGTGTGCTATGTCCCCAGAGGGACCCTTCTGGGCTGCTCCCTGGTGTTTCCCACACTCTGGACCATCATGTCCTAAAGCCTCACATTTTCCCATATATGGAGGCACTTATGTCATATGTATGAAGAACTTAGACTGTTTCAATGAGAAGAGATGCCTATTCACAGCTACTGAAATGTCATCTCAACTCTTGGCTACCTTTCATGAGGAATATTTGTAGAAGTGACTTTTCAGCATTGAAGGTGAGAAGGGAAACAGAAGTATCTGACAGATAGAAGGTAGTTAATTCCTAGCACATATTTAGTAACGTACTCCCTAGCTGCCCTGATAGAAGACAGCAAAATATGTAGCACATATTTTGTAGGGTAGGGTAAGGTAAAGCTTTGAAGAGGCAGAAAGTACGAGATGAGACAATGAGATAATGCTTTTGGGTAAAACTTCATATTTTTAGTTACCTATGTTTCAGATGCAGTTATTGTCAATGGATGAATTTATCTCTAATTTTTCAAAAACTTAATATACATTTTATAATTTATTTTTTTAATTTAAATTCAATTAGCCAACCATCATTCATTTTTGATGTACTGTTTGATGCTTCATAGTTGCGTATAACACCCAGTGCTCATCACATCACATGCCCTCCCTAATGCCCATCACCCAGTTACCCCATCCTCCCATCCACCTCCCCTTCAGCAATCCTTAGTTTGTTTCCCATAGTTAAGAGTCTTTCATGGTTTGTCTCCCTCTCTGATTTCTTCCCACTCAGTTTCCCTCCTTTCCCCTATGATCTTCTGAACTATTTCTTATATTACACATATGAGTGAAACCATACAATAATTGGCTTTCTCTGCTTGACTTATTTCACTTAGCATAATCTCCTCGAGTTCCATCCATGTTGATGCAAATGGTGGGTATTCATCCCTTCTGATGGCTGAGTAATACTCCATTGTGTATATAGATAGCATCTTCTTTATCCACTCATCTGTTGATGAGTTTGGCTATTGTGGAATTGCTGCTCTGAATGTTGAAGTGTATGTGTCCCTTCTTTTCACTACATCTGTATCTCTGGGGTAAATACCTAGTAGTGCATTGTTGGTCATAAGGTAGCTCTATTCTTAACACCCTGAGGAACCTCCACACTGTTTTCCAGAGTTGCTACCCCAGCTTGCATTCCCACACACAATCTTGCAGCACTACTGAATGTACTATACAGCTCCCCAAATGTACTATACTATTTCACGTCCTTCCAACTTTGTTCATATCCTTCTCCTTTCCTAGCATGTTATTCTCCATTCTTTAAGACTCAGTTTAAGCATTGCCTCTCCTGTGAAACCATTCCTCTCTCCTTCCCTCCAGGCAGACTCTGGCCATTCCCTCCTCTGAGCTGTCAGAGACCCCACACATCATTCTTTCATTTTGTCCCCCTACTTCTATTTGACTGAGTCATGTGGGAGAACAAGTAACCTTGTCACATAATTTCCCTGTCAGAACCCTCTAAAATACAGGCCTGATCTCATTTACGGAAATAATAGAAGAAAGTGTGATAATCCTTCTAAAGAAAAGGAAAAGATTTGAAGACCCCATCTTTGGAGACAATGCTGTTGACCCCTTATGCAGAATAAATCATTTTCCACTTCCCATCAGCAGGATCACTTTCTCAAAAAATTAACTGGAAATGTTTCTATGAATTACTCTCAGATCATACCATGACATTTATCAGACCTAATTTTGATTGACAAATAAATCCCTGCCACAAAATTTAGGGTCCAGTGAAATACCTAGTCTATTTTGAAAGCCTCCTTCCAAGTTGCAAAAGAGACAATCCACAAAATAGCAACTAGCTACTGTGCATGAGCCCATCCAGCATGTAATCTATAACAACACAGAATTCTATCCCAAACATTCTATGGTTACAGGCACACATATATTTTATTGAGGAAGTGTCCTTCAATTATTAAAAATCTTTAATGTAGTCAGAACACCTGAAAGGGATTAGATACCAAAAATGTCAATCTGATAAATCTCTAAAGATAGAAGATGAATGTGCATATTTAGTAAGGAGAAATGAGTGACAGAGTTATTCACCTTTATGTCTGGGAGCAAAACTGGGGCTAAAAACAGAGACTGAAGAGGTTGAGGTACACTTGCTTCATATTGGCTTTTAGTCTTCATCCATTTCAGGCAGTGACTATTAATCCATTCTCATGGGGATTCTAAAAATTGAATACTTACAGAAGACTTTTTCCTGGATGGAAAGTACTATAAAATGTTGAATTTCATAGAAAGTTTCAAAGTAATATTATAGGCATCAAATTTCAGCTCAGCCTTTAAATACTGAATATGTCAGAAAACTATAAAGTACTCATGAAAGAAATTGAGGAAGACACAAAGAAATGGAAAAATGTTCCATGCTCCTGGATTGGAAGAATAAATATTGTGAAAATGTCTATGCTACCTAAAGCAATCTACACATTTAATGCAATTCCTATCAAAGTACCATCCATCTTTTTCAAAGAAATGGAACAAATAATTCTAAAATTTATATGGAACCAGAAAACACCTCGAATAGCCAAAGGGATATTGAAAAAGAAAGCCAACGTTGGTGGCATCACAATTCCGGACTTCAAGCTCTATTACAAAGCTGTCATCATCAAGACAGCATGGTACTGGCACAAAAACAGACACATAGATCAATGGAACAGAATAGAGAGCCCAGAAATAGACCCTCAACTCTATGGTCAACTCATCTTCGACAAAGCAGTAAAGAATGTCCAATGGAAAAAAGACAGCTTCTTCAATAAATGGTGCTGGGAAAATTGGACAGCCACATGCAGAAAAATGAAATTGGACCATTTCCTTATACCACACACGAAAATAGACTCAAAATGGATGAAGGACCTCAATGTACGAAAGGAATCCATCAAAATCCTTGAGGAGAACACAGGCAGCAACCTCTTCGACCTCTGCCGCAGCAACATCTTCCTAGGAACAACGCCAAAGGCAAGGGAAGCAAGGGCAAAAATGAACTATTGGGATTTCATCAAGATCAAAAGCTTTTGCACAGCAAAGGAAACAGTTAACAAAATCAAAAGACAACTGACAGAATGGGAGAAGATATTTGCAAACAACATATCAGATAAAGGACTAGTGTCCAGAATCTATAAAGAACTTAGCAAACTCAACACCCAGAGAACAAATAATCCAATCAAGAAATGGGCAGAGGACATGAACAGACATTTCTGCAAAGAAGACATCCAGATGGCCAACAGACACATGAAAAAGTGCTCCATATCACTCGGCATCAGGGAAATACAAATCAAAACCACAATGCGATATCACCTCACACCAGTCAGAATGGCTAAAATCAACAAGTCAGGAAATGACAGATGCTGGCGAGGATGCGGAGAAAGGGGAACCCTCCTACACTGTTGGTGGGAATGCAAGCTGGTGCAGCCACTCTGGAAAACAGCATGGAGGTTCCTCAAAATGTTGAAAATAGAACTGCCCTATGACCCAGCAATTGCACTATTGGGTATTTACCCTAAAGATACAAACGTAGTGATCCAAAGGGGCACGTGCACCCGAATGTTTATAGCAGCAATGTCCACAATAGCCATACTATGGAAAGAACCTAGATGTCCATCAACAGATGAATGGATCAAAAAGATGTGGTATATATACACAATGGAATACTATGCAGCCATCAAAAGAAATGAAATCTTGCCATTTGCGACAACATGGATGGAACTAGAGTGTATCATGCTTAGCGAAATAAGTCAAGCAGAGAAAGACAACTATCATATGATCTCCCTGATATGAGGAAGTGGTGATGCAACATGGGGGCTTAAGTGGGTACGAGAAGAATCAATGAAACAAGATGGGATTGGGAGGGAGACAAACCATAAGTGACTCTTAATCTCACAAAACAAACTGAGGGTTGCTGGGGGGAGGGGTTTTTGGGAGAAGGGGGTGGGATTATGGACATTGGGGAGGGTATGTGCTTTGGTGAGTGCTGTGAAGTGTGTAAACCTGGTGATTCACAGACCTGTACCCCTGGGGATAAAAATATATGTTTACAAAAAATTTAAAAAATAAATAAATAAATACTGAGTATGATGGCCAACATATAAAAATTATAGTCAATATTATAACCTATTGCATTCGTTCTATAGCTGGCCCCTTATTTGATGGACACATAACCTTGAAGAAATTAATGAGGCAGAAAATACATAAAATTTTAAATCAGTAACTATTGGAGACCTTTGTCATTTCAGAGAACCCCCAACCCATAAAGGCCATATTAGAGATTGAGCATAAGCAGAACCTGAGAATTAAGGAATAGATCTTTGAGAAGTAGAATCATTTGTTTGAGAAGTAGAAACATTTCCAAAGCTTGAGGATTCGGAACAGGAGATGAATGATGATCTTCCCCTCTCTGACTAAATAGTGGGTGATGGTATCCTATTGAGGAGAGGACAAATGATGTGTAATGAAATGTTCATCTTTTTTTTTTTTTTAAGTTTGTTTGATCTGCAACTCCTCAAGTAAACCCAGAAGTATAAAGAATGGTCAACCTACATAGACTTACCACCCAGATTTATGAATTAGCAAATTCTGTCATTTTTTTGTTTTGTTTTGTTCCATCTATTCACCTTCCAACCTTTTCTTTTTCTTTCTGGAAAAGTATCAGACATTGTATCATTTCATTCACAAATACTTTAGATCATTTCTCTATAGATAAAAACAATTTCAAAAAACAACAGCACCATTTTCATAACCAACACTATTTCTAACTATTTCTTAATATCATCTAAGCCCCAAGTCTACTCAGTTTTCTCTGATTATCACAAAAATGTCTTTTAATATGATTGATTTGAATCAGAATCCCCACAAAATTCACATACTATATTTGTTGGTATATTTTGTAAGTCTCTTTTAATCTATAACAACTACCCTCTCTCTCTTTTTTTTTTCATGAGATTTACTTGCTAAAGATATTAGATTTGGCTAATATAATACCTCTTGGTATTATATAAGATGATGCTCTAAATACCCCTCATGTTTCCTATATATAGTTAAATTTGAGACTGAACTAAATTCAGATTCAAATTTTTTGGCAAGAACATTTCAAAGGTGGTGCTGCAAGTCACATCAGAAGGCACGTAGTACCTTTCTGTCCTACTTTTAGTGATGTTAATACTGATCAGGGGTTTCAAAGGATACCAACCTGAACCATCTGTAATAAAGTACCCAAGTAATATTTCACCTAATAACTTAGCATCTAGATTGCCTAGATCCATTATTTCATTAGGGGTTGAAAAGGGATTAAGCAAATCCCTCATTTCTTCTGCTTTTACTTCCTGTTATTCTTCTATTAAAAAGGAAAAAGGAAAAGAATGCCCTTTCTCACAGAATCAGAAAAGCAGCGCCTAAACTCTAAAAGCTGGACTGACACTCATAGCTAGACCTCAATGTTCTTTCACTGGTGTAAACAAATTCATAGGACATTGAATCACCTTGTGACTCTGAAGAAGTGAGATTAGAAGAAGAAGAAGGAAGAGGAGGAGGAGAAGGAGAAGGGGGGGGAGACCATTTCATAACGTTGCTTAATCACAGGCAAAACGGTCACTGTACAGCCCACAAAAATATCAAACAGCCACCTTTTCCCAATCTGAATGCTGCCTCTGCAATAATTGCAGCTTAAGTCTTGCTCTAGCCTGCTTTATAAGATTTAGCAAATACCTAATCATATCATTCTTGAGAGTAGATTGATTAAAATATCCAATGATAGAATTATCCTCCCTTCCAATCCAGAGCAAAGTCCCTAAAATCCCTCTTCCTTCACCCTCCCCAACATTATCCACTCAGTGTGCAAATCCGTAATGTTTCCCTTCTAACACTCTCTTACTGAGATGCCCCAGTTCCCCACAGGTCAGTTTCCTTCTCTGTGACAAGTAATAAAACTGACTTGCTGAGCTTTCCAGCTATGTTCCTGGTGGTCTGTGACCTCAAGAGAATGGATAGGAGGAAGGACATTTATACCTGTATGGTTGTCATGGATTATAATCTACAAAGGAATGACAGCAGAGACTCAATCCTTTCCCTTTAGAAGAATGATTTTTTTTTTTTTTTTGCACTGGCAGTATACAAAGTTACCCAACTTGGTATACTTTTTCCTTTTCAAAGTATTATTATGAATTTATAGATTTTTATTATTTGTATCTACAGCAGTCTCTCTTTTTTTAATGGATCTGTAAGCCTCTAGACAGTGATGTGGTCTAGAACTTTGAAACTCCTGTCCAGTGTCAGGAACTGGCTGCAGCCCTAGCACACAAAACTCATCTGCATGGTTCTCCTGGACATCTAAACACCTCCATCCCTCAGGACCTGGAAACTGCCATGCTCATTCTGTCTACTGGGGGCCAGGGGGGAGCACCATAGTAAGGCATCCAGAACTGCCATCACCAAGTTTCACTTATGTTCTGGTCCACCAAGGGAGGATCCTAAATATTCCCATCTCTAATCAGTAAGATCCCCTTGAGATTGACTCCCATTTCCTATTAGGATGACTCAAGAAGTCTCTGATAGTTCTGTTTCAAGGCACAAGTAGATATCTCAGATTTATTTTCTACCTACAAGAACTGTATTAGTCCAGGTTGTCTGGAGAATGAGAGAGAGAGAGATAAATACTGTATAAGGAATTGGTTCATGCAATTATGGAGGCTGAATAGTCCAAGATCTGCAATCAGCAAACTGGAGACTGAAGAGACCCAATAATGTAGTTCTAGCCCAAGTCTGAGACCCTGAGACTTAGGAGAGGTAATGGAGCAAGTTCCAGTCTGAGATTGAATGGAAAGCAGGAGAAGACTGATGTCCTAGTTTTAAAAGAGTCAAGTAAAGAGAATTCTTTCTTAGCCTGTTATTTCATTCAGGCCTTCAAGTGATTATATGAGGCTCACCCACACTGGAGAAGGCAATCTTCTCTACTTAGTGTCCTGATTCAGTTGTTAATCCAGTTCAGAAACACCCTCAAACACGCATGCAGAAACAATATTTAAGCAAGTATTTGCCCACTCCGAGGCCCAGTCAACTTGACACAAAAAATTAACTATCATCAAAAAAAGCAGTCTGAAAAACAATCTGAGGGGTTTGAAGCGGCGGGGGGGTGGGGGGGTTGGAGGAACCAGGTGGTGGGTATTAGAGAGGGCACGGATTGCATGGAGCCCTGGGTGTGGTGCAAAAATAATGAATACTGGTATGCTGAAAATAAATAAAAAAATAAATTTAAATAAATCAGCCATTTCTCCATAACATTCAATTTAAACAAATATGAGAGTGGTAATATCTTGTCTAAAGATAAACTTTGTACTATACTGACTGGCTGGAAGACCTATCTATGAACATCATAGGTAGTTTCACTTATGAATATAAAGGCAAGGAAATCTTGGGGAAGAGCTATTATAAATGGTTAAAGAAATAGAAAATGTGCCCAAAGGGGAAATATTAAGGACCTTGCTTGAGAAAGAGAAAACTGAAAAATAATTTATTACTGTCCTTTAAAAAATTTTTTTTTCCAAAGAGAGGTGTTGGGCAGTCTGGGCTATGTTATGAAATACTCTGCCAGAGAAAAATGATTAAACCAAGGGATATTTGGCTACACCTAAAGAATTTCAAAGTCACCCAGTCTTGGGTATCTGGAAGAAGCCATTCAAGTCTGAAGACTAGCTCTAGATGATTCAGAAATTATCAAGATGTTATGACCGCATGCTGTCAAAGATACTTTTGGAGAAGTAATTCTATTGTTTAATTTAAATAGATCCTTCCCACCTGACATTGTGGAAAGTAGATAACCCTATGTCTAATCCATCCCAGAAGGTTCCACTGAAAGCTGGTTTTTGACTGCCTCTAAAAAGAGAGGGTTTTTTTTTTTTAATTTTTTGAGGAACCTCCAAGTTGTTTTCCAGAGTGCCTGCACCATTTCCCATTCCCACCAACAGTGTAAAAGTGTTCCCCTTTCTCTGCATCCTCACCAATATCTGTTATTTCTTACGTTGTTAATTTTAGCCATTGTGACTGATGTGAGGTGATATCTCATTGTAGTTCTGATTTGTATTTCCCCAATGATGAGTGATGAGTGGATAAAGAAGATATGGAGTGTGTGTATGTGTGTGTGTGTGTGTATACACATATATATACATACATATAACAGAATATTACTCAGCCATAAAAAAATGAAAACTTGCCATTTGCAATGATGTCGCTGGAACTAGAGAGTATTATGTTAAATGAAATAAATCAGTAAGAGAAATATAAATACCATATGATTGCACTCATTTGTGGAATTTGAATAACAAAACAAATGAACATAAAGGGGGAAAATAAAGAGGAAAACCAAGAAATAGCCTCTTAGCTATAAAGAATTAACTGATGGTTACCAGAGGGGAGAGAGGGATGAAATAAGTGATGGGGATTAAAGAGGGTATTTTCTGTGAAAACTCAGGTATTGCATACAAGTGCTGGATCACTAAATTCTACACCTGAAATTAATATTATTCTGTATGTTAACTGGAATTTAAATAAAAACTACAATAAATAAAATAAAATAGTGTTAGTGGGTGTGGCCCATGGCTCCCTGCATGAGGAGACAGGGCAGCAATTCCAGAGACCACTCTGGGGGTGGACGCAAGCAATGAGCTCTTCTAGAAGCTAAAAAAGCCCAAGAGGAACCCCCGTTTTCTTCTTCTAGAAAGCTTAAGTCTTCCCTCAAAGAATTTCTGAGCCCATTCTTGCTTCCAGGGGTGAGAACAGGGACAAAAGAATTGGGCTTAGTAACCACAGATGCTGCTACCCACTGCAGAGATTACAGAATAAACAGGTCCTGGTTTAAAGTCAAATAAGGAAGACTAGATATAAACATGAAGAAAGTGCTTCTCACAGGAAATAACTCTGGGGTTTTCAGATATCCCACAGGAGAAAGTTATTAACAGGATGCTCAGAATAATTCCTCTCCTCTAATTTGGTAGGTGGGACTTGGGAGTTAGATGACTGAAGGAAAATCTCTAACAAGAATAACTATACAAAAGAGGATTTCCTCAAGAAAGATTGACTCAAGGACAGCAGTATAACTAACTGTGCTTTCCTGAACTCAGAAAGCAGCGTGAGAGAATTAGACAGGGAACACACATGTGATAGAGGAAATGACTGCAATAACCTTAAAAAATAAAACTACATCTATCTTCTCTCATCCCCTTCTAAGCCCAGAAGCTACTTCCTACTTTTATATCTGTTTTCCCTTTTGGACTGACAAGACAGCAAGGTAAAAGCAGACTGTTTCTTTAATAAACTGTTTTACCACACTTCACAGTAATACCTATTTAGTCAATTCCTCTTTCATAGTTATCTGCCTCTTTCATCCTGTATATAGAAATATTCAATAAGGAGAAAAGAGGTTTGGTTCAAATACATTCTCTCATTATATAATCAAAATGGAGCCAACTGGTGCTACTGTTCAGTAGGATTATAAATCGATACATTTAAGTCATCACAAATCCTTTTCATGAGATGGTTATTCAGAGACTGACTGAGGCAAAATCTTGAATCCAAACTTGCATCATTTATCCCCATTCTTATTCTTTAGAAAATGTTTGTTGTAGGGGAAAGCCCTGGAAAATATCCTCTAGAGTTCAAATACCTGTCTATAGTGTGCTGAGTGGTGGCCCCCAGAAAACTTGGGCCCACATCCTAATTTTTACAACATATGAATATTGTCTTATATGACAAGAGAGTGAACATTACCATATGTAGCAAAAGTTAAAGATCTTGAGATGATGTCCCCTATGGAATATGCGTTTGGACCCTAAACATAACCATACATACCTTTGTAAGACAGAGGTGGATGGCATTTTGCAACAGACACACAGAAGAGAGACCCACCTGGAGAAGAAGCCAATATGAAGACAGAGGCAGGGATTGTAGTGATGCGGCCACAAGCCAAGAAATGTCAAAACATGCCAGCAGGCAGTTAGAAGTAGAAGAGGTAAGAAACAATTTCTCTTCTAGAGCTCCAGGAGGGAGCATGGCTCTGCTGTTATCTTTATTTTGAGATCTTGGCCTCCACAATAGTGAGAGAATACATTTTTGTTGCTTTAAGATGCCAACTCTATGGTAATTTGTCAAAGGAGCCACAGGAAGTTAATGCACAGCCTAACCCATACCACCTTCTTTAGAATAGCCCATGATAAAGAACTAAGCCTGAACTGCATGTTTGTTCAAGGTAACCAAGACTTTCAGCTATAGCTAATGGGATCAGAAGTAGACAGTGACCAAAGGCATTCAGATTTTCCCTCTCAAGAATGTGAATAAGAGACATAAAAACCAGAGTTAAGACCACGTTGCTCATCAGAGTTGTAGAGTCACATAGACTTGAGATTAGAGTTGGTCCTAAGACAAACCAAAGTCATTTTCAAACTAAGAGTTAAAGCACAAAGTAATCTGAGAAATGGGAAAATGAAGAGCTGAGAGGATAGAATCAAATACCAAAGACTCTAACTCATATTTCACAGAATAACTAAATGCACTCAGATGAAAATGATATTTTCCCAACATCGAAGTGTTATCCTAACTGGATGCATGCCCACACATGCTGCTTTCTTCCCTTTATAAAGGAAAAAGTGTCCCTTCCCCTAAAGAAAATCCTTTCACCTAGGTTACGGATCTCAGCTCCTCATGCCTGCTCAAGGACTTCCCCTGAGCACTGCCATGCTGCCCGAATTCTGCCTTGGACTAACTTCCTGATCTCCATTTCTCTTCTCTTCCTAGATAATCACCCTTGACTGAAAAAGATGGCAGAGAAGTAGGAGACCCTGTTTTAACGGGTCCCCTAAAATGAGCTAATTATCTACCAGAACACTATGAACACCTATGAAATCAGCCTGAGACGTAGGACTATACACTTCTGGATCTCTACAGGGCAGAAGACTCTAGTGAAGAGGTAAAGCATACTGGAAACCATCGAACTGATATCGGACTAATGCTGGACTAGGCGCACTCACATTGGCGCATGTGAGGGAGTCTGGTGTGGACACCAGTCGGCACTCTCGAGAACCACAGCCTTTTACACTCTGCGCGCACACCGCACAACCCAGAACTGAACCACACTCCCCACCAGCACCTGAGAATGCTCTGTGCTGGTGCTAGCCAGCACTCTGTCTCAGCTTGGGAGCAGTCCCAGCAAAGGCAGCCACTGGAAGCAGGCTCCCTGGACCAATATTGTTCACGGTTATAGTGGCATGGGGGTGCAGAGACAAGTGGGAGATTTGGGCGACCCCTGTGACGGTAGCTAGGGGTACACACTGCCTGTGGGAGGTTGCACGGCTCACCAGAGTTTGCAGAGGGGGAGTCTGTGTGTTCTGGACCACCCAGAGGGGAGCAGACTGAGGCTTCTCTCTGAGATGGATGTCAGGGTGCAGTTTGCTTTCCACGCTGCAAAAAGCCTCCAAAGAACAAAAACCTCCAGAGAACAAAAGCCTGAAAAACTGGTTTCCACAGAGCCCAGCCCCTTAATAGGGGGCAGGAGGACTCAACCTAAGCAAGACTGACTGAAAAACAATGTTGCAGGTCCCTTCCCCAGAAAGCCAGCTGAAAGAATGAGAGGACAACCACCACAGGGTCCCCATAATACTGTAAAACCCCAATATCAGGGGAAAACAAGATATTAAGCTCCTGGTATTGCCCCAAAACCTGTATATTTCATAGATACAACTTTTATTTTTAATTCGTTCTCACTATTCTTGTTCTTTTTAATTTTTTAACCTACTTACCATTGTGAATTGTTCAATATAACATATTTCAATAATAACCTTTTAATTGGAAATTTTTTCATACATATACCTGTTTTTTTCATTTTTCTCTTTTTTGAATATACATATAGATATAAGCTTCAAGGTAATCCTCTTTCCATAATCAATACTACCCATATATGTAAACCAGTTTTAATCTCCCTTTATCTCTGGAAAGTTGAGTCTTTTAACAAAGATATCAAGAAACACCCAGGAAGAATCAAAATAACCTTCCTTGCTCACACTGAGGGTTTATAACCATCCTTCCATCTTTTTTCTTCTGTCAGTGTTTCTGTGCATTTGTTTTTGTTCTGGTAGTATATAAATCTTATACTTGGGGTTAATTTTATTGGGTTCTTTTTTTTTTTCTTGTCATTTACTTTTGTCGGTATTTTTGTTTATATACCTTATAAGTCTTCCCTTGGGGGCCCATTCTGGCTGGGTCTTTTTTTTTTTTTTTTTTTTTTTTTTTTTTTTTTTTTTCTTTTCTGTTTCTCTCTTTCTCTCTCTCTTTTTTCTTTTTTCTTTCTTTTTGGTGGTGACTTCCGATTGCTCAGAAGCATTCCAGGGTGCACCTTCCCTGGATCATGGTTGATATATTCAGCTACACATCCCCTCAACCACCTCTCACCAAAATGACTAGGAGGAGGAACAACCAACAGAGGAAAAATTCAGAAACTGTGCCCTCTCCATCAGAGCTCTTGGGTATGGACATAAACAGTATGGCGGAAAGGGAATTCAGAATAGCAATTACCCAGGCAATGGCTAGGCTGGAGAAAACCATTAATAACAATGCAGAATCGATTAGGGCAGAAGTGAAAGATGCCTGGGAAGAAGTTAAAAATGCTATCAATGAGATCCAATCTAATCTAAATTCTTAACAACTAGGGTAATTGAGGCAGAAGATAGAATTAGTGATCTAGAGGACAAACTGATAGAGAAAAATAATCAGGAGGAGGCCTAGAACAAACATCTTACAAGCCATGAAAACAAAATTAGGGAAACAAATGATGCCATGAAATGTTCTAACTTCAGAATTATCAGGATCCCTGAGGGGAAAGAGAAAGAAAAAAGACTAGAAGATATAGCTGAACAAATTTTCCATGAAATTTTTCCCAATCTGGGGAATGGAACCATCATTCGTGTACTAGAGGCAGAAAGATCACCCCTCCAAGATCAACCAATCTAGAAAGACCTTGACACACTTCACTGTGAAAACTAATGAATCATATTTTAGACAAGAGCTTTTGAGTGCAGCTAGGGGGAAGAGATTCCTTACGAACAGAGGAAGGTCCATCAGGATAACATCAGACCTGTCCATGGAACCTGACAAACCAGAAAGGGCCGGCAAGACATATTCAGGGCACTAAATGAGAAGAACAGGTAACCAAGAATACTTTATCTGGCAAGGCTGACATTCAAAATGAATGGAGACCAGCAAGGTTTTTTAAAAGAGTACGTGACCACCAAGCCGGCACTACAAAAAATATTAAAGGGAAGTCCTATAAAAGAAGAAAGAACCCAAGAATGCCATAGAACAGAAATTTACAGAGACAATCTATAGAAATAAGGATTTCAGAAGCAACATGATGTCGGAAAGGGAACTCAGGATAACAATTACCCAGGCAATGGCTAGGCTAGAGAAAACCATTAATGACAACACAGAATTGATTAGGGCAGAAGTGAAAGATGCCCAGGAAGAAGTTAAAAATGCTATCAATGAGATCCAATCTAATCTAAATTCTTAACAGCTAGGATAACTGTAGGGTAATGCTGAAGCCAGCATTGGTTCAGCATTACCCTAATCCCCAAACCAGGCAAAGACCCCACCAAAAAGGAGAATTTCAGACCATTATCCCTGATGAATATGGATGCCAAGATTCTCAACAAGACCATAGCTAATAGGAACCAACAGTACATTAAAAAGATTATCCACCATGACCAGGTGGGATTTATCCATGGGATGCAAGGGTAGTTCAACATTCACAAATCAATCAATGTGAGAGAACAAATCAGTAAGAGAAGAGAGAAGAGCCACATGATCCTCTCAATTGATACAGAAAAAAACATTTGACAAGATACAGTATCCGTTCCTGATTATGACAATTCAAAGTATAGGGATAGAGTGAACATTCCTCAACTTCATAAAATCTATCTATGAAAAACCCACAGCAAATATCATTCTCAATGGGAAAAGGCTGACAGCCTTCCCTTTAAAATCAGGAACATGACAAAGATGCCTATTCTCACCACTCTTGTTCAACATAGTACTAGAAGTCCTGGCAATAGCAATCAGACAACAAAAAGAAACAAAAGGTATTCAAATTGGCAATGAAGAAGTCAAACTCTCTCTCTTCGCAGATGACATGATACTTTATATGGAAAACCCAAAGGACTCCACCCTCAAACTACCAGAACTTATACAGCAATTCAGTTATGTGGCATGATACAAAATCAATGTACAGAAATCAGTTGCTTTCTATATTCAGTGAATATATATTCACTATATCTTCTAGTGAAAATATAGAAAGGGAAATTAGAGAATCAATTCCACTTACTATAGCACCAAGAACCATAAGATACCTGGGAATAAACTTAACCAAAGAGGTAAAGGATCTGTACTCAAGGAACTAAAAAACACTCATGAAAGAAACTGAAGAAGACACAAAAAGATGGAATACCATTTCATGCTCATGGATCAGAAGAAAAAGATTGTTAAAATGTCTACACTGCCTAGAGCAATCTATACTTTCAATGCCATCCTGATCAAAATTCCATTGGCATTTTTCAAAGAGCTGTAACAAACAATCCTAAAGCTTGTACAGAACCAGATGAGACCCAGAATTGCTAAGGAAATGTTGAAAAAGAAAAACAAAACTGGGGCATCATGTTGCCTGATTTCAAGCTTTACTACAAAGACAAGCATGGTACTTTTCACCAAGACAGCATGGTACTGGCATAAAAACAGACACATAGACCAGTGGAACAGAGTAGAGAGCCCAAACATGGACCCTCAACTCTATGGTCAAATAATCTTCAATAAAGCAGGAAAAAATATATAGTGGAAAAAAGACAGTCTCTTCAATAAAGGATGATGGAAGAATTGGACAGCTATGTGTAGAAGAATGAAACTCGGCCATTCCCTTACACCATACACAAAGATAAACTCAAAATGAATAAAAGACCTCAACTTGGGGCAGGAATCTATCAAAATCCTGGAGGAGAACATAACTGCTTCAACATCGGCGACAGCAACTTCTTTCAAGATATGTCTCCAAAGACAAAGGAAACAAAAGCAAATATGAATTTCTGTGACTTCACCAAGATCAAAAGTCAACAAAACAAAAGGCAACCCACAGAATGGGAGAAGATATTTACAAATGACACTACAGACAAAAGGCTGATATCCAAGATCTATAAAGAACTCCTCAAACTCAACAAACAGAAAACAGATAATCATGTCAAAAAATGGTCAGAAGACATGAACAGACACTTCTCCAAAGAAGACATACAAATGGCTAACAGACACATGAAAAAATGGTCATCATCATTAGCAATAAGGGAGATTCAAATCAAAACCGTATTGAGATACTACCTTACACCAGTTAGAATGGCCAAAATTAACAAGACAGTAAACAACATGTGTTGGAGAGGATGTGGAGAAAAGAGAACCCTTCTACACTGTTTGTGGGAATGCAAGTTGGGCAGCCACTTTGGAAAAAACAGTGTGGAGATTCCTTAAGAAATTAAAAACAGAGCTACCCTATGACACTGCAATTGCACTACTGAGTATTTACCCCAAAGATACTGATGTAGTAAAAAGAAGGACTATCTGTACCTCAGTGTTCATAGCAGCAATGGCCACAGTTGCCAAACTGTGGAAAGAACCAAGATGCCCTTCAAAGAATGAATGGATAAAGGAGAAATGGTCCATATATACAATGGGGTATTATACCTCCATCAGAAAGGATGAATACCCAACTTTTGTATCAATATGGATGGGACTGGAAGAGATTACACTGAGTGAAATAAGTCAAGCAGAGAGAGTCAATTATCATACAGTTTCATTTACTTGTGGAGCATAAAGAATAACACAGAGGACATTGGGAGATGGAGAGGAGAAGGGAGTTGCGGGAAATTAGAGGGGGAGACAAACCATGAAAGACTGTGGACTCTGAGAAGCAAACTGAGGATTTTGGAGGGAGGGGGAGGGTTGGATGTGCCTGGTGGTAGGTATTATGGAAGGCACGTATTGCATGGAGCACTGGGTAGAGTGTATAAACAGTGAATTCTGGAACACTGAAAAGAAATAAAATAAAATAGAAAAACAAAAACAAAAAAATAAAAATGGAAATATGTTCTAATAATTTACTTTTCCCCATCAGCAATCTTAATTTGCCCCTGAACTTCACATTCAGATATCCAACCACCTAATCTCCATCTCCATATGGCCCTCTAATCATTACCTCATTCTTAACATGGACAAAAGACTTTTTGGATTCCCTGGTCTTCCTTCCCTGTCTTCCTCTTTTCAGCAAATGGCACCAACATCCCCCTAGTTAATACAAAGTCATCCTTAATTCCTCTCCTTTCTCATTTTCTGTATCTAAACCAACAGCAAGTCCAGTGAGGTCTATTTCAAAACCACCCTGAATCTACCACCACTCACGAACCCTGCACCCCACCTCATCATGATCTTTCACTCAATTTCTGCATCCTCCTTTTAATGTCAGTCAGTTCTACAAATGGCAGCAGGATCAGTTGCCACATTGTTCATTATTCCTTGACAAATTTCCACTGAGTCTACATTAAAATACAAATTTCTTACCCAAGTCTAAAAGGCCCTCTATAATCAGTTCTCTGCTTACTCCTTTAACATTATCACCCTTTCTTTTCTCCTCAATTCCTGAAATTGAGCCACATCAGCCTTATTTATGTCCTTCAGACATTTTAAGTTCAGGTTTGTTTCAGAACCTTTGCACTTCATGTTCCTTCTAGTTAGAACAATCTTTCCCAGATCTTCACATGGCCCACTTCCTCTCATAATTCAAACATCACCTCCTCCCAAAGGCCTTTCCTGACTACCAGAACTGAAATAGAATCTCCTGCCCCATTCCTGTCTATTACATTTCCCTATTTTATTTTCTTCATAGAATTTTTCAGTATCTGAAATTTCCTCCATTAATCCATTTGCATGTTTCCTGTTTGAACTGTCCCATTGCAAAGCCAGCTCCTTGAGGCAATGACTTTGAACTTTTCATTCTCATGACCCCAAGTACCTGACAGTCACTTAGCAAATATTTACTGACTCTAAGATTCTCTGAGAACACTTTAACTCCAACCCTTTCTTAGGCTTAATGGAATGTCATTTCTCTTCCTTAAATATATGATACTCATTGCTAATTCTTTTCATTATCTCCCTTATTTTGTGCCAGTCTTTCTCATCTTTGTATCCAAAAAGCCTTGATAAAATTGTTGAAATCACACTGTATCCTGGTTTTGGTTTAATCAAAGATTACATGATAGGCTGAAAATGTGGGGTGTAAGAAACAATGTTCAGTGCCAGCACCCATTCTTGCCTATGCTGACGTTTGTTTCCTTAATTTGGGCTTAAAATATAACTTCCAAAGCCTCTGTGAGGGGTTAAGAATGAGATCTCCATAGATTATACTCTGCTCTCTATTACTATATCCTTCTCCCTGGAAAAAGAAATGAAACTTTGGATGTGTAATCTATGTTCTGACTTGTCAAGAACATTGAACATTAACTAGGTATGAGCTTACCTAACCATTAAATATAATGGCAGCATGAAGACATGCCTTGGAGACAGAGACCAGCTGACCTGTTAGAACACTTGACCACAATGCTCTCCATAACAATTATCCAATTTGTGTACCTGTTTCCTTTTTGTTGGTTCTATTTTAAAACCTGCTTTTTTCTCTCTCACTTTCCTAAGAGAATCAAAGCTCTGGAAAAGCAGCTGGCTAAGTTTCACTTGCAATGCACTTCTGATCACATAGCAAGGCATGCTGCTCCCCTGGCAGAGAAATGTGTGATGGTTGATTTGCACCTTGCAGCTTGGATACGTGCAATGGCAAGTGGGAATATTATTGGGTTCATGGCATGGAAGGATATCAGGCATTCTATTTCTTCTAGCTTGGGGTATTTTTGTTTGCTTCTTTAGTCTGACGAGAAAACACATTTATTCGGGTGCTCAGCTACAAAGTGAAATGTGGCTCCACACAATAAAATTATGTGCACTGAAATTCAAACTGCAAACTATAAACCCCCACATATTTAGACTGAGCAAGCCAACTTCTTATGAGAAATTTTCAAAGGTGAGGTGAAATGCAGATTGCAAATGCGAGGCTGTGTATATCTGCAGCAACTTTAGTACATGCTTGACAAATCTTACCAAGACTATAGGTTAAACTGAAGCCTAACGCCCCCTGCAAGTGAATCTCTGTGTACCAAGGCTTAGTGGGCAGATAAATAAGGCAGTTTTCATTTTCACTGACCACTTTCTATAATTTTCTGGGCTTCCCATAAAATGGGGGTGGGGGTGGGGATAATGAGACAGCTACTAGTAGGTCCCTCCATGTCTCCTGCCTACACTCAGGCTTGTGTACAGTGAATGCCCATATCTTGGTTTATAAAACCATTCTCCAATGAAGAGAACAAAGGCTTTGTAAAAAATGGCTGATCCTAGGACAAAGGCAAAAAATAAAGAAGATAAGCCTGGAAGTTCTTACAGTAGCAGAAATAAGGAAATTCTTTTTTTTTGTTTTGTTTTGTTTTTTTTTATGATAAGGTAATTTATTACTGCAGCAAGCATTTACACATACCAATAGAGGAGACATAAGGGATTCTTATGAAAATATTGGGTCAATATAAAAAAAGGAGTTTGAAAGAATACAGAGGTCACATAGAAAATGGAAACATGGTAGATTTAAATTCAACCATATCAATAATTATGTTAAGTATTAAGGAGCTAAAAATTCAAAAGATTAATTTTCAATCTGATTAAAAAAGCAAGACCCCTTGGTATTGAAACCACACTCCTTGGTAGGTGAACTTGGTCTTGGCTGGATTTCTTTTTTTTTTTTTTTAATATAATTTTTTATTTTTTATAAACATGTATTTTTATCCCCAGTGGTACAGGTCTGTGAATCACCAGGTTTACACACTTCACAGCACTCACCAAAGCACATACCCTCCCCAATGTCCATAATACCACCCCCTTCTCCCTAACCCCCTCCCCCGAGCAACCCTCAGTTTGTTTTGTGAGATTAAGAGTCACTTATGGTTTGTCTCCCTCCCAATCCCATCTTCCTTCATTTATTCTTCTCGTACCCACTTAAGCCCCCATGTTGCAACACCACTTCCTCATATCAGGGAGATCATATGATAGTTGTCTTTCTCCGCCTGACTTATTTCGCTAAGCATGATACGCTCTAGTTCCATCCATGTTGTCGCAAATGGCAAGATTTCATTTCTTTTGATGGCTGCATAGTATTCCATTGTGTATATATACCACATCTTCTTGATCCATTCATCTGTTGATGGACATCTAGGTTCTTTCCATAGTTTGGCTATTGTGGACATTGCTGCTATAAACATTCGAGTACACGTGCCCCTTTGGATCACTACGTTTGTATCCTTAGGGTAAATACCCAATAGTGCAATTGCTGGGTCATAGGGCAGTTCTATTTTCAACATTTTGAGGAACCTCCATGCTGTTTTCCAGAGAGGTTGCACCAGCTTGCATTCCCACCAACAGTGTAGGAGGGTTCCCCTTTCTCCGCATCCTCGCCAGCATCTGTCATTTCCTGACTTGTTGATTTTAGCCATTCTGACTGGTGTGAGGTGATATCGCATTGTGGTTTTGATTTGTATTTCCCTGATGCCGAGTGATATGGAGCACTTTTTCATGTGTCTGTTGGCCATCTGGATGTCTTCTTTGCAGAAATGTCTGTTCATGTCCTCTGCCCATTTCTTGATTGGATTATTTGTTCTTTGGGTGTTGAGTTTGCTAAGCTCTTTATAGATTCTGGACACTAGTCCTTTATCTGATATGTCGTTTGCAAATATCTTCTCCCATTCTGTCAGTTGTCTTTTGATTTTGTTCACTGTTTCCTTTGCTGTGCAAAAGCTTTTGATCTTGATGAAATCCCAATAGTTCATTTTTGCCCTTGCTTCCCTTGCCTTTGGCGTTGTTCCTAGGAAGATGTTGCTGCGGCTGAGGTCGAAGAGGTTGCTGCCTGTGTTCTCCTCAAGGATTTTGATGGATTCCTTTCGCACATTGAGGTCTTTTTTTAAAAAGTTAACAGTCATAATCACGAGAGTATGTCAACAAGGCATAGGAGTCAACTGAAAGAACTCTGTCTGACCAAAAATCAAAAAACTTGAGCAACAAAATAAGTAAAATAGTGTTTAGTTATAATTCAAAGTATAAAATAAATATACATGAGTCCATATTAATGTAAATACTGATTGAATACATAAAAGGAAAGAAGAGACAAAGCTCCAATGCAGGATAATTTCAAATAACTAAAGCAGATACTCTTCTCTCAAGGAGATAGAGTATAACTTTCCACTCCTTAGGCATGGGCCATTTATACTGTCTTCTTCCAAAGAGTATGAGAAAGGGGAAAAGAATAATTCGAGATTGGAGAGACAGATGAACACATACTACCTCAGCTGGGAAGTCAAGTCAAGGTTCATATCAACAGAGATAAGTGTGTGATGAGAATGGCACTTGATCTCTGCATTCTTCCTCCCTAGAACTGAGAACCCCAATGTCATCATGAGAAACACATCAAGCCAATCCCAACTGAGGGGCATTTCACTCCTCAAAACCTCAGTCATCAAAAGCATGCAAAGTCTGAGAAACCATCATAACCAAGAGGAAACAAAGGGAGATGTGACAACTAATTGTGCTGTGATATCCTTGATGGGATCCTGGAACAGGAAAAAGACACCAGGAAAAAACTTAAGAACTCTGAATGAAGTATGGACTTCAATTAATGAAATATTTGTGCAGTTTGCAGAAACAGTTTCTGTTTGCAGTATAGGTGCATTAACTATGATAAGTATGCTACACTAATATGTTAATAATAGAGAAAATTGGGTGTGGGACATATGAGAATGCTCTGTACTATCTTTGCAAGTTTTCTGTATATCAAAATGTATTCTAAAACTAAGTACATATTTTTAAAACTTTTGCTGGTTCCAGTTAAATTTTAATTGAAATTTATTTAAACATACTTATTTAAATTTATTTAATTTCATTAAAATTTAAATGGAACCAGCAGAATCTTTTTTCATTATGCTTGGTTAGCCAACATAAGTTTTTGTTGTAGTGTTCAATGACTCTTTAGTTGCATTTAACACCCAGTGCTCATCCCAACTACTTTTCTTCTTCACAGGGACTTCCTTTACACCTACTCTCTTGATTAACAAATACCTAAAAGTTACTTTCTTGTCTCTTCCAACAAGTCTTTCTCACATGATAACATACCATTGCATTTCATAGAAGGGATGTAATTATTTCTTCTCAGACCAGAACTTTTCTCTCCTTTCCTTTGTTGTTACATGTGAAAACCACATAATTTGCTCCAGTATCAATGGAACCCCATTTGTAAAATCCAACAGGTGTAGAGATTTGTAACATGTTCATTTATCTCTTTCAACATTAACTCTTGATGCTTTTCACAACCTTTCACCAAGACTTCCTCCACTTCAGCTCCTGATTGATTTTCCAATTTGTTCCCTCCACTAGTACTACAAAATCTCTCTTGGCTCTCCTTAAATACTATAAAGAGCTGAGGTCCTCACTTTCCTCAAATTTCCATGAAAAGAAAGGTCCATTCTCAATGATAAACATGACCTGTATGGTTAAGGACTTATGCTGCGGGTAAAGCCACTGATAAAGGCATCTTTTGGTGAGAATGGAGAAAAAGAAAGCTGGCATTTGCCCTTTTTTCTCTTCTTAGTCACTCAATCCTTGACAGTATATATATTTTTTAAATCTGCCTGAGACTAGCTTAAGGTTACCCCCTATTATTTGCTAACTTTGGAGAAGAATGACGATTACCTATCTTCATATTACAAATTATCGATATAGATAAATACATTTCAGGAATTTCCCCCTAAATCTCTCCAGAGAGAAATTGTTCACACATCTGGTGTATAAGCATACATGAAAGTGAGTGAGGATATGTGTTAATATTCAGGCAAATGTTGATATGTAGGAAATGAGCAAAAGATCAAATCCGGTTTGCCCTTCAACTCTTCTGAAAAAGCCACAGATAACACCGCCTACTGAAATTTTCACCATTAGTATCTTTATTTTAGTTTTAATGATTTTAATAACCTTGAATCCCTATCCACCCTGGGGTCCTTTTTAATATCAAAATCCTTTTTAGTGCTCGCTTCGGCAGCACATACACTAAAATTGGAACGATACAGAGAAGACTAGCATGGCCCCTGCGCAAGGATGACATTCAAATTTGTGGAGCATTCCATATTTTGGGGGGTGAAAAACAAAGTACCATGCTAATGGACATCAGAAGAAAGCAGGGGTGGCAATCCTTATATCAGATCAATTAGATTTTAAGCCAAAGACTATAATAAGAGATGAGGAAGGACACTATATCATACTTAAAGGGGCTGTCCAACAAGAAGATCTAACATGGGAGCAGCCAACTGTATAAACCAATTATAACAAAATCAAAGAAACACATCAACAATAATACAATAATAGTAGGGGACTTTAACACTCCCCTCACTGAAATGGACAGATCATCCAAGCAAAAGATCAACAAGGAAATAAAGGCCTTAAATGACATACTGGACCAGATGGACATCACAGATATATTCAGAACATTTCATCCCAAAGCAACAGAATACACATTCTTCTCTAGTGCACATGGAACATTCTCCAGAAGAGATCACATCCTGGGTCCTAAATCAGGTCTCAACCGGTATCAAAAGATTGGGATCATTCCCTGCATAATTTCAGACCACAATGCTCTGAAGCGAGAACTCAATCACAAGAGGAAATTTGGAAAGAGCCCAAACACATGGAGACTAAACAGCATCCTTCTAAAAAATGAATGGGTCAACAAGGAAATTAAAGAAGAATTGAAAAAAATTCATGGAAACAAATGATAATGAAAACACAACGGTTCACAATATGTGGAACACAGCAAAGGCAGTCCTGAGAGGAAAATATATAGCGGTACAAGCCTTTCTCAAGAAACAAGAAAGGTCTCAGGTACACAACCTAACCCTACACCTAAAGGAGCTGGAGAAAGAACAAGAAAGAAACCCTAAGCCCAGCAGGAGAAGAGAAATCATAAAGATCAGAGCAGAGATCAATGAAATAGAAACCAAAAAAACAATAGAACAAATCAACAAAACTAGGAGTTGGTTCTTTGAAAGAATTAATAAGATTGATAAATCCCTGGCCAGACTTATCAAAAAGAAAAGAGAAAGCACCCAAATAAATAAAATCATGAATGAAAGAGGAGAGATCACAACCAACACGAAGAAAGACAAACAATTATAAGAACATACTATGAGCAACTCTACACCAACAAATTTGACAATCTGGAAGAAACGGATGCATTCCTAGAGACATATAAACTACCACAATTGAATCAGGAAGAAATGGAAAACCTGAACAGACCCATAACCAGTAAGGAGATGAAACAGTCATCAAAAATCTCCAAACAAACAAAAGCCCAGGGCCAGACGCTTCCCAGGGGAATTCTACCAAACATTTAAGGAAGAACTAATTCCTATTCTCCTGAAACTGTTCCAAAAAATAGAAATGGAAGGAAAACTTCCAAACTCATTTTATGAGGCCAGCATCACCTTGATCCCCAAACCAGACAAGGATCCTATCAAAAAAGAGAACTACAGACCAATATCCTTGATGAACACAGATGTGAAAATTCTCACCAAAATACTAGCCAATAGGATTCAACAGTACATTAGAAAGATTATACACCACGACCAAGTGGAATTTATTCCAGGGCTTCAAGGTTGGTTCAACATCCACAAATCAATCAATGTGATACAACACATTAATAAAAGAAAGAATAAGAACCATATGATACTCTCAATAGATGCTGAAAAAGCATTTGACAAAGTACAGCATCCCTTCCTGATCAAAACTCTTCAAAGTGTAGGGATAGAGGGCACATACCTCAATATTATCAAAGCCATCTATGAAAAACCCACCACAAATATAATTCTCAATGACAAAAAAACTGAAAACTTTCCCGCTACGGTCAGGAACATGGCAGGGATGTCCATTATCACCACTGCTATTCAACATAGTACTAGAAGTCCTAGCCTCAGCAATCAGACAACAAAGGGAAATTAAAGGCATCCGGATCAGCAAAGAAGAAGTCAAACTATCATTCTTTGCAGATGATGTGATACAGTATGTGGAAAACCCAAAAGACTCCACTCCTAAACTGCTAGAACTTGTACAGGAATTCAGTAAAGTGTCAGGATATAAAATCAATACACAGAAATCAGTCGCATTTCTCTACACCAAAAACAAGAGAGAAGAAGGAGAAATTAAGGAGTCAATCCCATTTATAATTGTACCCAAAACTATAAGATACCTAGGAATAAACCTAACCAAAGAAGCTAAGAATCTATACTCAGAAAACTGTAAAGTGCTCATGAAAGAAATTGAGGAAGACACAAAGAAATGAAAAAATGTTCCATGCTCCTGGATTGGAAGAACAAATATTATGCTACCTAAAGCAATCTACATCTGTAATGCAATTCCTATCAAAATACCATATCCATTTTTGTCAAAAGAATGGAACAAATAATCCTAAAATTTATATGGAACTAGAAAAGACCTCAAATAGCCAAAGGAATATTGAAAAAGAAAGCCAAAGTTGGTGGCATCACAATTCCAGACTTCAAGCTCTATTACAAAGCTGTCATCATCAAGACAGCATGGTACTGGCACAAAAACAGATACATAGATCAATGGAACAGAATAGAGAGCCCAAAAATAGACCCTCAACTATATGGTCAACTAATCTTGGACAAAGCAGGAAAGAATGCCCAATGAAAAAAAGACAGCCTTTTCAATAAATGGTGGGAAAATTGGACAGCCACATGAAGAAAAATGATACTGGACCATTTCCTTATACCACACATGAAAATAGATTCAAAATGGATGAAGGACCTCAATGTGAGAAAGGAATCCATCAAAATCCTTGAGGAGAACACAGGCAGCAACCTCTTCGATCTCAGCCACAGCGTCTTCCTAGGAACATTGCCAAAGGCAAGGGAAGTAAGGGTAAAAATGACCTATTGGGATTTCATCAAGATCAAAAAGTTTCTGCACAGCAAAGGAAACAGTCAACAAAACCAAAAACAACTGACAGAATGGGAGAAGATATTTGCAAATGACATATCAGATAAAGGGCTAGTGTCCAAAATCTATAAAGAACTTAGCAAACTCAACACCCAAAGAACAAATAATCCAATCAAGAAATGGGCAGGGGACATGAACAACATTTCTGCAAAGAAGATATCCAGATGGCCAACAGACACATCAAAAAGTGCTCCACAGCACTCAGCATTAGGGAAATACAAATCAAAACCACAATGAGATATCACCTCACACCAGTCAGAATGGCTAAAATTAACAAGTCAGGAAATGACAGATGCTGGCGAGGATGCGGAGAAAGGGGAACCCTCCTACACTGTTGGTGGGAATGCAAGCTGGTGCAACCACTCTGGAAAACAGTATGGAGGTTCCTCAAAATGTTAAAAATAGAACTACCCTATGACCCAGCAATTGCACTACTGGGTATTTACCCTAAATATACAAACGTAGTGATCCGAAGGGGCATGTGCACCCGAATGTTTATAGCAGCAATGTCCACAATAGCCAAACTATGGAAAGAACCTAGATGTCCATCAACAGATGAATGGATCAAGAAGATGTGGTATATATAAACAATGGAATACTATGCAGCCATCAAAAGAAATGAAATCTTGCCATTTGTGACGACAATGGATGGTACTAGAGGGTATAATGCTTAGCAAAATAAGTCAATCAGAGAAAGACAACTATCATATGATCTCCCTGATATGAGGAAGTAGAGATGCAACATGGGGCGTTAAGGGGGTAAGAGAAGAATAAATGAAACAAGATGGGATTGGGAGGGAGACAAACCATAAGTGACTCTTAATCTCACAAAACAAACTGAGGGTTGCTGGGGGGAGGGGGACTGGGAGATGGGGGTTGGGTTATGGACATTGGGGAAGGTATGTGCTATGGTGAGTACTGTGAAGTGTGTAAACCTGGCGATTCACAGACCTGTACCCTGGGGATAAAAATACATTATATGTTTATAATAAATAAAATAAATAAATAATTTTTTAAAAACACATAGATTATCTTAAAAAATAAAAAATCTTTTTAATATCAAAAAATTTTTAATATCATAACTCTCTTTGTATGGTATTCATTTATTTGAAATACAACCTGTTTATGATGCACAGGCTAAACACCGCGTACATTCCCTTATAATTATAATCATATGAACTCAGGATGCTGATATTTATTTCATGCCAAATTGAAGCTCTAATTAATAGTAAAATATATCCTTACTTTCATCTGTTTATTAGAAAAAATTCCTGTAAAATATGGGGTCAAAGGAAGAACATTGTAAGACAGACTGTCAGTGGCAGAAACACTGGGAAACACTGGGTTATAGTCCTTCAGGATAAGTCTGGCCTTGAGAAAGTCTCTAAAATTGTATAGAATTGAGGGAAGTAAAGGTGAGCTCCTCACATTTCCTCTAAGCTTTGCCTGTGAGAATTTAATAGACTGATAAGGGACTACCTCTAGCAAGGAAACAGGGGGAGCAAGACACTTGGCGGCCAGCGTGTACCCTAATGTTTATAGCAGCAATAGCCACGGTCACCAAACTGTGGAAAGAACCAAGATGCCCTTCAATGGACGAATGGATAAGGAAGATGTGGTCCATATACACTATGGAGTATTATGCCTCCATCAGAAAGGACGAATACCTAACTTTTGTAGCAACATGGACAGGACTGGAAGAGAATATCCTGAGTGAAATAAGTCAAGCAGAGAGAGTCAATTATCATATGGTTTCACTTATTTGTGGAGTATAACAAATAGCATGGAGGACATGGGGAGTTAGAGAGAAGGGAGTTAAGGGAAATTGGAAGGGGAGGTGAACCATGAGAGACTATGGACTCTGAAAAACAATCTGAGGGGTTTGAAGGGGCAGGGATGGGAGGTTGGGGTACCAGGTGGTGGGTATTATAGGGGGCACAGATTGCATGGAGCACTGGGAGTGGTGCAAAAAATAATGAATACTGTTATGCTGAAAATAAATAAAAAATAAATTTAAAAAAATAGCTAGCACTTACTGTGGGGCTATTTTATGTCAAGCACTTAGCTGGAAGTATCACATTGAATTCTTACAGCAAGTCAGTAAAATAAATGTTACTATCCCCAATTTATAGAAGAGAAAACAGACTCAAGGATTAATTAAGTTTTCCAAAGCTCACACACTAATAACAATTCTTGTTGGAGTCAGGATATTTCTGTATTAAAATATTGGCATTCTCAGGGCACCTGGGTGGTTCAGTTGGGTAAGTGGCTACCTTCCACTCAAGTTATGATCCCAGGGTTCTGGGATCAAGCCCTGTGTCAGGCTCCTTGTTCCATGGTGACCCTGCTTCTCCCTCTCCCTCTGTCTGCCACTCCCTTTGCTTGGGCTCTCTCTGTCAAATAAATAAATAAAATCTATTTAAAATTTTTTAAATATTGGAGTTCTCAAATATTTCATTTGAAAAAAATGTTTGTTGCTTTGAAAATGCAAGTCTACAAAGGAAATAATCTGACAAAAAAAAAAAGAAAGAAACACTGAAATATTACTAAACTGGTTTCTGATGACAAAAGGGTCTTTTTAACTTTGATTAAAAATTAAAGTCTCAAAAAAAATTAAAGTATCCATCTAGTAAAATATCCCATGTAGCCATACCAAGAATTTTGAAAAATAAATCCATCTGACATTTGTTCTTTTAAAATTGCTTTAGGGTTTGAAATAAATGGATTATACTTATCAAATATATGTATCATCTGAAAGTAAAACATAAAATGAAGAAAAGAACTTTTGTTTAGTGTGTGATGTTTACCAGCTGCTCCAGACCTAAAGAGAAGCATTTAATTGAATGTCTAAAAATATCATTTTACAACATTTCAAGCCCAGTTTTATAGTCATGGCAACCAAGGTATACTTTCTTATTTTAAATTTTAAGTGTCCCCAAGTGGATGAAAACAAGTTTTAACCTTGCAAGTTTCATCTAAAGATGTCATTGCAGGAAAGACAAAGGGTGTTTCATTTAATGACTAAAGAGTATTTCTTGAAAGAACTAGGGAACAAAAAGATGGCTGTATTTTTCAGGTTGTGTGACGTCTAGCACCTGCTGCTATCCAACCAGAATTTCATGCACTCATCCAAAAAACTGGTGAGCACAAGACACCAAGCACTGTTCTGGGCCCTAGGAGCAAGTTATAAATAAATGAACAGTATTGTTTCTGATGGTAGAATAATCTCTAAAAATATATAACATAAAACAAGTAGATGTGATAACAGCATGTAAGGGTAGGTGATGTGTGGAGGTAGCTAGAAAAAGGAGCTCCAGAAGAGCTCCCCAAACAAAGGGCCTCCGCAGTAAGTAAGACTGTCATATTCAAGGACAGAAATAAGGCCTGCGGGGTAGAATGATCAGAATGAAGCAGTAGTATCAGATGAGGTCAGAGAGACAGGCAAGGATGAGGAAACCATTTGGATTTATTCTCTGTGCATTTGGAAGCTACAGAGGGCTCTAGACAGGGGAATGGAGCACTGGGATTGTGTTCTATGGTCACTCTAGATAGTTGGGGGGCATAGAGGTGGGCAGGTAGGTTGCATCATAGCTTAAGATAAACTGTTTGCATGGGGATAGCTGAGAATACAGAGAGAGATAATGAGCCCAAGGACACACTTTGGAAATGAATGAGAGAAGCCTGGCTGGTATATTGAAAAGCACATGGTGAGAGAAAGAGGGAAGCAAAATTGATTCCTAGGTTTTTTACCTCAACAGCCCAAGGCAACATCAGTCCATTTCCTGCAATGGGAACTATTTCCTAAATGTGTTTGGCCACAGAACCCTCTCTTCTGCTGCGCTTCCTAACAAGTCATAAAACATCAGTGTCTTGAAAGCACAGAATGGGAATGCTGTTACAGGTCTACCTAGGCATCACTTCTTCCTCTCCTCTAACTCATCCCCATTCTTTCTTGGGGGACTGAATCAGTTGGTACAGGGAATTTAAATGAGTATTTGTTCAAATATAAACAAGTCTCAAATCTGATAATATTTTAATGTGACTATTTTCATTATGACTACAATTTCAAGTCTTACTAATTAATCCATTACTAAATAATAATGACTATCTTTTTTATTGTTTTGTGATTGTTTGGTTTTTCTTTTTGTATTTAGAACACATTCTACTAGACTATGTAATTAAATGACTATCTAAAATGTGGCACCTGGGTGGCTCAGTCAGTTAAGCAGCTGCTTTCAGCTCGGGTCATGATCCCAGGGTCCTGGGATTGAGCCCTGTGTCTGGCTCCCAGCTCAGCAGGGAATCTGATCCTCTCCCCACCACCTCTTTCTCAAATAAATAAAATCTTTAAAAAACAAAAAAGACTATCAAAAGTCATTTGAAAGAATTATTCTCTCACTGTGGCTATGCCAGAATTTTTTTTTATTGAGGTGTAACTGACATATTATTTTCAGGTGTGCAACATAAAGATTCAATATTTGTATATAATGTAAAATGATCACAATAAGTCTAATTAATATTCATCACCATACATAGTTACAATTTTTTTTTCTTTTTCTCTTGTGATGAAGATCTATAAAATGTACTCTCCTGGCAACTTTCAAATACCCAACAGCAGTATTACTAGAGTCACTGTGCTTTATATTACATTCTTATGACTTAATTTATCTTATAACTGGAAGTTTGTATCTTTCAACCCCCTTCACTCATTTCACACATCCCCTTTCCCTCCACAAATTTGTTCACTGTGCCTACAAACTTGGTTTTTGAGTTATGCTCTTGTTGTTGTTCTAGATTCCACATTATAAGTGAAATCATATATTTGTCCTTGTCAAATCACATATTTGTCTTTGTCTGACTGATTTCAGTTGGCATTATGCCCACATAAATGCCTAATGTCATCTATGTTGTCTCAAATGCCAAGATAGAATTACTTTTTATGGATAAAGTATGTTCCATTGTATATACCACATTTTCTTTTTTTTTTTTTTTTTACTTAATATATAATGTATTCTTTGCCCCAGGGGTATGGGTCTGTGAATCATCATGCTCACACATATCACAGCATTCACCATGGCATATACCCTCCCCAATGTCCATAACCCAGCTACCCTATCCCTACCCCCTCACCCCCCAGCAACCCTCAGTTTGTTTTGTGAGATTAAGAGTCTCTTATGGTTTGTCTCCCTCTCAATCTCATCTTGTTTCATCTTTTCCTTCCCTACCCCCCACAACCTCCACCCTGCCTCTCAAATTCCTCATATCAGAGAGATCATATGATAATTGTCTTTCTGATTTTGCTCAGCATAATACCCTCTAGTTCTCTCACATTGTCACAAATGGCAAGATTTCACGCTGTCGCAAATGGCAAGATTTCATGTCTTTTGATGGCTGCATAGTATTCCTGTGTGTGTGTGTGTGTGTGTGTGTGTGTGTGTGTATACACACCATGTCTTCTTTGTCCATTCATTTGTTGATGGACATCTAGGTTCTTTCCATATAGTCTGGCTATTGTGGACATTGCTGCTATAAACATTCAGGTGCACATGCCCCTTCGGATCACTACATTTGTTTCTTTAGGGTAAATACCCAGTAGTGCGATTGCTAGGTCATAGGGTAGCTCTATTTTCAACATTTTGAGGAACCTCCATACTGTTTTCCAGAGTGGCTACACCAGCTTGCATTCCCACAAACAGTGTAGGAGGGTTCCCCTTTCTCCACATCCTCACCAACACCTGTCATTTCCTGACTTGTTAATTTTAGCCATTCTGACTATATACCACATTTTCTTTATTCACTTATCCACCAAAGGATATTTAGGTTGTTTCCAAGTCTTGGATATTGCAATAATTCTACAATGAACATCACGGTGCATATATTTTTTTGAATTAGTGTTGGTTTCTTACACAGAAATGGAACTACTAGATCATATGGTAGTTCTGTTTTTAATTTTTTGAGGAAACTCCATACCGTTTTCCATGCTGACCACACCAATTTACATTCCCAAGAACAGTGCACAGTGGTTTCCATTTCTTCACATCACCTCCAGTATTTGTCATCTCTTACCCTTTTTTCACAATCATTCTAACAGTGTGAGGTAGTATCTCACTGTAGTTTCAAATTGCCTTTCCCTGCTTATTAGTGACATTGAGCATCTTTACATGTACCTATTGGTCATCTCTATGGCCATCTCTTCTTTGGAAAAATATTCAGAATTTCTGTCAATTTTTTAAACAGTTTGGTTTTTTGGCTGTTGAGTTGTATGAATTCTTTATATATTTTGGATATGGACTCCTTATCAGATAAATAACTTGCAAATATTTTCTCCCAGTCAGTAGGCTGCCTTTTCATTTTGTTGATGCTATAACTATACCTTGTGTTCCATGTGCTATGCAAAGAGCTTCACGTTGATCAGAGCTTTTAATCAGCATTTCAGTCATGGGAAGTAGGTCTCATCATTTTGATTTTATAGAGCAGGGAGCATCCACAAGTCACACAAGCAGGAAGGGAAAAATATCTATCTGTAATTAATCCTTGGTTTGTTTTTCCCCAGAATTTGGCTTCCAGAGCACCAGAGTTCCAGGGAGACTTCATCGAACAAATAGCAAAGGTAAGTAAGAAAATAAAAAGCCCAACAATAATTTTATCTAGCCCATCAAGAGTTAATGATTGTTTCAAATCTCTTTTTCCTCTAAATTTAGTCTAACTGCTGAAAATAATGAAAACATCTAAAGATACTGAGAAAAATCCACCAAGCAAGTGAGAATTTTTTTGTTTCAAGTTGTAAGTTCTCTAGCCCAGGGTTGATTTTATTTAAAGCTTACCAAAAAAAGTGTGAAACACTAAAACAAAACACTGTTGAAGGAGGAGGGTAATGAGAGAAATAGCTGCTTAAGACAGTGGCCAGAGGTCACAGAGCAAAAGAAACTTCCAGAACTTGATACAAATATGAACCAACTTGTTTTGGGGAGGCCATCCCCCAAAGCAGGCCAGTCCTTTATTTATTTATTTGTTTGTTTATGATTTTACTTAAATTCCAGTTAGTTAACATACAGTGTAATATAAGTTTAGCATGTACAATTCAGTGATTCAACACTTCCATACAACACCAGGTGCTCCTTCTGGTATTTAGAGCACTCCTTAATCCCCATCACCTGTTTCACCCATCCCCACCCATCTCCCCTCTGCAAGCCATCAGATTGTGCTCTACATTTACAAGTCTGTTTCTTGGTTCACCTCTTTCTTCTTTTCCCTCTCCTCATTTGCTTTATTTCTTAAATTCCACATATGAGTGAAATCATATGGAATTTGTCCTTCTCTGACTGACTTATTTCGCTCAGCATAATGCCCTCTAGTTCCATCCATGTCATTGCAAATGGTAAGATTTCATTTTTCTTTCTTTGATAATGAGAGAAAGAGTGTGCATGAAAGTGGGGGTGGGGGAGGGGCACATCAGGGGAGAGAGAAAGTATTTTTTTTCTTTCTTGTTTTTAAAGATTTTATTTATTTATTTGAGAGAGAGAGAAAGAGCGTGCATGCGCACACAAGGTGGGTGGGGGCAGAGAGAGAGGGAGAAGCAAACTCCCTGCTAAACACCTCTCCTCGATGCAGGGCTCAATCCCAAGGCCCTTGGATCATAACCTGAGCTGAAGGCAGATGCTTAACTCACTGAGCCACCCGGGTGCCCTGAGAGAATGCATCTTAAACAGGCTGCATGCCCGGGACGGAGCCCAATGTGGGGCTCCATCTCACAACCCTGAGATCATGCATGACCTGAGCCAAAAATCAAGAGTCAGACCCTAATGGACTGAGCCATCTATGTGCCCCTCATTCTTTTCAAGCCTGAGTACTACTCCTTTAAGTAGCCACGCTCTCTCTCAGGTCATGCAGCAGGATAAACGGTGGACACCCTTCCACTAGAAATCCATCTTCTGACAGTTCTTGGTCATCCTCTGCACTCCAGAGGATCTTAGATATTGACAATTTCAATAGGTCTGTCTATCCCAAGTGTTTGCTGTGGAAGGGAGAGATGGCATGGCACAGAATTACCAAGGACCTGGTACTTCTTCATGGGTGGGGGAATTTTGTGTAAAGAATAAATGGTGGGGAAAAAAAGCTCTACCACAAATCTAAATTAAAAGTCACATCAGGGGCTCCTGGTGGCTCACTGGGTTAAGCCGCTGCCTTTGGCTCAGGTCATGATCTCAGGGTCCTGGGATCAAGTCCCTCATCGGGCTCTCTGCTCAGCAGGGAGCCTGCTTCCCTCTCTGTCTCTGCCTGCCTCTCTGTCTACTTGTGATCTCTCTCTGTCAAATAAATAAATAAAATCTTTAAAAAAAATAAATAAAAGTCATATCAGCATCTATTGGAGCTTCAACCACATCTTTAGGATAAAGAGGAGAAATAAAAGTCATAAAAAGGACACCAGCTTTTGTTTCTTTTTTGTTCTACAAAATGTTTTTGCCTTAGCAACTAAAACAACTAACATTGAAGATAGGTAAAAATTCGTGTGTTTTTTTTAGTTGATTAAAAAATATTATTAAAAAAAATCCCTCACTTTGGATATCTTTGTGAACCAGGTTGCTAGAAAGGCTGTCCTAATCTTTTTGAGGGAATCTTCATTAGATTAATTCAACTAAACTGATATTTATTCTGTGATTATACTCTGTGCCACACATTGAGAGATAAACAGGATATAATGATCTCAGTCTCTCTTTCTCCCTCTCTCTGTGCATGTGTGTGTGTTTGTATTTGTGTATGTGTATATATGTTCATAAAATCCTGCCTAACCTTCCTCTATTTCTGACTCCTTCTCTAAGGTTACTCTGAAATCGAATTGTTCTCTCCCAGGTCCTCAAGCCACCTACTTATCAGGATCTAATTTGCACACTTAATGAGATGTTCTTTAGTCTACCATCCAAATCGAACTATGAAATAGGATGGAGACAGTGTGACCTTATGCAATGCCACATGCCATGCTGGAGGAATTCAACTTATAGCTACAGGGCTCTGATTTCCAACAAATTGTTGTTGAAATTCAAACTGTACCTATTCTTAGGGAAACACAACAGAAACCATGTAATGTAGACCCACATCTCCCTGAGTGTCTACTGAGACAAATCTGCTGATAAGTCTCCTGAGAACTGAGAGTGGGTCAGAGACTTAGCTGGCTCCTGGGTCACCTAACCTGAGGGAAGCTACACAAAAGACTCAAGAGACTCAAGAGATACTCATGCTGAGAGGGAGAAAGAAAGAGGCACAATTAGAAAAACAGAGCAGGCACACATTTACAGCTCTGAGCATTGAAAGAGGTACAGGCCTGTAGACTAGACAAATGGCTGATGGAGGTCAGCCAGCAATTTGCCTTCTGAGCCTTTTATACTGCAAGCCTTGATAACCTGCTTTGAGTTTGTATTGTCCAGATATGCAAATTAGTACTTGTCTATTAACCAAGGACATTAACAAAATTACTCCTTCTGGAAATCTTTTTTTTTTTTTTAAGATTTTATTTATTTGTCAGAGAGAGAAAGGGAGAGAGAGTGAGCACAGGTAGACAGAATGGCAGGCAGAGGCAGAGGGAGAAGCAGGCTCCCTGCCAAGCAAGGAGCCCAATGTGGGACTCAATCCCAGGACGCTGGGATCATGACCTGAGCCGAAGGCAGCTGCTTAACCAACTGAGCCACCCAGGTGTCCCGACCTTCTGGAAATCTTAATTTTAATTAAAATTAGACCCACAGCCTCACAGGTCTCCAGTGCATTTCTTTAAGCTATGGATGTGGTTTTCTTTTCTTTTTTATTTTTTTTTTAAAGATTTTATTTATTTATTTATTTGAGAGAAAGTGAGGGCAGAGAGAGAGAGAGCACACCAGCTTGTGGGGGGGGAGGGAGCAGAGGGAGAAGCAAACTCCCCGCTGAGCAGAGTGCCGGATGTGGGTCTCCAAGTGGGGTTCAATCTCAGGAGCCCAGATCACAAGCTGAGCCAAAGGCAGATCCTTAACCCACTGAGCCACCCAGGTTCCCCTGGATGTGGTTTTCTACCAGATGCTAACCCAGGACCTTGGTAAAGCCTAGGGAAGTGTCATGTTGGTCCGAAGCGCTTTTGTTTCATTTGGTCTTATATTTTCTTTCATAAATCTAAGATGATCAGGTGTATGTCCTGACTTTGAGCAAAAAGTTTTGGGATTATATAAAAAAATTACTCAAAATTTAAAAAGGTATTAGAAATGCTATACTAAATCCTTAGTAGGGACAAAATGCACCAAAAATACTTATGTTGTAGAAGTTTTTGATGACACTAATGTAATAAAAGAAAAAAGGACACCCATCCCTCTGCAGTGTAAAAAAGATAAGGGATATTTTTACCCAAATTAGCAGCAATTGTGATTTGCTAACCATTCTTAAAAGAGTGTTTGCTCTGCCCTGAGCATAGAGCTTTGTGAATGTGTACATAGTCTCCCCTGCTTTCCCAATGAAATTTTGAAGGCCATATTAGTCTCCCAACTCTTAGAGGAGGAAAAAATAAAGCTTAGGAGTGGTAAGCAAATCACTCACAGTAACATAACTTGAGTAACAGAGCAGAGATAAATGCTGCCTCACTCCAAGACACATGTGAACCACAAAAAAACCCAAAACAGGTGACCAAACTGCCATAAGCCTGAGGTTGAGTGTACCTGGTCTAAAAAAAAGTAAAACAGCTACCTCCTTTCCAGAGACCACCTCAGAATATATTCCCAGAGGTGAATTTCCAGCCCCAGGTTATACCAGAGCAATAGTCAGCCTGGCCCTGGACTGACCACTTTGGCTCCAGAGGATGTTTGTTTCTGGAATGTCACTGTGGCATTATTAACTTAGCTGGTGTGCTAATAAGCTGCCGCTTGGAAAAAGCAATTGTGTTTATTACTGGAACATGCTGTGAAGCGGAGGACATGGGTCAATCTTTCACACAGCTCTCCTTCAGGAAGATAGCAAAAAATTTTCCCACTTTTCGAAACCAGGTAAAACACCTACCTTTCTTGAGGAGCAGATATGTTTCTGTGGCCTCTGTGAGTCTTGTGATTGATCATCTTTCCCTGTTTGCTTTGACAGCTGGGAAGTTAAAGAGCAGCTGACTTCAAAAACCTGCACACAACGTACGAATAATTATCTAGGAGTAATTCTATCATCCTGACCTTTTCTACCCCCCTCCTCCCTTTTCTTGATAACTTTACATTTGTTTTCCCATGGTATTATACTGCCGATGTTTATGCACTGATGTTCAAAGCCTATCCGGAATAGAGACACTCAGACATTTATCTATTTCCCCGGGTGACACAATCTCTGCATTTGCACCTGGAACAGAAAAATGGCCCCCATTAGACTGAGAGCTCCTCAAGGACAGGAAAGACCTCTTAGTCACCTCTGTCTCCTCAGTACAAACCCTCTGCTCCGCATCCTGTCAGCACTTATATTTAACACTCACTGAACTGAATTTTGAAATATCCCCAGGGAATCTTTGGGAAGGTCTGAAAAACCGTTAAGAACTTTGAATGACTGTCTCAGCACTTTAGTCCCAGTTAGATGAGGGATCTTTTTGCTTATACTCTGGCTCTTAACATAAGCAAAAGGAGAGAAGATTCTGCTACACTAGAGTCCATGTCTGAAAATGCCAGTGTTCCTAACAGAGTGCTTGCAACACAGTCCTTCTAACACAGTGCCTCTGACCCACCAGCCCTCTCAGAGATTAATGTCCTTCTAAGAGCCCCACATATCATTGATGGTTAACAAATGTTCGCTCAATTAATGTCAAAAAATAGCATCTTTTCATTTTTCATCTATGGAAGTGAGAAATGCTTCCTTCTGGTGCCTTCCGTTGACTCCCCCTAATCATCTATGTGGAGCAAATGGAGCACTGCCTGGGACTACACACTAAGATGCTGGGCTCAGGCAGATGGGTTCAAATCCTGTCTGTGCCACTAAACAACCTTGCCACCCTACTTCTCCTAAGTAAGCAAGTTATCTAACCCCTCTCAGCCTCCATTTGTTTAAATGGTAAGCAATCATAATACTTGCCCATGGGACTACTGTAAGGATTCGACACAACGAGCTCTGTGCACTTAGCCCAAAGCCAGGCATGGTGTGAGTACTCAGTCAATAGAGTCTGTCTTACCCATTTTCTTCTATCATTCCAAAGCCAAACAGCAAATATCTACCCTTAAGAAAGTGACCTCTGGGTAGCACACTTGTAAACCAAACACACCGGATTTCAATCCCTAACAGCATCTCAGACTTGCTCAGTCCACCCTCCTTCCCCAAACCCAGGACCAAGTAAGTGTTCTCCCTCCTTACTGCTGTGGAGAATTGCAGTGGGGACAGAGAGAGGGGAGCAGGGCTCATTAATAGATAGCTTTGAAATCCTCTTAACATACTAGGAATAGCTGGAAAATGACAGGGCTTCTTGACTATTTCAAAGAGATGTTGAGAAATGGGATTTGAATTTAAAGCAAGCATTATTAACAAGATTGAAATATTTGGGAAGCTTGTGGCTGATTTCTGAGGATTAGATTTAGAAAAACAAACACTCTTCTAAGTGAAGCATGGACTGAATTTCTGAGTTAGACATAATTCTTTGCTCTGAAAGATAAAACTCTTCAAAGTAATAACAATATAAAAGTATGTTTGCATTTAATTTAGTGTTTATGGAAAGCATTGTATACTTACCTTCATAGAACTCAAGCTCACAGGCCTACTGAGTATGTGATTAGGATAATCTCCTGCTGAAACCCTGTCCTCAAGTCACCACAAATCCATCTGGGTCCTTTGTATGCTCCATCTGTATGAAGGGGAAAGAGAATGATATTAGTATCATGTTCACAGAAAGACCAACTTTGCATTTAGAGGCAGGAAGAAGGAGCCAGTGAATGCACAACTACCTAGTAGGCTAAGCCTCATGGGTCTAGAAATGTGCATCCCTGGGAACTCTGATTTCAAGGTCATGGGCACCACTTTGGGGTGTGTCTTGCAGCTACCCAAACTGGGATACAAAGAACTCTTGTTCAGACACTTCAGGTCAATCTCATTTTTAAAGTTCCAAGTTGAGTGTCCTATCTATGCCCCAACCCCACAGCTCCAAAGGCCTATCCTCTGGGCTCAATACCAACAGTTATTGTTTTCCACCCTATCACTATAAGTGAGCAACCAAATGACTACACCAGCTGCACTACACCCTGTCCCATGAGCAAACACAACATAGAACACGAGGGCATTTCACTGAGCTGGCAGGGCGCCTCCTCCAATGAGTTTGTTGGTACTAACAGGTGGCTTATGATTGAGAATTTGCTCTTGTGTTTTCATATACTGCACAGTGGTCATGAGCACATGACTGCATGGGTTGGAATCACTGTGGCCCTGGGCAAGTCACTTTCTTCAACCCCAGTTTTTCTCTCTGTAGAAAGACAGTAAGAATAGGACCTATTTCAGAGAGCTGTTACGATGATAAAATGAAGGAGTATGTGTTAGTTTGCTTGGGCTGCCATAACAGAAATACCAGAGACTGGGTGCTTTAAACAATAGAAGTTGATTTTCTCACTGTTCTAGAGGCAGGAAAGTCTGAGATCGAAGTTCTGGCAGGATCTGCTTTCTAGTGAGGACCCTCTTCCTGGCTTACAGACCACCACCTTTTCACTATCTTCCCACCTCTCTCTCCTCTCTTCTTCTTGTAAAGCCCCTAATACCATCACGAGAGTCCCACACTCATGGCCTCATCTCGCCCTAATTACCTCCCAAAGATCCCATCTGCATAGAGAGTCATACCACAGGATATACATTTTGAGGGAATGCAAGTCCCTCCATAGCAGTCTGTATGAAGACTTTTATATCAAGGCCTAAAATGCACGAGGCCATCAATACATGTTAACTATTATTATTCTTGTGCCAGGCACTTCGCATAGAATGGTCTTAATTAGAAATCACAGTAGTGCAGACACAGGTACATCCTCTTCATCTGAGGAGCTCAGGGAATTACCTACCTTGACCACCTCTAATTTTTCCAGTTTTTTTGGTGGGAGGAAAAATCCAGTCTCTATTACTCTTTCCTGTCTAGGAGCACATTTTCTTAAGAGAGAAAGTGGCTTCTTACTTTTTATTTTCGCTTTATCATCACAAATTCAAGTTATATAAAATGCTTTTCTCTTAAAGAAAATGAAAGACTGAATTAAACTGAGAAATAGGACACTCAGAAGATTAACTCAATTTTTATTTTCATCAATCAGAACCCTACTTACATTTTAAAACCATCTTTTATTTGCAGTTTTCATTTTGGGGGTTATCCTTATTTTCATTAATTTCAATCACCATGGGATATGTTTAACATTCTAAAATATTTCTGCTATTTATACTGTATTTTTACGATGCTCGCATAGAACTTTCAAATGGGAGAGAGTCTTAGCCATTCATCCTCTGTTGAAATCTCTTTCTACATGGCAATTTGGCTTAGCAAGGTTTTGGGGGCAATACAATGTGATTACCTACATGCAGAGTAAAAACCAAAATTCATCTCCCCTTTCATTAAAGTGCTGATTTACTAAACAGTCCACTAGGGAGCTCAAACCAGTGCCAGGTACCACTCTGGACATTTTTTGCCCACTATCTTCTTCCCTACTCTAGTGGTGCTCATGGTCTAATAGTTGTGACAGTTATATAACATAATTAGAACATAATGTGGGAAATGCAGCAGTGAAGGTGTGCACAGGGTGTGATAGGAATAGGAGGGAGGGGATTTTGTCGTTGCTACTGTTATCAAATCCATGACTGTATTTTCCCCCTTAAGATCAGACACCAAATATTCTTTTAACTTTTTATTAAAGTTCCACACATGCAGACAAGCACATAAATCATTTTCATAAAATGAGCACAGCCATGTAATCAGCACCAAATTAAGAAGCAGAAAATGGGGGCGCCTGGGTGGAAGCAGAAAATGGGGGCGCCTGGGTGGCTCAGTGGGTTAAGCCGCTGCCTTCGGCTCGGGTCATGATCTCAGGGTCCTGGGATCGAGTCCCACATCGGGCTCTCTGCTCAGCAGGGAGCCTGCTTCCTCCTCTCTCTCTGCCTGCCTCTCTGCCTACTTGTGATCTCTCTCTGTCAAATAAATAAAATCTTTAAGATAAAAAAAAAAAAAAAAAGAAGTAGAAAATGTCCAGCATCTGAGAAAACCCCTCCCAGTCACACTACCCCTCGAGGATGACTCTACTAGTGATCCATTGTGCCTGGGAAAGTGGGGTACATCCCCCCCATGGAGCGGTCACTCAGAGCCATTCCCAGTTCACTGCTCTGAATGCACCAATGTCTCTTTCCTTCAGGCCATCTAAAATCTTCCCAAATTCACAGATTTCAGAGAAACCTCTTCTATGTGATTAAACATAGGATATTCCCACACTACAGAAAGTATATATGCATTCGTATCATTTGTATGACTCATGTTTAAAGGATATTTTAAATACCATCAGAGAACTTTCACTTTAGAACATTCCCTGAGGCACTTAAACACTTTTAGAATCGTTCCACAGACTATTCTCTGAACAAGACCAAATGCAAGTCTGAAAGTTGGCAGACACAGAAGACAATACCTATCAGGCAGGATAAACTCTTGGAGGATAAACTCTTCAAGCCTCCCTTCGTCTTTCAGCGTCAGGATGATTCATCAATGAGGAAAACGGAAATATATATTCATTTTTTTCCTATCCTAAACAAAGTAAAATGTGAACTCTACCAAGAGAATATAAGGGGAAAGTGTGGATGTTCCTTGGGAAAAACAACTATGACAGAAAACAAATCATAAGATATGTGCTGTTGGAGTTCTGACAGGGGTTCTCGCTTTTCCCTGGTTTATCATCGTTATGATGTCATGCTGGTTTTCCCAAGTTCTTGAAACAGCTTTTGTCCTTTGGGTTTGGTCTAGGTACACAGGTGGTAAAAAGGAAAGGGAAATAGAAGGCATGTCTAATCATGTGAAAATGCTTATGCCCCGAAACACCTGGAACAGGTAAATTTCTCCTCTAATACATATACTGTAGGTTTGCTGTGAACACCAATCCTGAGTAATTATTAAATTCATTTTTAATGTAGGTAAATTTTCTTTTAAATTTGCAACAGAAAATGAACATATGAGATGCTAACAGGAAGTACAACAGATAAAATGTTGCTTGGGAGGATTCAATTTCCTGCTTGTCCCCTGGTTGTACTTCACAGAACTAAATTTGCCTTCCATTCCCTCATTAGACATTTTTTCATTAAAAAGAATTTGTAACACTTCACATATTTTATAATCCCATAACCCAAACAATTAGCTAACAAGTCATCACAACCAGATGTTACTGTATCAAAACTATATGGAAAATGTTAGTCATTGTCTAATTTTATATCACTCTAAAGACCCTAATGAGTGACACTGTTTTGACTGAGAATACTTTGTGGGTCTGATAGACTTCTGAATCTACTAAAGTCCAATAGGTAGTTCCAGCTTTGCAAAGTATCTGTATTAATCAAAAGTTGACTGTATAAGTTTTGATATCATTACATTCAGGGTTATCTCAGGGAAGCAATCTGTGATGCTTCAAACTCCAGAACATTGCTCTTCCACGTCCAAATGATGCATCTATTTTCTTCCAGATGTTCTGGCTCATGAAAGAGGCTTTGGCAATTCCTCAAGTTATAATCCACACCAAACTTATGCCTCCAGAACATACCACTTGATAAAAATAAGCTTATGAACTAGAAATTGTTTGTTTGATTTTTAAGTAGGCTCCATATGCAGGGTGGAGCCCAACACAGGGCTTGAACTCATGATCCTGAGATCAAGACCTGAGCTGAGATCAAGAGTCGGACACTTAACTGATTGAGCCATATAGGCGCGCCTGAACTAGAGCTATTTGAAAGAGGATGAAACAGATCTTAACAGAGCACTGTACATCTATAGTTATGGCCTCACCATCTCCTACCCACCACCTGGCCCAGTCGAACAGTTTGACCCAATTTCCCATCACCAAATATTATCCCCTCCTGATCATGAAATCAATGGCTCCAAGTTACAATTTGACGCATCTGATACTTCTTCCTTGGCATTATTCCAACATCTTAGCTCTAGGTTAATTCCATTAAGCTTAAGGTCCAGGCCTCCTGGGGTCATGGCAGAGAGATCCCTGCAGGGTGACCCTGCTAGGTGGCTGCTTTCCCTCTTAGCCTTCCTTCTTAGTCTTTTCTGCCAGGGAAGCGTCTTCCAAAATCCTTTTTCACAGCACTTCCAGAATTTCAAAAGTCTTGCTGTTTGCATGATGGTGAAAAACCTACCTTTGAATTAATCCCCCAAGTGGGAGCCCATAATTTGAAAATGGAGACATTCAATCAGATTGCTCCATCATTCCAGGCAATTTTGTGAATTAGTACAACAGGTACCTTAACACATACATACACTTGGCAGGCAGAATTGAGAAATAATTCTGCAAGAAGTGGTTTAAAATTAATGGCTAATCATAAAAAAAAAAAAGAAATCTTGCCATTTGCAATGATGTGGATGGAACTAGAGGGTATTATGCTAAGAGAAAAAGTCAATCTGAGAAAGAAAATTATCATATGATCTCACTGATATGAGAAATTTGAGAAACAAGACAGAGGAAGGATCACAGGGAAAGGGAGAGAAAAATGAAACAAGATGAAACTAGAAAGGGAGACAAACCAAAAGAGACTCTTGGTCTCAGGAAAAAAAAACTGAGGGTTGCTGGAGTGGAAGGGGAGTGGGAGGGACAGGGTGGCTGGATTATGGATATTGGACAGGGTGTGTACTATGGTGAGTGCTGTGAATTATGTAAGACTGATGAATCACAGACCTGTACCCCTGAAACAAATAATACATATGTTAATTTAAAAAATTAATGGCTAATAACGTGACTAATTGCACACCAAGGACCTATTCGTAGAGCAAAGTCATATGTAGAATATTCAGTCTTTAGCTCTCTTAAAATAAAGATCAACTGGTCTGTTATATGAGAGCTTTGGTAGGCACAATTTTTAAATGGGCTGATTAGAGCTGAAGACTCTACTTTTCAGGCTTTGCCAAATATGTGTGTTTGTGTGTATGTGCACGTGTGGGCACGTGTGTGTGTGTGTAAACACGGTTTCTATGGAGTCCCTCCTGCACAGTTATAAATTTATAGTTCATTTACAAAGTCTCAAATGGGTCAGGATTAGCTCTGTGGAGGTTTGTTTTTCTTTCTGTGAGGTGATTACTCGACTCATCCCACAGTCATACTAAGACTTGGTAATAACATAATGCACCGTGTACTGAGCCATCTGCTCAGAAGTTCCATCCACTTTCTCCTCCTTGGGCCTTATAAATTCCGAAGTAACTGATAAGAAGGGAAAAGGCATGATTCTGGCAGAAACCGTTCTTCTCAAATTGTCACTGTCTCTTTCCCTCTTTCCCTCTAGATGTCGTCAGTACAAAGGGCACTTGCCATGCGGGTAGGACCTGGGCCGCAATTCCTCCACCTTCCTCCGTGGACTCACACCTCACACTCACTCTTCCCCACTTGAGAGGTCACTGTAGTAGTAAATCTGGGACTGCAGAGAACATGATGAGGCGAGCAAACTGCCCACAATTTCCTACGCTCTTTTGCCACTTGGTCCCACTCAGCTTTCCCTCTCGCCTTCAGGGACATGGAAGTCACATCAAAACCAGCCAGAGATCTGATTAAAAATGCATATCCTCTGTGCTGGTTGCAGACTTAAGAATCAGAAACAGCAGGAAGGTGACCAGGAATCACCATTTTTAACAAGTACCTTTGTCACTCTTAGCACACTGACCTTTTACAACCTCCAGCCTGTGTACCACCTAGCGGAGCGGTAAAAACAAAGTCATAATCCGGGTCTCACTTCTGACCACCCACAGTCCAAAGAATTGGGTTCTCCAGGTATCACTGGCACTGTGGAGCAAATCAGAGTCGTAGCTGAGGGCATGGCACAAGGGGCACCCCAGACTCGGGAGAGAAGGCAGGAAAGTGCAACTTCCTTTCACCCTATGTAACACACACCCCAAAAGAGTACCCCCACAACTCCAGTTTCAATACTTGTCTCTATTTCTCCTCTGCCTGAGTTGGCCTATCTGGCTCCCATTCTGCCTCACTCAGAAAATCCACTTTTCTATGTTTCTTGCTCCCCCAAGACCGGGCTTGTTTCTAACACTTCATTCTCAAATATGAAGCATCACATTCAATTCTCCTCCTGTCTCCTCCTCTTCTGGCCCCTCTTTAGGGTCAATCTCACATGCCAGCCACTTCGGCAAAGAAGGTCTAACTGGAATTACCTCAAAACTTGCTCTAAATATCCCACTGGGTTTTAGCTCAATAGCGGAGAGAGTACTTTACACAGCTGTCCCTTATGTTAAAGCCCTGGGAAAGGGACTCAGAATCTCTTCTGAACACCCTGTGGTACTAAAAAAAAAAAAAAAAAAAAAAAAAAAATGAAAATAAAGGCTTTCCACAGCACTGCGGCAAACAGACACCACAAGCACATTTTATATGATCATTAAGTCTAGCATCTGCCTTAAAACATGATGCAAGGTTATAATCTGTGATTGCCATATTCTCTAAGAACATCACCTATACATTGATGATTGCACCAGTAATCCACATTTCAATTTGCACTGTCGAGAAAATACCAAAATTTGCTTCTGTCGGAAGCTATAATGCTTCCGACGTCAATTCAGAATTCATCTGCACTGTGGAGGTGCCCTTTCTTCCCTAGGTACAATGTCAAAGCTTAAGGATTTCATTTTATTTATTTAGAAGATTAGCTGCACACAATTTGGAACATTCTGTTTTATTGTGGATGGTTAAATATTCAAGAGATGACTCTGCTAAAAATTGCCCACAAAAGTAGCTGTGACACTTCGGTAAATGAGCAGCACATTTCCAATGTGTTAAGATGTTTGAAATACATGGAACAAATGCTGAATTTCATTCTGAACGGGAGGCCACACTCATCTCCCATGATTATTTTTTTGGAAACAGAGCAGAATGAATTGACATATGTTGGGCAAAATGTTATGCAAATTTTGATATTTTCTCGACAGTACAAGTTGAAATGTGGATTACTGGTGCAATCATCAATGTACAGGTGATGTTCTTAGAGAATATGGCAATCACAAATTATAATGCATTTAAAATTATTCATAATTTTTCTTATCATAGAACACAGAAAGCTTATAAAATAAAAAATAACACAGGCCAAATAAGATTTTTAAAAGATAAAAGGAAAATAAAACAGCATTTATTAGTATGCGACATTATCCCACCAATGATAACTACAGTTAATATTTAGAAAGGTATCATTACCATCTTTTGTGTAACACTTTAGTATCTTCTTTGAATGTATTTGCAGGCCACTTTCTACCCACTGAACTTTTATGAAGATAAATGGGATCTCTTTTTCCTCTCTTCACTGTATATAGAAAAGCTGGAGATATTTTATATGCCTACCTGGTAATTGCAAATCTTGGTGAACACCTCCCTTATTGTAATTTTATTCTCTAAAGTTTCTGAGTAGGCAGTGATATCATCTGAACAAATATTTTTCTTTTCCCTGATTCTTTTCTTTTCTTTTTTAAATTCAACTTGCCAACATATGGTACATACTTAGTTTCAGACGTAGTGTTCAATAATTTACCATTTGCATATATCACCCAATGCCCTGATTATTTTCTTATTGAAATGTCCATAATCTTGTCAAATGAGAATAGTGGGTATCTTTGGGCACACCTGGGATATCTCTGTTGTTGTTGTTGTTTTTACAAATTTCAAAGAAATGATTCCAGAGGTTTTTATCACATAGGATGTTAGCTCATTTCCAATAGATATTCATTTCCAATAGATAATCTTAATCACTTTTGTGAGATACCCATCTATGTCTATTAAAATATTTTAAAATTGGAACTGATATCTAAAATCTTCAGATATTTACTAAAATGATCAAATCTGTTTTCTTTTGACTTTTGATAAACCACAAGTAAATTTTCTAATATCAAATCAACCTTGAGTTCCCAAAACTATCCTCCATTGCCATAATTTAATCTTTGTAATATAGTGCTTGTATCCTCTTATTAGTTTATTGTTATTACTAGGCTGTTTTAATAATTGTAGACTTTCTCTAAAAATACTCATATTATTTTTCTTACTGAAGAAGTACTACTTTAATATTAAAATATTAAAATAAAGACATGCAAGAAGAAAAAACTGGAATGCCCTCATGATCGTTTAGTTCTCCCTCTGAAAATCATCATTGTTAATTCTTTGGATTATTGTGAATTTAGTTAATTTTCTATTGATGAACGTTTGGATGACTTCAAGTTTTTTGCAATTATAAACAACATTATAATGTATAATCATATATTTATGACATATTGAATACACACACACAAACACATCTACTTCTGTATATATGTGGGGATACTTCTATAAAATAGATTCCCAGTTATGGAAAGGCTTTAAATGTTTTATTTTAATAGGTAATAGCTAAACTGCCACTTCTTAATATTGTATCAATATAAGTTGCCACCAACTAGTAATGTGTAAAAGATGAACTGCTTCTCCATACTTCTAACACAATGACATTGCCAATATTGTAATCCTCCAGCTGTCTAATTGTTTAACTTGTATTACTTCATTACCAGGAATGAAGATCTTTTCATATGTTTATTAATAACTTGTGTTCCTTATTTATGAATTATTTCTTCATGAAATTTGTCCATTTATCTATTGTGGTGTGTCTTTTTCTTATTAATTTTTTTTTTGAGAGGGAGAGAGAGCTGGGGTGGGGGTGGGGGCAGAGGGAGAGAAAGAGTCAAGCAGGCAGCCAATGTGCAGCCCAACGTGGGGCTTGATCTCAGGACCCTGAGATCACAGCTTGAGCCAAAACCAAGAGTTGGAACCTTAACTGAGTCACCCAGGCACCACTTCTTATTAATTTTTAACTATAAGGCATGTAAGGGATAATGGCCTTTGATTATCAGTAGATAGTTTAACAATTTAGTCACTTCTCTTTTGATTTTATACTGAATTTTTCAGTGCAAATTTTTTTGCTATATAAGGTGGTATTGTATAGTATAGATAGTTACTCAGAGTGAAGCTGGGGTCTAAAATCAAATTGACTGGGTCCACAATTCCAACTTTATCACTTATTTACTCTTACTTAACCTCCCTCTGCCTCAGTTTCCAAACCTATGAAAATGTGTAGTAATAAAATATGCATCCCTCATTGGGTTTGGGTATTAAATGAGTAAAAGAACATTTAAAGAGCTCATAACAGTGCCAAGCACTTAGAAAATTTTCCATAAATTTTGCTAACTTTAATTATTGTCCATCATTATCCAAATTTCTTTTATGGGTCTTAGGTTTCATGTCAGTTCACAATTAGGAAGACTTACCCACCCAAATATTATTTAAAAACAGAAAACCATGCTTCTTTCTATTGCTTTTATACTTTCTTATTTGGTTTTGGGGGGGGGGGGTTGGCTTTTTTTTTTTTTTTTTTTTTTTGGCTTCTTTTGGCTTTTTTTTTCTTTCTTGCATATACATACATTTAACTCTGTAGTCAATCTAGAATTTATACCAGTGAATGGGGGCTCATTATTTTCCAAATAACTGTAAAATTTCCCCAGCACTATTTTTTTTCTAAATAATCCACTTTATCTCATAGATCTGAAATGCCACGTTCATCATGTAACTTTCCATATATCGTAAAATTTACCTTCAGAGTACCTCAGAATCACATTATCATAACACATTTTACTATTTGCCAAGGCAAGTCCTATTAATATTTCCTCTGGTTTAGAATTTCCTTTTCTTCTTACATGTAGTTTCTTTCAGATAATCATTAGCCAGACTCTCAAATTTCAGAAAAAGTCTGTTGATAATTTGGCATTCCAATGTTTATAGACTGATTTAGAGAGAATTTACATTTTTATCATATTGATTGGCTGGTTCTATCTAAAGTCAGTTTCTTCCAGTTTTTCAAAAACCTTGTTTTTTTCTAATCATTTCAATCGAGTATAAAATGGCACATCTTTAATGTAAGGATTCTAGATCACTTTTACTCTCCCTCTACTTGTACATATTACACCTCCTTCTCAGTCTTGTTAATATTTCTAATGTTTTCTCTCAATATTATATATAATTTTTAATAATTAAGATTAATCTTTAAAATGTAATTTTATGTTTTATTTTTGTAACCAGATTTAAGTTCATAACTGCTTTCCAAATATAGAGAGTAGAATTCCTTTAACTGCCTGTTATCAATTTTTTTATGACTTTAGTTTTGTAGCAGCTTTAGGGGTACCCCAAGCTGAATGAGAAGAACAGGGAGTTCCCATGTACCCGGACCCCACACACTCACAGCCTTCCCCACTATAGACATCCCCTACCAGAGAGGTACATTTGTTACAGTCCGTGAACCTACATCAACACATCATCACCCAAAGTCCATTGTTTATATCAGGGTTCAATCTTCCCATATATTCTACATGTTTTGACAAACATATAATGACATGTTTCTATCATTATAGTGTCATATAGAATAGATTCACTGCCCTAAGAATCCTCTGTACTCTGACTATCCATCCCTCCCTACCTGTACGAAACCCCAACACCCACTGATCTTTATACCATCTCCATATTTTTGCCTTTTCTAGAGTGTCATATAGTTGAAATCATATAGTATGTAGCCTTTTGAGATTGGATTTTCTTTTTCACTTAGTCATATGCATTTAAAGTTCCTCCATGTCTTTTCATGGCATGGTAACTCATTTTTTCTTAGTGCTGAGACATATCCCATCATCTGGATGTACCGCAGTTTGTTTTACATTTTACCTACTAAAGGACATATTAGTTGCTTTCAAGTTTGGCAATCTAAATAAAGCTTCTATGAATATCTCCTATGAACATGCTTTTGTGTGAACAGAAGTTTTCAACTCCCTTCGGTAAATGCCAAGGAATATGAATACTGGATTATAAGGTAAAGGTATGTTTAGTCTTGTAAGAAATTGCTAAACTACTGGCAATGTCTGAGACTTCCTATTGTTTCACTTCCTTGTCAGTGTTTGGTGGTGTTAGTGTTCTGGATTTTGGCCACTCTAATCTATGTTTAGTGTTAGCTCACTGTTATTTTCACTTGAAATTCCCTATAACGTGGAGCACCTTTTCATGAGGTTATTTTGTCATCTGTGTATCTTCTTTGGTAAAATATTTAATTCAGTTTTTTTTATTGTTGAATTTCAAGGATTATTTGGATATTTTAGTTAATAGTCCTTTACTAGTTGTTTTTTGTTGTTGTTGTTGTTGTTTTTACCAGTTTTACCAGGTTTTTTTTTGTTTTTTACCAGTTTTACCAGTTTATGTTTTTGCAAATATTTGCTCCCTGTCTGTAGCTTGTATTCTCCCTTCCTTAATAGTGTCTTCTACAAAGCATAAGTTTTTAATTTTGAGGAAGACCAGTTTATCAATCATTTCTTTCATAAATCATGCCTTTGGTTTTGAATCTCAAAGTCATCACCACACTCAAATCACCTATACTCTCTCCTATGTTATCTTCTAAGAGTTCCATAGTTTTGCACTTTACATTCTGGTCTATGGTCCATTTCATTTTTGTGAAGGGTATAAGGTCGATGTCAAGATTCTTTCTTTTCTTTCCTTTCTCCCCCCCCCCCACTTTTTGGCATATGATGTCCACTTCTTCTAGTACCATTTGCTGAAAATAATATATTTTTCTCCACTGTGTTGCCTTTGCTCCTTTGTCAAATGTCAGTTGGCTGTATTTGCATGAGTCTATGCCTGGGCTCTTTATTCTGTTCTATTCATCTATCTGTCTATTCTTCTGTTATCAGTTTTTTATTTTATTGCATTTTGTCCAAGATTGTAGTCTAGGCACACCTAGGTGGCTCAGTGGATTAGGTGTCTGCCTTCAACTTAGGTCATGATCCCAGGGTGTTGGGATTGAGCCCCAAATCAGGCTCCTTGCTCAGCAGGAGGCCTGCTTCTCCTCTCCTGCGTCCCCAGCTTGTGCATGTTTGCGCTCTCTCTCTCTCTCTCTCTCTCTCTCTGTGCATGTCAAATGAATGGGTGATATCTTAGAAAAAAAAAAAGATTGTGGTCTATAAAATACCATGAATTATTTTTAGGGATTTGTATTAAAGCCTAGAACATAATCATTTTTTGTAAATATTTTAAATAACCTTTTAAAGGTGTCTTTTCTAATTTGAGGGCTCAGAATTTGACCAGTAAGTCCCACTCCATTTTTTTAATTCTTATTTTCTTCTCTAGGTGACTTATCATTACAAATTTACTAAAAATTTCCATTACTGTCATAGAAGTATCATTTTATTTTTGTGATTCTTTGCACTTTTTATTTACATAATTTAGAAATACGTTAAGAACTTAAAAGCTGAAGATTATTATATCTTCATAACCAATTGTTTCTTTAAGGATTATAGAGTGGCTCTCTATTCCTATTAACACCTTTTTGCTCTACCACCTAGTTTGACTGATATTAATTTGGCCTTTCCAACTTCCCTTGCATTAGTGTTTGTGTTAATATTTGTCTTGTATAGATTTTCAAGCTTTTTATGACATTTTGTTTTTTATATGCTATGCAATAGATATAAAATGAACATAGTGGGATTATATATTTTTAAACAACTCATTAAGATATTTTTAGTTACTCTTAACATTTTATGTGTTCTAGTTAACATTTTTTATTTGGAGAGGGAAGTAATGTTTTGTTCTTTCTTCCCTTCCTTGGACCAATCAATACTCTCCACTGCTTTTACTTTTTTTTTAATATTTATTTATTTATTTGAGAGAGAGAGAGAGAGAGCACACAAGCAGGGAGAGAGGCAGAGAAAGAGAATTTCAAGCAGACTTTGCACTAAGCACAGAGCTCCACACAGAGCTCAATCTCTCCACCCTGAGACCATGACCTGAGCCAAAACCAAGAGTCATTCACCTAACTGACTACACCACCCAGACACCCCTCCATCCCTTTTTCTTCTGCTCACTGGTTAGAAGTAATCATTTTACTTTGCTGCTTCCAATGGATATCCTTCATTTTTTAACATAAACACTTGAATTTTCATTGGTGTTACTATCCTCCTCCTGAACCGTACAAGGACTTTAGAATTCATCTTCATGTGTTTAATGTCTAATATTCTTATTCAAGTTTTTTTAAACACTCCAAATTAGTTATCATTATTAATTTTTTAGTAAATAGAGTACCTACATGATCAGGAATTTCTTTGCTTACCATTCATCTTTACAACTGAATATTTTCCATGTTCAAATTCTTCCTTTCTGATGTATTTGATTTTTTCTTTTGTTTTGTTTTGTTTGAATAAGAAACTATATTTTCAACAGAACAACAAACATACAATATGCAGGCTTTCTCATTTTCTACTACTTGGAAGCTGTTCAGTGCAGCAGCTGTTCAGTGTAGCTCCCCAAGCAGAGGACCCAAATTCAAATCGGGGCTCTACCACTAGCCACCTTGACCTTGAGCAAGTTCCTTCCTCTGGCTCTGTGCACCAGTTTCTTCCACTGTAAAATGAGATAATAGCATCAGTTAGGTGCATTTGTTCCTAGCACCTAGGAACATGATCCTCCCTACAGATCATGAAGAAATGTGCTGTTCACCTTGATGGTATCATCTATATTTGAGAACAGGACATCCAGATCTCCCTGGGGCCGCTGCTGCAGGGGGCCCCTGATGTCTGAGGGGCAGAGCCCAAGCATGTACAGGTAAGATATCTCCAAGTCAATGAGTACCCTGATAGCCCACCTTTGATGGAACAACGATCTTTGCTAAGAGACCGAACCTTCCCCATCCAGACTCCCTGTCCCGGAGGATAGCTCATCAGTCCCGTGTTCACCCATGTCAGCAGGTTATGCAGAAGAGATGCTGGCACTCACACACAGAGCTCAGCTACCCCAGGATGATTCCACTGGGTGGGCCCAGATGTCTACTTTTTTTTTTTTTTTTTTTTAAAGGACAGTTAATTCTAGTAAGAAGAATCCTCCTTCTCTTTTCCAACTTTTAGAGGTTTTTTTTTGTTTGTTTGTTTGGTTGGTTGGTTTTTTTTTTTGTTGTTGTTGTTTTTTTTTTTGACAGGCAGAGATCACAAGTACGTGGAGATGCAGGCAGAGAGAGAAGAGGAAGCAGGCTCTCTGCTAAGCAGAGAGCCCAATGCGGGGCTCGATCCCAGGACCCTGGGATCATGACCTGAGCTGAAGGCAGAGGCTTTAACCCACTGAGCCACCCAGGTGCCCCCAGATGTCTACTTTTAAAGAACTTTAAAACAACAACAACACTTTTTCATGTGTCTGTTGGCCATCTGGATGTCTTCTTTGCAACAGCCCTGGTTTAATTAGAGTATACAAGAAAGCAAGTCAATCATTTTCAGAGGAAGTAAAATGAAAAAAGTACTACAAAAGAGGTGAATAGTACTGATTCACAAAAGACAAAGAAAATCCAAAGAACAAATTTATCTTCTGTGGAGGTGGCAGTTGAGAAAAGGCTTAATCAATGAGTAGGTTTTTGACTGAAGAGGGGGAAGGAGTAATAGGAATTAATCAGAAGAGGGAATGCACAGGGCATATACAGAAACCAGGCATTCAGAAGTCACTTAAAGTCATTAAAAAGGATAAGGAGCTATAAGATTAAAAAATAGCATGAATGTGGCAGTAGAAGGCCTTCAAGCCAAGCTAAAGAACGTAGATAAATACTTAATCTGGAAAGTTACAGGGAGCAGCAGGGCGCTCAACTGGCTATTTATTTGGGGAAGACCAATTCGATTCTAGAGGCACGAAGAATCCAAGAAAGAAGAGAGGGAAGGATAAATACCATGTCAAAGGTTATCCAAACTGTATCATTGAGAAATAATAAGAACCTGAACCATAAAATGTCAGCCTTGGGATAGGAAAGGGATAGAAAGGGGAAAGCCAATTAAAAGAGCTATTGCAGGCATTAAACTTCTATAGGAACCTTCTGTTCTTTCAGTCCTTGTAGGTCCCACCCACATGCCTGGAGTCTGGGCATTCCATCTTATATAATGTTGAATAACTGCGTTGCTGTGGTTTTTGTCAGATGAACTGGTGTCTCACACCATCAGCCCTGACTCTGGAAGGGAAACAGGACTCGTTTGGGAGGTTTATGCATCTCGTACTCATTTAAATACAGTATGTATAAATCTCCACAGGTGTAAATCTGACCTTTACTAAAAGATACCAGGCATCTGATTAATCCAACTTTCTGTGCCTGTTTTAGTCAGGAGACTTCCTAAGCAGGAGTCACCTGCTGGAAGATTTCAATAAGATTCAGAGATTGGATGCTTTCCATGATCACAGTAAGTTCCTTCTTCTCAGAGTCATTAACACTCGACCACAGGGTGCTAATCAGGACATCTCACTTGCCCTCCCTGCAGGTGAGCAGAGGGTGATGCCAGAATAATTTTCAAACCAAATAGGATCTTTCTGCTTGGGATTATACAATAGCGATAAAGGAGGCCCTCGTTTCACTTGAGCTCTGTAATAAGTTTTCTGAAAATATTTTCAAAGTAATTGTGACAAATCATCCAAAAGAAATCCCTGCCTATCACTGAAAATGGCTCAGAGAGGTTTGGTTTTCTTTCTTTTTTTTTTTTTTAATTTAATATTACTTCCACAGTAAACCTTTAACCTAAATGACTGAGATAAATTAAAGAGGCAGATGTAGCCTTAGTCTAGTCAAATGTATTTAGCCTATATATTTCATAGGTAATCGAATTTTTTTTTTTAGATTTTATTTATTTGTCAGAAAGAAAAATCACAAGTAAGCAGAGAGACAGGCAGAGAGAGGGGGGGAAGCAGGTTCCCCACCAAGCAGAGAGCCCAATGCAGGACTCATTCCCAGGACCCTGAGACCATGGCCCGAAGCAAAGGCAGAAGTTCAACCCACTAAGCCACCCAGGCGCCCCAATAATAGAATATTCATAACATTACATATTAAATTTTGATCATATAGTGGCTATTACTTCCTAAGGGAAAACCATGCTTTTTACTCTTAAGAATATTTAATTTGATTAGTTTCAGTGCATATACATATACACAAACACACACACACACACACACACACATACATATAATAGCACATACATGTATGTAAAATAGCATACACATACTAGCATATATATATATATATATGCTATAAGCTGTTTTATAACTATTTTTCCCTAGATACTGTAATAAACCTCTAATCAAAATTCTTCCACACACCAAACCAAGTAACAATGCTTCTAGAAGGAAAGGTATCTAGGCTCCACATCTCAAAAAAGATATGAACACTTGAAGATTCAAAGTATAGACACAGAAAAAATAAAGTATTAAAAGAAAACCAATGAATCATTTAAAAACCAGATTAATTCTAACCTGAAGAGAAAACTGAGCACCATCCCATCATAAACCAAAAATAAGAAAAGAATAAACTGGACTTGATCAAAATAAACAACTTCCGTGCATTCAAATACACCTTAAATGGAGCAAAAAGGCAACCCACTGAATGGGGTATCCAGAGCGCAGGCAGAAATGCCAAATACTGAACCACGGAACTTCTGTTTCTTCACAATACTGGTATTTCTCTTACATCAAAAGTTTCCCAGATGCAAATAAAGTATAATCTAAGGAGTCTGCATTTTACCATCACTACTGTAATTTCAACTTCTCATGAAGAATAGACAAAAGAGCTGTGGCACCCACAACTCAGCCTGCAATTCACAGTAGTCAACGAAGAAGGTGATGGGGCAAGAATGTGCAGTAACAGTGCAGCTAGAGTAGGAAAATGAAGGTCAGTCCTAGGGAGCAAATCCAAGATGGAAATGCTCCATCAGTTCAGCATCGAGAGCCATACACTCATTTTCTTGAATTTCAACAAGAAATCTAATTTTGTTACTATAAGTCTCAAGCTCTTAAACCAGCTTTTCCTACTGAAACTACTATTTATGTTAAATGTCAGTTTTCCTGTATAAATCTCAGCTGCTTCATGACCATTCTTAGTACGGGCTCTTGCTCTCAAGGAAAGAATCACCCGACAGTTAAAAACAAATTTAATACCACCCCTCAGTTTGTTTTGTGAGATTAAGAGTCACTTATGGTTTGTCTCCCTCCCAATCCCATCTTCTTTCATTTATTCTTCTCGTACCCACTTAAGCCCCCATGTTGCATCACCACTTCCTCATATCAGGGGAGGGTATGTGTTTTGGTGAGTGCTGTGAAGTGTGTAAACCTGGTGATTCACAGACCTGTACCCCTGGGGATAAAAATATATGTTTATAAAAAATAAAAAATTATATTAAAAATCTTTAAAAAAAAACAAATTTAAAAGCAACAAAACAACAACAACAACAAAAACTATAGCTTTTTTGAAATGATCAAAGAAGTTCTCCATCTGTAATATACACTTCTTAACATTCCCTCTTGCCATCTCTTCTCTAAATTTTACTCATTCACCGCAGGGTCTCTGTTTCCCATTTCTACAAACTCCTAATATCCCTCAAGCCCTCACCCCAGAAGACTCTCCTTCCATTTACTCTATTTATTCCATTGTCTTCTGCCAGTAACTGTACCTTTCCCCAGGGGAAATCCAGCTACACTGCCAGACTTCTCCAGGGTTTGTTTGTTTGTTTGTTTGTTTGTTTCTCTGAGCCCATCACTTCCATTAAACAATTACCAGTCTACCACTGAATGTATCTGAGTAACAAAGGTTCTTTCCTCCTGGAGAAGTAATAAGAAAGAACAGCTTATAGCCATTTATCTTCAGTACTGTAACTAGCATGTTTCTTATGCCAGAACAGATTGCCCCTGTATAACATTCTTGGAAAGATCAAGTTACAGAAGCTTAGTGGTGGTCAGGGCTTCAGGAAGGGGTGGGAGTGGGAGGGAAGCTGGTGTGGCTCTAAAAGAGTGGCTGGTGTGGCTTTAGAAGAGCAACATCAGGGGGCATCAGGTGGCTCAGTCAGTTAAGCTTCCAGCTCTTAGTTCTGACTCAGGTCATGACCTCAGGGTCGTGAGACTACGCCCCGCATCTGCTTAAGACTCTCTCTCCCTCCCTCCCCCCTCTCTCCCACCTTTCCCCTACAATCTCTCTTTCTCTCTCTCTCAAATAATAAATAAATGAATCTTTTTCTTTTAATTATTTACAAAGGCAACATCAGTGTTTAACATAACCTTAGCTAAACATAAACAATGTTTCATAATAAAAGGTCTGAAACAGTTTTTAAGTGAATGTGATGGGACATGAACTATCCTTGTTTTGGGTCTTCAGATCATTTAACACATAGGAGTAAGGCAGCCTTAACATTCAGCACATATGTGTGATTGCATTCTTACCATGAAGGTGCCTGGCGTGCTGTGGAATCCAGTTAGCCCTGACAACAATGCTGAGAGATGGCATTTCAGCTCCATTTACCACTAAGAAAAGTAGGACAAAAAAGATGTATAACCTGCTCACAGCCCCATCTCACAGGCAGAATCTGAACTCCAGTCCCTCAGTGACAACTCCTGGCTACTCATCATTAGTACTAAGCAATCTACTGTCTCTTAGAACTCACTTTGACCACAGTAATGAGGAGATGCCCAGGGAAACCACATTGTTCAGATATTTCTCAAATGTTCTCAACTTCTCCTGCTAAGGCCCCTCAGCTGTAAAGAGTACAGATAAGTTAACTCTGCAGGAGTTATCTGGGCAAAACTGAGCAGAATCATGAACTACTTTGTTTGAAGAGGTAGAAGATCTTTCTGGGAACTGTTGGATCAACTACAACCCCACTCATTTGACTCCTTGGACCAATTGTGGGAGAAGGGGACCATGACTGCACTATCTGATCAGCCAGGTCCTGACCTGCCCCCACTTGTCCCAGACTAGGAACTAAGCAGTCAACTCCCTACCATTCCTGTGCTAAAACATCAAGACATTTGTTCTTGAGACAGCCTAAAATTGGAAAAAAAGAGGTTGGTAGAGAATCAGAGACAGATCTTTAGTAAAACAGATATGACACTGCCAGTCACCCACTGGCAAGAATGCTCCTATATTTAGCATCACTAAACATCAGTTACCTTATTAGACAAATGAGAAAAATAACACTGACCTCACAAGATGGTAGCAACGATGATCTCAAATGAGGCATAAAGCATATATGGCAAAGCACTGGGCACATGATAACTGCTAGATAAATGAAGGCCATTATGGTTATTACCATTGTATCCAATCCAGTGCAACACCAAACTTTCTGTGATTATGGATGTATTCTGTATCTGCACAACCTGATGTGGTAGTCACTAGCCACATGTAGGTACACTTGAAATGTGGCTACTGTGACTGAGGACTAAATTTTTGAATTTAGCTACCTGGAGTTTGTGGTTACAATATGGGACAGCACAGGTATAACCCTCAGCCAGTAGCCAGGCCAGCTGGTCCCAAATACATAAAACAAAAACTGCAGTTACCAACCAAAATGATCAGACTGGCATCACTAAGGAAGTAAGAAAAATATCATCTTCTTTAATAGAAATTTAATTTTACAACAATAGCAAAGAATCACTGCTTTCTTAAGAACCTACTACAGAGAAGTAAGATGGCAGAGGAGTAGGAGACCTAAATTTCATCTGGTCCCAGGAGTTCAGCTAGATCGTTATCAAACCATTCTGAACATCAAACTGAACAGGAGATGGAAGAGAAGAGCAGCAATTCTAGGAACAGAAAATCAACAACTTTCCAGAATCTAGGACATGCGGAGAAGTGAATCTGAAGTGGCGGGAAGACAGACTGCAGGGAGAGGGACCAGCAAGCAGTAGAGCAGCGGAGGACAAAAGCAGAGCTTTTAGAAGTCTGCTCGACTGAGGGAAGTCTCTCCAGAGGCTAAGTGGGGGGGTGGAGCACTCACAGGGACAGTGTGGTCTCAGGACCTGCAGGGACACAAAAAGACCAGGAGTGCCTGAGTGCAGCAGAGCTCCCAGGTTTGGGAGCAGGGAAGCTGGCTACAGAGACAGAGCCGAGGAGTGAGCTTTCATCTCAGGGTTATCTTAAACTTTGATCTGAGGCACAGTTGGACCACTGCTTTTCGAGCAAGGACCCCACATGCGGCAATCCAGGAAGACTCACCTTCCTGCTCCAGGAGGAGCAGCGCAGCAGGAATCAGCTGGGTTTGGAGACTCTAGGCAGGGCTGTGTGCCAGAGACAGAAATGCTTGGTCACAGGCTGTGTGAGCACGGAGTACAGCCAGAGACCAGGGAGATGGGAGGCACCGAGCGCTTTTCTCTGAGGACACACTGAGGAGTGAGGCCCTGAGCTCTCAACTCCTACACAGCTGGAGATTGGGAGGCCACCATTTTCATTCCCATCCTCCAAAGCTGTACAGAAAACATTCAGGGAACAAAAGCTCCCGAGAGCAAATCTGAACAGATTACTTAGCCTGGCCCCTGGCAGGTGGTATAATTCTGCCTCAGGCAGACTTTTGAGAATCACTGCAACTGGCCCCTCCTGAGAAGATCAGCAAGAACATTCAGCCAAGACCAAGTTCACTGATCTATGAGAACTGCAGAACTCCAGAGCTATGAGAAAGCAACAAATAGAATCCATGGCTTTTCCCCATGATCTTTTAGTCCTTCAAATTTACATTTTATTTTATTTTTTCTTATTCTATTTTTAAATTTTTCCTCTTTCCTATTTTAACGATTTTTAACTATTTTATGTTATCAATACCTTTTTAAAAATCTTTAATTTTCATTGTTATAGTCATATTTTATCCCTTCATTGTATTTAATCTTATTTTTGTATACATGTAGGGTTTGGTTGTTTTTTTTTTTTTTTTCATTAAAATTTTGGGATACAGTTTCTTGTAATACATCAAAATATACTCTAAATATAGATCATGGCTTTGTCCTGAGCACATTCTTTCCTCTTTTTTTTTTCTTTGTTCAACCAACTTATCATTCCCTTTTTTAGAATCTTTTTTAATTTTCATCTTTACAGTCATATTACATCCCTTCGTTATGTTTACCCTTATTTTTGTATATACATAAGTTTTTCTTTCTTCAAAATTTTGGGAGGTAGTTTCTTCTAACAGACCAAAATATACCCAAAATCAAATGTGTGGCTCTGTTCTATTCACCAGTCAAATATATATTTTTTCTCCCCCCCCCCCCATTACTTCTCCCCCTGGTTTTGGGTCTCTCCTGATTTGGTTAGTGTATATTTTTCTGGAGTCATTGTTACCCTTTTAGTATTTTGTTTTCTCATTCATCTATTCTCATCTGGATAAAATGACAAGGCAGAGAACTCACCACACCAAAAAAAAAGAGGCAGTACCAATAGCTAGGGACCTAATCAATACAGACATTAGTAATATGTCAGAACTAGAGTTCAGAATGATGATTATCACGGTGCTACCAGGGCTCAAAAAAAAAAAAAAAAATTGACAAAGCATAGCATCCTTTCTTGATCAAAACTCTTCACAGTGTAGGAATAGAGGATATATACCTCAATATCATCAAAGTCATCTATAAAAAACCCATAGCAAATATCATTCTCAGTGGGGAAAAAAATGAAAGCTTTTCCCCCAAGGTCAGAAACACAGCAAGAATGTCTACTATCACCGCGGCTATTCAACATAGTACTAGAAGTTCTAGCCTCAGCAATCAGACAACAAAAAGAAATAAAAGGCATCTGAATCAGCAAAGAAAAAGTCAAACTCTCACTCTTTGCAGATAATATGATACTTTATGTGGAAAACCCAAAAGACTCCATTCCAAAGCTGCTAGAACATTTACAGGAATTCAGTGAAGTGTCAGGATATAAAATCAATGCACAGAAGTCAGCTGCATTTCTATACACCAACAACAGACAGAAGAAAGAGAAATTAAGGAGTTGATATTATTTATAATTGCACCTAAAACTATCAAATACCTAAGAATAAACCTAACCAAATAGGAGAAGAATCTGTACTCAGAAAACTATAAAGAGCTCATGAAAGAAATTGAGGAAGACACAAAGAAATGGAAAAATGTTCCATGCTCATGGATTGGAAGAACAAATATGAAAATGCCTATGCTACCTAAAGCATCTACACATTTAATGCAATCCCATCAAAATACCATCAATTTCTTTCAAAGAAATGGAACAAATAATCCTAAAATTTGTATGGAACCAGAAAAGACCTTGAAGAACCAGGGGAATGTTGAAAAAGAAAGCCAAATTTGGTGGCATCACAATTCCAGACTTCAAGCTCTATTACAAAGCTGTCATCATCAAGACAGTATTGTACTCGCACAAAAACAGACACGGAGATCAATGGAACAGAATAGAGAGCCCAGAAATGGACCATCAACTCTATGGTCAACTCATCTTTGACAAAGCAGAAAAGAATGTCCAATGGGGAAAAAAAGAAAAAGGCAGTCTCTTTAACAAATGGTGTTGGGAAAATTGGATAGCCACATGCAGAATGAAACTGGACCATTTCCTTTATACCACATACAAAAGTAGACTCAAAATGGATCAAAGACCTCAGTGTGAGAAAGGAATTCATCAAAATCCTTGAGGAAAACACAGGCAGCAACCTCTTCGACCTTAGCTGCAGCAACTTCTTCTTCCTAGAAACATCACCAAAGGCAAGGGAAGCAAGGGCAAAAATGAACTATTGAAACTTCATCAAGATCAAAAGCTTTTGCACAGCAAAGGAAACAGTTAACAAAACCAAAAGACAATTAACAGAATGGGAGAAGATATTGGCAAACGGCATATCAGATAAAGGGCTAGTATCCAAAATCTATAAAGAACTTATCTAACTCAACACCCAAAGAGCAAATAATCTAATCAATAAATGGGCAGAAAAAATGAACAGACATTTCTGCAAAGAAGACATCCAAATGGCCAGCAGACACATGAAAAAGTGTTCCAATTTTTCTGCTGAGTGATGTACTCAGCATCAGGGAAATACAAATCAAAATCACAATACCACCTCACATCAGTCAGAATAGCTAAAATTAACAAGTCAGGAAACAACAGATATTGGGGAGGATGCAGAGAAAGGGAAACCCTCCTACACTGTTGGTGGGAATGCAAGCTGGTGCAGCCACTCTAGAAAATAGCATGGAGATTCCTCAAAAAGTTGAAAATAGAACTGACCTACAACCCAGCAATCACACTACTGGGTATTTGCCCTAAAGATATAAATATAGTGATCCGAAAGGGCACGTGCACCCGAATGTTCATAGCAGCAGTGTCCACAATAGCGCAACTATGGAAAGAGCCTAGATGTCCATCAACAGATGAATAGATAAAGAAGAGGTGAGATAGATAGATATATAGATATAGATATCTAGATATATATAGATATAATGGAATACTAGGCAGCCATCAAAAAAAATGAAATCTTACCATTTACAACAACATGGGTGGAACTAGAGGGTATTATGCTAAGTGAAATAAGTCATTCAGAGAAAGACAATTTCATATGATCTCTCTGATATGAGGAATTTGAGAGGCAGGGCAAGGGGTCATTGGGGCGAGGGACGGAGAAAAATGAAACGAGATGGGATCAGGAGGGAAACAAACCATAAGAGACTCTTAATCTCAGAAAACAAACTGAGGGTTGCTGGGTGGTGGGGAGGGTAGGGAGAGGGTGGTTGGGTTATGGACATTGGGGAGGGTATGTGCTATGGTGAGTGCTATGATATGTGTAAGCCTGATGATTCACAGATCTTTACCCCTGGGGCAAATAATACATTATACATTAATACAAAAATAAATTAAAATAAAGAACCTACTACATTTGTGGTAGGCTTAGAATTGGATTTAGAACACGCCACTCATATATTTTTTAAAAGCTTTAAAAAAGCAAAAAGGGAAATGTGGTATATTCAAGTATTATTTATTAAATGTTTACTCCTCCCTACCTCCTACTTCCATGGAGACAGTTTTCTTCTCTGTCCTAAATATTCTAACTTTGGTCATGGGATTTGCTTTGGCCAATAGAATGGGAACAGAGACCTTTCTGGGCATTGGATGTACCTGCTCAGCACTCTAATGTTTCTGACCACCACCAAATGAAGAATTTGTCCCAGGAAACTTCTGCCTCTCCAGTATGGTCCCAGAATAACTTTATAAAGAACAAACATGAACTTGACCTACAAGTCAAGCAGAGACACCCACAGACCCATGAGCAAGAAATAAACGGTTATTTTTGTAGGCTACTGTGACTTTGTAAGTATTTGCTAAACCATTATCTTAATAAAGATCTGGCTACTAATGAACCTAATAAGTACCAATGTTAGTGTGAAAGATGAAATATTGGTACTATGGGAGACGAAATAATCAGTTCAAGACCATGATCCAATGAGGATTCCATATGAGATGTTTAAAGCCACAAGTTCAGATAAATTCACAGATAAAGCAACCACAGTAAATCATTAAAGGAATGAGGGTATTGGAATATCAAGCTCTCAGACAGCTGAAGAAGACATCAGGATGGATGGCCAGAGTCTTCTCCACCCTAACTTTCGAGGTAGGTGCCCAAGATGATCCAGCCAGATCACCACCATCACCACTTTCCTGCCTCCATCAATGTTCTAATTCTAGTTTCCAAGGTTTTTTTTCCTAGACTTTTTACAGTTAGAATACTGATTATGCAGATTTTTTTCAAAACATCTCACCATATTTTCTAAATATATGAAGAACATCCACTGGAAAAACTTACAGGTAAGGTATGATTCCATTAGAAACATATTCTGCATTAAGCATATATCTCTTCCACTGAAAAGCACTTTTCCACTTTGCATAAGCAAAGAATTTGCTTTAAAAAAAAAAAGAAAAACAAAAACTTCTGTTCCCTTCGTAAATGTTTACCTACATTAAAACTCCTTCCAATCTGTCATGAGAGATGTATCCTCATGATGATATGCTAACTTGGGAACAGTGTTATTGGAAGACATGCCAGATCAAGATAATAAGCAAGCCTTATTTTAAGGATGGAAAGAGATGATAACACATAGCTCAAACCATCTAAAAAGTAAATTTGAGAAGGAAGAAATCATATGTGAAGTTCAACTGTGGAAGGCTGAACAAGTGGAGGTGAGTTTAGTTCCTTTGTGTAGACAGTCACTTTGACACATTCTGGAGCGTTTATGGTCAGTACCCTCATGCCGCATACCCTTGTGCACTGCCCAGGCCACAGGAGTCCCAGGTCACAACACTAGTCAGCTTCTGAGGGGCCTTTTCACATCCCCATAACTGCCTTCCCCAACACTTCATGCTGTCCTCTCAAATGTCCACGCTGTCTCCATCTCCTCAGCCCTCTCTCCTTCCAGGTCCTCGGCTGGGTGGGGGGGGGGGGAGCCAGTGCCCAAGTCATTCCAGCAGATGCTGCCCAGGAAGCCGACAAAGAAGATGTAGAGACCACTGCACTGAGGCCCATGGTGGGACCAGGTCCTGCTGTGCTCTGCACCAAAGCAGAAAGGAGCTTTCTTTCCCACACATGCAGTACATTCTGTCACATATGCCCCCAAACTGTGTCTCCTTGTAAACCTAAGATCTTAAAGCAATTTCTTCCAAGCAGCATTTTCAGATTTCACTCCCAGCCCATTTTTGCTTTGACAGTATGAGTGATGACAGTATGAAGTATGTCATGAAGACAGTATGAGTGATGACTCAGAGTGATGACTACCAGAAAAGTGATGACTACCAGTGATGACTACCAGAGAAGACAGTATGAGTGATGCTCAGAATTGCTCAGCCCCTCTGATGCCAGTCTGCCATCCTTGACCCCAACTTGAACTCCCCTACCCTCATGCCTTGAGATGGACATTCCTGCAGACAGATCACTGACAAATTCATCCTTCAACCATCAAATCTTGGATGGCCAAAAATGTCTGAACCGTAGCATGAACACAATTTAGGGTCTCATACGCTATGGAACCCCTGCTACCTTGGCACTTGAAGAAAATGATGGGAAATTAAGTGCCAATCTGTGGTTTGGGTTGTTAATTGGAAACCTTGTACAGATTATCACAATAAAATGTCAAATTATCAGAGTCCAGTTTACTTGAATGAGTACCCTCAGTGCTAAAAGCATCAAGTGGGGGCTTTCAGGCAAGATGGCTGACACTGTGTGTCCTAGACTCCACACATAGTGTGCTTAGCTACAAGAACATCACTTTAGAAGGAGATAGTTGGGCTTATAAGTAAAACAACAACAACAAAACAAAACCAAAAAATTTCCATCTGCAGATATACCAGAAACAGGAAGGGAACTCAGGACTCAAAGAAGTAGGAGTTACGGTTAGGGCCTGTGCATAAAGCTGAGAGCCAATGAAGAGTTGCCCCATCAGCAAAAACATGGTGAAGTACAGGTAAAAAAAAAATATGAAAGCACTCGACCTGTGCTGCTCTGTGGCTGGACAGGAGCCCCATTCAGATCATCAGTGCCCAAAGCCTGCCCACCACTATGGGTGGGCTGAACTTACACTCCCTCACTGTGAGGTGACAACACATCACTACTTTACGGTCCCCCAATTTGTGTCTGAATTTTACCCATCTCTGTTGTAAATACTGTCAAGATTCCTGGTATTTAAACCTGCAAAAGTAATAATGAATTGAGCCAGTATTTAATATTATTTATATTTTCATTTCATTTGACTCTTACTGAATTTGTAGAGTGAACATAACTTATAGATACTTCCTTTCCTATATGATTTCCCTTGGCTTTTGTCAAAAGAGGATTTTGTCTTATTTGCCTTTGTACTCCCTAGCACCTAGCACAGAACAAATGTTTGTTAAATGTCTGAATGAAGCAAAAAGATGAGGAAGACAATCTTCTTCACTTTTTCCTGGAATCAGGCTTGGAGAGCAGAACCATTTGAAGTAGAAAACTCCTCACATTTAGAGTCCATTTGTATCTATTTTAGCAAAGTTCATTTATCAAGAATGTTTGGGAAGGTGTCCATTTATATCCTCACCCCATATTCAACCCTGACTAATAGTCAATAAATCAGAATAAGATTACATTATATTGGCAAACTGTTTTAACACATTTTTAATCTCCTTTGATTCCAAAGGCCCTGTAGGATCTTGTTAGGCCTCAAGGTAACATACTATGAACACTACTTACATGGCTAAATGCTATAGAAAGAAAACAAACACATGAGGATTTGGGGTGTAGGAGAAGTTGTTTGTCATTTGGTATGGATTCTGGATAAAACTGCATTAACTGGGGCATCTGGCTGGTTGAGTCAGTAGAGCATGCAACTTCTGAACTCAAGCTTGTGAGTCTGAGCTCCATGTTAGGTATAGATCTTTTTTTTTTTTTTTTTTTTTTTTAAGGGAGAGAGAGTGAGCGAGCACAGGTAGACAGAGAGGCAGGCAGAGGGGGAAGCAGGCTCCCTGCCGAGCAAGGAGCCCGATGTGGGACTCGATCCCAGGACCCTGGGATCATGACCTGAGCCGAAGGCAGCTGCTTAACCAACTGAGCCACCCAGGCGCCCCAGGTATAGATCTTATAAAATAAGATCTTTAAGGGCACCTGGGTGGGCTCAGTTGGTTAAGCTTCTGCCTTCGGCTCAGGTCATGATTCCAGGGTCCTGGGATGGAGCTACACACAGGTCTCCCAGCTCAGCGAGGAGCCTGCTTCTCCCTCTTCTCCAGTACTCGTGCTCTCTCTCTCACTTGTTATCTTTTTCTCTCTCAAATAAATTAATTAAATACTTTAAAAATTATTTTTTCAAATAAAATCTTAAAAAGGGGGGGTAGCATTTACTATGGCTTTATATACTAGATTTAACCTCATTGCCATAAGAAGAAATCACCTCATAACAAAGGATGACCCATCACAGGAGGTAACTCTCCGCATTTCCAGTTGACAAGCCTGAGTCAATTCCCCACCTCTTCCATGAAGCCTACCCAGGTTCCCACCCGTATCCTTTCCTTGTTGTTCCAGAGTAGCACTGTGCTTCCCTCTTCTAGCACTCAGCATTTGGTAGAGATCTCTACGTTCCACTGAAAGTTTCTGGCCACAATACCAGAATTTTTTAACCTCTGCAATTTGTGCAGCCCTCAGCACACCCATTTCAGTGACTACTTCTCACACTGCCATCTTTTTCTGAGCATCGAAAACTCATTTTGCTTTCCATAGGTTTAATTTTTTTTTAAATATGTTATTTATTTATTTATTTGAAAGAGAGAGCATGACTGTGAAAGGGAAGAAAAGCAAAGGGAGAAGAACACAGAGAGCAAGAGAATCCCAAGCAGATTCCCCAATGAGTGCAGAGCCCAACACTGCTCACTTCATGACCTTGAGATCATGACTCATGTGGAAACCAAGAGAGCCAAATGAGCCACTCAACCAAATGAGCCACCCAGGGGTCCCTAGTTTTAAATTTCTTAAAGCTTTCATAGTAAGGGTAGAAAACAAGGATCTTATATTAAAGAAAATGAAGAGAACTTGAAGGAAATAAACAGACAAAGGAGGATAGAGAGCAAGACAGAGTCAACCAGACAGTAATTTCCCACAGTCTCCAAGGGCCCAAAGGAATATCCCAAAGTTGGCTCTGCCCTTTCCAACCTCTGAGCATCACCCTTTCTTCATAAAATGATGGTTCAGGTAGGTCAGGGGAAGTGCTAAGCAATTCTGTGTAAATGTGGCCCGGGTCTTCCCATCTCTACCCATCTCTCCATCCTGAGACTCAGAAGCCACATCAGTAAGTTCTTCATTAAGCACAGAAGCTCTCAGAGTCCAAGGGATTCTATTCCCACCACCAATGCCTTTTTCTTTTCCTTCTCTTGCCTTAGCCCCATCCATTAGGACCCCAGCTCCAGGAGACAGCAGCAAGGTCCCCAGTGCTTCGAATGGGCACAGGACTTAATAGTCTTTATTCTGCTTTCTCACAGCTGCTTTTCCTGTTGACTGTAAACACTCAGTTAAAGAGACATTTTCCAAGGACTTTGTTCCAGCTGGTGGTTTCCATAAGACGCTCCAGAGGACACATCAGCCCCGAGGGGAAAATGACCAAGCTGAGACTCAGAGGCATGGAAGCCCAAACTCAGCTGACTCATCCCGGGGCTCCTGGGGCTCAACTGTTCCACCCCCTCATGCCATCCTGCCTGATTTCCCCCTTCACACTCATGCCTTCCAACAGGAAGTGCTAGGACAGTAAGGAACCTGCTGCAGGGAAGAAAATCAGCCTCTGTCTTCAACTTTCAGAAACATTGAAGTGGTGTTTGAAGTGGTGTTCTGACTGGCAGTGCGCAGTCAGTGCCACACAGGGCGTGGGAACCAGACAGATGCAAGACACCCAGTCGCTGCAACACTGATCCATGTCTTGGTCCCTGTGCAGCACTGCTATTGGTGAGCTAGCCTCAGTGAGGAACTTGTCAGTTAATTATCCAGAATCAGTTTAGACTTCCATATAGCTCACCAGTATCTTTCCTGACTCCTGGAAGGCCCTGGTTAGCACGGATTTCCCACCCCCACCCCTACCCCTGGCACAGAGGTCATGTGGTTTATCATGGACAGGTTGGCTGCTTTCCTAGGCAACTTGAGAGACTTGAACAAGATCAGAATAAATTTTTCCGATACCCACTCGGAAACTCCAGCATAGCCCTCACCCAGATCTTTGATTTCATTTTGACAACCAAAAGGGATGATAGCATCTAGGGTATGGGGTCCTGTAGCAGGATGGCACTGTCACACAAAGGAGGAAACATGAAATGGTGTGTCTGAGGGAGTTAGAATCAATGGCACCAGATAGATGAGCTCTGATAAGTTCTATGAAAAGTCAAACATTTAATTGTAAAATGCATATACATAAAATAAACTTAAGAGCAATTCAATATAAATATTTCACCACCTAACAAAATCAGATTTACCAACATACCTTACCACAGCATAACTGTCTTGGCTAAAATAATTTTCAAGTAACATTTTACAACTATTTAACAAAAACAATTTTTTTTTTTTTAAAAGTACGATTGGTCTTCCCTCGCTTTTTTGGTATTAAAATGTTCTTCAGAATCTCTCTTATGATTTGCGAAGCTGCTTAATATAAGAATATTAACGCTCGGGGTGCCTGGGTGGCTCAGAGGGTTAAAGCCTCTGCCTTCGGCTCAGGTCATGATTGGGATCAAGCCCCGCATCAGGCTCTCTGCTCAGCAGGAAGCCTGCTTCCTCCTCTCTCTCTCTCTGCCTGCCTCTCTGCCTGCTTGTGATCTCTGTCTGTCAAATAAATAAATAAAATCTTTAAAAAAAAAAAAAAAAGAATATTAACCCTCTATGATATGTGCTAAAAATACTTCTCCCCATCATCTTTTCTTTTACCCTATCATGCTTTCAGTTTACAGAATATGAGTTTTTATTACTCAAATCAGTATTGTTTTCTCATTGAGTTGTTAGGCTGAGAAAGCTCTTCCTTATCTGGAGATCACATTTTCATCCAAGAGTTTGATAAATGTGTAGAATTTATTTTAATGAATAATGGGAAGATCCAGCTTGTCATCTAAAGAGTCTACCATTTTGGACCAAAACTAGAGCTATTTGAATCTGCTGCTCACCTCCTGTCAGCTGACTCCCCTTCTCCCCTTCTCTGGTGGGTGAGAAGTTTGCTTTCACTCAGGCTTTCCCATAATCAAACAGAGAATCATTTATCTCCGTCAGGCAAAATATAGATCCTTTTCACTTAGTAATCCAAGCATTTCTAGACATTCCTTTTCAGTTTTATTAACTTCATGTACGTTTTAAGTTACTATCATTCAACACCTTCCTTGGATGCTCAGAAATGAAAAGGTGTTTGCCTGTGCCTGTTTTCACATAATACATAACCAGCTACATAACAGTACCATCTTAACTGGTGGGTAACCTTGACAACCCCTCACTTTCTTATTCAGTTGCATCTTCCAAAGTCACACTTAGTAATTTCCTTGAATAAGCATCTACCAGGTACTGAGCTACAAATGAAATGAGAAACAAAGTGCAAATATGGCCACTTTTTTTTAACCCACAAAAAGGTTTCAATCAAGTTTACAAACAGATAAGTTACATTATTTTCCTACTGTAGTAAAAAATCTGTTACTGTTGTAACAGATGAGTCCAAAACCTTAAGGCTTAAAATAACACTAAATAAACATTTATTGTTCTTCACAGTTCCTACGGGCCAGGAATTCAGGAGCAGCTTGACTGGGTATTTCTGGCTCATGGTCCCTCTCTACATTGTAGTCAGGTGTTGGTTACAGCTGAAGTCATCTCAAAGCTTTCCTGGAAATGGAGACTCTACTTCCAAAGAGGCTAACTGGTATGGCTAACAAGCTCATGCTGGCTGTTGGTGGAAGGCCTTCATTCTTCTACATGGGAGGCTCTTCACAGAGCAATGTGAGTGTCCTCACAATATGGCGACTGGCTTCCCCCACAGAGAGCAACCCAAGAGAACATGTGATTCACTCTATGATCTCATCTCAGAAGTTATTCTCCTGCTTCTGTTAAATGTATGGGTCACACAGACCAGCCCTGATTCTAGGTGGCAGGACACACGGGTGTGACTACCAGGAGACAATAATCACCAAGAGCCATGCTCAATAGGAAGGGAGTAGTGGGACATTGGCTTTTCCTCCATTCCCTCATCTTTGCATCCTCCATTCCCTCATCATGGACCTGATCTTGCATGGTTTTGTTGAGATGGAGGAATACAGTACATCTGAAATATGGTCATAGCATCCGGCACACAGTAGATAGTTAACAATAATAATAACCACCACCAGCACATATCTGTTTATTGATTCAATGGCCATTATTGGTTTTATTTATTACTCACACATCCTGAAAAGGATAACTCAGTGCAAACATCAATCCTCTGAACTCAACTTTAAGCACCAAAAATTCTACAATTGATACACACAAAAGTGCATGCTTGGGTGAAACCATTTCTTGCTTTAATTACCTTTATGAAATCTGTTAGAAAAGGCAAGTGATACTAAATAAACAAGAGGCATTACTGACTGGCTAAAGAAATATCTAATAAATCTCAAGGCCAGAAAGTAAAAAAGTAAACTACCAGAAAACCAATATGGGGAACTAGGGAGTTAGAAACAAGTTATTCATCTTTCAGGAAATAAGTAGTTTTTCAGCTCTGCCTGTTTCTTCACTCTCCCCATATCCCTCTGTCCCCACTATACTTTCTCAGCTTCTTCAACTCAGGCATCCACAGAGATGACAATCTCTGAGTCCAATTCCAAGTGTCCAGGAAGAAGACTCTGACTCATTTATTTTGTCCATCCCTGACCCAGTTTTCTCTTATGGGAGAGTGAGGACAACAATTACATGATCTACTACCCACTCACCAGGATGTGAGGGCACAGACTGTCTTTTAAGAAGGAATTTGGAACTAAGATGAAATGATTGGTGGAAGAAATGACCAGCCTCTCTACTTCAGACACTTGGCAAAGAAAACCTCTGCAAAATGAACCACATATCCAAATCAGAATTGAAGAGCTTTAACTGAAATTGGTACATCTTCGAAGAAATAAGAATAAACCTATTTACTGTAGAGACAAACAACTGGAAGTTGTTTCTTGAAGTGTTGCAAACTCTCAGTTTGTGTTGTCAAACATAGTTGTGAGTAGCTGCATGTGGATTTTGGACCCTTGAAATGTGTTTAGTGTGATAAGAGATAAGAGATAAAATTTTTAAATTTTGTGATTTTAATGAATTTAAAATTGATAATTCAGTTCTGGAAATTTTTGTGAATATTTAGAACAATACAGTGTCTCTAGGAATCCGTTTTTCAACTGTTAACTTTATAAAATCTCAATATATATCCAATGAATATTTCCAGTGAGTAGTGTCCACATTAAGGTGTCTTGTGTAGGTAAAATATAGACCAGATTTTGAAAACTTAGTACAGAAAAGGAAAATTGCCTCATAAACAACTTGGTTTAGGCTTTGTTGCTCTTTCTCCAGATCCTTTAGGTATAGGGTTAGCTTGTGCATTTGGAATTTTTCTAATTTTTTGAGAGAGGTTTGGATGGCTATGTACTTCCCTCTAAGAACCACCTTTGCACTGACCCATAGGTTTTGAACCAATGTGTTTTCATTTCCATTGGTTTGCATGAATTGTTTAAGTACCTCTTTCATTTCCTAGTTGACCCATTCGTTCTTTAGCAGGATGCTTTTTAACCTTCAAGTGTTTGAATTCCTTCTAAATTTGTCCTTGTGGTGGTTGAAATCCAGTTTCAAAGCATTGTGGTCTGAAAATATGCAGGGAATAATCTCAGTCTTTTGGTATGAGCTGAGACCTGATTTGTGACCCAATATGTGATCTATTCTGGAGAAAGTTCCATATGCACTTGAGAAGAATAAGCATTCTGTTGTTTTAGGAAAGAATGTCTTGTATGTATCTACAAAATCCATCTGGTCAAACATGTCCCTCAAAGCTCTTGTTTCTTTCTTGATCTTCTGCTTAGATGATCCATCTATTGCTGTGGGTGGAGTGTTGAAGTCTCCAATTACTAATGTATTATTATCAATATGATTTTTTATTTTGGTTATTAGTTGGTTTATATAGTTGGCTGCTCCCATGTTGGGGGCATACATATTTACAACTGTTAGATTTTCTTGTTTGATAGACCGTTTAAGTATGATATAGTGTCCCTCCACATCTCTTACTACAGTCTTCAGTTTAAAATCTAATTTGCCTGATATAAGAATTGTTACCACAGCTTTCTTTTGAGGTCCACTGGAGTGGTAAATGGTTCTCCATCCCCTTCAACAGACATTTTTAAGTATTCACTATGTGTCAGTCACCCTACTAGATGCTGTGTGTATAAAAATAATACACATAAAAAGGATGGTAGGAAAAAGAAAAATGTCTTTATGAAGCACTCAATAATTTTTTTTTAAATCACCTTTACATCATTAAAAAAGGCAGCCTACGTGATTCGGTCAACTAAGCATCCAACTCTTGATTTCAGCTCAAGTCATGATCTCTGGGTCATGAGATTGAGCCCCATCTCAGGCTTCATACTCAATAGGAAGTCGACTGAAGATTCTCTCGCTCTCCCTCTGCTCCTCTCTATCTCTCAAAAATAAATCTTTTTTTTTAAAGGTGCATTTGAATAATGTTGCTTTTATTTTCCTCAAATATTCTATTAAATACTAAGTTGCAACTTAATCAGAGACTCTCAGATTCCACCTAACTCTTAAAACCTAACACAATTTCTATCAACAGAAATAAACATTCCCCCTACAAAAAGGTACTATGGATTTGACTCTATCTGGTTTTATTGATTGTGCCCTAATTAGGCATCTCATTTAAGTTCTTTCCAAGCTCATATGGGAGTTTCCTTTCATTTCTTTCTTAGCCCATGTGTTGGGTTTTTTTTCCTATTTTGAGGCTTTTCAGACCAAGTTAATCATGGGCACATTTCCAAAATGTATAAGAATTAGAAAAAGGAGTTGATTGCTTAATTCTTGCTTCAGAGTTGGAGCTTGCGTTAATTAGCTAAAGCCAGAGTCCTCAGTATGCTCTCCAGGGACCGTGATCCACTGATTAGCAATGACAAGACCATCTGGCCTTCCTGCTGCATACTGGAGAAAGTCTCTTTTGGCATAAAAATCAGGGATGCCTATAATTTAGAATGAGTCAAGTGCTGCCACCACTTCTCAAAGACATGGTGTCTGACTACAGTATGAGGCCTATCCCAAAAGAAGCTGTCTACAGCCATGGCCACAATGTCACCATCTTAAAACTCAGCCCTAACCCCTCCCTGCAGAGCCTCTTCTGACCTACTTCAGCTACTCTACTCCTCAACACTCCCCGTCTAATAGCATTTCTTCCTCCATCAATCACTGCACCAACGCTGACAAACCTTGATTCAAGACCTGTGTGTACTTTCTGGTGGTTTTTAAATAACTCTTCATTAAGGAGATGCCAACTGGAAACAATAAAGGTCACAGAACAGTCAGAGGGATGTGTCTGAGAAGCCAGGATTTGGCATATGGATAGACCCAATATGAACAGAACTAACTCTGTCCTGCTTGCTCTTCACACATGCAGCCTGGGACTGAAGAAGAAAGGAAGTACAGGGATGACAAACATGCCATGGGGAGAGATTTGTTAGATGCCCATTGGTCTATCTTGATGTAATCAGCAGCATGCCCTCACTGAAATGTTGAAGAAAGCCAGCACTCTTCGTTTACCCAAGCCAATGATTTCCAGTCAGTGCCTCCAGGGTAGGCTTATTCCAGGAAAACCAAATAACCATACGACCCTCAGTCATTAGACTGTGTGTCCAATTCAAGAACCAAAATAAATAGTCACAATAATGGAGCCTGAGGATCTCCAGGTCCAGGAGCGTAGTCCTTGTCCATCCCACTTATTACTGGAGGCCATCAGTAGACTAAGGACTGATGCCAATAAAAGACCAGTGAAAACTGGACTCCCCTGGGGGGAAAAATCCATTTGATAGCAAAGCTTCACAGACCATTCTTTCATGATCTTGTGGATGAGACTTTCAGTGCAGGCAGGCAAAACATTTAAATAACTGAATGGGTGAACATTGTATGCTGGCTTCATTCAATATCCACACTGGTAAATATACTGTATCGCTTATAATTTGCCTCAAATCTCACTTCAGATCTCAGAGTATTGCCCTTTCTGTATATTAACTTGAGTCTCACAAGTCTAACCAATTCCCAGTGAGTTAAGGAGGTTTTTTACACTGCCCAGATCTTCTTTTCTCACCTTTTTTTATTTTATTTTCAGTGTAACAGTATTCATTGTTTTTGTACCACACCCAGTGCTCTATGCAATCCATGCCCTCTCCAATACCCACCACCTGGTTCCCCCCAACCTCCCACCCCCTGCCCCTTCAAAACCCTCAGATTGTTTTTCAGAGTCCATAGTCTCTCATGGTTCACCTCCCCTTCCAATTTCCCTCAACTCCGTTCTCCTCTCCATCTCCCCTTGTCCTCCATGCTATTTGTTATGCTCCACAAATAAGTGAAACCATATGATAATTGACTCTCTCTGCTTGACTTATTTCACTCAGCATAATCTCTTCCAGTTCCGTCCATGTTGCTACAAAAGTTGACAAACTCTCTCTCTTCGCAGATGACATGATTCTTTATATGGAAAACCCAAAAGTCTCCACCCCCAAACTGCTAGAACTCTTACAGCAATTCAGCAACATGGCAGGATACAAAGTCAATGTACAGAAATCAGTGGCTTTCTTATACACTAACAATGAAAATACAGAAAGGGAAACTAGAGAATCAATTCCATTTACTATAGCACCAAGAACCATAAGATACCTGGGAATAAACCTAACCAAAGAGGCAAAGGATTTGTACTCGAGGAACTACAGAACACTCATGAAAGAAATTGAAGAAGACACAAAAAGATGGAAGACCATTCTATGCGCTTGGATCAGAAGAATAAACATTGTTAAAATGTCTATACTGCCTAGAGCAATCTATACTTTTAATGCCATTCCTATCAAAATTCCACCGGTATTTTTCAAAGAGCTGGAGCAAATAATCCAAAAATTTGTATGGAATCAGAAGAGACCCCGAATCACTAAGGAAATGTTGAAAAACAAAAATAAAACTGGGGGCATCACGTTACCTGGTTTCGAGCTTTACTACAAAGTTGCCCAGATTTCTTGCAGTTACTGGGCATTTTGTTGCTGAGTTGTTTTGACTGAGAGCTTTTGTGAAGGTAATGTTTTAATTTGGAGTCATACTTTTCTGTGGATAGTCTGCACAGGTTTGAGAAGCCTGCAAAATATCCACAGACTCTTCTCTTCGGGCTCTTTGTTAACTGAATGGTCTCAGAGGATCCAACAAAGACATTCTACACTGGTGTGGGTGAGAAGAGGCAAAAAGATACAAGAACCCTCTTTCGGATTAAATCTTGCCATTTGCGGGGCACCTGGGTGGCTCAGTGGGTTAAAGCCTCTGCCTTCAGCTCAGGTCATGGTCCTAGGGCCCTGGGATCGAGCCCCACATCGGGCTCTCTGCTCAGCAGGGAGCCTGCTTCCCCCTCTCTCTCTGCCTGCCTCTCTGCCTACTTGTGATCTCTCTCTCTCTGTCAAATAAATAAATAAAATCTTTAAAAAAAAAAAAAAGAAAGAAAGAAAGAAAGAAATCTTGCCATTTGCAATGATGTGGATGGAACTAGAGGGTATTATGCTGAGCAAAATAAGTCAACCGGAGAAAGACAACTATCATATGATCTCCCTGATATGAGGAAGTGGAGATGCAATGTGGGGGGCTTGGAGGATAGGAAAAGAATAAATGAAACAAGATGGGATTGGGAGGGAGACAAACCATAAGTGACTCTTAATGTCACAAAACAAACTGAGGGTGGCTGGGGGAGGAGGTTAGGGAGAGGGTGGTGAGGTTATGGACATTGGGGAGGGTATGTGCTATGGTGAGTGCCATGAAGTGTGTAAACCTGGCGATTCACGGACTTGTACCCCTGGGGCTAATAATACATGTTTATTAAAAAAATTAATAAAAAAGCACCCTCTTTCTGATGGGAAGAACTCTATACCTCATGTTAGAAACTACATCCCACCCACCTGGAAAAATCCCAGTCTTTCAGGAAACCAGCACTAAAATTCACATTGGCAGCCATACTTAACTGCTCTTGATTACAAAAACTGTAACAGGTTTAACTGTCATGCATCTGACAAAGTTCTATGCAAATTTGGATATTCTCTCAATGCCGTACATGTCATCTGTGATTTCTTACATTCAGTTTGGCAAGCTTCTACCATCTACAGAAACTCCTCTATGTACACTAGTATCTATTCTGCATATTATGTTCCTTCCTCAGGTCTTATGACTCTAAGAAAACAAAGGGAAGATGATTGCAGTGTTTTTTGTAGCTTCCCTCTTATAAGGAAACCCAAGGCTATGAATAAATATTTAGGCTGAATGAATTTAAAAAAAGGAGGAAATTGCTCTTTGGAGACAAACATCAATTCTTTCAACTTTCTTATGTGTCATTTAACAAATTACCCATTCCAAGGCACTAAATGGCTCTCAGCGGCCAGGCTGACTTAACAGCCATACAAATAACAACATTTTATTTATAGTTTACTAATGACATTTAATCATCTTGCCAATCCTTCATAATTGTGAGAACAATAAGCAGACAAAGCCAACTCTGCAAACAGGAAAACTAAGAGCCTGCCCACCCACAGGTCTCACAGGCCAACCTACAGTAATTCACCTCTCCTCCCTGAGATAAAATCCCATAAAGTCATTTAAAAAATATGTATTCTTTATGCCCCATCTAGCTTCTCCAGGTCAGTGAGCAATACATACCTACTGAGAGGGTTGGATTGACTTTAGCAGACACTAACTGATAGGAGAACTTGACCCTAAAGAATGGAGTACAGTGTAACTAGAAAAGAGCTAATGTTACTCAGTACCTCCTAAAACTCTCACACTTTTTTCTGTGTGATCTTAATGATTACAACAACCAAGTGAGAAATAAATTAGAATATGTCAAGAAAATTTAGGCTCTGAAAGGTTAAGTGTAATTTGCCTAAAGACACATAGTTAATACAGTGGACAACTGCATTTAACCTATCTTTTGAACAACGTTGAGACTTATTTGCTTCCAATCTACATATGAATTACCAAGAGAATACAGATAAACAATATGATGCAAGTTTTGGCTTCAGCAATGAAAAGTATAGTGCTTCTATCAAGGAAGCACAATTTTCAGATCGTGGGAGATTTCACCCTCTCACCCTGAGAATCAGCAGGTCCTATGATTCAGGCTGGAAAATACAATGCCGATAGGCATTACACAAAAGCTGTCCCAAATACTTGAATTACTCTGTTTTAAAAACATACCTTTTTTTTTAAGGCATGAGTTTGTTCTTCATGACTACAGAAGACAAACTAGAAAAACAGAATGACCTTCCTTACAATCCCTTGGAAGGCCAACAGATTGCAAATAAATATGCCAGGTAACAATTTAGGTATGAATCGTTGAGGACCTAGAACAATGATCATTTTGAGTCTACAACACAGCAGATGGATACATTTAAAAGAGATGCCATCAAAAAGTGATGACAGAGCAGAGGGCAGCCAGTCATGGAGGAGACCAATACCTGTGAGTCCAATACCTGCCCGGAAGCAGAATCACCAGCCACCCCGACAGCCACGTGCACTCTGCAGAGAACGTGCAGCTGTGTGTCTGACACAAGCAGTGGACCAGAGCAGAACTATAGTCCCACATGCAGTGGCAACCACACCTTTGGTTTAACACGGAGAGCTGGGAACCCCCAATGCAGCACCTTGCCCTTGGCGTTCCCTATTCCCAGGATGCTTATGTTCTAGCTGCTGGCACAGCTCACAGTTCTGCTTCATTCAGGCCTCTGCTTTAATGCACACCTTTCCTTGAGCACTCTCTCCTTATACACTCTCCATGTATTTGCATGATTTTTATAGCTGATTGAATTTACTATGTGACATTATAAAAAATATTTTGTCTCCCTCCCCCAAAATATTAGTTCCATAGTACATCATCAGTTTCAGAGGTAGTGTTCAATAATTTATCAGTCACATATATAACACCCAGTAATCATCACATCAAGTGCCCTCCTTAATGCCCATCACCCAGTTACCCCATCTTTGCACCCACTTCCCTTTGTTCCCTATAGTTAAGAGTCTCTCATGGTTTTTCTCCCTCTCTGAAGACAAGAGGCAGAAAAGTTAGTTTGTTCAATGATGCATCCCTCATGCTTAGACTAGTGCCTGGCATCTGACAGACCCTCTTGCAAGAAATGGATGTAAAAATGGATGAATTTTTCTTCAAGAGTAGCTTGTTTCTCCTCGTGATAAATATTTTCCTAACAGCGCCTCTTGATGCAAAAGTTTCTAGGATAGGTAACCATTTGTGTTGCATATCCTATTTTAATGCAACGTCTCAGCCTTGAAAATGAAAGCTTCCACTGGCAAACAAGGCCAAATCTAACCTTCAGTTTTTCAGTACTATACCAAGAGATCGCTGTTAACTCTTTGCTGACTTTTCAATAAAATCAAATATAAATTAGGTCATATTATGTCATGAACAAAATACTACCCATTTTTCCATTTTCCAGATACATAGAATTAAAGAAATATCAATGCCAGCCATTTCAAATGTCAAATTTTAATTCTAAAACGTGAATAATCAAATGAAAGTTTAAAAAAAAATCTTTGTTCATTAAACTGCTTAAATTTAGGGAACCCTAGATTAACTAAGAAGATGTCATTCACCAATTTAAAAATCAAGTAAGTTAAGGGGCCCCTGGGTGGCTCGGTCAGTCAAGCATCTGCCTTCGGCTCAGATCATGATTCCAGGGTCCTGGGATTGAGCCTCATATTTGGCTCCCTGCTCTGCTTCTCCCTCTGTCCCTCCCCCATTCCTGCACACACTGTCTCTGTCTTTCTCTTTCTCTGAAATAAATAAAATCTAAAAAAAAATCAAGTAGTAAATATTTACTTGCATATATCCCCCCAAGAGGTAAAGAATAAATAACTGTTGTCCACTGCGCATCTTTTCTCCCCCAAGTGTTCATCAACAGTTTCATCCCTGAAAAATACAACAGGTCAGAGAAAGAGTTGCTCACAGTTTATTAAGTGAAAGAAACCCAGAGGCGGGCTTTCGGTTTGGATCTATCTCTTCCATCACTCCTTCCCCAAGGAGTCACTCTGTTCCCATTTTCACGAGCTAGTTGAAGTTGCTACCCACAAACACCTGCCTGAAGATGCTTTCTTGCTCTTCTCCGATTGCCCAATTTGGTAAAGTATGTGCTAAGCTTGGTTGTTAAGCAGCCACAGAAACCTTGAGAACAAGTCCAGAGTCTGACATGCCTCACCACAAGCCATCACCCAGGCTGAGTGCCATATGTCTCTACTAGATTATCACCATGGTTCCCTCACTGGTTTCCCTACCTCCACCCATGCCCCTTTCATTATAAAACAGAAGTCAGATCATGTCACAGTGCTGCTCAAAACTCTGAAAATCTTCCCAGGTACTCAGTGAAAGCTCTACTGTTCACAATGACATGAAGGTTTCCCGCACTACCCACTCCGCCTTACTTCACAGACTTCTTTTCCAGTTACTCTGTCTCTCACACACTTTGTTCAAGTCAGTGGGGCTTCATGCTCCTCCCTGAACACACTCCTGTCTTAGGCATTGTAGTGGCTGTTTACATGGCTTGGAAAACTCTCCCCCATATGCTAGCTTGCTCAACACCCTCACCTTCTTCATGTTTTTGCACAAATGTCATGTTCCCAAGAAGTCCTTCCCTAGCCATCTTTTTTATTTCACAACCTACTCCCCACCATGCTAGTACCCACCCTCCCCCCATCTTCTCTAACAGGCTCCACCGTTGGTTTTGGGTTGTAATTTTTCCACTGTACTTACCATTTTCTAACATACTACATATTTTGCTTTTTTTTATGCATATATATGTTGTCTGTCTCCCTCTATGAGGACAAAGAAGTTCATTTTGTTTAGTGATATATCCAGGGAGCCTAAAACCATCCCTGGCATGAAACAAAGGGTTCAATAAATATTTTTAAATTAATTAACTAGTAATTCTAATAATATAGCATGTGCTATTAATCAATCAATCAACAAATGTGTTTTGAATGTAATCTATGTATCCTAGGCAGTATGGAGGTTTGGGGGGTTTTGTTGTTTATTGTCATTCTAGCATAAACTATCTGTTCTCTGAGAGCTTACAGTCTAGTTGGAGAGATCACAGGTAATGAGCAATATCAAAAAGATTAAGGATGGAGAATAACAGATCATTGGCTACACTAAAAAAAATTCTGTGCATTTACATGCATTTATGCAGTAATTAGTCATTGGGCACCTGCTATGAGCCAGCAATATGCTAGCCTATAGATACTGGAGTAAAAACATATACATGGTCCCTGCTTTCTTGGAACTTAGAGTCTAATGAAGCAAACAGACAATAAGCCAATGAATATATGGACAAAATTATTGCAGAAATACTCCCAGAAATAAACAAGATGTGCCATGGAGAACAGCAGCCACATCAACTGCAAACAGCAGATGAATGCAGGCTGGGAGGGAGCCAGGACCTCAGGGTCATCCTACCCCCGAGTCTCTTGTTGCTGCTGCCACTGGCCCCACTAAAGGCAGAGGGCAAGGGAGCAGGTGGAGAGGGTCTGGAGGAAAAACTGGAAGATGTGGAGCACGAGATAGTGTTCTGTAATGTGTACGTGTGTGTGCACACACATGTGCGGGTAAAAACACACCCAATGTTTGGTAAAACATTTGTAAAATGGGTATGTAAAAACAAACCCAAATATGCCCAAAAGAATTCCAGGAAATCCCCCAAGTTTTCCTCATCCACTGTTATATCCACTGCACATTCACTTCCTCCTCATCTTTCTCCAGTGGGACAATCTGACTCCATTTTCCTAGGTACATTTTAATATACTTTATTGTTTTGAAAATAGTCATTGTCATTCTTTATACTTTCATTAACTAAGTTCACAAAACTCAGCATCTTTCACTTTTCCTCATAGGTGAAAACTTTTCTCTTTTAGATTTTTAGTCTTCTAGTCTATTCAATTTCTCCCCATTTTTTTGAATATGTAAAATAAAACAAAACTCTTATCCTACTTATTTGTAACTTAATAGTTTATCTGCATGAAAATGAACCTTTTCAAATTTGATTGGCATGTGATGGCTAACCTCACTGAATTTTTCAGGATTTTTAAAAAACTAAGTGGCCCATTAAAGAAGGTCCTTTAAATCACCCATAAATATGCATAGAAAATAATTCCATATTTAAATTCTCAGAAATCATATGCAAAGCTAAAACACACCTCAGACTCCGTAATAATAATAATACCTAATATTTCTTTTTTATTTAAATTCAATTAGCCAACTCATAGTACATCATTAGTTTCAGATGTAGTGTTCAATAACTTATCAGTTGCATATATAACACCCAGTAATCATCATGTCACATGCCCTTCTTAATTAATGCCCATCACCCAGTTACCCCATCTTCCCACCCACCTCCCTTTTTCCCTATAGTGAAGAGTCTCTCCTGTTTCTTCTTCCTCTCTGATGACTTCCCATTCAGTTTTCCCTCCCTTCCACCATGGTCCTCTCCCCTCGTATTTCTTGAGCACTTGCTATGTGTCAAATATTATGCTACTTTAAAATGTTATTTAGTCCTCACAACCAAGGAAATAGGTACTAATTATTATCCCATTTTACAATTAAAACAAATAGAGGCACAGGAAGGTTAGGTAACTTTCTCAAGGTCACGGAGATAACACGTGAAAGAACTGGATTAAAGCTGTTTAACTTCAGCTGAGCCCACAATCCACAAGGAAGTAATAGCACAGTGATGCCCAGAGGTCTGTACAAGCACACTCCTGAGCAATCAAAGTCCAATCACATTCCTGACCCATCCTTCCCTACCTAGATATTCTGAAGGACAAAGAACTGATTACACTTACTGGCCATTCCATAATAGAAAAATATGTTAAAGTGGTACTGTAAGCAAATAAAAAGCAAGTTATATGACAACTGAGAATATTATGATCTCATCTGTAAAAATAAGGATAGATCTTTATAAAGTAATTGTCCATAGTTACATTTAATAAATAAATATATGGAACATACATACCAATGTGACTATTAATAGGTATTTCTAAAGTCATAGACAATTGCTAGAAAAGAAAAATCTTTCAATACATAGATTGGCCTCCAAAGAATGCTCGAAGGGGGTGAAGGCGTATTTCCTTTCTACAACACCCTTCTGTAACATTTAAATTATTTATTGCAAACTTAAATAAGTTATCACAATAATTGCATTAATACCTCATCTCAACTTAAAAGCTGACATGACAATAACTCCAGTAACTTCATCACATAAGAGCACTCCTGGTTGTCTGCAAGGTACTCAGTCTGGCATTTACTCCAAGGCTGTAATACTAAACTTTTTGTTCCCTTTATCTTGCTGGCTACTTATGTTAATAACTTTGTAAAAAATTTTAAAAATTAGCAGCCACAGAATATCTATTTGCATATGTGTATGAAAGGGAGAGAATATAAGCAAGGGAAGGGTGGCAGAGCGAGAGGGAAAGAGAAAATCTTAAGCAGGCTCCACGCTCAGCACGGAGCCTGACCTGAGGCTGGATCTCACAACCTTAAGCTCATGATCTGAGACAAAATCAGCAGCTGGACATCTTAACTGAGTGAGGCACGCAGGTGGCCCCTAAAATATCTCTTTCAATTTGGCTTTGTTAATATCTTTTTAAAAGTTAAATACATCCAGAAGAAAACATTTACAAATTGTCCTTCCATCATTTTGCAAATCTATGAGTGTTTTAACAGCCAACAGATGGCAAACACTGGACCAGGGAAGACTGATAAAGCTGTGACTTACTGGTTCCCCAAAGGGGGGAAGTACTAAGACAACAGCTTGATTCTTGTCTATTTTTCAGTTATATTAATTCCAGCAGTCTGTCTAGATGCATAGAAGCAAACAATCTTAACATTAGGCCAGGCATAAATTTGTGTGGGAGCACAAGCAGTAGCTGGAATCGGTTCAAACACAGTTCCTGGCTCCTATCTTATTAACCAGCCATGTACTCATGTGGAACATCACATCACAGAGGATCTTGAAAGCTGAAGATGAGATATTCATTTTGACTTAGTCTTTTTCCAGTGCAATGTCCAGTGACCGATGTGATACCAAACTCTGGAATCTAAATAGGGGTCTAGAGATGGAGAAGTTCAAAGAAAATTCATTAGTTACAGCAACAACTTGTTGGAGAACAGAATATCCCGATATTAAATTCTTAGTATCTGTGAACAGTGAACTGGTTAAATAAATTAAGGAGGATTCAAATACTGAAATGCTAAGAAGGCACCGAATCCATGCAAAACATGATGTAAGCCAATATTCAACTTTATCACAAACTTGACAGTTTCTTTCAATGGCCATTCAACATTAGCATCCTAGACTGCAGAAGGCATAGTATTCTCAGATGTTATACACCCATACATCACTAGTCAAGCAAGGTGAGTTTGTCGCTCTTGCCAGCATTCCCAGAATCTACTTCTCTGTCAGTCCTAGGGAGTATATGGCATTCGTGCCCAGCTAATTATGACCAAAGAGCCCCTATGTTGTCTGCTCAATATCATATGTTCTCTCAATTGCCAAAATCATCTTCACATCTCACTTTAACTTGTTCTTTTCTTGGCAGACTCTATGCATGGCTCCTGAAGCAGGGGATAAAATCCTATTCTCAAGGGAGATGACATGGTGGCACTTGAGAATCAAATAAAACTGAGTTTAAATCCAACTTCCACCACTAACTAGCCATAAAACTTAAGCAAGATATTAAACCTTATGAGACTCAGTTTTCTCATGTTTTTCTAATATATTTTATTCATTCATTCATTCATTCTTTTATTTTAAAGGGAGAGAACTTTGAGAGAGAGCAAGTGCATGAAGGGGACTTGGAGGCACAGAGGCAGAGGAAGAAGCAGATACCCCACTGAGCAGGGAGCCAGAGGTGGGACCCGATCCCAGTACTCTGAGATCATGACCTGAGCACCTTGAGGTGCCTAAGCAATTGGGCCACCTGGGAGCCCCTCATTTTTCTCATCCTTAAAGTGCAACTGACCTTCCTTGTAGTTTAATGGATTAAATGAGATCATGTAAAATGAATATAAAGTGCTCAGCACAGTGCCTGGCAAATAGTAAGTGCCCAGCAAATGATAGTTTTTAATTCTAGAGGTTTTGAACCTTCTTCATAGCATGCTTTTTCTGCCTTTCCAACACACCCCCAAAGATCAAGAAAGTTCAAACCACTGCACTGATACAACAAAAGAATCTCTTGGCCATAGTGTATATTAAACTAACTAGAGGGAATTTTATCAGACATATAACAAAGGTCTGAATTTTACAATAGAGATAACTCTCACAATGGTGCTTCCTTTTTGTGGGGAGTATATACCAGTTACTTATTCTCTTTGTGCCAGATTTGATGAAAATTCAAAAACTTTAAATCAAACTAACATAAAATACACATGAGACCGCCCCTGGGAAAATTCAATCAAATCAGTTTTCAATTTTCTGTGTTTTGCTCGGACAGAAAACTGAATCAATAAAATCCATAGATCACTCAAACAAAAAGAAATCTAGTTTGAAACAACAACCTTGCCCTTCTAAAGCCTTTTGTCTGGAAGGTTTGCAAATGTACTGACTTCAATTATCATCATTAGCTAAAAGTGCATTTCTCCAAGGAGAGGCCAGGCATGAAGAGCAGCAAAAGTAGTGAACAATGCTCACAGCCAAGCACTGGAGAGTGGGCAATGCTCAGAGACCAAGTAGGTGCTTGGTAGTGACCCACTAATCACAAGGAAGCCACCCTCATCTCAGATGGTTCTGCAGGAAGACAGTAATCCCAAAACAGCCCACACTAAAGTAGCCCAGAAACCCACAGGGGAGTTCTCCAGCTTGCTCAATCTTCCTGGCTTGAGGAAGAGGCAGCAGTGACAGTCTAGGTGCACAAAGCTGACCTTCCCTAACTCGTTCACTCCTTCTCCACAAGGTACAATAAAAAAAAAATAGAAATAAAATTTAAGCCCACATCACAAACAGGCAGTCATGAGCTGAACCCATCTGAGGGATGTGTTTTGTTTGGCTTATAGAATTTAAAAGAAATACTTTTTTTTTTCAATTTGCCAATCTTCAGAGAGAGATTTCACATAAAATCTACATTTCTGGCTCCCCTTAAACATTTCAGAGACTTGGCAATGCCAGGCCAGTAGGTCCAGTGGAGACAAGTAGGTGAACTCTCTTTCAAGTAGGGTGTATGCTCTCAAATTTGCTACAATTCCCCCACACCCTGGTCTGTCACCGATCCCCCCACACTCATTTTCATGAGTTGCTGGGCACTGGTAGCTTTGTGAGTGCCTGGGACACTGGAAGGCCACCAAGAACATCAAGCCAGATGCATCAAATCAAAGTAGCAACCAATATGTCTATGAATCAAAACTGAAAACATAACAGCAAAGAACCAAATTGTTGAGTAGAAAAGCTCTAAACTGGCTGTGCAAATATATGGGTTTCCCTCCCAAGGTGGCTACTGCGTGAAATTAGGAAGCTACTTAGTCTTCTCTAAATTTCACTGTCTTCAGTAACAAGTTGAGAGGTTAATACCAGCATCATAGTATAGGTCATAGAATATAATTTCTGCTATTTTAATTTGATGATGATACTGAATTACTCTAAATATCTGACACGGGAATAAATCATAGAGTTCTATTATAGATTTTTTAAAGTTCTCAGAAAAATATTCTAATGCATCATCTTGCTGATGATTCACATTATTCCCCTCACTTAGGCAATTCAAAATGCATGCAGTTAAGCGCTGGGGCCACAGTTTAAAATTCTTTGCTGGTAAAGGAAAGAAAAACTAAAGGAAAAAATTAAGAATGAATATGCTTTTGTGTCTCATTACACTTAGATTAACTGTGGTTTGGGACATAGATTCTGGTTTTCTAAAGGCTAATGGGAATCAGAAGTTTAATCGAGGTTTTAGATAAGGTGTGGATCATTCACTGTATATCTTTGTTTACTTTTTAAATTTTTATTTAATTTCATTGAATTTACGTAGAGTGTATTACTAGTTTCAGCGGTAGAGTTCAGTAATTCATCAGTTGCATATAACACTCAGTCCTCATTACATCCTGTGCCCTCCTTAGAATTTATCGACAGATGAATAAATTAAAAAAGCGATGGTATACACACACACACACACACACACACACACAATGGAATATTACTCAGCCATCATTCACTGTATGTTTTATCTAGAATTTCATTAAGCATGTCTAGATCTGTGAGCACCCATAAAATTTCTGCACCCAAATGAGCTTCCAATAAAGATTCCTAAAGGGACTAGAGCCCATTAAGCCTTGGAACAACAGGTAGGATCTGAGAGATGAGATGATACTGATCAACGCTTCCAATCAAACTCCCTTAATAAACCAAATTATTTCTAACCCTGAAATGCACATTCCTCCAAGTGTATTTGAAGGAAAACCAATTTGGAGCATGTGAGAGTCTCAGTTGGTTATGATCCAGCTCTTGATTTCAGCTCAGGTTGTGATCTCACCGTTGTGAGATCAAGCTCCATGTCAGCTCTGTGCTGGGCATGGAGGCTGCATAAGATTCTCTCTCCCTCTCCCTCTGCCTCTGCCCCTCCCTGCTCATCCTCTCTGTCTCTAAATAAATAAATAAATAAACCTTAAATGAAAGAAGATTCATTTTGCACTAAATTTACACATTTTATGTAAATAGAGAGTCCTCTGCCAAAGAAGTTGAGGAAATGCTAGGTTACATTAAGTTCTAAAGTGTTCTTTGTTGTAGGACTTCTCATAAACTTTCATACATAGTGACTCTCTGAAAGAAGGGAAAGGTACGAAGTGTTTCCCAGACTTATTTGACCACAGAGCCTTTCCTCAGGACTTCCTCTTGGGACTCCTTTAAGAACAAACTGTGAATAATCAGTGGTATTGGAAATGCACACATGGCTCAAATAAAAGCAATGGCCCATGAAGAAACTTAGGAGTGTTTCCTTATAATGGACTATTAAGCACATTCATAGTTCATAAAATTTAATGGTAGGTCCCTAATGATTTATTTTTAAGTCAGCCATAGTCCTTTAGGAGACCAAAACATGACCAAATGGCACCAGCTTAATGTCAGCATTGTTAAGTCTTGCCCCAAACTTGGAAATGAACTGCCTTCCCCCAACAGGGGCTCAAAGTTTCCTTCAATAAATTAAAATGCTTGTTGGCCTACCAGGAATTTCTCTGAGCTGAAAGGATATATTCTTTCCAGGATACAAGGTCAGAGATGTTACAAAAGCAATTCAAGAATCATCAACACTGTCTGAGACTCTGGACCAAAGGAAGAGCCAATGCTGAACAACATCACTTAGAAGGGACAGTTGTTTTTTACTGGTGGGAGGAGGGTACAAAGAGGAAGGAGTGTTAATAGGAACAACCTCTCCATTCCAGAGGCTAAGGGGGATGGTCCAAATCCTATGACCACTAACCACAGGATGTGCACGTACACTCCTGACACCTGTTTCCACATGAGCTGCTAGCTATGGGGACTATATTGAAACCACTAACTCTCTATTCATCAATGAATCATCTAATGCATACATGCACATTCTTTCCAAAAATGAGCAGCTAACAGATTATGGGACTAACTGTAATTTCTCTGCAAGACACTCATTTGATCAGTACGTAACAAAATTGATGACTCTTAATTTTACATGTGCATCCTTTCCCATATCGATACACTTCTCGTACCTGGACTGCTGAGCACTAAAACGATTCATAACACAATAAAACTGGAGAGAAACGAAGCCCTCAATTAACAACTCACTGAGAGAAATTCCTAGCTAAAACCACTGTAAGGCATATTATTGTTTCATAGTACATAAAGCATTATTCCTGATATTATAGCCAATAGAACATCGAAAGCAGGACTAGGCACAGTAATTACTCGGAAAACATAACTGATTAGTAAATGTAGAGAAGAAAAAGCTAAGCATGCATGGAGAATAAATAAAAGAATAAATGTCCGGGGGTTTGGGCTTTTGTTTTTGTTTTTGTTTCTTTTTTTACAAAGGCCTATATCTGCTTTACTGAGAAGCATTTCTTTCCTCTGGATTTTTTTTTTTTTTTAAGATTTTATTTATTTGACAGAGGTCACAAGCAGGCAGAGGCAAGCAGATAGAGAGGGAGAAGCAGGCTCCCCGCTGTGCAGAGAGCCCGAGGTGGGGCTCAATCCCAGGACACCGGACCGTGACCTAGGCTGAAGGCAGAGGCTTAACCCACTGAGCCACCCAGGCACCCCCTTTCCTCTGGATTTAAGAAATGTTAAGTTTGCATCAAACAATTCTAATGAAAACTGGAACCTTATTTAAATGTCTTTGACACAAAATTTTTAATTCGTATTTCTTGATGTCTTATATGACCCTATTTTTTCACCCCAGCCCTTTTTGCTTCTTGGCCCTTAGTTTTAGTAGTTTTATTACCCTTCTGATTAAAAGAAGTAATTCAGAGGGCACTGGGTGGCTCAGTTGGCTAAGTGTCTGCCTTCATCTCAAGTCATGATCTCAGGGTCTGGGGACTGAGCCCCACATCAGGCTCCCTCCTCAGGGGGGAGTCAGCTTCTTCCTCTGCCTCTGCCCCTCCTCCCTGCTCGTAGTCTCATTCACTCTCTATCTCTCAAATAAACAAAATCTTTTTTAAAAATAAAATGAAAATGAAAAATAAAAAGAGTAATTTATGCTCAGCACAAAAAAAATCAGAAAATATGAAAGACTATAAAGAGAAAATAAAGGTCAATGCTAATCCCACAATCCAGAATTAACCACTGCTAACATTGTAGTAACTTCCCTTCAAACTTTTTTTATTCGTATATTCAAAATGAGACACACTACACACAATTAAAGTTTTTTGTTTTGTTCTTTTGACCAAGTACTGTGAAGTGAGCCTGTGACTCCCAACTGATCACCCTTTAACAAGGGTGAGAATATTCTTATTTTCAATTATAGGTTTATCCTATCAATCCACTAAGGTATCTATTGTTTGAATTAGTTAAAAAAAAAAAAAAACTGGAAATGTCAATGGGAGTCTGGTTAGATAAACTGTAAACCCCCATACAAAGGAATGATAGATACGCATTAAAAAGACTGGCTCTACTAAGAGCTTTCTCAGTATTTAATAAAAATTACATCTTTTGGTAAGTTGAGCTGAGAGCAAGGAGTTATTGTGAGTGACTTGTCCCTTTGAAGAAATCTTTTCTTCATTGATTCATGACAAAACAACTTACAGAGTAGTATGTACTTCTAGAAAGAGGTCTTGGTAATAATTTTTAGTGTTTCATCTTTATACCCTTCATTGGATATTATTTTAAATTTTTAAAAAGCACTGGTAAAAATAAGGAAATACAAATTAAAACCACATTGAAATATCACCTCACACCTGTCAGAATAGCTAAAATCAAAAACACAGAACCAATAAGGGTTGGCAAGGATATGGAAAAAAAGGAACCCTCGTGCACTGTTGGCGGGTATGCAAACTGGTGCAGACACTCTGGAAAACAATATGGCACTTCCTCAAAAAATTGAAAATAGAACTACCATATGACCCAGTAATTACACTGCCAGGCATTTACCCATAGAATATGAAAACAGTAATTTGAAAGGCTACACGTACCTCTATGTTTACAGCAGCATTATTTATAAGAGCCAAATTAGGAAAGCAGCCCAAGTGTCCACCAATAGACGAATGAATAAAGATGTGATATATATACACAATTCAATATTATGAGCCATAAAAATGAATAAAATCTTGCCATTTGCAACCGTATGGGTGCAGTTATATAATGCTAAGCAAAACAAGTCCATCAGAGAAAGACAAATCCCATATGATTCACTCATCTGTGGAATTTAAGAAATAAACAAATGAACCAAGGGGGAGAAAGAGATAAACCAAAAAACAGCCTCTTAACTGCAGAGAACAAACTGGTGGTCACCAGAGGGGAGGGGATGGGGGCATAAAATAGATGATGGTGGGGGCACCTGGGTGGCTCAGTGGGTTAAAGCCTCTGCCTTCAGCTCAGGTCATGATCCCAGGGTCCTGGGATCGGGCCCCGCATTGGGCTCTCTGCTCAGTGGGGAGCTTGCTTCTTCCTCTCTCTCTGCCTGCCTCTCTGCCTACTTGTGATCTGTCAAATAAATAAATAAAAATATTTTTAAAAAATAGGTGATGGGGATTAAGGGCATAATATCATGATGAGCACTGAGTAATATACATCAATGAAGCTGTCAAATCATAACACTGAACACCTGAAACTAATATAACTCTAATATAGTATGTTAACTTTACTGGACTTAAAATCAAAATAAATAAAAAGAGCTACAGAACAACAAAAGCACTGGTAAAAGTAAGTCAGGAAAGTTTTAATAATGACAAAGGGTAAGTCAAGAACCCTAAAGGGTCTGACATTTTACACTACAAGCCAATAACTGAACGTGGAAGAGTTTCATAAAGACACAAGACTCCTGGGTGGGAGAGAAGAATACTATTCTCCTGGAAGAAGCAACAGCCAGAGCGTCAGCATTTCCTTATACCGGTTCCCCAATCCCCAACTGCCACAAAGTATAGTAAAGAGAGCTAGATGAGAGAAGCACAGACTGTGTTGTATTCCAAGACAAAAACTTTGAGCTTTAAGATTCTGAAACTTTTACAACAAGCGTGTCTGTACTTTACTCTCAAAGGAAGAGATTTCTGTTTTCCAAGGCTGTTCATTATGCAAATATACTCAAAAAGATAGCCTGGAGTAAAATTAAAAGTAGTCTGTGTTTCTGCTCTCAAAACATGCATAAATTCAAGAGACGCACGGAGAACCTGTTCCCAACAGAATACACACCACTCTGTCTAGTGGTTGCCTGTTCAATTCTCTGTGTTTTATGATACATTTAACCAATGTCTTAAGAGGAATTTCGGTTGTTTCAAAAGCCATCATTAATACTCTCAGACTTGTCTCTTTCTTTTTTTTTTTTTTAGTTTAATCTCGAACTGGGATTGCGGAGTTAGACTATCAAGGAACTTTCAGAAAGATTTTCTTACATGCACCTCACACCGCCCTCTAGGAAGCTGACAGGCATTGTGTGCATCCTGCTCACCATCCGATGTTTGGTTCTAGCTGCCTTCATGAACATGGGGGATTTTCAATCTTTTCTCTTCTTATCTAACAGTCCAAGTGACATCTTACTTTGTTTTCATTTTCATTTGTTGATTACTAATAAAACTGATTATTTTTCTTATGTTCATTAATGATGTATCTTTCTTCTTTACATATCAAATAATGTCATCCATCGTCATGGCTTTTTTTTTTTAATTTTATTTATTTATTTGACAGACAGAGATCACAAGTAGGCAGAGAGAGAGTGGGGGAGGCAGGCTCCCTGCTGAGCAGAGAGCCCGATATAGGGCTCGATCCCAGGACCCTGGGATCATGACCTGAGCCGAAGGCAGAGGCTTAACCCACTGAACCACCCAGGTGCCCCAAGTCATGGCTTTTTAATAGAGCATTCATCTCTGTTTTATTGATTGGTAGTGACTATGTGTATATTAAGACTATTAACCATTTCTCTGTTAGAGGCTACCTCTTCTCATGGTATAGTCCATCAAAACTTTTTATACAAAAGAATAAATGCAGGGACGCCTGGGTGGCTCAGTCGGTTAAGTGGCTGCCTTCAGCTCAGGTCATGATCCCAGCGTCCTGGGATCGAGTCCCACAACAGGCTCCTTGCTCGGCAGGGAGCCTGCTTCTCCCTCTGCCTCTGCCTATCACTCTGTCTGCTTGTGCTCACTCTCACTTCTCTCTCTCTCTGACAAATAAATAAATAAAATCTTAAAAAAAAAAAAAGAATAAATGCAGTTCAGTATGCACCCAGACATTTTCCCTATTCTTAAGGACAACCTCCTAGCTTCCAGATTACCAGTCTACCTCTGAAGGGAAAGCTATTATAATTACACATCTATAACGGAACTATAAACCCCTTTCTTTCTTCATTTGGGCATCTCTGACTTAATATGCTATCAAAAGTCTGTGCTAAATAGCTTAAAACTCATCCAGTTGCAAATGTGAGTTTTCACTAAGTCATTCTTTCTTTTTTCCTGCCAAATTTCATAGGATTAAGTTCAAAACTAATTATAAAAGCAATGTGGAACACTAAGAAACAAGACTAAAAAGGCTCTAATAGAAGGATTTGATCCAAGCTTGTTTTAATAGGAATGTCTCATCTTCTCAGTGTTAGAATGAAAGTCATTATCCACTAACATCCCTATCTCCTAGGCCAAGTAAATACAAAAGGTTCTATCTGCATATGAAACACATGTGCTTTGCTAGGAGTATAAATTTAAGGAAGTTATATAATTTGTTAATTTTGCTATTTTATTATAAAATTTAAGGAAGTTATATAATTTGTTAATTTTGCTAGTGGTCTCCCCATCTGGAGAGGACTTTTAATTACCTATGAAAACCTTGTTGCATCAGAAACAAATCATTTCTTACAAATCATAGCCAGAAATTATAGGAATATAAAAGGAAAAATATATTGAAATTTAAAGTAATTTTTTAAAGTGATGACAACATTAAGATGAAGTCCTTCCACTCTATAACCAAGTACCTTTTCCCCTAAGAAAAAAATGCTCTCAGGCAGCTACCATCAAACAATTTACCAGCATAAAATCTGACAGGGGCTTTTCTGTAATGTAAAAGAGATGTTAAATCAGAACTTAGTAGTGACTGTCCAATCTCAAAACTCTCGAGGAAATCTTTTCACTTCTTCCAGGTAGTTGATGTACGTATTTAAATATAATTTTAAAAAAACAATTTCAAGGTCAGAATAAATACCAAAATAACGTAAGAGACCCCAGTTCCTCCTGTGCTGTACCTGTGGTGGGGAAATCAAAGTTGAACTCAAACCTCTTACAGGTTGACAGACCAGCAGTCTCTGGGTGCTCCAAGCTCCTAGGGGGCAAAGAGCACCTTCAGAGCTAAGGAGACATATCAGAGACACAATCTAGACTGGGTCCAAAGAATTCAGCATTTCTGGTGGCACCAAAGGGTGAAAGGGATTTTAACAGCCAGATGTTGTCAGTATTTTTCATTCGCCAGGTTACAGAGAAAAGACTGTGAGTAGCTGTTATTTGAAATGTTTTTCTTCTTGACATTGTATAATTTCTTGGGGCCCAGAGAGAACTACATATCTGTATGTTATATATGTATATTGTATGGGTGTGTATAAAAATATCTATATTCATACATATATATTCATACATTTATATATGAATATGGTGGATATTATTTATATCCAACACCGCACAAGCTTTTAGTTTCTCTCTCTTCTTCATGCCCAAACTGAAAGAATAAACATGAGCATTTATTTATCTCTCCCAACGACCCCCATTACATTCTGAGACTCAGGGGCCTGGCGACCTAATTCATATCACACCCCTAGGGAACAGTCAGTGGGCTTTCACTCTCAGGAAGTTCCAAGACTTCCTTTTCCTTTGCCTCTCTCTTGGCACCTGAGTTTAACTAGTTTCTGGAGCACAAGGAGGGACTATTTGATCTTCTCAAGTTGGTCACAGAGGCCTGCACAGAGGACGGTATCTTCTTCATTTAAAAGAAGAAGAAGGGGGGGAGGGGATGGAGGGGGGGGGAGGAGGAGGAGGAGGAGAGGGAATGGGAGGGGGAGGAGGAGGAGGAGAAGAGGGGCACCTGAGTACCTGAGTTGACTAAGTACTGCCTTCAGTTTAGGTCATGATCCCCAAGTCCTCCAGCTCCCAGCTCAGCAGGGCACCTGCTTCTATCTCTCCCTCTGCCTCCTACCCCGACTCATAAGAATTTTAAAAAGAAGAGATGGTGGGACAGGGGTACCAGGGTGTCTCAGTCTGTTAAGCATTAGACTCTTGATTTAGGCTCAGGTCATGACCTGAGGGTTGGAAGACTGAGCCCAGTACCAGGCTCCATGCTTAGCAGGGAGTCTGCTTGAGATTCTCTCCTTCCCTCTCCCTTTACCCACCCCCCACTGGTGCACTCTCCCTAAAATAAACAAAAATTTTTGAAAAGAAATTAAAAATGAAATATAATAAAGAGACATTCTTCTATTTATACACCCTATAGTAAGTACAGCTAAAATCCTGAACCACAAGGCCCAATTAGTGAGTGAAGGTCTTCATAACCCTCAATAACTGAGTATATAAATTGGAACAACAGGCTTACATTACCCCTTGGATTCACAGAATCATGGGATCTGAGCCCTGGGTAGTGTCAGGAAGCTCATTTGATCCAACAAAATGACTATTTTCTGGTGAGATAAGAAAGCAAACCTTGTTGATATTCTCTGTCCAGTAATGCATTCCTCTGTGTCTAGATACACATAGGAAAAGCATGGCACAGTCGGTCTTCTTTGATTGTTGGTAATTGGTTTACCTGTTTCAACCATGCAGCCTTACATCACACTTTGAGACAAGAACAGAACTATGTGGTTAAGAATAATGAGAGTAAGCATGTTAGATAAAAAGTATGGTAGAATTAGAGCCAGATATGGACTTCTGCGTGGCTTGGTCAGTTACACATCCAACTCTTGATTTTAGTTCAGATCATGATCTCAGGGTCATGGGATAGAGCCCAGCATCAGGCGCCATGCTTGTCCCTCCCCCTCTACTCCTCCTCCCACACTTGCATGTTCTCTTTCTCTGCCTCAAATAAATAAATTAAATAAATAAATAAATAATATGCAAAATCTTAAAAAAGAATTGGAGCCATATGATGTCTGGAAAGATCTAAGGGCCAGGGCAAGATTTGGAAATGTGATTAATTAAAGCCACTTGGTTTTTCACTTTTAAATTTCCTTTACAGTCAAAACTGTATCGGGGCGCCTGCGTGGCTCAGTGGGTTAAAGCCTCTGCCTTCAGCTCCGGTCATGATCTCAGGGTCCTGGGATCGAGCCCCGCATCAGGCTCTCTGCTCAGCGGGGAGCCTGCTTCCTTCTCTCTCTCTGCCTGCCTCTCTGCCTGCTTGTGATCTCTCTCTGTCAAATAAATGAATAAAATTAAAAAAAAAAAAAAAACTGTATCATTCCTCCAGTTAGAAAGAGAATTTAAAGTATGAACTTCATTTTTGTCAGCTGGAGGAACAGATGCTGATAAGAAAATATCTCTCCTGGGTCATTGTACTTATGATCCCCTGACTCCTGCTAGTTCTCCTGAGGAGTGCGTACATGCATGTGGTCTATAAACACTGGCCCCACAGGGACACAAGAAAGTGTTTATCTTTAGCAGAAGCAGATTTGCTGCCAGGCTCCTGAGTCTGAAGTTTCAAGGTCCTCACTGGCGTTGGCCCCACCAAGGCCCTGGAAGGTAGGCTGGCAATGTCACATGACTCTATGTTTCCATAAAATTGGCAAAAACTAACTATTTTAATCGCACAGGTTCATGAGGACCACTATTCCCCTCCACTTCCATGTCTTCCTCATGCAGATGCTAGAGTGGAAAGAAACAGCAATCTTAACCAACCCATTGCAGGAGAGCAATGGTGAAGTGGCTCCTGTTATTTTGGGATCCAGCTAAGAGAGGAAGTGGAGTTGGAAACACAGTTAGTTTAAATTTAACGGGATAGAGTTATGCAGTTCACAGCCACTTCCACACGTAGTTAAATGACTGCTAGCTGGCACAGTGTAGGAATAGCTTCTAGGGAAAATATTCCTGCTGCCACTCTGCTGACTCCCCCAGCAACAGAGCACGGAGATGTGGGACCACAGGTTGGATTACTATCTGCATTGGCCCTGGAGCACACAGTGCTAGAAGTATGTGGGTGATGAAGGAGAAATAAGGGCTCCAAGAAGCTGCAGGTTGGAGGAAGTTTCCAAGTATAGCATCCAAGAAATTATAAAACAGAAGACTGGGTTCTCGTAGGTAAAAGGAATTTTGACACCCAGTCCAAAGGAATTTTGTTATTAGGAATATATTCAATAAGGCAATTAGTGAAATTATAACCTTTTTCTGTGTTTTTTTGGGAAACATATTACATAGAAGCTATACTAATCCCGTATTGACAGAGTAGGAATTATAATAACATATTAAATAGCAAGTGTGCTTATAATAGTTCATACATGAAACTTTGGTTTCCCACATTTGACAGTAATACTAAAAATGTATATTATCGATGAGTTGTGAAGCTAAAAAAACTTCTCTTAATCATCAATAACAGAAAAACTTTAGAAAAATAAACAAATGGTCTGTCCTCTTTGTAGAAATGGTATCACAAAATTAATGCCACATGAAGAAGGTATCAAAGGGTACATAGCCTCAAGATGTTGAAAATAATAATATTGGTAATATTGATTAACAGGTAACATATTTTTTAAATCTAACTTACTTTTCCTGATTTTTTCAATGCTTATGCTACTTATAAGGTTTTTTATAACAGTACTTTGATGCCATTTCTTTTTATGTTTTAAGTAAAACTTGACTTTTGTACTTTAATTTGTATTTTCAAGTTTGAAATACTTTTCATTTTAATTGCACAGGTTGATGATGACTGCTATTCCTCTCCACTTGACCAAGTACTGACCAAGCAATATTCCTGAAATTATAAAGTCTTGGGGCTCAAAAAAACTCAGATCCTCCCCCAACAAGATCCTCCCTAGAAGAATCAGGAGTTCTGAAGGGCCAAGAGCACTGAAGAAGGGAGAAACGTCAAGAGATCATTGTGCGTGTCTCCTACAAGCTAAGGGGTGCTCCTTGGGATCGGTCTGGCCATCTTTATATTCTGCACAGTGTGAGGGAATAAACGTACCAGAAGAGGCTGGATGAACAGGTGGGACCAAAGCAGGGAGCAAACAAGGGATCAGGTGCAACGCAAAATTCCTCTATAACTCCAAAGGGAGAAAGAAACATTCAGGGAACCACGTGCTCAGGAGGGAAAGCCAGCTGGCTCTTTGATCCACAGCTAAGATAACAGCAACTATCCCTCAGGCCTGGGGAATGAGACAGATGTGATGATCCTGGTACTGAGGGGGGTTGGAGAGGGGGAATTTATAGTAGCCACAGTTTGGGGTATCTGCCCCATGTGAAACCCTTCTCTAAGACACACCCCTATCATCTGTGAGACACCATTGTACTCTGCTAAGAAATTCCCCCTTTGAGATGAAAGTCTTACTCTCAGACACTCACAGGAAGACACAGCGTCCTGCCCTCAGACATGCCTCGCTTTTCCCCATCTGGAGCCTTTCTGGCTCAAACTCTTTATTTAGGAAACAGTCTTCTTGTTCTTCTTTACAACAGCTGTTGTAAAAAGTCAGCAGAAACTCAGTGGCTTCAAACAACAGCAATATGTTCCCTCACAGATCTGAATGCCAGAAATCCCAAAGTGAGGTGTTGGCAGGATACTCTCTAAAGGCTTGGCAGGGCGGGCGGGGGTGGACAGGGGCAGGGGGAGGGGGAGACTCTCCTTTGCCTCTTCCAGCCCCTGGGGGCTCCAGGCATTCCTTCACCCATAGCCCCCAACACAAAATCTACTCCATTTTCACATAGTATTCTGCGTTCTCTGACAAAGACATTTGTCCTTGTGTTGAGGGTCCACCAGTCATCGAGGATGATTTCATTGCATGATCCTTTCTTACTGCAACTGCAAGGGTCCATTCTCCAATGAGATCGTATTATTGACAGGCCCTGCAAATTAGGACATAGACCTATCTTTTGAGGAGCCACCATTCAACCCACTACACACATACAGGCACTTAGCACCACAAAGCAACCTGACACTTGACTCCGCTCCTGGTCGTTCATTTAACTCCCATCTCTAAAACAGCACTGTCCAACAGAACTTTCTACCAAAATGGAAATGTTCTGTATCTGTGCTATTCTATATGGTAACCACATGTAGCTATTGAGAAATTCAAACATAAAATGAAACCAAATGACCAAATTTTTACAATTGTACTTAATCTTAAATAACCTAGATGCAAACAGCTACATGTGTAATTGGCTGCCATGCCAGACAGTCACAGCTCTAAATTTTTTTGTAGGCCTTGCTATTTATTTTTCCAACTTTATCAAGTTGTGATAGATTAAAAATTATATATATATTTAAGATATCCAATGTGATTTGATACATGTGGACATTGCGAAATGCTTACCATAATCAAGTAATGAATACATCCGTCACCTCACACAGCTGCGTGTGTGTGTGGGTGTGGGTGTGTGTGTGGTGAGAACACTTAAGAGCTACTCTCAGCAAATTTCAAGTATACAACACAGTTTTATTAACTACAGTCACCCTGATGTACATTCGATCCCTGGAGCTTCCTCATCTTATAACTGAAAGTTTGTACCCTTTGACCACTATCTCCCTCTCCTCCATCCACCCTATCTCTTACCCCAGAGAACCATAATTCTACTCTCTACTTCTGTAAGTTCAACATTTTTAGATTTAACATATACGTGAGAGCATGCAGTATCTCTCTCTCTCTCTCTCTCTGTCTGACTTAGTTCACTTAGCATAATATCCTCAAATTTCATACATGTCATGAATGGCCGGATTTCCTTGTTATGGCTGAGTAATGTTCCATAGTGTGTGCGTGCGTGTGTGTGCGTGTGCGTGCGTGTGTGTGTGTTTGTCACATCCATCCACTAATGTACACATGGGTTGTTTCCATATTCTGGCAATTCTAAAATTTTGCTCTCCTTTTCTCCTTTCCTGTTCTTTGTCCTTGTGAGTTTATACTAATTCCTTTATTGTCCTTCTTATGAGCTGATGGGAAGTAGCCAAGATAAACATGTTCTGCCATACTTAATCAGATGGCCCTATCAATTAATATGGAACCAGCACATATTTCTCATTATGATAAAAAAAAACCCTATAATGGGATAAAGGTGTTTCATTAGCAAATCCAATATTTTAATGGCTATTTCTGGGTCATCTTGGCTAAGATCTCAATCTTAGGATAAGAGAAATGGAATAATGACACCTTGGGATTGCAAAAGGACCCTGTGCCCCATGTTCATGACTCTTTTGGAAATCTGTGCTGTCTTTAAAGAATATGGAAGTCATTGAGCAGCTAAAATTTTAAGTAGTAGTATTAGCCTTGTTCTATCTTTTACACCCTATGTAACAGGCATAACAAAAGGTCAAATCTGACTCGGGCAATGAAGGGTTCACAAAGATTTTATGGATTTCAAATTACAGCTCGTTTTCTGAGTTTCTTCCCAATTTAAATTCCTTGACATTCTTCCTCCTTTTGTCACCATGGAACAAAGTCATACAAAGGAAAGATTTCTCTTGCCATTATGATCCATAGCTTTATCCCTGGTTTATCAAAATAGGCCATGAGCCATCTCTTTGAGGTTAAAAACTTCAAAATCCTAAATTACCAATCTTCTCTATGCCCAGTAGGAAATTGTTCATCCTGATCACAATGAATGCTTAGCAAGCGGATCTCCAAACCTTAATAGAGAAAGACAGAATCAACAGACAAAGCAGACAGAAAAAAAAAAAAGAAAGAAAGAAAAGAAAAGAAGTAGCTTGCCTGCAAATAAGTGCAAAAGGACCAGCCTTCAGGAGAACTGACTCAGCCAATAAACATACATATATTAATATTTTTAACTGTCACAATTACTAAATTTATAGCTACTCTTTTCATGAAGAAAAAACAAGTTTTCTCAGAGCTAACTTCTTCATATGTCACAATGTATCGTCAGACATGAATTTTGCTCAAGTCAGAGTTGCTTTGTTAGGGAATCTGTAACTCACAGGAAACACTCATGATTTCTTTTGTCTTGGAGACTGGAAGGAGGCAGATCCAACTTGTTATTTTGTGTCAGAGTGCAGTATGGGTTTTCTTTTACCTTGACTTTGGAACATGATGACAACACTTATTCATGATGGTGGCAGGGCCATGTCAATTTTACTTCTGAAACAGATATCCTAACTCACTAGCTGCTAAGCAATCAGACTAAGGGAGCCATGATGCAGATTACCAAAGACAACAAGCCATTCAGCATCAGTTAGTGAAGGTGGGAGCAGAATTTCCCATGGTCCAGACTTTTGTATAGTGAAGAACAGAGTTCTGTATTATCATTAAAATCCTATCCCAACAAAATAGTTTATCAGGGTAATTAATGGTGACAAAATAGACACAAAATGGTCTATAATAGAGGTTGGTAAACCATGACTCACAGGCTAAATTCAGCCTACCACCTAGTCTTATAAATAAAGTTTCATTGCGGGACACCTGGTGGCTCTGTGGGTTAAAGGCTCTGCCTTCAGCTCAGGTCATGATCCCAGGGTCCTGCGATCAAGCCCCACATCAGGCTCTCTGCTTAGCAGGGACCCTGCTTCCTCCTCTCTCTCTCTCTCTTTACCTACTTGTGATCTCTGTCAAATAAATAAATAAAATAAAATAAAAATAAAGTTTCATTGGGACAGAGCTAAGTCCATTCACTCACTTATTTTCTATGGCAGCTTTTGCACAACGATGGCAGAGTTGATTAGTTGTGATAGAAAACACACAGCCTACCAAACCAAAGATACTAATTACCTGACCCTTTATTAAAACATATGCCAAGCCTTTACCTATAATTTTTAATTCAACTGAAGTTCAAATTCACCACTAATTTAGTATATACCATGAATATCCAGATGTCCAGCCTTATAGTATTAGTTCATGGGCATCAAGGCCACACAAATGTTGAATGTGTATTAAGACTCCCTTGTACAAAGTCATTTCTATCTCTGAGGAACATAGCTGTGCATTTTCCTCTGGAAAATGGCTAAAGTGCATCTTTAAATTCTGTCTATGAAAATAAAGGCCATACAAAATGCAATATGCTAGCCGGGTAATGTAGGGAAAGTTAATACCCTCAACTCTGTTTCCTCATCAAGAAAGTGAGGACTAGGGCCGCCTCGGTGGCTCAGTGGGTTAAGTCTCTGCCTTCAGTTCAGATCATGATCCCAGGGTCCTGGGATCCAGCCCAGCATCAGGCTCTCTGCTCAGCATGGAGCCTGCTTCCTCCTCTCTCTCTGCCTGCCTTTCCCTACTTGTGATCTCTCTCTGTCAAATAAATAAATAAAATTTAAAAAAAGAAAGTGAGAACCATCTTCACCTTGTATAATAAATGATTTATTGAAAGGATTAAATTCAATCAGATGGGTACAATATTTTGTCCAGTTCCTGACACTGAATACATGTTATCCATTGGTGATGATACCATCATTTCAACAGTTAATTAAAAATAGAAACACGTGGGGACGCCTGGGTGGCTCAGTTGGTTAAGCAGCTGCCTTCGGCTCAGGTCATGATCCCAGCGTCCTGGGATCAAGTCCCGCATCGGGCTCCTTGCTCTGCAGGGAGTCTGCTTCTCCCCCTGACTCTGCCTTCCACTCTGTCTGCCTATGCTCGCTCTCGCTCGCTCTCTCTCTCTGACAAATAAATAAATTAAATCTTTAAAAAAAAATAGAAACACGTTAGGTAGCAAATATGGACTGCTAGCAGGAAAAAAAGAATTTAAAAACTCACGCATCTTTGTATCAACTCTGACATATTATGATAAATTCTGTTTTAAAAAGTTAAACATGGATGGGCGCCTGGGTGGCTCAGTCAGTTAAGCATCCAACTCTTTTTTTTTTTTTTTAAGATTTTATTTATTTATTTGACAGAGATCACAAGTAGGCAGAGAGGCAGGCAGAGAGAGAGGAAGGGAAGCAGGCCCCCTGCTGAGCAGAGAGCCCTATGCGGGACTCGATCCCAGGACCCTGAGATCACGACCCGAGCCGAAGGCAGCAGCTCAACCCACTGAGCCACCCAGGCACCCAGCATCCAACTCTTAATCTCGGCTCAGATCTTGATCTCAAGTTCATGAGATTGAGCCCCATATTGAGGCCATGCCCAGCATGGAGCCTGCTTAAAATTCTCTCTTCCCTCCCCCTTCTTCACTATTCCTCTCCTTTTTTAAAAGATTTTATTTATTTGAGACAGAGAGAGAGCATAAGCAGGGAGGAGGATGAGATGAAGAGGGAGAAGGGCTGTGCAGGGAACCCAACTCAATCCCAGGACCCTGAGATCATGACCTGAGCCAAAGGCAGATGCTTAACCTACTAAACCACCCAGATGCCCCTCCTCTCATGAGAAAAAAAAAAAAAAATTGAACATGGAGCTAAGCAGATTGTCATGTAGATACAACTCAGTGTAAAGCTTCCTACAGCAATAATGTATATCCCAGAACATTCATTAGAAAAGAAACATACTGGGGTGCCTGGGTGGCTTAGTCATTAAGCATCTGCCTTTGGCTCAGGTCATGATCTCAGGGTCCTGGTATCAAGCCCCCATCGGGCTCCCTGCTCAGCGGGAGGCCTGCTTCTCCCTCTCCCACTCCCCCTGCTTATGTTCCCTCTCTCATTGTGTCTCTCTCTGTCAAATAAATAAATCTTTAAAAAATAAAGAAAGAAAAGAAAAGATACTGGCTTAAAGGATATTAACTGGCCAATAACACTTAGCAAGAGATACGGCTGGCAAGATGATAGGCCATACCTGCTCCTGCATTAAGACAATCAACTGGTCTTAATTTGAACTTTTACTCAAGTTGGGAAGACAGCTTCTAACAGAGACAGATAATGTTGGCTGAGTAAATGAGCTATGTTATGCTTGTTGATTTAAAGAAGTAGGGGGAAAAAAAACAACTCTTAATCTGTCTCAAAGATCCTAAACATCTCAAAAGAAAAGAACATGGCCTTGTCTGTATTGTTTTTAAGCTCTGTTAATTGAATTGTTTAAGTCCTCTGACATAAAAAGTTCCTTCCTTGAATACTTCCTTATACTTCCCTAGACAAGAGGATGTATCTATTTTCAACAAATTATACTGAGCCCAGTCAAGGGATATGGGGACCCCAGCAAGATAAAAATACAGTATCCCTCACATTAGTATTTTTAAGCATTCATTTACTTTTATTTAATGGAGAAAGGATTTTCTATGAAACTGTTCTAGTCTTTACATTCAGAACATGAGATTTATTGTATGTATGAATGTAAATTTTGCCTTTTAGTCCCCCATTATCTTTATCATGCCTCTCTGATATGGCCACAAGTTCTTTACAAAAAATGGAGTCTATTCTCCACCTGCATGAATCTGAATTGGTCTTGTGATGCGCTTTGACTAACCAGAATGAGGCCTAAATGGCCTATGACTTCCAAGCTTCCACTCGATCGCTTGCAACTTCCACACTCACCCTCCAGAACAGCGCCACCTTGTGGATAATCTCGGTCAGCCCCCTCAAGGACGACAGTCTTTTTTTTTTTTTCTTCTTCTTCTTCTTCTTTTCTTTTTTTAACGGTTTATTTTTTTGAGAGAGACATAGTGAGAACACTGGCGGGGAAGGGGGGAGAGGCAGACGAAGAGGGATAAGCAGGCCCCCGCTGAGCAGGGAGACCAGTATGGGGCTCAATCCCAGGACTCTAAGATCATGACCCAAACCGAAGGCAGAGACTCGACCAACTGAGCCACCCAGACACTCCAAGGACAACTGAAATGAGAGATCACATGCAAAGAGGAGACCAGGCACCCCATCTATTCCAGCTTGCCCAAGGGAGACCACAGACGTGTGAATTACGACACTGAGAAACAGACAGCCCAGCCAATCTGCCAACTGAGTTTAAATTAACAGCATGAGTGAACCCAGCTGACTGCAAGTGGAGCAGAGAAAAGCCATCTGAGGCGAACCCTGCCCAAGGTGACAATGTACAGCTCATGACCAAACCCATGGCTACACAGGTGAGTCACCAGGTTTTGGATCCACTGTGTAAAAATAGATAACACTATGGGGGACCTTACCAGCTAGTGGGACCTTCATTGGACAGCTAATTACACAGTACATTATTTGATTATAAGTATGAAAAGTCCTGAAAAGGAAGACTACAAAGAGTATACCTAATGGAAGTCTGACCAGACCTAGGAGATCAAGCAAGGCTTTTCTGTGGCAGTAGTGTTCAAGGTAGGACCTAAGGGATGAGTAACTGGAAAAAAAAAGAAGAGAAATTATACATAAGCCGCAGACACAGGAGAGTTGTGTAGCGACCAGAAAGCCAGTGTGGTTGGACTGCATACAGCTAGGGAACATGCGGGTGGGGCAAGATCAAACATCTTATCCAGCACAGGCACTTGATTTTTTAAACAAAGTAACTCTACCTTTAGAGCCTATCAGAGGGCAGCAGACATGTGACCTACGAGACAGGAGCCTGTTAACTAAGACAATGGAAGTGGAGACTAGGGTGTAGAAGGAGTCAGCAGATCTTACTTCCTGAGTGACTACAGCCACCCCTCATCAAATAACTTGAAATTTCCATTCACAGAGTAACAGAGTTATAAGTCCAAGAGAACTTCGAAATCCCACGGTCTAAACCCCCTCTCTTTGTAAATAAGTGAGGACCAAGGGGCAAGGGGCTGGTCCACACTGAGTGCACCTTGGGCAGAGCCAAAGCTAGACCACATGTCTTGTTCTTCCAACTGCTTTCTCACTGTTTTAGCGCGTGCCAAATCCTCTCCCACAGCACATCAGCTTCCCCTTGTGACAACTTTAAGAAGCAGAGGGGACGGATACTATGATTCCATTCTATTCAGATATAAAGGGAGGCCAAGATAAAGTGAAGTTCCCATTGCTAATAGCGCTAGAGGTACCACTGGATCTGGGACCTTTCCACACTACAGTTCCTTCTATTCATATTCACTGAGCACCTGCTATTTGCCAGCAGCGATATAGCTGTGGGGTCAAGTAAATAATTAAAAGAGTTGAGGTGCCTGGGTGGCTCAGTGGGTTAAGGTCTCTGCCTTCGGCTCGGGTCATGATCCCAGGGTCCTGGGATCAAGCCCCGCATCGGGCTTTCTGCTTGGCAGGGAGCCTGTTTCCTCCTCTCTCTCTGCCTACTTGTGATTTCTGTCTGTCAAATAAATAAATAATAAAATCTTTTTTAAAAAATAATAATAATAATTAAAAGAGTTTATAACCCAGCAACGAAAATCAGCCTTTGTTAATAGATGAGAAACTATGCTTTTCCCTGTGACTTCTGGTGCCTAGAGTCTGAGCCAGAGTGTAGTTTCCTCTTGTCCCTCCTGTTCACACAGGAATACAGGCCGACTGGGGGCTACGGTCTGGGCAGCAGGCCTGTAGCTCAGGCAGGTCTTCAGAGAAGCTCAATCCCTTCGGTTGCAGGCAAGAGAAACCAGCTGCCCAGCATAAAGGAATGTGTTTATTAGAAGGCAACCAAAACCTGGAGAGAAGACTTAGACACAAGCAGAACCCCCACTGCTCCAGGGGCAGAGGTGGAGGTCACAAATGATCTTCAACAAGACCTGTCTGCTGGTGGGGTACATGGATTCCAACCACATTTGGGCTCTTCATTCCTCTATTTAAGATTCTTACTCCAAGGAAGGGACATCCAAATGGTCCAAGTTGGGTCAAATCTCACCTCTTGGCTAGTGAAGGACAGCGCACCTGACCGTAGACCCACCAGGGGCAACAAGGTAATGAACTTACTAGGATGCTGTTAAGAGGAAGGGAAAGATTTTAGGCAGCAGAAGAGAAAAAAAAAAATTGACAAGGCTCATCTTATGCCATAGGTCTGGGAGCAATTGATGGGATATCAATTCCATCCTCTAGAAAGGAAAACTGAGCATCAGTCTCCTGCAGTCTTCATCTGTAATGGCTCTGTGTGAGCGGCAGGGTTTTCACCCCAGCATCCTGATGCGATAGCTTTGTAAGCGCTGTCCACATATCACCTACCACAGTTGCCACGTGAGTGTAGAAAATGTATATTCAACCACACTGACTGCGAGATCGCCTTCTTCAGGATCAGCAACATCATCTGAGACATGCCTCTGTCATTTGTGGTTTATCACTGCTACAGATGGGTGGAGGGTCAGAAGAAGAACAATGAATGTGATGTTTAAAGAACCTGTGTGGTAAGCACAAAACTTGGTAGTTTATATACTTTAGATTTTCTTTTAATCACACTGCCTTAGGGCATGCAAACTATAGACACAGCAACCTCTGTCTGTCTCATGGTTGTCCTTGGCCAGGATGTTCTTTTTATTTCTAGAAGCCTCTAGCGATTACCTCTATCACCAGCAGTGGATGCTATTGGTCTAGTTGGAAACAATAAAAATGTTCTGAAGAAAGGACCTCCAGAGAATGAAAGTTCCAGAGACTATTGCCTGGAACTTTTCCAGGAGCTAATTTCTACAGGACTGGAATATTTCCTCTGGCTTCTAGATTGAAATATTCTGCCTTTTTCATTGACTCTATAGGTATAACATAAAAAAGAACAATCAAACTGACTTAAAGAAGAGATCGAAGGCAGGCATGAAGCCCTGGTCTTGCTAGGCAACAGGTAACCTAGAGAATTGACCTTCTCAGTGAACATCCAGGACTAGTCTCAGGTTGCTGGGCACTAGTTACTGCACCTGGTTAGGAGGCAGGTGTATAGGGATGCCTGGGTGGCTCAGTTTGTTAAGCATCTGCCTTCGGCTCAGGTCATCACCCCAGGGTCCTGGGATCAAGTCCCCTATCAAAATCTCTGCTCAGTGGGGAGCCTGCTTCTCCCTCTGCCTGCTACTCTCCCTCCTTGTACACTCTATCTCACACACAAATAAATAAATAAATATATATATATATATATATATATATAAAATCTTTAAAAAAAAAAAAAAAAGGAAGCAGGCATGTAGCCTGAGTCTCCAGGACAGCCGTAACAACTCCACAAAGGGTGTCAGGTGCATCCCGTGTACCTGGCAGAGTCCTTGCTCCATGCAGGCCAGAGCCATCAGCAGGTGGGAAAGTTGGACCCATGCAGAAGCCCATGTATCAATCTCCGAACATCTTGCCTTATCTATTTAGGGTATTCATCATAAAGCAGGGGAATTTTTATTCATTTTGGGATTAAAGAAATGGTATGTTGCTAAATGGTATCTGCCGGCATATTTCCGCAAGTCACAGCACAACCATCTTGGCCCTGACACATATGCATGGCTTTTAAGAACATTCCTAATACAATATAAGGCAGACTGGGCAGGAGTAGAACTACTAAGTCGAGGAGTGTGATCTGTGGGATTTTATCTGCAGTGAATGGGGCAGCGAGAAAAATTAATCTCATCCAGGGTGAAGCAAGAACCAGCTGAAGATAAAACTGAGCCAAGCAAATAATAAGCATTTGCCAAGGCACTAAGAGAACAGAAAAGATAGGACACAGACAGAATACTGGGCTTTTCTTTCTTTTTTTTTTTCCCCAAAAAACTAAGTTTGGACTGATTTCATGAGTCTAGTATATTATTGAGTGTTGACAGTAGATACCTGGAGACAGAGATAAGAAGGCACAGATGTGTCCATCAATATCATTAGGCATTAGACGAGGTAAAAATGGACATTATTTAAATAAAGGTAAAATAAAACAAGCACAAATATAAGTATACTCAGTTAAACACTTTTCAGATAGCAAAAATAATATAGGTCCTAGTTATATCTTTTTTCTTTTTTTTTTTCATTCTCCCACACCCCAGTTACATCCTCTTTTGGAAGCACGGTGTAAGGAAGTTGAAGAGTGAGGAGGCAGGAAAAAACATCTCATCCACCAAAGAGTCACTCTGAGGCCAAATGTCCAACCATCAAAAGAAAATAGAAGTGTCATCAAGAACAAGAACCAAAATTATCTCGATTCAGTCCAGCAGCAACTCTGGGAGCTCAGAGCATCTGCTCATCCCATCAGAAACAAGAGTCCCTAGCTTCTAGCTGCTTTATCTATTGCATCTCAAAGTTGCACTTTTTAAGACTGTAGGTTTGATCTGGTTCAATGCAGAACACCGTGCATATCCCCAGTCACTCAACGGAATTTCCTGTAAGTTCAGCCAATGTAAGGGGGCCTCTTTTTTTAAGATTTTATTTATTTCACAGAGAGAGAGATCACAAGTAGGCAGAGAGGCAGGCCGTGGGGGTGGGGGGTGGGGGAGCAGGTTCCCTGCTGAGCAAGAGAACCTAATGTGGGGCTCGATCCCAGGACCCTGAGATCATGACCTGAGCTGAAGGCAGAGGCTTTAACCCACTGAGCCACCCAGGTGCCCTGTAAGGGGGTCTTTCAATCAATGATTTCAACAAATATTCACTCAACACCTACTATGTTCCTGTCATCTGCCCAGGCCCTGGGGACACAACCAGAATACTGAATAGGATAAACAAGATTCCTGCCTTCATAAAAGCTTATGGCAGGCAAGAGGAGGAAGTAAACATGAAAAATGCAGAAGAATAAATAAATGCAATAGTCTGAAAAAGACATGGTGCTCTCAATCAAGCACATTAGAAGGTGCCTAGCCCAGACTCAGTGGGTCATGAAATAGCTCCTGGAGGAAGTGACATCTCTAATGGCCTGATGTGCGTTCATGTGTGTTTTGGGAGAAGGTGATCCTAATGCAGGAACAGCAAAACAGACGAGGCCCAGACACAATAATGTACCCAGTCTTCATGACCAAAAAGTGCAGGAGGCAAGTGTGGTGGGATCAGAGCATGAACTGTGACTGGGAAGTCAAGAGAGCTAAGGCTGCAGCCAAGCACACTCATCAGTAAATGCAAAAGGAGCCATTCAAGGGTCTGAGGCAGAAGAGGGACATGACCACACTTAGATTCAAGGAAGATCACTCTGGCTGGTTGTTGAAAGGAAGAAGAGAGAAGAGTAGGAGTGGAAGCGAGAACACCGGGTAGGAAATCCCAAAGACAGGGGGTGGGAGCAGATCTGAAGAGGGCCAACGTACCCAGGAGGAAAGCACCTAGTTGTGGAGGATCCCTGGGAGGTGTTGGCAGTGACTCTTGGCAACTGACTGATCATCAGACTGAGAGTGAGAAAACCAAACATGACACTGAGGCACCTGGCTACAGGCTCCTGAGTGAATGGCTATGTCATTTATAAAGACTGAACATCAAGAAAGAGGAGCAGGTCTGAGGAGAAAGATGATGACTTTAGGTTTGAACATGCTGAACCTAAGATGCCTGTGGGACACCAACACGAAAATGTCCACTGGGCCCCTAATGTATAGATACCAAGATAGAGAGTTCTCATGAGGAGAACAGTCTAACCCAGAGACAGGATTCTGAGCTATCAACATGTAGAAGGTAATAAGTGTTAGCGGCCTGAATGAGCTCTCCCACAAGGGTCTGCTGCGACCAAATGGCAAAGTCACTCCACATAAGGCAAAGTCACTTTCTACAGCAAGCCCCACCTGGGGTCACTCTTCTGAGAAAGGGCTGTGAGCAGACAGTCCTTCCTGGACTGCCTAACACACGATGGGAAGGGGCTGACTACCCTCTTCCACTTAGAAGAATATGGTTCCGAGCTCCCTGTGGTGGTGTTTTCAGACACTATACCAAAACACCAGAGACTAGGTAGCTTACAAACAAAAGAAACATATGGATTACAGTTCTAGAGGCTGGAAGTCTGAGATTAGGGGGCCAGCATAGCCAGGTAAGGGCCCTCCTCCAGGTCACAGACTTCTATCTTCACAAGGTGGAATAGGCTAGAGATCTCTCTTGAGACTCTTTCATAAAGGCACTAATCCTACTCATGAGGGCTTTACACCAGAAGTTAAGCATCTCCCAAAGGCCCCACCTCCTATTACCATCACCTTTGGGGTGAGGACTTCAGCAAATGGAGAAGGGCACAAATACTCAGGCCACAGAACTTTCTAACACAGAAGAGTCACTCACTGATGGGACTGTCTGGAGCAGAGTGGTATGCATGATAAAACAGATAAGAAGCCACTGGTCTCTGCTCCTTTTTAAATCAGACAGATGTTTTTGGTGTTGAGCTACAGAAGTTCTTTATCTATTTTGGATATTAACCTGTTTTCAGATATATCAGTTACAAATCATCTCCCATTCAGTAGCTTGTCCTATGGAGGTTCCTGAAAAAATTAAAAATAGAAATATCATATGATCCGATAATTCCTCTAGAGGGTACTTACCCAAAGAAAATGAAAACACTAATTTAAAAAGATATATGCAGGGGTGCCTGGGTGGCTCAGAGGGTTGAGCCTCTGCCTTTGGCTCAGGTCATGATCTCAGGGTCCTGGGATCGAGCCCCACATCAGGCTCTCTCTGCCTGCCTCTCTACCTACTTGTGATCTCTGTCTGTCAAATAAATAAATAAAATCTTTTTTAAAAATAAATAAATAAAAAGATATGTGTACCCATGTTTATTGCAGCATTATTTATAATAGCCAAGATATGGAACCAACAAAAGTGTCCATCATTAGGTAAATAGATAAGGAAGATGTGTGTGTGTGTGTCTCTCTCTCTCCCTCTCTCTCTCTCTCTCTCTCTCACACACACACACACACTAGAATACTACACAGTCATAAAAAAAAGGAGGAGGCCATGCTGTTTGAGACAACACGGATGGACCTAGAGAATATTATGCTAAGTGAAATAAGTCAGACAGAGAGAGACAAGCACCATATCATTGCACTCAGATGTGGAATCTAAATAAACAAACAAACAACAATAAGAACAAACCCAAACAAATGAATAAGCCAACGAGAAGCAGAATTAGACGTTAAGTACAGAGAATAAACTATTGGTTGCCAGAGGAGAGTGGGTATAGGGTATAGGTAAAATTGATGAAGAGGATGGGAGCAACAGGCTTCCAGTTACAGAATGAGTAAGTCATGGGAATGAAAGGCACAGCACAGGGAATATAGGTCCGCGATATCGTAAGAGTGCTATATCAGGGTAGATGGTATACACTTGTGGTAAACAGAGCATGATGTATAAATCTGTCCAATCACTATGTTGTACACCTGAAACTAACGTAACATTGTGTATGAACTATATCCAAAATAAAAAATAAAAGAAGGAAAGAAAAGGAGCAAAGGGAAGGGAAGAAAAGAAAAAGGAAAGGAGAAGGGAAGGGAAAGGAAAGCTACAGGGTAGCTCTGCTTAGAGTGTGGACCATGAAGCCCAGCTGAGTGAAGCAGGGTAGGAAGCTCCAAGGCCGACAGCCCCTTGCTCTCCATGGCCACCGTGGATGTGTGTGAGAGAAGAAACGGAAGAACTATGGGAGTGAACGAAGAGCCCTGGGAGGAAAGAGACTCCAGAGTCGGCAGAAATGACCCCATGCTGCAGCAACCCCAGCACCACCTCCTCCGCCCACCGTGCAATGCACAGGTCATTCAGGACCAGGACAAAGACAAGGACATGGTCCTAGCACACCTGCCTTTCACGAGCAGAGCTAGAGTTTCTGGTAGCAAGGCATGCCCTGGCCCAGGGTTGATGTGTAATGTGACATATGGACTATTCTTTTGTGTTGTTGAAAAATATTTCTTTAAATCCACACCTCTATGAAAAGTGAAAAGATTTTAGCTTGCAAAGGCCGGGTGTTATCTGTCATTTATAGGAGTTATTTTACTTTACACTCATGACATTCCATTGGACTCACTTGTATTGACTGTCCCCTCTTTTATTAGCAGTCTATGGCCTGAGGCCTAAGGACACTTTCAACTAGAGCATCTTTGATACTATAAAGCAAACTTCCAATGAATTGAGACAATTTAATTTCTTCAAAATGGTACACATCACAAAGTTGGGATCCTTATTTTTAACAATAGCAAATACAGTGGCTAACAAGATCAATGACACAGAGTTATAATTAACTCCAGAGTATTACATACAGAATTCCAAAACACCTTCTGAAGTCAACCCACAAGAGACAGATTTCAGTGGATAATTGGTAAATGTTATTACACACACACACACACACACACACTCACATTCACTCCCCAAAATGGTACAATTATTCCGGTTATTTTACCAGGGACAAGGAACCAGAAATGGGACAATGGAGAATTCTTAACAACATCTACTTATGCTTTCAACATCCTAATTATAAAATCAGTAATCACAAGATCGAAAGAAAAACTCTGCTCACCAGCTGAAAGTAAGCATTTAGAAATAATCAAAAATCACCTCAAAGAATCCAAATCACAAAGCAAGGCATCTGTATCACAAATCTTTGGCAGGTTCCAGGGTCTACTTATTTGCCCCCCAAAATAGCAGGTATTTGCACAAGGAAAAAGAAAAATCAACACTAGCCTCAGGCCCTTTGTCTTTTGAGTATCATTTGACACTTACAACAGCTAGATTCTGAGGATTTCAAAACAGTACGCAAACAATTATGAGCTCTCTAGTATGGGGCTGTCAAAGGCAAAGGGGCTTTGAGAAAAAAAGCGTGTGCAAGGTGACCCAGCAAGCAAACGGCTCTGATAATCTGAGTTTCTATCCTCTTGTCTGAACTTTCTCACTTAGGGAAAATATGCGTCTTATTTCCATATTCCTTTCAGATACACGCCCCCAAGAATTTTAAACGGGAAATGAAAAGGCTCTTGTCTCCTGCTAAAAACCCAAGGACACACGAATAAACCAGAATAATATAGGGACTGTGGCCTCACCAGGGTTGTGCCCAAAGCCCCCACCACAATGCCTGGCACATAATAGATACTGAGTGATATTTTTTAAATTAATTAATCCAATTAAATATCCACAAAAATGGCCATTTCTCCCATAAATAAATATGTAATCAAACTGACATCAGTAACATACTTATCTCAGATGGGAAGTTTTAAGGTTTCCTTCACTAATATGGAAAGCTCTTCCCCCATCTAAAATCACTATGTCAAAATAGAATAGTTTCCTACTTGAGTTCACAATTCTCCATTAACACTACAGAACGTGGGTCATGAACTTTAAGAACTACTGAGATATTATTTTATATCAAAGACTGAAAAGAACTAGGTCACTGAAATGGGTCCAAAAAACCATTTGGTCTTTAAAATAAGAATATAAAAATCAGAGATATGATTCCCAAATTTGTTTAGATACCAGAAATTACCTTTTTTAATAAATTATTCAAACATCGCCAGAATCTTTTCAGAAAACTGGCAGAATAAAGAGAAAATAAAGGAAAGTGAATGAATATTACATAAACCAAATCAAAAGAACACTTCCACTCCAAGCCAAAGAGACTACAGAATTGCTTTCTGGTTCAACTAAATTTTGATCTTTGATTCTGTTTGCAGGAATTGCTCTTTGTCACTGTGGCCTTTATGTTTTTGTTTATTTGTTTGTTTGGTCCTGGTTCTCAGCTCTAGGAAGCAGAGAGCCCATTAAAATGACTAACGTAGGTCCCCATTGCCCTTTTTCTCCAGACCAACCCAATAGTGGCCTCCACAGTCACCCACGCAAAAAAGGCTCAAATACTCTGGGATTTCTGGAACAATCTGCTCATCAGTCTCTGTGTAAGGAAAACCAGGAGTCCAGGTTTCCTTAGCAGACATTCCAGTCCTCCACTTTGAGAACTCCAGGGGCACTGTGTTTGGAAACAAAGCACCTACGTTGTGTCATGCAGCAGCCCCCATTCTCTCCATGCAACCATGTGCAAACAATGGCTAACAGCCAAGAGGCAGGGGAACTAGAAACCCTTTTGACCCAAGGGCCCCCAAGCGTGTTGTTAACAAATTTATCAAGATGCAGTTGACCTATAATAAACTGCACACCCTATTTTCATGTGAGGTCCCAGGGTGAGAAGAGACAGCTACTCTCGCACCTCAAAATCAGTTTGGTGGACATCATGCCAGACAGACAGGATAGACAAAGGAAGAGTTTGTGGCCCTGGGACACCTCACTGAGAACAGAAGGTTCATATTGAAGCAGATGACCACAGGGAAGGCTCTCTGCCAGAACTATACAACTTCCACACCCCATATCTTCCATGGGGGATGGACTAGGGGCTTTGTTTTTACCTCAAACATAGAGACAGGCTTCTCACGGAAACCACTAAGTGACTTTGACCCCTTGGAACCTGATGACCAATGGACGTGGGCCCTACTCCCCTCAGAACAGTGGCTGCAGCCGAAGCTGTCTGCCTGTGAATTAGCGACAAGAGTGCTATGTTTGTCACTAAAGAGGGGTCAAAGATGCCTATTTCGTGTGGATCAGACGTGGAAAGACAGAGAGAGAGAGAGAAAAGGGGAGAGGGAAAGAAAGACTGAGAGAGTGAGAGACGACACAATGTTGTCTTAGATCCTGCTCAAAATGGCAGCCAGAAGAGTGAAGAAGCTGAACAGAAAAGGCTGAAGGTGAATAGTCAGATAGCCCAGGAAGAAAACTCTGAGAAAACCCCAAGCAACCAGTAAGAGCAGCGATATTCTTCCATCTCAAGGGAACTGTGAGAGATCCCCAACAATGACAAAGCAAGTCTCCGAAGAACCCAAAAATTTTGCCAGGAGAGAGAGTCAGCTCTGATCACTTTCTGAGTGCAGAGAGTGTCACTAGCAGATCACAGCATTACACGTCAGGTAATTCATTTCCTGCTCCCTTAGCTTCATTCCAATCCCAGCTCCAAACACCAACCCCAAGGGTAGCCAGAGGGAGGCAGAGGTAGAAACATAACAGTACAGCTAACCATCACACAATCCCCCTTGCAGAATCGCCAAGAGGAAATTTGCCTGTGACACTGGATCAGACATATTAGTCACTGAACTGCATCAGTTTTGAGTGCTCAAGAGGCCAGGAGACTATTTATTCATAAGAGTGAGCAGACAGCCTGTGGAATCTATGTAAAACTTCCCTTCAAGAGGGTAGAAGAAAAAGACTCGCAAAATGCCTCTGCGGAGTCTAGTAGGAAACAACAGTTGATTTTATGAAATTACATTGATGATTTCTCTTTCTCCGTGTCAAGTTCACATCAAGACATTGGTATCTTTTCCTCGGGAAGCACATGCAAAAAACAGATCCCATTTTTCTCCCAGGGGCATCATTGCTTCATTCAGCCACATGTTCCTTCACTTGAAGCTACAGAATGTGTATTATGTGCCTGGTGCTCTCCTAGGTGTGGCTGGGACACAGAACTTAGGCAGTTAAATCCTTGTCTTAGTGAGGAGCTGCCATCTTGCACTAGCAAGATGAGTCAAACAACGTCAGCACAGGCTGTATAGACTGCTACAAACCTGGTCCAAGTTCCACAGAGTACAGAGAAGGAGCTCCTGCCCGCTTTGCAGTCTCTGCCCTCTCCCTGCTGAAACACCGAGCTGCTGCAGATGTGTGGCTACCTGACCTACTGCTTGCACAACAGGACCAGCCACCAAAGGGCAACAAGGCAGCAAGAGGGGCAGCTCCCCAGGCACTCAGGGCAGCAGTTCACCCCTTATACACATCTCCAAATCCCTTCCCTTCAAGACCTCCTTTGTCTCTGCACCAACCCAGCCAGCCCCTCTCCCCAGTTCTTTTTCTCTGCTGGATCCAGCTAGATCACATGCAGCCCCACTTTTGATCACCTGGGATGGCATTTTAAGGTAGTTTTTCCCTTCAATATAAATCCGTCAGTATAAAGTAGGAGGAGCATTTCTAGGCTTGAGAAGTAAGACGCATTCAGCTAAACCCTCTGCTCTGTGTGAGGTAAGCTACACTCACTCATCTCCTTACTGTGGTTAGAATACACCTGCCTTCTCTCCCTGCTTATTTTTTCCTGGATCTAAGATCAAGGTGCTGATAACAGTATCCCTAAATCCACTACTTTGCAATTTCTATTTGTCCTAGTTACTCCTGATACCTCCCCTCCCATCTCCCAATATAAGAGTTTTTATTTCTCATCAATACTATCTACTTAAAAGAAGTATTTGAATCTCGGAATATTTATTCCCTTATTTAATATCTAGGACATACATTTTTCTAATATTATTGCACATATCATTTTCTAGGTAGAGCTGATGCCTAATCAGGCAAACCAAGATAGTAACAGGAATACAAATAACCTTGAAAGTTACTTCTGCCTGATTTAGTGAGCACTGTGCCATCTTTGCTTATATATCTATCTATCTATCTATAGATAGATAGATCTACATACATACAGTTTAACACCATAGAAAAATATGCATGTGGAATTTAACATGTCCTAAACTAATCTCCAGAGCAAAAGAGACAGTATTCACTTAACTCAGGAGATACGCTGACCTAGTAGACTATAGCTTTCCACAACTGAATGCTATGCATTATTCATATACATCCATGGCATCCACAGGGATTATCGTCCATTTATAATAAGTACCAATGACACCTAGAATTCAAGAAATGTCACAATGCTTTATTTGTTAAATAAAATTAAAATCAAATTCAAGTTTCAATGGGCCAGGGTTGACCAGAAGATCAAGATCAATCAGAAGCCAGTAATACCTTGTAAGAAGGGACCAAAATCAAGCAAGCAAACAAACAAACAAAAAAAAACCACTGGAGCTTATGTAGTCCAGAAAATCAGGAAGGGCCCAGGTTTGCATGGTCCATTCAAAAGCTGTCAGTTTCTAGTAACCATGGTTGCCCCTCTGCCCTCCCAACTGAGGCTCTGCCTCCTTGGGGAGAAGAACAGATCCGCTCTGTTGGAATTACCTCCACTCAGCCTCTCCAACTTCCACCCCAATCCTGGGTCAATCTCAGGGAAACTAAATACAGGCCTCTGGAAAATAGACCACGGTTCCCCTTCACACATAAAATCTCCTAGCAGTAAATCCTCTTAACTTAACCAGATCATAATGGTGACATGCCACCTCTGAAATGCAAAGGCTTCTCTCAGAGTCGTGGAGAACAGAACAGAAATATCATCTCAAACTACATTGCTCAGGGTAACACTAGTTATTATGAGAAATAAATGCCCCAATATCCCTGGTTTAACACAGTATATATACATAAAGGAATACACACGCACACACACACACACACACACACACACACACTCACAGTGGGATAATATCCAACCTCAAACAAGAATGGAATTCTTACCATTTGTGACAACACGGATGGACCTCGAGGAAATTATGCTAACTAAAATGAGTCAGAGAAAGACAAATACCATATGATCTTCCCTAAATATGGAATCATAAAAAGCTCCTAAATAGGACACATCGAGACTGAAGGGTGTAGGAATACAAGAATTTGGTGAAAGGGGTCAAAGAAACTTAAAAAGAGAGAGAAAACATTAAAGAATAAATTTAATTTTGTTAACAAATGGTTTACCAAACATTAAAAATCATCGCTGATTATTGGAAGCCTGGAACAACTTGTTCCCACTTATTTATGAAGAGGAAAAACACACATAGAGCATGTGATACCTACTCCTACAGGTGCAAATATATGAAGGAGCATTTACATATTGGATCTCTAGTATAAGGGGAACAGGGTTTAAATAATAATAAATTATATGAAATACATAATAATAACATTTACTATATATGAAACACAAAAATTTTTAAATATGTACTTCGGTTATAAGTAAAATATGCAAATCACAAAAGTTCATGGGTTTACAGAAGGACAATTGTAAGATGGTTGTCTAAAATATGTATGTGTATGTACATATACATATACATACACACACATTTATGAAATTTTTTTCCTGGTGGGCACAGTGCTGTGTTTCACATAGTCATTTAAGGAACCAGGCCAACAAAAGAGCAGTTGTTTCCAACTTATGTTTCCAAGGTTGCTCTGAGCATTGACATCCAGCACACAGAACAAGGGAGACACTGTGGAAAAGGCACACTCCCCTTTCCTCTCCAATGGGGCTCAAAAGTGGCACCCATTAATTCTTTTTTTCCAATTTTATTCATTTATTTATTCATTTGAGGAAGAGACACTATGAGCAGGGTGAAGGGTAGAGGAAGAAGCAGAGTCCCCACTGAGCAGGGAGCCCAGAGTGGGCTCTATCTTGGGATCGTGGGACTTCAGGATCATGACCTGAGCTGAAGACAGACGCTTAACTGACTGAGCCACCCAGGTGCCCTCATTAATTCTTATATCACAGCAGCAGAAACAAGTCACAGAGACACTCTTTAAGTTCAAGAGCACTGATAACTTCTATACTATAGAAAGGAATGCATGTATTTGGATTAATAATTAGCCACCCCTGCTACCAAACCAGGTCTACAATTTAATCCACAATTAAGCTTTATCTGCTTGGCCACTCTTCTCATCTGATCATGAGAACCTACAAAGCCCCAAAACTAAGCAGATGGTAAAGAAGTGGAGAAAATAAACTACATATGATTTTCCTGCATGATACGCAGTGATGGACAAAGGACCAGGTCAGAAATTCATAAAACACTTGAGCTGTGAAGAAGTGTAGGTAGTGACTGGCTGGCTCATCTCACTGTACAACAAAGAATGGAATCCAGTGAGGTTAGTTTAGTCTCCCTAAACCACAAAGCCCATTAATGTCAGGGATAAAAATGAAAACTCAGATCGCTTGGCATTGGGTTGGATACTCTTCCACTAAAATGCAATTTCACTCATTTTGCTTTTACCAAAAAACACAGACCAAATATTTCCAGGTAGAATTTGAGGCTCAGAATTCTCTCTCTCTCTCTCTCTCTCTTGTTTTTAAGATTTATTTATTTATTTGAGAGAGAGCATATTCATGCAGACACATAAACAGGAGCAGAGGGACCTGAGCCAAAATTAGGAATCGGATGCTCAGCTAAGTCACACAGGCTCCCCCAGAATTACCTCTGTATAGAAAAGATGGGGAGGAAGAGAATTTCACATTCTAACCCAATAATGCCACAAGCACTTGTTGACTTTGGTCCATACCTATATCATCAGGGTATAACTTCACATTCCCAGTGAATGAGTTACCAGCCAGGACTCTGTTTTTCACACTTAATGGGAATAAAACATTAAATGGTCAATGTGTTCCCACCTTGAACCACATACATTTAATTTTGTCAAGCAACTTCTTTTCTGTTTGGCAGCATCCAAACCCAAAACTTATTGTGTCAATTTATTGCCAATAAGAACTGCACTTAAAGTCACTGATGATTCCTGAAGAAAAAAAACCTGGTATTTCTATACAGGGATGATTCTGTTTCAGTATTGTGTTTTTCCAGAGTGTCTTTCATTGCATTTAGAGCAGTATACTCGGTCCCCCCAATTTCAGTGGCTCCTATTATTTATCCATCACCTGAAGTCATCACCTTAGTTTCTGAAGCTAAAATTTGTTGCTATCAAAACAATTACATTGTGTCAAAAGACCAAAAGATAATGACTTTATGGATAGCCCAAGTAGCAGGAACTGATGAAATTCTCAGTCACAGAAATTCTGTCTTCATACTTCCTAGTAAAATGTGTTAGAGAAAGGAGAGATGGGCATGAGAGAAAATAAGATGTCACTTGAATGTGTCTATGGTTTCTTGAGGAAAACCTTTTTTAAATCTTCACTGGAAACTGTCAGTGTGTTATGAGCTCATGATCCCTCCAGAGTGCTCCAGAAATTGCTGGACCGAGGTACAATTTCACAGAATTTATCTAACTGTCAGAGCCTCTCAACCTGGATCAGTAAAAGGCAACCTGCAGCTCTTCCTGTTACCTTCCCTTCAGAGAAGGATATGCCAAGACACCAAAACAGGCAGGTAGATTCAAAAAAATGAAAGTAAAATTTAATGTGGAATGAAATTTTCCCCTGATTGTTAATTTCAGCTATGGTCACAAAGAAAATAATAATGACTTTATATGTCCCACATTCTAAAGAGACCCCGCTACCAAGGATACCCCAGCCATATCCTCCTGGCACCCACTGGCCAGATTCGCTCCATTTCTGCCACATCAGTGGTTCTCTAAAGAGCTGAATATTACAATAAGCTGAGTAACTTTTTCAAAATGCTCAGGTCTGAGCCTGACCTATCAAGTCATAGTCTCTAGGGTTGCGTACAGACACTGGTATCCTTTTAAAGGCTACCCAGGTGATTCCAAGGCAGTCAGTAGGGAGAATCAATGGTCTACAAGAACAGAAGATGAAGAATATTTGGAGTTAAACAACACTGGTTTATGGTGAATACTCTGGCTTCCCCTTCTCTTTCTAAACCCAAGCAGGAAACTGCCACTTGCTATGCTTCCAAAAGGACCCACTCATGTACCCCCAAAAGAACCAGCACTTGAATGTCAACCACACAGCAGCCATAGACAACCAGATAAGAACTACAACAGCACCAACGAAAGCAAATGAGTTTGGCTCTTTTCTATGATCTCTCATCTGGTCTATCCCAGGAGGAGCCAAAAGCAGGAAGGAAGAAGGAAGGAAGGAAGGAAAGAGGAGGAAGGGGAGGAAATGTAGGAAAGGGAGGGAGGAAAAAGAGGGAGGGAGAGAGGAGGGACAGAGGGATGCAAAGACTCTGCCTTCTTCAAAATCAATACAAATCCCTCAAGCTACAGGATGGCTGGCTCTGAGTCAACCACACAGCAGCCATAGACAACCAGATAAGAACTACAAGTGAGGAGGTGAGCAACACTAAGCTGGATGTGAGACTGAAGTTTTAACATAGACTGAATAAGATTGGACTTTCCACTACCTGAAAATGACTGAAGACATAGTCTGCCCAAGATGTTGTTAAGAGTACCAAAAAAAAAAAAAAAAAAAAAAAAAAAAAGTCAATTCAAAAGAGTATGTTTAAAGGAGGTGATAAAAGAAAAATAAATCACTTTCTTTTTGAATTCTACTGAGTTGAGATGTTCAATAACCCACTTGCAACCAATAGAGATACCTCCTACATGGCTATAATTGCATCATAATTTGAGGACATGAGAAAGGAATGAATTACATAGCATCCCATAGTCCCTGTTTCAGTCATTCCATCACAGGTAAGATACCAAATAATTCAAAAGAGAAAAAAGGGCAACTGTCAATAAAGGAGGACAGGGGAAAATAACACTCTTTCATTTTCTATACCTCATCAAAAGAAGAATGCTTCCATTTACAGGTACATAGGATGGGGCACAGACAGCTAGGGTGGTTCCACTGGGATCATTTTACTCTTCTTTTGAAATACACTAACATTTGGGGATCACCCACTCTCTGGAGACTTACCTACTGAAACTGCTAGAGTGACCAACAACATCATCTCCAGAATAGAAGCCAGACCTTCAACTTGACCTCTGAAACCTGAGGTAACAGGAGCGCTCAAAGTCTATTCAGAATGAACCACTCCATAGCTGTGAATTGCGGGGGCTTCCTATAATCTAAACTTGCTTTACTGCCCCTGTTTAATGACTCTCTTTTTTATTTACCTTCTGATCATCTTTACTTACAGGTAAGAGATGAAGGAAAAGTCACAAAGACCTATAACCAGCTACAAAGTACAGACTACCCTGTACCTCCCAGCTTAAGGTTTGACTCTAAGCAGGTGACGAAGCTGTCCCAAGGAAGGCGATTTTGGCAAGTACATAAATGATGCCTTCATTGATGGCATTTTTACATTTCACATTTCTTTGTGAAACACATCAGACAATGAAAAAAGGGGGAAAAGAAAGATCTCTTTCCACAGTCAAGTCCAAAGCCCACTGCATGTTAACTGAGAGTTATCCCATTGGTTGACATTTGTATTCTTTTCAATCAACCAATTTGGAATACCTTTCATAATCACTAAAAGATAAAATCCCAAAGGGTAGACTTCATTTCTAGAAGATCTGAAATAAAGAGTATATATTTCTTAAGATTGATTCTATTCTATTAGGATAGCACACATTAAATAAACCTATATATTGTGTTCATGGACAGATGGGTGCATGAATGAACTGAAGAATAAATGAACAGAGAACATACATGTTCAAGTCAGGGCAGGCCAAAAGCAATTCTGTTTTGGGGGTGAGCCCTAAAGAAAGTGGAAAAAAAGAGAGAGAGACAGAGACATTATAGGGGAAAGAGATCTAGAAACAAAATTTACATTCTATTTTTGCCCAGTACTATGCTAGTAATAATGAATAAAGCACAACTAAATGTCATCCCTTCATAATAAATAAATTTCAAAAGTCTCTTTGCTTAATGACCCAAAGTTTAAATATCCCAGATTTGGCCTTGAATGGTGACCCAGGCTTGCTCTTCTCATTTAAAACGGTCAGGCATTTTCCCCCCTCAATCCACAGCTGGCAAATTGCAGAGTTTCAATATTTGAACCAGACTTGAACAACTTTATACATAATAAAATTTCAACTAAGCAAGTTCTCTGAACTCAAAGATTTCTTGCAAATTAGGCATATCCTACGAATCCACTTCTGATAAATTTAATGTTGAATCCCCTTAGACAATCGAGCTTGTATATATTTGAGGGGTTTGACAATGCCGAATGCTGAATTTGTGATTTTAAAAACATGAGTTCTGGTTATTTTAAGCTATTCCTGTCTCCTTGACGGCACTGCAATGAAAGAACCTCCAAGGGTGTTTTTATTCTAAGTGTTTCTAGCAGAAAAAAAAAATTACTCATTTTATTTGTAGAAATTTTCCATTGCCTAATAAATGTATTCATCCCCCAAAAAGGACCAGGTAATAAGAGTATTCATCAATATACACAGAGTGGAAGCCAACTGCCCAACATAAATCCTCATTAATCAAATATTACTTGGGTTTTCCAATTTCCTGAGAAATCAATATATAATTTAGCTGCTGATGGATGTGCAGCCACAAACCATTAGCAACACAGTTGTGAATCTCTGATCAGGTGAGGGGTCCATCAGTTCCCAGTGAGATGCGCAAATGGGAACAGCCATTCCAACCAAGTGTCTCCAGGTGCTGGGAGCCTATCTGGATGACATAAGCAGTTCCCCTCTAAAGCCAAGATTCTAAAATATGTATTCTGCTAGTCTGAAATACTACATCTGTGCCATTCCTTTGGGATAAATAAAGTGTTTGGAAACAAACAACCGGAATCTCCACCATCGGGGAATATTTTCTCCCACTCCTTAAGAGAGATTTCCCCAGAATGACACACCTACCTCACCCCATCCTCTCACTCATTCCTCCCAGTGGGAGAATTTGCAAGAAGAAACCGGCCTCACCACTCTCTCCTACCTTTGTCTACTTGCATTTCAGCTATAAATCCTCTGAAAGATAGAAACGGACTACCCAGAATCCTGATTATATTTTTTTACATTATTTAAGTACACTTTTCATGGAAGATAACATACAGACTGAAGAGTAAACAAATATATAGGTCACTGAGTTGACCCACCAAGATTCCCAAAGAATCCTCTGTGTCCTATCTCCGTCATCCTCGCCAAAGCGACTTTAATACCACAGATTAGTTTTTGCTGACCTTGAAATGTGTATAAATGCAATCTAGATCTGGTTTCTTTTGCATTATGGCTATGAGAGGGTACATGTTGTTGCATGTAGCTTAGATTTGCTTAGCCTCTGCTGGGTGACATTCTACTGTGTGATTATACCACCACTCACCCATCAGATGTTGAGGGAGACGTGAGGTATATGGAATTTGGGGCTACCTCGAATAATGCTTGTGCACGTTTCTGTGACATAAACACTAATTTCCATTGGCTACCTAACATTGCATTTTGACTTCTGATAAAGATGGGTCAAATGGAGTTTGACTGCCAGGGACCTGTTGATTTGTTGAGCTCATACCCACTGAGTGGTACACTGCAGCATCTTTCATTCCAGTTTATTCCTTCCAGAGTGGAAAGAGGAAGCATTAGGGTCCACAGAGAATCTGATCCTAACTGTGCTCAAGCAGAAAAAGAATGATGTGCACAGCCCAGTAGGCTCATTTAGCTAAGATGGCATTTTTGTGAAAGGGAACAGCACCTAGTATGAACAGAAATGAACTACACGATGAGGCCACATGTGTTGGAAGGGACCAGACTTTTTGGAGGGATACTTATAGCATGAAAGTGTTGGTCCCACCTGCTATCTGTCCAGCTAAACAGAGAGCCTGGAAACTAGTGTGAGAGGTCAGAGGCTTGTCACACTCTGTTTTGTGTGGGTTGTGTTGCTTTACTGCCTTCTTGTTCCTACAAGCCAGTGGGGGAAGAAAAAACTGCCTCATAATGTGTGCTCAGGCACACAGAGCTAGTCTTGCAGAGATGCCCACAGCCTGGCCAGGGGCCGCTCCCCACCCCCCACCCCCCAACCCCCGGGCAAGCTACTTTAAAGACAGACCACACAGCAGAAGTCTCTGTGACAGGTCGCAGTGGCACAGTAAGCATTTCTGACAAAGAATGTCTGGGCAGTCACTTACTCTCATGGGCCCCTTTGCAGGCATTCTGACCTACTCACTCCGAGCTGACTCAGCTCCTGCTCTTAGCATCAAACTCACCATTGTACCTGGTCACAAACTCTTCCAAAAATTAGTTTATGAATAACTTCAAGCAAAATTAGTAATTGTAAGTATTTATGAGAATGATTATCAAGGTTTTAAAAAGCACTGCCACCCGTAGATAAGCTAAAAGAATGCAGGAGCACCACCTCCACCAACACACAGCGTCCAGGGCCCTCCCACACAGTAAGAAATTCACCTTGATTTCTGAATCCAGACCAGAAGAGGCCTAAGCTCCAGATTCTTACATTTAACAAAGATTCATTCTAAAGTATTTATTGAGCAGTTAATATGTGCCGAACCATCATGAGATTACCAGCAATGAGAAGAACTTTCTCTGGTTAGAGATATCTCCTCCAAGTACCTTGGTAAAGAATCTCACTTCTCAAGTGAAGTGAGAACACTTAGCCTTCAAAATACTCTGCTGCAAGATGGTTTTGATGCCAAGTAACTTTTGGAATCCCTGCCTATCGCGTCCCTTCTTGTAGATCCATAATATGTATGATTATATTAAAGACTCTGAGAACTTCTGCAATAAATAGGCATGTTTAATTTCTTTAACCTAACATTTGCCAACCTTATTTGACATTGGAATCCTCTTTCACATAACACAGTATTTGTGGGCCACAATTTGAGAAATGATGTTATGAAGAGCCATTCACTGAAGAGACTACATTAGCTCATCCAGGAAGATTGTATTAGATGGCCTTCACTACAACCAAATTCTCAAAGGAAAGGCCTGGGCTGGCAGCTGCTTTCAAAAACCCATTGGCCAGCCTTTCCCTCATTTGCAAATAAACAAGTCCCTTTATGTTCTGTAAAACTCAGTTTCCTAATCTATAATATGTACAGCACAAATTAATACACCTACTTTGAAGAGCCACTGCATTAGAAATATGTTAAATCCTTAAAGTATAAATATAAAGACAATCACAATGAAAGCTATTCATTCTTACTACTAAATCTACATAAGCTACAGCCTCCTTCATAAGAGCTAATTCTCTAGAATAGGAATCCATCATAATGATGTATGTACTGTTTTTCCCTATGAAAGATGATAATCCTTAGGTCTACTAGCAAGTAAGAGAGCTCTTGGCATGCCCAGGAAGAAGAAGCTTCTTGGAAGGAATTGCTTTCCTTTTAGCAATGTCCTACTCACTTACTAACCAGGCACTGTTCCATAGAACTTAAAAACAACCATGGAGATGTGGCTAGCGTCCTCTATGTTGGCCAGTGGAGTTCTAGATTCTTCCCACTGTCCTCAGCTCTTTCCTCTCTTCCTTCCCAAATCTGGGTCCTCCATAGTTCAAGGAGAGCACTGGGTAACCTATACTGTGGCAGGTCAATTGCAAATGTTGTTTCATAATTAGGGTTGATGTGAAGTTTTGATTGGAGAGAATGTTGTCTGTTCCGTTCATATGAAGAGTTCTGGAGAAGTTTCTCATGAAGGCAAACACTTCCACAGGCATAGTGCCTTATTGTCTTGTTATCATTAACGTCTCTGGATTATATCCTGAAGGCAACTGCTAAATGAAATGTGTTCTGGGTGAGAAGATACCGTAAGACATCACCAGTGAAAAATATCTTTGTCCCACTACATTCATCCACTCCATGGCTGAGAATAGGACCATCAGGAAATGAAATGTAAGCTGGTTAATTTTTTTATAAAAACAAATAATCCTGGGTATGGAGAACTGATCAGACACTGGAAATGCACTGGGAATGGCTGAGCAGCTATGCAAAGGTAGAGGTACTGAGGGCTTAGTCTGAGGGTATTTGGGAAACAAAATACTGACTGAGAAAAGATAGAAGGTTCCGGGGGTAACTGTTCAGTGGTATTGAAACTGTCTGCAAGTGACTCCATACATTTTGGTTTTATCTTCTATTCTAAGTAAGCCATTGAGTTCAGGAATTTCAGGAATCTCTAGATTCTGTTCTCTCATTCTCTCTTCCCCACCCCTTAGCGGGACACTAACTACTTCCTGCCAAACACACCACTTCACAAGGTCATGAAGTCAGGACATTCCAAGAGGGCTTCCGAGTTTAAATATCCCCTGTGTCAGTTAAGACCATAACTTCAGCAGAAGACAGTGGTTTTACTTTTCTTAAAATTGGGTGCCATTACAACCTAGTTTCAGATTTGAAGGAGAAATTTATTTTTCTCAGGATTTTTTTTTATTTTTTTTTTACATTTTATTTATTTGAGTCAGAGATCACAAGTAGGCAGAGAGGCAGGCAGAGAGAGAGGAGGAAGCAGGCTCCCCGCCGAACAGAGAGCCCGATGCAGCGCTCCATCCCAGGAGCTTGGGATCATGACTTGAGCCAAAGGCAGAGGCTTAACCCACTGAGCCACCCAGGCGCCCCAGGAATATTTTTTAAATACATTGCTCATTTTTATTTATAAAGAATGATTAAGGCTTTGGGGAGAACAGCTTTGGAGTTAAAAGTTTCTGTTATCAAGTCTTATGACAGCTCTATCCCAGCAATGCCAAGATACTCACGTAGCCAGTTCACTTGTCTAGGTATCAGAGCAGTACATCTTGAGTTCAAGACTTTTTAAATAGGCTTAACTTTAGCAGAACTATAAAAGATAGAGAATACGCAGATGATTAGGGAAAATGAGATGTCATCCCACATTAGAGCAAAATCTCACACTCAGCTTTTTAAAAAACGAATCATTTGAAACTCACTTTCCTTAAGCAAGAGTTAAAACCAAGAAACTTACATCACTGAAGTCAAAGCAGGAAGAAACAGCAAGAAAATAGCACATACAGAATTCAGGCAAGGAGTTCCAAGTAGCATTCTGACAGGCGGAATATAGATTAACCAGGGAAGCCCATGAGAGCTCCTTTTCAGGAGAATTTTTAGAACAGGATAAAACCACTTAGCACATCTCCTCAGAGGTCAAGGGAAAACCAGACCAGCAGAGCTTCCTCAAGTCTCTTCCACGGGTATGGACAATGGTTAGAAAGAGAGCATTTCCATGGCGGAGGCAGTGTTAAGTACTAGCTGCATATCAAGCCTTCCAGAGCCCAGCTCAGTGTTTGGTTCCTGTTCCTTTTCACTGTGGAGATTTATTATAGGCAGGTTCCCAAGACACAGAAGCTCAGTGTTCCTCCTGCCCGCCCCCCTCAAACCAAACCGTGTTTGGTTTGATGAATCACTTTAATATATACGAAAGGGTTGAAAAATAAAAATCAATGTATGCCAATCAATAGACCTTTAGAAAGAATCCTCGTTTCTCAGCTTTGTTTGACTATAAAGGGAAATGCTCTTGCCAGCCTAAAAATACACTCTGTAGAAAGGCTAATAATGTGGAAGCTGAGTTTTGATTAAACCAAAGTCACTGCCAACTGGTCTTATCACAAAGCAGAGTGAGCCCCATAACTTCCCAGAGTTCTGTGTTTTCTAATTCCACACAAGGAAGCACCAGAGAAGGAGCAGCAGGAGAACAGAATCAGCGCACAAAAATGCTTATGGCTGGTAGAAACGTGGAACTCAAAGAGTTCATGGCCTTTGTTCCTTCCATCTACCTTGTTCCTGTTCTGGGCTACCCCAAAGGGTATCTGGATCAGAAGGAGCTGTTTGAAAGGGAGTCCTCATGTTGTTCTGACTTGATGGGGCTAGTCACAGATGGCCTGCTTAGATACATTCTCTACTGACTCTGATCAACACAGAAATTGAAACCCCTCTTTTGAGCTATTTCTGGAGAGAAGTCCTAGAACTCTAGTCCTGTTGAAAGCAGGAAATGGGTAGAGTGTGTTATAGACCATTAACAGGACTGACAATTAGTAGGCCACATAAATCAGTTACCTGGTCTCTACACCTAAGAGCATTCTGCAGTGGACAGATAAAGGTTGACCCAGAAAGGGGGACAGGAAGGTTAAAACTAGTCAAGAGTCTCAAAACTAAACAGTTCACCTGGGATCATCCCTGCATTCATCTCTTGGGAATGACAGTCCAAAATTATGCCGCTTTGAGCTTTTCAGACAGCTCATGACTGCCTCCTCCAGGCATTTGGCTGCAAAGGGGGGGGAAGAAAACTGACACGCCTTCATTATGTTAATTATGTCATGATAAGTTCTTAACAACACTGCTACACTTTCAGAGGAAAACACTGCTGAAAGTTGAGATCTGTCTATCTCCACTATCCATAGAAGAATCATTTTGCTTAGCAAAGCCAAGAAATTCTGTTCCCATTCTTAAGAGTCAAAATTTCCTGGAGCAAAAAAAGATACTCCTAGCTCTCAACTCTAGAAGCCTAACTCTGCATAATTTGTATAGTTATCTGGTCCACTAATGTCTCCTCTCTAAACTTAGTAGTGCTGTCTCTCCAGGTTTTGCATCTTCCAAGGTTAGTACAAAGGACTTTGACCCACCTGTATACACCTGAAACCCTTACTCACCCCACTACTCTCTTCTTCCTCCTCCTCTAGGAATTGGATTCCCCCCCCCCAAACTGTCTAAAACATTTCTCTATTTTTTCTTTCCATCCAGCAGTTTCCTAAAATACCTCTCTACTAGAAGATAAATACATAGGAATGTCTCCCACAGACAAATGCCATAGCCTTTCCTGATCATAGTTACACATCTGCCATCCCATCTGGACTCCATGAAGCCTGCAACACTGCTAACACAGATGCTCCCACCATCCTGGTCTGCTCTCCCTTCCTCATGGCGACAGAAGGGTTGCAGATCTCAAGCTCACAATCCCCATCCCTGTCTCCCTTGGTCTCAACAGCACTGCCCAAATGAAACATGACATGAACCACACCTATAAATCCAAATTTTCTGATAGTCACATTCAAAACATAAAAAGAAATGGGTAAGATTAACATAAGCAACATAGCTCATTTAGCTAAATGTATTCAAACTTAGATATCAACAAGTAATCAAGAAAATTATTAGTGAGATATTTTATAGTCTTTCTCCCTGGAAAGACTTACTCCTTGGAATCCAGTATGTATTTTATATTTACAGCATACCACAACTTAGATCATTATGTTTTCATATGTTCTACCTATAGTCATCCTTGTTTCATTGAACTTCAGAATCAGATGGTAGGGTAGCATTTCTCCTTGTTCATCAATGATACTTCCAAATATAAAACGCCCACTCCTTAGAAGCTCAGACCACCTTCTCCCCTCATGTTGCCTCGCATCCCCCTACACCTGCCACAGCTGGCTCCTGCTCTTCCTCTCCATCTCCAGCCCTTCACTCTGGATCACTTCACGGCTGTGTCATGTCCCAGACAACACCTTCCCTCAGAGGATGGTAGCCTCTGAATTCCAGTGACCTTCAATTCTTCTCCATTTTAGCTGCCCACATCCACAACTATCTTCTAAATTTTGTTATAACCCCAAACCAGTACACATCGAGTCAAACATCCCAAACAGTCCATGTGTTCACTCTGACCTTCTCATCCTCTCATTCCTCTGACTTTATGAAAACTCTCAGTCTCCAGAGACCCCCTTTCTGTCCCAGTCCAACACCCTCACTCCCATCCTCACATCCTCACAGCACAGTGAGGAGGTAAGGAAGAGAGTTCCTGAAAGCAGACTCTGAGGTTGTACCTAACCTCTGCCACTTACAGGCTATGTGGCCTTGGACAAATTATTCAACCTTTCTGTTCCTAGCCTGTCTAAAATGAGGGCAACAACTCTGTCAAACAGGTTATATGAGAATCAACTCTAAATCACTTTGCACTCGTGGTCATTATATAAATTTGTTAAACTGAGCCAGATCACAACACTACTCTCCCCAGCTTGGCCTTTATCCTTCTGCCCCAGCCACTGGGCAAAACCATTCCCAGACCAAGGCTGCTGTCTACCTTCTTACTATCTATACTCAGGCAACCAAGTCCTATTGGGCAAAATGATTGCATGGTACACCCTGATGCTCCCACAAATGCTGTCTCTGACACTAGCACGACTGCAGAAGCAATTTCCTTGTCTTCCATCAGCCCCTTCTACCACTCCCTATGCCTAACAGGCTTTTCCCCCATCAGGAGTGGAGGCTATGAAGGCTGGGATAAGCACTAGCAAATCTCTAATGAGAAATTTCTGGAGAACTGAACATGAGTCATAAACTAATGGGGGTTTTTTATTATTATTATTTTGCTTGACTTCAACCTGCACTGATAGTTACATTATAGAAAAATGTAAATGACTTCTGCCCAGCCTCACTCCTATCTAGAGGGTCAAATTTGTCCACGCAACTTTAAAAAGACTTGGAATTGAAGTTGAAGGAAGAAAGGAAAGTCCTCAAGAAGAGAGAGAGGCACTTAGAGGCCAGACTGGGAAAAGCTTCCATGGGCTGTAGTAGCCCTCAAAGAAGCCCATATCCAGAGCCCCATAACCTGAGAGCACAACCTAAGAGAATCCGCAGTTATGATTACATTAAGAATACGGAGATTGGGAGAAACCCTGCATTATCTGGTGGGTCTGGGATGTAATCATTAGTGTCCATAGAAGAGGGAGGGGGAGGGAAACGTGATGTTGGAGTAGGAGTTGTCACGATAGAAATAAGAGATTAGAATGAGGTGACAATGGGAGTGTGAGGCAGGGAATGTCAAGGCAGCCTCCAGAAGCTAGAAAATGTAAGGAAACAGATCCTCCTAAGAACCTGGAGAAGGAACCAGTTCTGCCACACCTTGACTTGAACTCAGTGACACTGATTTTGGACTTCCCAACTATAGAACTCTAGGAGAAAAAAAGTTTTGTTGTGTGAAGCCTTCCACTCTGTGGTATTGTGTCACAGCAGCAGTAAGAACCTACCATACACAGGCCATGAGGAAAACCTCAGGGCCTACAGGGTCATTTCAAGGTGAAAGGCCTGGCCTGTGCCATAAGGGATCACTCAAATCTGGTCAAGAGGGGCTCAGCCCTAGTGTTCAGACTGGCCTACAATGGAGACTCATCAAGACAGCCCTGGATTAGTGCAGGCCTGCATACAACATCGTTTTGGAAGGAATTAGCCTGCTCAGAGAGGGTAGTGAGGAGGATTGGTCTGAAAACAAAACAAAACAAAACACTTCAGGTGCTCCCAGAATTAACAGACTTTTCAGAAACCTCTAAGTCTTGGGGGCTCCGAGGAAGCAAAAGGGACGGGGTATGTTCAGACAATAAATCTCTATATGGATCTGTGATGGGTTGAAATGTGGTCCCCAAAAGTTCACATCCTGGAGTCTTAACACCAATACCTCAGAATGTGACCTTATTTGGAAATAGGATCATTGCAGTCCTCAGGTATGAGGTCACTGGAGCAGAGTGAACCCAGTATGACAAGTGGCCTGACAAAAAGGGGAAAATCGACAGAGAAACTCACAGAAGCATACCTCATGAGGATGGGAGTTCTGCAGCCACAAGCCAAGGAACCACAGGGATCCTTCCCTGGGGCCTGTGGCAGGAACATGGCGCCGCCCACACCCTCAGTTCCAACTGTGGCCTCCACAGTCCTAAGATAATACATGTCTGTTGTCCAAGCCATTCAGTTCACCACACTTTGTTAGGGCAGCCCTAACACAGGAATACAAAATCCTGACAGAAAGAAAAGAAACTGAAGCTGCCTGCCAGCCCTGGCCCAATGCAGGGTCAAGGAGGAAGAGGCCCAAAGGAAGGCGCTGGATTCATATGGTAAAGCTCAGCTGGGTCAGCTTCAAAAAGGCGAGCAGAGAGAGGAAAAGGCAGCCCTCCCTGCTCCATCCCTGATGCAGAGACCCAGAACCAGGCTGCTTCTGCTGCCTGATGAAGCCAGGCCCCAGGGCTGGAGACAACCAAAAGCTAAGGAGAGCAAAGTATGGAGGTAACAGGATGTTCACAAGACCCTGGGGCACAAGTTTTGAAAGTAGCAACCTCAGCTTCAGTTCAGAAAGAGGAGGGTGCTTCTCTCTAATGGAAGCAACTATAATAAGCACCACGCAGTCCATGGGGTCAAGGAATCACAGAGCAGGAACCAGGGCCAGAGCCATGGTGGTGGCATCTGCGTGTCTCCTTCCATTTCCCCGGCTAAGGGGCCACAGCTAAGAAAGGCTTGGGACATCTTGACATGAAGACATTCAGAAAGACCAGGACAGTGACACTGTGAGGAAGTCCTTCCCGTCTGTCCTTTACCGGTGAGTTCCTTGTAAAACCCTTCACTCCCTGTCATAGACTGCCATGTTTCTTGCCCACCTCCACTGAGAAAATGTTCATACATACTGCAGAAAATGTGCTTCCATAAATTAATTTTAGTTTACTATCACTGCTCTAAGAGGGAGAAAATTAGAAGGGAAAAAAAAATAAATAACTGAATGAAAGAAAACTGAGATCCTAACCAGAGGAGAGGCTCCTTGAAGAAGAGCAAGAGTTCGACATGTGGAACCCTGAGTAGGTTTTCACCCCGGCTTCCTACAAGTGGTTGTAGGGGGAAGGGGAGAGCCTGGTGGACTGCTGAACCATAGCTCAGCCCTGGGCCATCTCCGGTTGTGGTCATGCCCTCCCTTAGCTTGCAGGCTCACAGAACAGAAGTCACCTTCTCTCAAATCTAGAAAAGTCCCCACATGTTCGCTAGTACTTATTTACAAAAACAGAAGCAATAAGTCATACTGACATATAATCCTTAACTCCATCCTTTAAAGGATCATAGACAAAGAACAACCCTTGATCACTGCCTCTGTGATTTCTTTTTCTTTCCTTTTTTTTCTTTTTTTTTTTAATTTTATTTATTTATTTGACAGAGATTACAAGTAGGCAGAGAGGCAGGCAGAGAGAGAGCGGGGGTTGGGGGAGGCAGGCTCCCCGCTGAGCAGAGAGAGCCTGATGTGGGGCTAGATCCCAGGACCCTGAGATCACGACTCTAGCCAAAGGCAGAGGCTTAACCCACTGAGCCACCCAGGCACCCCGGCTCTGTGATTTCTTAACAAGTGTCAGCCCAATCTTTGATGGGTCGCAGCTAACGGAACTCAGGGCCATGGACATCCAGTGCAGAGAAAATTTTAATATTCTGAATCACTGTGTAATTCACCAGAAAATAAGCCTTGTTCTTCAGTATTGAAAACACATTAATTCAGGTCCCTTTTCCTACATGTCCCACACTCCATGGGCTCCAATCCCAAGATAACTACCAACCCTCAAGTTCTATTCCTTGGAGACCCTCTACCTCTTGCAGATATCCCTCTCATGGCTGTTTTCTTCTAAATCAGTCATTTTCCCTCAAATTCCCCTGCAACTTTGACAATCCTACCAGCAAACAAAACAAAAACCAAACACCACTCACCCAAGTCCTTCATACATGCAGCGTAAGGCTACCAGAGCTCAGAGAGGTTTGTGGTGGGACAAAACAAACAATAAATAATTTTAAAGTGAGTATTAAAGATTCCTGTTCTTCAGTGAGTTTGCCTACTGCTCCACTGGCCCACCCTTCTAGCGCTCCAGGCTCCTCCATTGTGGTCACCTCACCTGCCACCTCAACACAAGAGTATCCTATGATGACGCTATTTGATCCAGGCTAAACTCCAAGGGCATCACCTTCCTTCCCAAGAAGCTCACAAAGCTCTTCCTAAATTAAGTCAGTGGCCTCCCTAATATATTTCCTGGTGCTAATTACTCACATGGCAAGTTTTCCACCCCAACACTATTCAGATCTGGTTAAAACCAGCTCATTAATTTCTTTTTTAATTCTGCCTGGTTTTCCTTATTTTTAAAAACCAATTAAAGTGATTTGTTCCATTTTTTTTTTAGTTTACTGCTGCATTTGGCTTGAGTTTTTGCTTATAAATAAATCCACTCTGGTTCACCTACTCCATGCGTTTTTGCTTTATATCGTGTTTTGACAAATTCTGACAAAGTTAGAAAGGAATACGAAGCAACCAACTGCCTTCACTTCAAGCTCATCTTAAAAAGTTAAATTTTATTCTTGTTCATAGCCCAGCTAATAATATTTTAAAAATTTAGAAAACGTTGTTTTTCTAACTATAATAAAAAATTGTCACTCCTATTCAAAAGTAATTATACTAACAGTATAAGAAGAATTTACATTGAGTTATTAAATTAGTAACAAATGTGTTTTCTTCCAATCTAGGAATAACCTATAAATGATTTCACACATACTTGGACCCCCACCATGCCCTGAAATTCATTTCATCTCATGGTAAATTAAAAAAAAAAAAAAAGCAGGGGAGGAGAAAATAATTTTTTTGCTAAGATGTTTTGCTAATTTAACTCTTTCCTAGTCTCTCCCACAACCCTGAGAGATCAAGAGCTCCTTCTATATGCTCTAGTCATCTCTTCCCGAATTCTATTTGAGTGTTAGAAATAGGTTTAGTGAGTTAAGTGAAGTAAGTCAAGCAGAGAAAGACAATTATCATATGGTTTCACTCATATGTGGAACATAAGCAAAAGCACAGAGGACGATAGGGAAAGGGAAGGAAATGCAAAGAGGGAGAAATCAGAGAGGGAGATGAACCATGAGAGATTATGGACACCAGGAAACAATCTGAGGGTTTCAGAGGGAAGGGGGAACAGGGTGATGGGGTACTGAGGAGGACACATGCTGTGATGAGCACTGGGTGTTACATGTAACTAATGAATCATTGAACACTACATCAAAAACTAATCATGTACTATACAGTGGCTACCTGAACATTTAAAATAAAGAAAAATAGGTTTAGTGAAAAGAACACGGATGGATGTGTAAACATTTGAATCCTGGCTCTGCCATTTCTAGCTATATAACCCTGAGTAAGTTATTAAGCCTCTTTGAGACTCAGTTTGCCTATTCATACCTTGAAGTTATGGGAAAACTTATCCAAAAATCTCAAAATAGGCAAAAAGGATTACTGGGTGTTCGCTGAGCACAGAGCTATTGGCCTTTTTATTGTCTGGAATATTTTTCAGCTCTGTAGGAATAATGCTTAACCTGCAAATTTTTGTCCAGTAGGAATTGATAGGGTTCAGGACACACTACACCAAACAGACCACTTTCACGTATTAATTATCTTAAGCTAAAGGAATATGAGAAAAATGACAAAAGCAGGAAGGTCGCTCAGATCTCTCCGTCTCCCCCTATTTCCCTAAAAGATGCTGTATAACTCCCAAGTGAAAGATACTTTCCTTGCACGAGAAGGAAGGACGATATTCTCATCACCAAAGACAGGGAGTCTGGGGCTAAGAAATCTGTTCAAACAACTCTTGTTAAACTAACCCTTACCTTCCTGGTTACTTCTTCACCATGTACCACTTCTAGTCCAAACGCCTCTGTCTTGTCAATTTTTCACAAAATTACAGTTTCTTTGGCTAAAAAGTATGAAAGCTTCCTGCTCCTGCCACTTTTTTTGGTCTTTGGTGAAGGTTCCTATGTTCCTGTAAAAAATCAATAAAATTTGCTGACTGAGCCAACTGAGCCACTGCCTGGGTGGCTCAGTTGGTTAAGCGACTGCCTTCGGCTCAGGTCATGATCTTGGAGTCCTGCTCAGTAGGGAGTCTGCTTCTCCCTCTGACCTTCTCCCCTCTCGTGCTCTGTCTCTCACTCTCTCTCTCTCTTAAATGAATAACATTTTTAAAAAATAAAAATGAATTTGTCTGCTTTTCTCCTGTTAATCGGTCTTTATCAGTTTAATTCTCAGACCTAACCAGGGATTTTAAGAGGGTCCAAGAAAACTTTTTCATTCCCTATGTGATGTAAACAATTTCTGTCCAGCAGAAGATATAACCACAAATATTATGGGTGTTACCCCTGATGGACATTATTCGCCCTTGTATCTTATCCAGCAATCTCATCCTAACATTGCCTGCAGGATATCCTGCTTCTCAATTGCTCTCTGAACTAGGCTTAACATCTTAATGGCTCTTTCATTATGAACAAGCTAACTAAAATCTCTGATATGTGTTCCTTTTACAATTGCAGGAGACTTGTGAATTTATCCACATGAAATTACACCTTAACAGAAATAATCACTTCTATCGCTTTGGCTTATGAGAGGATTCAATGAAGTGAAATTAACAACAGTAATAATAGTTTATATTTTATTGATCATTTACTCGGTCCAGGACTGTTCATAAACATGTGCTTTACAGGTATTAACCCACCTAATCCTCACCACCCTGTAAAGTAAGCCTAATCCTCACTTTATAGACAAAAATGTGACATAAAATGGTAGAGAAAGTTACTCCAGGTCAGGGGGCTAGTAAGCATCAGAGCTGACGTACAAAGTTTATGGCAGGCGAGGGACCTAAGGGCCTTCTACTGAGTAGAAGAAGCCTTTCTAGGTTTCCCTTTTCTTAGGGCCTCAGCAGCACCAGGACCTGGGTCGCTGTAACATATACCCTGTGAAGAGACTGTGGTGGTCAGCAAGTTCTTGCCGACCAAGCCTTTGATGAGGACTCTGGGAGTTATTTGAGTGGTACGATCTCCACAACAGCCAGTCTCACAGTCAGACTATCCTCTGCCCTTTCCTCACATTCAGCTCCAGATCACCTCCTCCAGGGATTACCCCAGTGTCCAGGAAAGCTCCTTCCTCTGAGCTCTGACATAAGTCTTTAAGAAGCTAAACAGACTAATACACACTGTTATTTATTTTGACCAGGATCAGGACCCTTCTGCCAAAAGCCTTGTCCTTTGAGGACTGCAAGTAACTTAAAGGACAAGGAGAAGTCTCAAGATTGATCATGGTTCTTGGATAAGACGGTTCCTTCACAGATCATCAACTGGAAATTCTGAACTAAGCTAACATGAAGGGATGTAGAAAAAAAGATGAACACCCCTTTCTCAGGGGTAGAACACCATCAGAAGCACTCACGCCACAGGAAAGAAACTGAACATGACCCAAAGAGAAAAATGAAATCATCCTAGCAACCTTTGCTCTTCTCTGAGACATATGTTCTTGGGGAGCCTTCAGATCGTCTCTTTGGGACCTCTTGGCATCTCATGGTCTGTTGTCCCTGAGCACTGAAAGATTCTGACTCTTCTAGAAGTATCCGGGTCCCTCAACAGTGTTTAGCATCAAAAGGCCTGGGGGAAAATCACAATTACAAGACTTGTGTCCATCATCTGAGGGAGGTCAAATACTCTAAGTCTACCCCCTAGAACTTCGGGGCTCTGAGACCCTGTCAGGTAGGTGGTCCATGAGGCTGAGATTATTTTCACAATAATATCATGACATCATTTTCTTTCTTCACTGTTTCTGACATTTGCAAATGCAGTGATGAGTAAAAGTGCTGGCATTTTAACACAAACCAAGGCAGCAGCACCGAACTATACCAATGTTCATTGTATTCTTCAGCAGGATGCACTCACAGTTAAAAAAAAAAAAAAAAAAAAAAAGTCTGTTTCACTTAAAAATCTCCTTGATGAGTCAGTTAAAAATAATAGCAATTTTATTAATCTCAACTCTGGGTACACATCTTTTTAATAAGCTTTGTGTCAGGTTAGGAAGCACACAGAAAGTGCTTCCACTAACCTGAGATTGTGTCAAGGAAAAGCAATTGTCTGATTGATCAAGAGGAGTAATGAACTAGTTGCTTTCTTCATGAAAAAATACCTCTACTTCAAAGACTGACTGACAAACTGGTTGGTGGACATCTTCCCAACAACAAATCAATTATGCCTGTCACTTCAAGGAAAAGTGACAGTTTTTGCTAGCAATAATAAAAATCTGAGCTCTCAAGCAAAAATTAGAATTTTGGAAAATTTTGATCTACCGCCATGATACTGACAACTTCCAAACACTTAAAGACAAAATGAACTGTGATTTTTCTGATACCATGTCAGCAAACATGTCAACATTTGAATAACTTCTATAACTTAGTGCTATGATACTTCCCAATGACCAATGCATCACACTACAAAATCATGTACAAATAATGCCTTCAAAGTGCAAGACAGACCAATGGATTTTAATGAACAGAGGAAAAAAACTAATTGACATGTTCTCAGATCCTCCATCACAACTAAATGTTAGGAAACTACCTTTGCCGCGATGGAGCTGTGGATTACAAGAACGTTCACAATTATCTGAAGAGGCTAATGAAATAGTTGTCCTTTTTCCTTTTTTTTTTTTCTTTTAAGATTTTATTTATTTATTTGACAGAGATCACAAGTAGGCAGAGAGACAGGCAGAGAGAGGGGGGAGCCAGGCTCCATGCCAAGCAGAGAGCCCGATTCAGGGCTCGATCCCAGGACCCCAGGATCATGACCTAAGCTGAAGGCAGAGGCTTTAAACCACTGAGCCACCCAGGTGCCCCTAGTTGTCCTTTTTCAACCAGAACTCCAGGTAAGTTCAAATTTTTTTCACATGCTTCAACCAACACAACACATTACAATAGCCTGAATGCAGAAGCAGACTGCCAGCCAGACATTATAAAGATTTATAAAAAGATAGAACAATGTCACTCTTCTAAGTTTTTGTTTTAGATAACAAAGCTATTTTTCATAAAATACGTTATTTATGTTAACATATAATGGGTTTATCATTGTTAAGCAAAGAATATTTCAAATGTTATAATTTCTAATATGGGAAAGGTTGATAGGTAAAATAAAAGTCTTTAAAATCCTCAGTAATATTTAATAGTGTAAAGGGGACTGAGACCAACAAGTGTGAAAACTGCTCTCTATGTAGGGGATTTAGGTTATCAACAGATAGCTTTGTTTAACATGTAAGGGAGGACACAGGTTAGAGGACTCATATGGTCCTCTCCAAGAGCCTCCCTCTACGTCCCCCCAATCCTTAAGTGAAGGAATAAGAATACTTCCCATTTGCGCTACCCTAACACAATGTCTCTATGTATCTACACCACACGCTTCTCTGCAGCAAAGTGCAAGTATCCTGTGAATAAGAACCATAACTTCTATTCCTTTGTGTCTGCTAAGTACCTTACAAATGGCAAATGTAGGATAGATTGATTTTCATGATGAAAATGTATCTCGTAAGAGCCTATGTTCTCCTGAAGATGGACTCAACCAATTTGCTGTAGTAACATTTACATATGAAGTACTCTGTGTCTCTTTCTCAAAAGATCATTCTCTTCAATCAACAGGGTGTGAGAAAAGGACTCCTATCCAGTTAGCCAAACCAACCCAATTTGACTTTTTCAGGCACGTTACCACCAGATCCTCCACAACCTGAAAGCAGTATTTGTCAGTCTAACCACACTGAAACAAATTAACATATGCATGACAAATTGAGAAGAGGCAGTGGAGTTTAATAATCTTCTATCTGTAAAGGACTTCATTTCAAATCATTTATACCTCTCACTGGATACGCACAACACTGCTGAAGGAAAGGGTGGCCATTATTACTTCTCATTAACCAATGAGCAAGCAAGCAAGGAGAAATGAAATCACCCACCAACGTCCATCTAACACCCTGGGGCACAGCACAGAGCTCTCTTCACTTCCATGTAGGAACTCTGATGCTTACTGCCATTTTGATTTTGAAAGGGCCAGGGGGAAGACCATAAGTCAGTCATCTTTGATCTCTTCTTGCCTCATTCTTGCTTATTGTGGGCTCTAATTCTTTGATTCGGATGCAATGGTACTTCATTTTTAAATAAACTGCATTACTACCTGGAAAAGTTTCAGTTTTAAAAATATCCAATCAGGGGCGCCTGGGTGGCTCAGTGGGGTAAGCCGCTGCCTTCAGCTCAGGTCATGATCTCAGGGTCCTGGGATCGAGCCCCGCATTGGGCTCTCTGCTCAGCGGGGAGCCTGCTTCCTCTTCTCTCTCTCTCTGCCTGCCTCTCTGCCTACTATGTAATCTCTTTTCTGTCAAATAAATAAATAAAAATCCTTTTAAAAAAATATCCAATCGGGGCGCCTGGATGGCTCAGTGGGTTAAAGCCTCTGCCTTCAGCTCAGGTCATGATCCCAGGGGTCCTGGGATCGAGCCCCGCATCGGGCTCTCTGCTCTGCGGGGAGCCTGCTTCCTCTTCTCTCTCTCTCTGCCTGCCTCTCTGCCTACTTGTGGTCTCTGTCTGTCAAATAGATAAATAAAATCTTAAAAAAAAAAAAATCCAATCAAGGGACGCCTGGGTGGCTCAGTCAGTTAAGCTGCTGCCTTTGGCTCAGGTAATGATCCCAGGGTCCTGGGATCGAGTCCCACATTGGGCTCCTCGCTCAGCAGGGAGCCTGCTTCTCTCTCTGCCTCTGGCTGCCATTCTGCCTGCTTGTGCTCTCTCTCTCCTGACAAATAAAAATAAATAAATAAAATCTTAAAAAAAAAAACAATCAATATATCTATAAGATTCCCTATTTGTACTCCCAGAAATCACAACTCAAAACAAGTTGTCCAGAAACAAATCAACTCCACTCTGTGGTATAGTAATGTAATTACCTGCCCTTTCTCTTGTCTCTTATCTAGTAATATGGGCCCAAGCCCTCAAGGAGTAACATATAGAGAAACGTACATCCTGGCAGTACACATTCCCAAATTTTCCAGAGGGTTAGATACAGATCAAGTCAAAAATACTTTCCAGTAAGAAAAGACACAGAACCTATAACCCAAAATACTCCAGAATTTCAGGGCTTCCCACCTCATTTCACTCATTATTTCAGGTTTCTGGCATAATCACTTGGGGTCTCGCACACTAGCGATACAGAAAGTATGTGGAAGGTCACCTGGGTCCCTATAAGAGAGGGGTATTTTAAATAGGCTCACTTGTTTTTACTCCTGGGCTATAAACACACAGTGTGTCTTCTAGAGAGACCAAAGACACTCAGATGCATATTTTCAAAGACACCATGGTTTTCGAGCAGGGTCAGATTTGTACTCAGATCTCACAGGCCACTCTAATGATAATCAGATTCTGTTTCGCCAGTGACCTCTCACTTCCACCCACGTTAAGCCACACATAAGAGAGCATGCAGAGTGTACTCACTTGGGACAAGCTCCCACTCCAGAATTCGGGTTCTCCAGAGTCACACATCTAGCTGAGGTCCTCTAAGATGTGTGGCTCTTTCATTTCATGAATATTAACAAACACAAGGAACGCTGGACTTGAGTAACGGCTGTTTCCTGACATCCCAACAAGATCAGAGTTCATTCACAGTGAGCTATGGAGAAATCCCTTCTGCTCCTCACTCCTTATGGCTTTTTCCTGTTTCTTCTGTTTCTTCTTTCCTGCTTTTTCTGTTTCTTCTGCCAAAGCCCCAGCTCCACCAGACAAAAAGTCTCTTGGGAAGGCAAGGCACAGGAGCACCCGCACTTCCCTGCGGCTGACTCCCAGCTCCAGGAAGATGGGACAGGCCTGTGAGGGCCATCTGCTAACCATGCAGCTGACTCTATCATGCTTCCCAGCTGTTGGAAGCAGACGCCTGCTCCTGGACTCCTCTTAAAGTTTTCCTGGTGGATTTAACATTCTTCGCTGCTGAACTCTGCCAAAGCAGGATTAGGATATTCTATGGTGAAGCTTTGAGAGGAGGCGTCAGACAGACCCAGGTTCAAATCAAAGCTTTCTTATATCTGGCCCTGGAGCAAACTACTTAACTCCCCTGAGCCTCAGCTTTCTCATACATAAGTAGAAGACAAAAATACCCATTTATAAAGATTAAAAGCATGATTTTCATCAAGTTCCCTAAACAAGGTCTAGTATATAAATGTACCGCCTTTGCCTTCCATACTTTTCTCAAGGGAAAGAAAGTCAAGTCCGTCAAGAGAGAAGAGCAGCAGCTCTTTGCTAATCCTGTCTCTAGCTCTTTCCTATGGACTGGCCATGGTACACTCACTTATGCAGCAGAAGCAATTTCATGGGGGCTCCTAGGAATCAGGACTTGAAGCCCCCAGACTCACCTCTTTCCTTGGTAATGAAGAGGATATTGACAAAAGTCCAGAAAGATAAGCTCTCCCACCCACAGGTTATACTAATGGCCCTTAAGCTGGCTACATTAGAATCACCTGGAGAGCTATGGAAACTCTAAGGGGTCTAGAGGAGGCTTGGGAATCTGTATTTTCAAGGGCTCCACACGTGATTCAGGCATGCAAAGAACTGAGCCGCTGCATTCCTGTTGAAAAGCATCTGGATTACCTTGACTTTCAGTCTTCTCTGGGGAGGCCCCCCATTAGAAGCTGATTCATGGTGTTAATAGGTTTGTTTTGTTGGGGCTGATAATAACCCTCCCAGGCAGTTATTAGGGAGAACCTTGCCCTACTTGCATACTTATGTTTAAAAATCTTAATTCAGCCTGAAAGCCTCAATCACTTTCTGATCTTGTGTCAAGGACTTCCAACTCCTCACTCACTGTTGCTGGAGGACTAAGGCAGTAACACGTCAGACTCTCGTTCTTTTCATTGTGCTTGTCCTGGGATACTGTGTCCTTCTAATATGTAGTTCTACTTTCACCTATAATTTATTTCACTGGTACCTATCATTACTGATTCCAGGCAGTCCCACAATAATAATTGGTTAAACGCTGAAATATTCAAGCAAAAAAAGAATGTATTTTTTTTTTTACACGCCTCTCTCACCAAGTGAGATTTAGGTTGCATAAGAATGTAAACAATCTCCAATTTTATTCTCTAGACTCATGTTCAGAAATCCAAGCTAGGAGGGTTGCTGTGGAGGGGGGAGGGACAGCTCAGAGAATAAGAGCCCACTGGGGGAAGATTTTTCCAGACAGCCACCAGTTTATGCTGCTAGAGCCCTGGCTGGAACAGCAGCATCTGGGCAAGAAGTGAGGGAGCTCCAGTCAGGAGAAGGTCTGGTTTTTCCTTGGCCTTCCTCAAGGGATCCTAGTTACATGAAAACTGCTGGTGGCTGTGACTTCTAGTGTGTGCCGCCACCTTCTGGAGAAAGCATTAATCTCATCCCCATGTCACTCCGTGGAGCATGTGTCACAACCAATTTACAGATGAGTAAACTGAGCCTCTGAGAGGCAGGTTCCTTCATCGGAACCAAAGTCAAGCTCTAAACTGTGTCTTTCAAGTTCAGGGTCTTTTCCAAAAACCCCACACATGATCAAGATGATTTTTTTTTTTCGTGAAAGCACAAATATCATTCACAGTAAGATCGCAGTAAAAGTAAATTAGAATACGTGCTCTGAAATCACAGCAGGAGGCTGGCCCAGCATCCTTGGCTACATTTCAGGGTCTGGCTGAGTTTTCTGAGCAGCTGACAGCTTAGCTAATCCAACTGAGCTTTAATGGACTTGCCTGCAACCTCAGTGACAAACATTCATTATTTGGACTGAGACACCATCAATAGAGACTTGCCACATGAGCTTCTTCTCCCTTCAGACCCTACTCAAATCTCTTACCCTCAGACCCAAACCTCCTGCCATCTCAGTCTGACAGCATCTGGGCCCCTGTTCACAAGTGTATCCTTTTTTTCCTGAATTCTTCCTTAACTGGCTGTACATCCCCCTGCATCTCAAGTTAGCAGAGTAATGCTGCCTCCTCCTGGCAGAGGTGGGATGTGCACCCACTGCTGAGGAGAAACCCCCAGTAGAGCCACCCAGACCCACCGAGCCTTCAGGGAAGTCACAGCACCGAGTCACGAGTACTGAGCTTTCACCAAAATTGACGGGAAGAGTCAAGGAAGCAGAAGACTCAATCACACCGTCACCAACGCCTCTGCCTCCAGGACTTCATAATTTATTGGAGTAGGTAGGAGGATTGAGACCAGCAGCTTTTGGCCCTCACTGAGCATTAAAATCACTGCACCCGGGGTGCCTGGGTGGCTCGGTGGGTTGAGGCCTCTGTCCTCGGCTCAGGTCATGATCCTGAGGTTCTGGGATCGAGCCCCATGCCGGGTTCTCCGCTCGGCGGGGAGCCTGCTTCCTCCTCTCTCTCTGCCTGCCTCTGCCTACTTGTGGTCCCTCTCTGTCAAATAAATAAATAAAATCTTAAAAAAAAAAAAAAAATCAATGCACCCCACTCCCAGAGATGCTGATTCCATTACTCTGGACAGGGCTCATCCATCAGTACTTGTTTCAAAATACCAGGTGTTTCTAATGTGAAGCCAGGCCTCAGATGCCCTAAACAAGACAAACTCCACCAGAATAAGAAAACATGGTATACCCTCCCCCCAGGAAGGCAACACTGCACTGCTGCCACAAGAGGGTGCTACACTGGTCACAGCGGCTGGAGTAGCTCCGGTGTAGAAGACAGAAGAGCTGTGAGACAGGTGGGCCAAACCTGGGCAAGAGGAGCTCTGAGGGTGTCCAGGAGGGGTAATGAGATGTGCACGGGGGAAAAAGGAGACACACACCTGAGTGGGAGCACAGGGCTGGCCATAGTCCTGACACCTCTTATTTGCAGTTGTTGTAAACTGACTAAGAAGATGACTATCAGCCATTTATTCCCAATGAGTTCTTTCCCCTCTTCTTTTATTGATCAAAGCTTTTTCTAGACTTGCAGCTATAGCAACCATCCCTCAAGTGTTCAAATCACACTCAGTGGAGGACATTTTTCCACCCCCTTTCTTACCATTTTGTTCAAATTTTTTAGGTGTGGCAACTGGGTAACTGTTTGGAAATCAGTATTCCTGAACCCTCAAGTGGCCTTCTCCTGTCACTTTCACTCCAGAGCACAACAGAGCTTCCCCCTGTAAGGAAGGCTGAGCAGGGGAGAGTTTGAGCCATTACAGGTGCAGGCAGGCCGAGGGCCTAGGACAAAATCATGCCTTCCACCTCTAGGCCTTTTTCCCTATCCTCATCTCCGCCTTCCAGATTTTATCACTAGCGATTAAACTCAAGCAAATGCTGTCCTAGGAAAAGAAAGCAAGAGAGAGGATTTCTCCTAAAGGCCTGGGGTGGAGCTGGCCATGTCTTCCCAACCCAGGACCATCTCCAGGTTCATCCCAGCCCCATGCCCAGCCATGCAAGAAAGTGAGAGAAACTCTGCTTGACTATCCCCAGGGAGAAAGAACAAGAGAGGTCCTGCCCCGGGCACTGCACGCAGTTCAGCCACTTGGGGTCTACAGGAAATCTCCAACCCATGAACCAAGACTCAGTGAACATTCTGGGACCTTGCCCCCGCACTTCAAAATGCTGAGGGGACAGAGCGGGTGCACAAATCAGGCAAACAGGAGCCTGAAGTTTCTATATGGAGGCCACAAACCTGAGTAATCAGGATCAGCCCTTTGGGGCTGCTGACTGGCATCCCTAGATGAGGCTTTCTCTTACATCATTCATGCCAACTATTTGCACACTTTGTCCTAGGACACAATCCCTATGCCTTTCGTGATGCTGAGTCAGATCCCCACCTCATGGGGTAACCCCTAGGTATGAAGTCCTTTAAGGAAATCTCCTGGTCCTAAACATTAAATTATACAAAATATTATTCCCTGATCTGTTTTCAAGGGAATGACAAATTTAAAATATGTAAATAAAATCATATCCTTGATACATATGTAATCCTTGGTATGTGAGCCTTTCAGAGAAAAGATTCTATAAAAATTTAACAGCTTCCTTCAAAGAAGTGAGAAATGCCTTTCCATGATAGGCAACTCTGAAAGATGCTAATGACACTCTCTAAAATTTTTCTGAAATTTTCCCCTGAGCCTCAAAACCAGTAGAACTTTGCTCTTTGTATACAACAGAAGGCTGGACACCAAAAGGGTTGGAGTCATTTCAGATGGAAATAACCATCTCTCATCAGTAGTCTTCTTATTTCACAGAGAGCTCAGTGAGTCAGTCTGTATGGAGCACCTACTGTGTGCACATGGTATATCTCTTTACCCACAATTCAGCACTTAATCACGTCATATTATCTCCAGACAGAATTGAATTCTTTGAGAAGACCTGAGTTGTTCTCAGAGTTCTTTCTGACTCTCCAAAGCTTGAAACTAGCCTCCAATAGTCATACAACACACACTAATGAACCCCAAGGTCTCCATAAGCCTTAGCACAAAAGAGCACCTATTTCCCCATTGGTAATTTACCCACAAAATAACAAAATCAGAGGACATGAATCATATATCCTTGTATGCATCATTAAAACATCTCTGTAAGGCTGGATTTACCATAAGCAGTCGAATTACCACAAAAGACAAAACTTTCCTAATGTGAGTCAGGAGAAGCAGACCGATGTCAACCCCCTCCTGGTGATGCTTCAGTTGGGGCTGGTACACACGTCCAGGTACACATCCCCAGGTCTGCAGTGGGAGACATAAAAAATCAGTTTAAAACAATGTGGAAAGGACTGTGGAAGAGGCTTGAACAAGGGCTATAGAAGCCAAAAGAGAGACACTCATGGATCCTGAAAGAGCCGAGGAAGGTTTCACGGCGAGTTGACATCAGAGCTGTCAGAATGCATCAGCACTTACGAGGCAAGATGCAGGGGGGAGGCGACATGCATCAGCAGAAGAGCATGAATGGGAATAGGAGACGTTGAGAGCAGCTGGCCAAGGGCTCATGGTGAGAAGTGTGGCCTTCCCCAGGCATGGAAAGCATCCTACAGCCAGCTAGGGAGCAAGCCTGTGGAGGCTTTCAGATTGCATCTCCTGTACAAAGATTTGGTGCCTAGAAAGACCTCTCTGGCAGAAGTGCAAAAGATGAACTGAAGAGGGAAGGAATGTGAAGATAAGGGGCAGGAAGGGCTCTGTTCCTTCCTTTGTTTGGAAGACACACAAATTGTGCCCATTAGGTGTCACGCTGTCACCAGGAAGCAGTGCTGACACCACCTGGGGGAGTCAGACTTGACTCAGTCTGCATTTCAATAGCCACCTGAGGGAACTCAATCCAGGACAAGGGACACCACAGAGGCATCTGTCCCACTTCCACCTCAGCCACTCCTTGTGCACCAAACCTCGTCAACCAAAATGGGACCATTTGACTGGCATATATCCTGCATGGTATTCTCTGGTGTCTCAATACCCCGAAGATCCAAGATATCCCTGGATTGTTTTAAAGTGACAATTTCTGTTGCAGTGATTCTCGTATTATCTGGCAAGGTGAGAAAGTAACTCCTTCCAATAACAGAAAGATTTCTAAAGGCATTTGTCTCTGATCCTGTAACCCGTGGCTACAGAGTTGGGGTTCAAGTTTTGAAGTCTGGGCATCAAGCCTGCATTGGTGTGTGAAGAAAAAAAACAGGGACCAAAGCTGCTTCCTTGAAACAAATTTCAGAAGAAACAGCACTATTCCCTTCTGGACCTGTGTTGTTTCTTCCTTACCTTTTTTCTTTCTTCTCCCAGGAAGAACAATGGAATTGGTCTGCTGTTTCTCCTTACTCCCTCAAGAAAAACCAATTGCTCTGAAGGCATTTTGAGCCCTTTTCTATTTTAAATGATAACTCCATGAGAAACCAAAATAAATTTATCTGGTCTTTTAGTTTAATATCATTGGGGCGGGGGGCGGGGGGGGCTGAGTCAAGTCACACCTTTCTGGAGAAAGGACTGCTGAGTTTTCTACTCATAGAGGTTATAAAGAGATGCTCCTTGTCAGACAGTGAGAACACACACAAGAAAGCAGAGAGTCCCCTTGTCTCACAGCAGTGGGGCTCCTCCGTGCTGGGGGTTTGTTCCTCCTAGACCCATCAGGCCTGCTGTCATTTCTGGGTTTGGTTTTTTGGTTGTTGTTTTTGTTTTTGTTTTGTTTTTTGTCTGTCTTCCTGTCCCCCTTCCCCCATATCAAGAAGATTCTGAGTCTTACTCATCTTGGCAGTAGCCCTGCCTGTCACAGTGGATGGCATGCTGTCACAAGGATAACTTCAGTCAAATGGGGGCCGACTCCATACTGGGCACTATGCCAGTTGCTTCAGATACATAGGATATTCCTTACTTAACTCAAAATCCCATTTTACATATTGAAAAGACGTGATCTCCATTTTCCTGTGGAAAACTAAAGCTCACAAAGGTTGATTCAACTGACTCGAAGTTATATGTCCAGGACAAGTGAGCAGAGATTTGAGCTCAATCCTTATGACCCCAAACCCATGACTTTTGGACTCACTATGCTACCTGGAATGGAGCCCACCACATGAAGGCTTCAGCTTGAATTCTCCAAAGTCCAAGTAGTGTGTACAGAAAGATTCATTTGGCAAAATTACATTGTAAAACAAATCAAATTGCCATGTGACCTGCACTGTAATAAAAAATGTGTATATTTCCACTAGAAAAAAGTCCCCTGTAAGACCAAGGAGGATAGTTTTTAGTGAAACAACTGTAACAGACTCCAAGCACATGCCACTCACAGGATGACCCACAGACTAGCAGCAGCGGCAGCAGCTGGGAGCTTTTAAAATTGTAGCTTTTTGATCTTCTTTGGTACATACTCTTGTTTTATGTGTTAGGAGTATTTCCTATTTACTGAATTTCAGCAATGTGCTGAAAACATCCAGAGAGCAGAGACTGGACTCAAATCCTAACCAAAGGGTTGGTCCTTTGACTAAGGAACACTTTCAAGGGATGTTCTATTTCCAAGTATTCAGAAGAATTAGAACAGAACTATGTTGTTGGTTGAGTGATGGCCTCGGCACTTGGACCCTCGGGTAAAAAGAGATGTAGCGATGTGAAATGGTAGTTATTGCTGAGGTACCAGAACTAAAATGCCACATTCTGAAGTGGGTGTGAGACCATCATGGTGTAGCAGAGATCAAAATCTGTTTTGGGGCCTCTTACCCTTGAACCCCTCTGTTGTCTCATACCCAGCCTTTTCACACATAAAAAGATGAGTGTTAGAATTAGGGGAAACATTTAGGAGACACTTATTGCTATTCTGAGTCGAGACAGTGCTTTAGAGGTCTTTCACTTCAAGAAAAAGGAAAGGGGCCAAAATAAGACCTCATGGAGGGTCTAGAATGTGTCTTCTGGTTTAGGGGACATTGTGACTCCCACATGGAGAAATCAGGCTGACTGCTTCAATGGCAGAGCAAAGGGTGGGGGTGTTAGGCCACTGCACAGTTGCCTAAAAACATTCTTTTGTACTAGAGGCAGGTAACTCATGTGAGGGAGCCAAAGAAAGGCTTCTCACATTCCCTCCAAGATGGCAGCTTAGAGGGGCCAATAGTCCTAAGCACAAAGATGCCAAGGGTACCACCAAATGCCTCAGACTGAGAAAAAGGAAGTAACAAACCATAGTGAGAACATTGCCCTCACAAAAAGAAACTGCAGGTGAGAGATGGACAGCAGGTGGGGGCTTAGGGTACCACAGGTCTCTGAAAAGCCTAAAAAGCATACTTAAGGAAAGAGCCACCTGGCAGACCTGAGAACAACAGGTCAGTTTCTGATAGCCTTAGTCAAGAGTGAACCTTCCTGGCTTTTTCTTTTCTCCCATCTCTGGCTACTGCCCTGGAGGGTCCAAAATGGAGGTTAGCAAAAAGGAGGAGAGAGAAAAGTATAAAGCTGGGAAGAGTTGAAAGAGCAGCCCACAGCAAGCAACCAGGCTTCAGTGGGTCTTAGCAGGGGGAGATAACTGAAATTTATTCTCTCACCGTTGTGGAGGCAAGTAGTCCAAAATCAGTTCTCTGAGCTGAAATCAAGGTGCCAGCAAAGCCACACTCCCACTGGGGGATCTCAGAGAGATTGCATTCCTGCCTCTTCTGGCTTCCGGCAACTGTCATCATTCCTTGTCTTGTAGTGGCATCACTGTTATCTCTGCCTTCATGGTCGTGTGCCCTCTTCTCTTCTCCCTTTGATTATCTCTTTTTTTTTTTTTTTAAAGATTTTATTTATTTGTCAGAGAGAGCGAGTGAGAGCGAGCACAGGCAGACAGAGTGGAAGGCAGAGTCAGACGGAGACGCAGGCTCCCTGTGGAGCAAGGAGCCCGATATGGGACTCGATCCCAGGACGCCGGGATCATGACCTGAGCCGAAGGCAGCTGCTTAACCAACTGAGCCACCCAGGTGCCCCCCCTTTGATTATCTCTTATAAGGATACGCGTGATGGCATTTTGGGCCCACCCTGATTAATTGAGAAAATTTCTCCATCTCAAAATCCTTAACCCAGTCCCATCATTTGCCATATAAGGTGATATTCACTCTTATGCCATACAAGGTAGCATTCTAGAGGTTCAAAGAATTAGAATGTCTCTTGTGGGAACATTATTCAGTCTGCCACAGAATGTTAAGGAAATTAACTAATGTGCTTAGGGGATGAATAACCTAAAACACAATGGTTAAGTAACTTTCTTAAAAATCACACAGTTAGGGACACCTGGGTGGCTCAGTGGGCTAAAGCCTCTGCCTTCGGCTCAGGTCATGATCCCAGAGTCCTGGGATCGAGCCCCACATCGGGCTCTCTGCTCCGCGGGGAGCCTGCTTCCTCCTCTCTGTCTGCCTGCCTCTCTACCTACTTGCGATCTCTTCCTCTCTCTGTCAAATAAATAAAAAATCTTTTAAAAAAAAAAAAAAAAAAAAAAAAATCACACAGTTAAACACTGGGTGAGTCAGGTCTCGACAGAGTGAAGTCTCCGGACTTCTAGTCAAAAGCTCTGCCTTCTACAATATACAGTTACAAATGACATTGGAATCCTTTATAGGCTCTACCTATTTCAAAGTTTTAGTCAAGCATCCTTTAACAGTTTCCTCAAAGAAAATCTCCATTTTGAAGCTTCTAAGGAAACACGAAAGAAAGAAGATTGCATTGAAGTCAGCTTATGGAAATTCTCACCCATTTCCACACTGGTATTGTTTAAGGACCTCACAGAGCCAACAATGAAATATGGGATTTCTTTTCTGGGATGAGAAGAGCTGGAGACATGCTAAATCAGCACCAGCAATGTTCATGAAGTCTAACTGTGCAGAAAGCATTCAACGAGCCCCTATTTTGAGCAGAACCATGTCTAATTATTTACCATGAAATGAAAGAGAAGAGGGACCAGCAGATGATGTCTTCCAACCTTCTTCACTACTTAAGTGTAGACAAGGCAGAACAGGCATGCCTCTTGCTGGTCTTCACTTTATCAGACTTCACAGATTCTGCGTTTCTTGCAAAGTGAAGGCTTGTGGCAACCCTGCATTAAGCAATTCTATCTGCCATTTTTCCAAGAGCGTTTGCTCACTTCATGTCTTTGCGTCACATGTTGGTAATTCTCACAATACTTCACACTTCATTTTTATTAATATATTTGTTAGCTATGATCAGTGATTATGACTCACTGAGAGTTCAGAATATGGTTCACATTTTTTAGCAATAATTAAGATATGTGCATTGGTTTTTGCACAAATGCCATTGTGTAAACTAAATAGACTACAAGGTAGTATAAATGTAATTTTTATATGCCCTACAAAGCCAAAAAAATCATTTGACTCACACTATTGCAGTATTTTCTTTATAGGAGTGGCCTGGAACCAAATCCACAATATCTCCAAAATATTTCTGTACTTATTATGGGTCCTTGTGCCTCTGATGTATGAGGTCATAGTCTGGACCAAGAGAAGCCGGGAGGACTACCCAGTGCTGGTGGTGAAGGGTGAGGGCAATCACCAATATTTGGAAAAGTCCCCAAAATACCCTCACTAAAACCTCTACAGGACAGAAACTTTCCTCGTGCATGTATCCACAGGCCCAGTGTTGACATGTAACCATGCTCTAGAGAGAGAGGCAATAAGACAGCAAGCCATCAGTCGGGACACAGAAATGCAAGAACCCAAGAAAATGGAACACAGGCGTCAGGTAGGTCGTGTCGTCGGAGGGACTGGAGAGAGCACGACTGGGAGAGAGAGGGGCCATGAGGTGAAGGTGTGTTCCTGGTGGGCCACCTCTGTGGAGATCAGGGGACAAAAGGAAAAACTGAACGACCTAGGATAGAACGAGATTCACAGAATGTTGCAGGGCTTAGCATATCAAGATGAAAGTGAAAAGCTTCATTTCTCTTAAGTTTTTCACAGAGAGGCCCTGAGGAAAAGCCAAAGGCTATTTAGATAACTTGAAAAGCTCTTGACTTAGACATCAAGAGACCAGTGGGATTTGCAAAATGCACTTATTTTCAAATCAGTGGCTGTCAACATGCTAAGTGCTAAAAATATGTTTGTTCCCCCTCTGCCATATTATAGACCTGAAAATATTGAAGTTATAAGTGTGTCTCCACCTCTGCCACCTACTTAGTGTCAATTCAAAGGTGAAGTTGTTATAATTAGTCCTTTTCAAATGATCTTGACTTTCTTCTGCCGTCTTCTAAATTCAGGAATATAAAATCTGTTGAAGGGGAATTTGCTTCTCACAAGAAAACCTGTCAGCTAATTATATCCTTGAGCGAATCTTGGTTATTTTCCTCTTCCTGAAATCAGCAAACTCATTCCTTCCCTTCCTGAGGTACACATGGGCTGGTTACTCTTCCTGGATTTTCCACTTATTTCTGACCCCTGAGGTCCCCAGGCTGACTCTATAACAGAAAGAAAAGAAAAGAAAAAAGAAAAGAGGAAAGGAAAGGAAGAAAGAGGGAGGGAAGGAGGGAGGAAGGAAGGAAGGAAAAGAAAAGAAAAAAGAAAAGAAGGAGGGGAGTGAGGAAGGAAGAAAGAAGGAGAAAAAAAGAGAGAAAGAAAGAAAGCCTTTGCTTTGATTGATTTTACACAGCCTCAGCCAGCCCAACAGTGGAAAGACGACACAGGAACCTGATCCTCACACACAACCAAAAGTGTCTGAAAACAGCAAGAGAAGATGTCTGAGCTGACTTAAACCAGTGATAGCTCTACCTCAATCCTGAGCTCACCCATGTGATAGGAGCTACAGGGTCCTGCTCATGTAGGGACCCCTGGTTCCTCTGCCCATCTGTCCCATATCATTCTGTTTTCCAGGCCAGTTTCCAGTGAGGTTTCAGGAGAGAATGATGCTACCTTTCAAGAGCCACAGGGGATTTGGAAGCAGGCACTTCAGGCAGAAGACAAGACCTGCCAGCGTTTAGTCCAACCTTTAGATCATAAATGGCAAGCCTACCTACTGCAAACACTGACTGAAATCATGTCTTGGAGAGCACTTCTGGGGGCGGGGGGGCTGTGAGGCTACAAACTGCCTGGCAGCACCCAGGACCATGTATTTGCCAATCCCATTCAAGGTGGAAGCATCTTAAAGTCAACATCAGCTGACAAAGTGTTGACTGGCCTGGTACAGAGACTTCTGGAAGCTCATCTCAGATCTGTGGTTGACCTCCCCCGGTTTCACTTCCTTCTGCAGGAAAGCATTCTGTTGACAGTAATCCCTCTCCAGGGTGTATGAAGATGAACAGGTTAATTTAAAAGCACGTAGGGCTCTTTGAAGGGAAAGCACTATATAAATCCCAAGCAATAATAATTGTCTGGATTGCCTATAAAAGGAATAAATCTTTTAGGTTGCTGAATTTCTTTGGCTGGATTTCCGTCTTTGCGAGGTGGAAATAAATTGCTAGAATATGTGGCTAAGACTAACTGACCAATAAGAATACTACATAGGTTGAATCTGTAATTGAAGAGTTTGACATGCTCCTATTAATAGCATCTGGTCTAGTCTCTGGCATACTGAGAAACAGAACACTGCCTCAAGCCCACGTAAGAGATAGCTTCTTACTGTCAGGCCAGCGGAACTTGGAGTTCCACCGGATGCCTCACTAGACCATTGTTCCTGTGGTCATCACCACTGTTGCCAGCCCCCAGAGTTAGCCCTGCACCTAAGAAACGGAGTCATTGGATTCACCAAAAGAGTAATCCTGTGGCTCAGCATTAGCCTCAAAGCAACAGATTTAGTGACTTCTGTAGCAGGGACCTGGGTCAGAAGCAAATATCTTCAATGGCCTGATACATGTATGTATTATAGGCGTTGGTAGAATAAGAGATAGAAACAAATTTACCTTAACGATTCTGTGTTATTGACACATTAACAATGGAAACTGAACATACATAAGGCATTACCAGCTGCACCATGACTGAGAACACCACAAGCTAAAAAGACACGTGATACCAACAATTTTATGAACACAAATAAGAAATTTGGGGGTGCCTGGGTAGCTTGGTTATTAAGTGTCTGCCTTCAGCTCAAGTCATGATCCCAGGATCCTGGGATAAAGCCAGCATCAGGCTCCCTGCTCAGCAGGAAGCCTGCTTCTTCCTCTCCCACTCCCCCGACCTCTCTTCCCTCTCTAGCTGTGTGTGTCTGTCATTAAAAAAATAAATAAATAAAATCTTTAAGATAGATAGATAGATAGATAGATAAATAAATTTGGAGACTGAGTACACCAGAGCCATATGGAGGTAAGAGGGCCCCTCTGCATACACTTTCTCTTTAGTAAAAGGAATTAACCAGCGGGAGCCCCCCAACCACTCCTCCAAAGGACTTCATTCTCAAGGCCTAGAGCCTTTAGAAGGAAGAGGGCAGCCTCTTCCTAAAAGTGGACAGAGGCTCTTTAGCTCACTGCCAGGGGAAAAGCATGGGCAAGGAAACAACTCTTGGAGAGACCAGGGCAGACTTCTTTCTGAAGCAAGGGTCTCCTCTGGCCACATTGAGTGTCAGGATACTGAACCTAGAAGACAGCAGTGGACTTGGCTTTGCACACATCATGCTCCTGAATAATGGCAGCTTAAACAAACTGAAATATAATTTAATTAAGCCTTTGCTACAGCAGGAGTGTCCTAAAGTGAAATAACTATTTCGTAAAGACCTTCTAGTAAAAGTCCCAAGTCAGGTGATCTACCTCAAACATGAGAGAATTTCAATGGCTCTTCACTGTTCTTTCTCATTCTGAAGAGCTCTCCTCAATTTTGTTTTCAATCAAGAACTGAAGCTCTTTCCAACTGCTTCACCTTTCAGATACTTTTTAAATTTTGGTTTAAGTGTTTTCACATTTGATTCTGAACAAATCTTTTCCCATAATCTTCCAAAGAGCTTTCCTCCACTTGCATGCCTGCAGGCGGTGTGGATCCCAGTGGTTATCTCACACGGTGCTGGAAGGAGCATACTCTGCAAGGGTTGGAGGCCCCGCCCAGACCAGCTGGAGGCTTATTTTGCTCTAAGGTTACCTTTTTAGAACTTCAACTCTCTTCCTGTCCCCTGAGGAAATCCTGGGATGGTTTTGCCAAAAAGTCCCATTCCAGCATTTATTTACACTTATTTCTGAGAACTACAGGCTGAGAAGGAAGAGGTGTGCTCACAATCTATTTCCCTTTTGAAATCTGAGTAAACCTGGTACAAACTCATGGTAATAACATAGGCTTGGGGTGTGTGGCTGGCTTAGTCGATAGAGCATGCAACTCTTGATCTTGGGGTTGTAAATTCAAGCCCAGGTCAGGTGTAGAGATTACTTAAAAATAAAATCTTATAAAAAATAACAAAAAACAAACAAACATAGACTTGACTGGCCATACCTGTTATTATAACTGTAATATAAATGGGAAAAATGAGAGTCAGCAAAACTATCTGAAACTTCTGTTTTATAGATGGGCTGGGCCAGCTGCCAACCAAACTGCCTGGTGTTGATGCCCCTATTCAATGTTCTATGTCTATCACCTTCCATCTCTCCAGATAATGGGGGGCCCTTCCTGCCCACTCAGGCTTCCACAAAGCATTCTCATATTTCATCAAAATCTGAAAAATAAACAAAATAATCCAGGTCCAGCATGATGGCTTTTTTGATATGTCAACTTGGCTGGTTTACAGTCCCACTTATGAAAGAACTCTGCAGATGTCACTGAATTCTCTAATCGACTGACTTTCAGTATGGAAGATTATCCCCAAGAATCTGGCTGGGCCTGACCAATCAGTTGAAAGGCCTTCAAAGCAGGACTAAGGCTTTCACAGGAAGAGAAGGTGGCTTTCTGTGTAGAATAGCCTCAGCCCACGCCACGGATTCCAGCTTGTCTGTGATCTTCCAAACCTGGGGTCCTGCCTGATGAATTTCACACTCCCAGATCCAATAACATAGGCTAATTCCTTGTTAAAAAAAAAAAATCAATAAATGGATGGATAGATAGCTCATTGATAGGTAAATAGAGATAAGTATGGATACAGATGCATAAATAAACAGATAGATACATAAATATATTGATGCAGACCTCCTACAGCTGGTTCTGCTTCCCTGGCTAAACTCTCCCTAATACAGATTTTGGTACCAGGAGTGAGGTTTGCAAACAGGAAGTCCAAGTGTCCCTGAAGTCTTCAAGTGGGAAACTCACCACAAAACAAAACGAAAACAAAAGTGAGACTGAAGGAAAGGAAAAGATCCTCATGTCATTGTTCCCAGGGCTTTGAAGCAAGGTGGGGGGGGGGTGATTTATAGAAAGGCTAAGTGACATTGTAAAGAGGAAACAATTACAAATCCAATAGCTATTTTTCCTAAGCTTCCAAATCCTAAAAATGCAGTGCACTTGCCCCCCAGGAAAAAAAAGCCTACTGTCATTACACCAGTGAATTCCATAATAATCAGCTGAATTGCGACAATTGGAATCATTTCTGGAAGTCTCTACCTTCTGGCAGATAAAAAAAATTAAATGACTGAGTTGTCCTGGCTTCTGTCTTTTCCCCCAAACTTCCATCCCCCAAAGCCTTCTACCTTCACATCTTAGGGCAGGAGTTTGGTTTATGTATTCACGGTTCTGCCTCTCCACTCTCAAATCCAATGTCCCAGAAGTCATTTGGCTAACAGGTGTTTATTAACACTTACTCAATCCACACACTGCTCTGGGAGCTAAAGAGAAGTTATTGCACTCAAGAGCTTACTTTGTGGTAGAAGGACCATTATTCTCTTCTTACGTCTATTTTTTTTAACCTTATTTCTTTTTATCTTATTTCCTTGTTTTACTTTAATATATGAATAAGTAAGTAATTTCAGAATGTAGAAAGGACGGCGATGAGCATGAAATTGGGTCATGGGGTAGAAGCGACGGCAGGAGGCGAGAGAGCACAGGGCAGGACTCTGAGCATCGAGGACATGGACGAGCTGGAAGGAGCCGCTCACAAATCTGGAACGTGGAAGATCCTAGAAGTTGCCACATATTCTTCCCCTCCCTCAAGAGGTGGGATCTACGCCTCTGCCCTTGAGTCTGGTTTGGCCATAGGGCCTGCTTTGGCTAATGGGGTGTTAGCAAACATGATGCAGAGGCTTGAAAAGCATGGGCACATCAGGACTCACTCTCTTGCTGCTCCTAGGAGCCCTGTGACTTCCAGCATTTGAAGACACCCGAGCCCACCTGCTGGACGCCAGGAGACACTTCACTAGTGGCTCCTGTGGTCCTGCTCAACAGTCTGACAGCCACACCAGCCACCAGCTGGTGCAGGCCCAAGCCCAGGCGAGGCCAGGTACACCTGCCAGGCCAGAAGAACACCCTCAATCCACAGACGCATGAGCTAAATAAGTGGTGGTTATTTAGAACCATAAAGCTATGGGGAGTCTGTTAGGTAGAAATGCTCACTGATATGTGGGGGCAGTGGGTACAGACCTGCCACACTGGAGATGGGTTCTAGGAAGCCTCATAAAGCCCAATGTCTCCCTCAGCCTTTAGCTTCATCCACAGCTCCAGGAGCGCTCCATGTGATTACTGACTTATGCCAGGGGTGTGACTGCCTGTCTTGTAAGCAGAGGTGCTGTCTTTGTGCGGGGATATTTTCTCAAGGAGTTCTTTGTAGTGCACAGCCTCAGGAGATAGAGCGTGGCCCTTCGGAGCAGAGGGGAAGCACACTTCCTGCCTGCCATGAAAGACTGGAGTCCCGTAATCCCAGATGTTCTCTCCCGTAACAGACCCCACTGCACGGGCAAGTATCACCTGGTTCTGTCAGTGTAACCCTGTGAGAACCGGGGCTTGAGGAATAGGTGCACAAAATCGCTGACAGCACTATGTGTAATAAAGGTTTTCGTCTCTCCTCTCAGGAGGCTCAGGCCTTTGCCAGCATCCATGATGCTGGGGCAGACGAACTTGTTGAACTACAAGAGGGCAAAATCTCAGATGTTTCACGGTTCCTGACAGCAATGAATCATAGCTCCCGTATATAAAACTATCAGCCCAACTCACATAGTGTCTGTAAAGGTCCATTTCTCTGCAAATGGCCCTGGAAAAGCACATTATGTGTCTGTTTCTAGAACTCCAGGACAGGGACATCTGTACATATCCTTCTTGTTCTTTAAAGGACAGGGGATAAACGTGTAAGGTCAACACTTTTCAAATCAGTAGAGAAACAGGAAATGGTGGGCTAGATACAGATAGAGTAGGAACACAGAGCTTGCAAGGCAAAAGGAAAATATAGCTGAAACATGAAAACATGCAAGAACAAGCAGAAGGGGCTCCCACCCTTCATTTGGGGAGCACGTCTTTTTTCTGCCCATCTCACTCCTGTCCTCTCATCTTCAGGCCTGTACCTCTAATCATCACACATTTGTGGCTGTGGGGTCTGGGTCAACCTTCCTTTTCAATCCTTTACCAAAGCCAGATGCTGCTTTGAATAAATCTTGTGAGCACCTGAATGGCATTTTCCTTTCTGATTTGGAATGGGGATTTCCGGAAAGAACAGGAAAAAACAACTGACATTCCTAAACCCCAAGGTTACATGGAAATTCAGAAGTGTCACACTCTGAGTGGGTTTGAAACTAGAGAACAAGCTGACAAAATAGGTGCCTGGTGTCATCTACAAGGAAGAAGCAGTTGCCACAGCAGAAATTTCTTTGGAAAAATACCACCCCAGAGCAGAGATGCCAAGGAGCACATCCAAATCCAGAGCTGGAGAAAACAAGACCATGCTCAGATCTTGAATTAGAAAATATTATTTATTCTTAGGGAACAGGTAGTAACTAACTTCTGTCACATCATCTGCCTTTTTTTGTTGTTTTCATGCACTATCAAGTAGCCTCCATAAAACGAGCCAGATAGCCCAACCTCTTTTCTGGGAATGCTGAATCTCATAGTGCCCCTTTTTTGGTTTTCTGGAATAAACACTGCTGTGTAGCCCTTCACGCTGTGCTGTGACTCAGGTGGGAAAATGGGACTCAGTGTCAGCTCCATGACTCGATAACCGGATGATTTTAGGAAAGGCATCAGACCACTCTAGAAATGTACGTCCATGGTCTGTCTACTGGGGGTAATGATCACAGGATCTCTGCAGAGAATAAATGAGATGAGAGGAGCAAAGCTTTCAGTCCAGCATCAGGCACGCAGTAGGTATTCAGGAAGAGCCACCAGGAGCTCCATAGTCCAAACCCAGCCTGGGAAGGGGATATATAACACAGCAACTTGGAATTTCTGGCTTCCTGCAACAGTGCCCTGCTTGTTTCTCCTTATCTAACAAGTGACAAAGCAAAAATCCTGCATTTAATAAAGAGAATCTGCCAGATCAGCCCTGTGTGACTGGTTTGGAGCAGATAAGGGACAAAATCAGGAAGCTGACACACCAAACCCCAGCTCTCCCACAGTGTCGGGTTGAAACGTCTGTAATATCCGCTACTGCCTATCTATTTAGACTCCACATCAGCACTGTGAAGTGAGGTTTTCAAAAACTCTGGTAGGCAAATGGGGAAAAACGTGACTTCCTCTCAGGTTACACGATGTTCTTCTATTTCAAAGCCCTTTCCAAGAGTCAGGGTGACCACTGTGAAGTGAGGGGGTGAGCAGGGAGGTGAGACGATGAGGCTAAGGCCTCTTTAAGAAGCACTGAAGTCAAAGAGAACCAGGGTCCCAAGTGGGAGCTCCAAATGAGGGCACATCGAGGGCCCAAGCCTCTGGGATCAGGGACGCGCAGGGACAGCTGCCTCAGCTGGTGGGAGTTTTAAATGGCAAGCGCTCACCTCCAGAGCCAGCATCCACTTCCTCCATTCTTTAGGATGGCTCTTCTTGGTGCAGTAGGACCAACCAAGACCACTTACTGAGAGCCACTCTGACATGGACTTCTGACAGTTCACTGGGTTCCTAGAAATCAAGCTCCTGTGTCCTCTGTCCCCAAGAAAAAGGACTTGTTTATTAGCAAGCTTCGTCTGGAAGCAAAAGTCGACATAGGAGCACCTTCTCAGTATCTGTAATCTTAACCTTTCCTTCTTTTGGCACTGACTAGGGAGTGGGTCAATTTAGATACTACTTTTTTTCCTGGCTTGCCTTATTCAGAAGCACTGAGCTAACTCTATATTTTCTTTCAAGATCAGAAAACTACTTCAGAAACACATATGTCACTTCAAAATGACATATGGGCACTCAAGTGGTCTGCCATATTCTCAATCCCCAGAAGTGAAAACAAAAAGGAAACTACTACAGAGAGATTGAAGAATCAAGGGGGAAAAATGCAAATTCCTTGTGCCTAATTGGTCAATTAATTTTAAGGAGTGAAGGTTGTAAATCAGGAAAACAGAAACATCGTACCATGAACATGTTACTTTAACTTAAAATATAGACTCACACATCACTTCATCAGGTCCTTCCCACTGGCTATGGGTCCATTAATTTAAATTTCCCATTGTCCTTCTTTAAAAAAAAAAATTAAGACACATCACTCTGGTGGAGACTGCTCGCTCTTGATCCATATTTATTCTTCCCAACTCCATAAGAACAGATTGCAGTTCAGTGTGTTTCTTGCCCCAAACTTTCCCAGTCTCCCTTGCAGTGAGGCATGATGTCGTGCCTGAGTTGTTGTCAACAGAATGTTTGCAAAAGTGATAGGTCTGCAACAGAGTGTTTGCAGAGACATCTGGGCTTAAGATAAGGGGAATGAATGCCTTCTCCATGCTCTTTCCTCTTCCGATTCCAGAACCCCTTTAGATAACAGGAGACCTTAAGGATCCACAGGTCAAAATAATGAAAAAACCTGGACTCCTGAATGCTTGCACACACAGATTTCTCTAGAATGCTAGGAAATGACCCTGCGCACTCACTCTGGATGACTAGAAAGAAAAGCAAACAAGCAAATAAAAGTTGATCTTCCAGAGGCTTCTTTGTTCACTAGCCTTAGTCTTCCCTCACAGTTCAATCATCCGGAGCACTCAGCTTCAACTTGTTAATGTGAACTAAAAACGTAAAGAAATATATACACAGGAAATAATTGGAGGGTAGAATCCATCATAGTTTGATGACTTTCCCTCCATTTCTTATAGATGTCTTCATTTTTACCCTCATGTTTCATCCTTTTAAAGTGATATCTGACGAAATTCTTTATTACAAACAACACAGCGGGCGCACACACATTGTGGCACATGCTGACCCTGGGTGTCATAAGCCACTGCTTCTTGGCAAACCATCCTCAAACTCCCATGTCTGTGGTCAGCCAGTCAGGCTGGGTTCCGCCGAGCGCCTGCCTGGATCAGCCGCAAGCCTGCCGGGAAGCTCTGCTTCTGGGGGGGAACACATGGCACAAGGCAGAGGGGTCAACCGGGCCATCATCCAGCAGACTGCCCTGTACAGGGAACCACAGTGTGCAAAGCCTTTTGAGGGCACATGTTAATTCTGTCTCATTCTGTGGTTTGAAGCCAGCCAGACTACAAGGGCAGGGGAACGGGTGCCACCTCTGGATGGAAGAAAGTGCATTCCTTGCAAAGAGGCACAGATACAGGAAAGGAACTTGTTGTGAACACGTTTTCTAAACAGCCTTTCCCAGACAGTAAACATACAACCCAAGGGATGGGTAGTGAAATGAATGAGAATGCCTCCAGAGTAACGCATGAGCCAAGAGTGTGCCAATAGCTGCCAAGCATGTCACTCAAGGTGATCTGCAGGAGGGACGGAGATCACCTGCTCGTCTTGGAAAAACATGAACCAGACACCATTTAAACAGAGTTTCTGCTATTTCCAAAACCTGGGAAGTTTTAGAGCAAGAACTGCTTTTTGATTTCAAGTTACAAACAGTCTATGATAAGAATGATGTGTCAGAGAAGTTTGATCGGGTCTCACTAAATGTCCCATGTGCCTACGACATTTCTGTGTCCCCTATAGTTACAGTAGGGCTGTGGAACTAGTTCTGACTAATGAACTATATTACTTCTGGTCTGAAACACAGTGTGCTTCTTCAGTGCCCCTTTTCCTTTCTAGCAGTGACCTTGAAATCCACACGTACCAGATGGTAGAGCTACAAGACTAAGGAGGGCCATCCAGTCTAGAAGAAACTTTCCATGAGTGAGCAATTGCACTGTGCTAAGTTACACCACTGAGACTTCAGGATTTATCTTTAACATATGCAAGTCTATCCTGATTTGTTCAAAGGGTAATGCTCGTTTAAACATGGAAAAGACCTCAAGGGAGACCAAAATAATCTGTATAATGCATTCATGTTCCAGAATCAGATTTCAATGATTAGAACATCAGGTTCTTAAAAGACAGTCCCAGGAACACACAATTACTATAATACTAGGTGAGTTATATTCCAAAAAGGAACTCATTTTTTTAAGGGAGTTCTTTAATGAGATCCACATTCCCCTAACCCCAGGAAAAAATGACTTGAAAGACCATTCTATGAGTGTCCAAAGTTACCCCTAACTCTGCAGCCTGGGTGGGAGGCAAGGGGATGAAGACCTATGGTAGGTGGGAGGTACACAGTGCTCCTATTTTTACTTTATGAGGAATAAATTCCATTACTCAGGACCACTGGACACTGATTCAACCTGTAGACCAACCACCATTTCCCCAAATGGAAGAGCAGGGAGGGGCCTCATTTCACATCAGTACACTAAGAGTAAGAAAAAACTCAACTTGTTCCCTAGACCCTCTGATGAGGCTCCCGACCCCACCTCACCCATCCTCTGAAAGGCAGGCTACTCTCACAACCACAGCTCCTTGACCAAAAGTGGGAAGGACCTTGGTCAAACCCTGAATACAAAAGTTCCAGATGCAACGTTCTGTGGAAAGCTTCAGGGAGGCAGACAGTACATCTGGGGTGAGTGGGCTCTACTCCCTGGGATACCTTTTTGTCTCCTTGTGGGTAGAGAGATTGAACGTCAACTTCATTATCAGGAGAATTAGAATAGGAAAAAAACAGCAGATAAATGTGTTTGTCCATATTGTATCCTAACAATACAGTAATTACAAGTATTCTGGAATACTGAAACTAAACACGCATTTAGAAACATTAATAAGTCCTCAGAGGTTTGAGCTTCTTCCTCCAACACGGCATCACTTGGGATGACCTCCCTCTAAATCTGTAATATTCCTCCAGCCTGGTATATCTGGGGAAAGAGAGGAAAGTATCAATTATAATGTACACAGGTTAACCGACCTTAAAATTAAAGAAAGTGAACTAGTTGAAGAGGCTTGGCTTAGAGGAGGACAAGCAGAGAAGTTAATGGCAAGCAGGGAGAGGAGGCCCATGATCTCTAGCCTGGACTCTTCTCAGACACGAGGCAACATGATTAGCTCAAGCCCCAGTCACCCAACATCACAGATCGCACTGCACTCTCCCTAGATTACAAGAAATGCCAGTGTCCCTTCTCCCAGGGATAAGGAGTGAAAGACCTAACTGGTGGAGCATGAGCAGTGGTGAATAAAACACAAGCTAAGACCAGGAAGGTATGGTCCTGGACCTGTCCAAAGCCATGCCAGGCTCGACCCCCACGGAGCTCCCAGCCAGCTGCCTTCCTCCCTATATCTAGGCTCCGCCCTGGTGGGCCTTGCCCTGCCTCACCTCGCTCAAGCACAATTACTTTTTACAAAATTTGTCTCCTGCCCCTAAAAAAAGGCAGTATCAAAAACTACTTTGTATTTGGGAGGGAAATAAGTCAGGTATTTTTTAACCTTGTGCATGACCCCTGGCACGGCCAGCTCCCTGAGTACAGGGGTTGGTGACTGCAGCCATAAGGATTTGGAGGAAACTCAGGACCCTGAGAAGCTAGGGGACATTGTCAGATCCACTGTCCAAATCCTTCCCACTCCTCAGAATCCAGTCTCAGCACCAATTCTGTAAAGTGGACTCAAATTCCTTGCCCAGAAGAAGCCTCCCAGAGGACCTCATCGGAAGTTTTCTTAGAGCATTTCTCATGCCTTCCCTCTTAAAAATGCTTTCTCTCTCTTCTCAGACTTCAAAGTTCAAGACAGCGGCTCTCGTACAAGTGTATTCTTTGGATCCCCTGCAAGGCTGAGAATGGTGCTGTACCCTGACCAAACAGATGAGTGCAGGTGGCACAGGTCAGCCTGGGGGAGAGGAATGGAAGGGAAGCTGAGGCAGGAGAGATGCGTGGAGGGAGAGGGAAAAGACTCAGATTTAGGATTCAAGAAAGGACGTGACCAGACTCTATAATGCCCACAGCTCTCCTGGGCAGGTCTGTGGCCTTGCCTTCGGGGAGATGCTGCCCATTTTTCCTAGTTGGAAATCTGGAAACATCTCCACATTTTCTCACCTAATCTCCCATTTTACTTTCCTCTTTTCTACTGTAGGTTCCATGGCCTCTGTATGGTGTGACTGCTCTAGGTCAACATCTTCTAGGACACCAAGTTAAATCAATAAATTACTGGATACTTACTATGCAAGGTGCTATATGGAACTAAAGATCATGGAGTGTCTAGATTTTACCACCTGAGTGTGAAATAAAACAGCGACATTTTCCAACCTGGGAAAATATCAAGTTCATTCCACTAACATCCAGAAATGATTTGTCATCACTTGAGTGAACATTTCCCTGTACAATCACTCTTCTTTGTGAGTAAAAGGCTTTATATACTCAATGACAAGAGTACAGTGAAAATGGTAGACTCATAAACTGCTGGTGGCATCATCACCAAAGAAAATATTCATGTGACCACATAATTTCTATCTTGAGACTATGTCCTTTGGCAATAAATCAAAGAAGGAAAAATACAGATATTATAGAACCATAATCAATATCCTAAAATGGAAGCCCAAATGTCAATAATAGAAAAATTATTTAATAGCTTTATGATTATTTTGAATATATATATTCATAAAATGGAGATTTCTAGAAATATAAAATATTTATAGATAACATTAGATGAGAAAAGCAGACTTCAAAGTTTTCTGAATAGTGTGGATATGACCATGCAAAATTCTGTGTGCATATCAACAAGAATAGAAAGGCAATACTCAAAGACAAAAGCAGATGTGTTAGGGTAGTGGATTATCTTTAACTTAGTACTATTAAAAATAGGGGTGCTACTTGGCAGCATCCCACAGGGATGAAAGGAGAGGCGGATGGGAATAGGAAAGGGGGAAGAAAGACTGACTAGCCCCAGATGAGATTCACTAACAATACAGTTCCCATTCTCAAAGCCACCTGGGCATCCCACAAAGCGATTTTTTTTAAGAACTTATACATACTGGGGCACCTGGGTGGCTCAGTGGGTTAAAGCCTCTGCCTTCGGCTCAGGTCATGATCTCAGGGTCCTGGGATTTAGCCCCGCATTGGGTTCTCTGCTCAGCAGGGAGCCTGCTTCCTCTTCTCTCTCTGCCTGCCTCTCTGCCTACTTGTGATCTCTGTCTGTCAAATAACCAAATAAAATCTTTAAAAAACCCAAATATTTATACATACTATCAGTATAGGAACACATTAGAGAAAAATGATTTTTAGTGGCTTAAGTAGAGGAGACAAATTATAAAGGATTATAAATCTAAGAAGAGTGTAACAGACCCAAGCACTACTGTTCTACATGACGTGTGTGTGTGTGTGTGTGTGTGTGTGTAGGGCTTATTTATTTATTTATTTATTTACTTAGAGAGAGAGAGGGCGCATGTGAGCAGGGGGGAGGAGCAAAGGGAAAGGGAGAGAGAGAATCTCAAGTAGACTCCGCGCTGAGCACAGAACTCAATGCAGGACTCTATCTCATGACCCAGAGGTCACAACTTGAGCCAAAATCAAAAACTGAGTCACCTAGCACCCCATGTTTTATATATTTTATCTTTAAAACAACACTGGAAGGTAAAGTATTATTATTACCTTTGTCCCCATTTTCCCAGATGAAAAAACTGAAGTCAAGAACAGAGGATGGTGGAAGGGGCCAGGGTTGGTGTGTAGACCATTATGTAATCCCTGTGTTTATATACAATGCCCATGTCCTCTCTCCGGTCCAACAACCCCACATTGTCAGCCTCTGTGAGATTAAAATTCCCATCTCCTGGATGAGGGTGGTCTCCGGGGGGCAGTGGCAGTCATCAGGAGGTCCCACTTATTATACAGACTTCCAAGCAGTCCTACTCAGAGACTTCGCCTGTCGTTTCCTGTATGGTCAGTCCTCTCCTGGTATCTGCTTCTTGGAGGACCTGAACTGACAGAACACTCACTCACCAAATATTAAGGCAATATAAAAATCTATTTATAAGAAATACACAAGGATAGAAAAAATAGGATATGATGCTATCAAAAGTGCCAGTATTCCAAATGTATATACAGCATGATCCTAGTTTTGATTTTATTAAAAAAAATATTTAGAGCAAAAGGTGTCTGTGTGTGTGTGTATGTGTGTATAAATAAAATCTTTTACACATACACATCACAACATTGAGAATGGTTATTTCCAATTGAATGGATTATGAGTATTTGTTGCTGCTTCTATACCTTTTTCTTATTTTTCAATGTTTCAATAATCAGCATATGCGCTATCCCTCCTCCTAGCACTCATTCAACCCGCCCTCTATCCCTTCGCCACAGAGCCACCTTTGTGTTTGCTGTTCTTGAGGAAGTCCGGTGAATGAAAATGTCAGAACAGGGACACCTGGGTGGCTCAGCTGGTTAAACATCTGCCTTTGGCTCAGGTCATGATCTCAGGGTCCTGGGATCGAGTCCCAAATCAGGCTCCTTGCTCAGCAAGAAGCTTGCTTCTCTCTCTGCCTGCCACTCTCCCTGCTTGTGCTCTCTCTCTCTGAAAGATAAATAAGATCCTTAAAAAAAATTTTTTTTAAATGTCAGAGCAAGGTAACAGCACCACCAACACAACAGTGTGAACTAACATTTATCAGATGACTTTTATGTGCCAGACAATGTTCTCAACACTTTCCATATATGAAACAGCTTACTGAATCTTCATAGGAATCCCACAAGTGAAATACTAATACCATCCTCATTTAACAGAGGAGGACGCACAGGTGTGAAGAGGTAAAGCAACTTCACCAGGAGCACAGTCAGCGTGCAGTGGGGCTGCAGTTTGAGCACAGGACATCACAAAGGAGAAACAAGACAGAACAAAATCCAAGTATGCAGCTCAGGTACACAGCAGCTGTCCTTGACAGAAATGAAAGTTGGACAGTGCTAGATAAGCAGCATGGAAAGTGCAGTTTCACTAAGGAGCAAATTAGTCAAAACAGACAAAAGGATATAGACTTAGACAAACAAGGGAGGACATCCAGTGAAGGCCACTAAATGCGCACTGAAGGACAAACAGATAAAATGCTGCAGACAGGCAGGCAGTGGATGGGCCAGGGCCATAGTGGAACAACTCAAAGAGGCCAATCCATGAAGGAAAGGGCCATGGAGAGGAAGGGAGTGAGCACGTGCAGATCGCTTGTAAGGGATATGAAATCAACAGAGGAATCAGTGTTGGAGAGAAGGATGGACTGTCTGCCAAGAGGAAGTAAAGCAAATGAGGGGCACAGATATCTCATCCTGAAAAAGCAAGAGGCAAGGAAGAGGCAAGGCGGAAGCAACTGATTTAAGGGAGATTTGCATCATTTCCTTTTCTGTGTTATTTTAACCCTTGTACATCTTCCTCAGCTACCCTGCCAAACAAGCAGAGAAAGATGAACTTGTCCCTCCCACCTTCTTCCATACAATGACATGGCACCAGGCCAGCTGTCCTTGCCCCACAGCATGCAGCTAGGTTGGATGGTTGGTTTTCTGTAGGTCCTTTGTGTTTTGGGGGATTCCTGCCAAGAATGAGATGTGATTTCAGGTGTGTAGGTCCCATATACACAATGGAATATTACTCAGCCATCAGAAAGGATGAATACACAAATTTGCATCAACATGGATAGAACTGGAGGAGATTATGCTAAGTGAAATAAATCAAGCAGAGAAAGTCAATTATCATATGGTTTCCCTTATTTGTGGAGCACAAGAAATAGCATGGAGGACACTAGGAGAAGGAAGGGAAAAATGAAGGGGGGGAAATCAGAGGAGGAGATGAAACATGAGAGACTATGGACTCTAGGAAACAAACTGAGGGCTTCAGAGGGGAGAGGGTGGGGGGATGGGTGAGCCTGGTGATGGGTATTAAGGAAGGCACAAATTGCATGGAGCACTGGGTGTTATACACAAACAATGAATCATGGTACACTACATCAAAAACTAATGATATGCTATATGATGACTAATATAACTTAAAAAAATGGAAAAAAAAGAATTCACAAAAAATAAAAAAGGAAAGGGGATTCTCCTCTTGCATAACTATTGCAACTAAAATAAGATCACAGACATAAAGAAGATACATGTTCAGGCTTGACACTTAGAATGTGCTCAGTGCCTGGTGGTCATAAGGAGGGTGTTTCTCCGCCACTCAAAAATAGTCAGCTGGCTTAGCCTGTGGAGCATGTGACTCTTGATCTCAGGGTTATAACCTCAAGCCCCATGTTGGGAATAGAGATTACTTAAAAATAAAATCTTAAAAAAAAAAAAAATAGTCGATCTCCCCCCACTGGAATCAGATCCAAGTCCAGGCACTCTGACATGGCTTCGAAAGTTCTCTATTGGCCAGACCCTTACTTATATGTTTTTATAACATTAGTCACAGAATCAACTCACAGCATTTACATCTTGGAAGTGTGAATCCTCCTGAGAAATGCCCAAAAGCCTGTGCAAGAAGACTTAAGAATTAAATGACATGGGACAAACCCTTCATCAGGGAGCCTAAGTCACAAATCACAGAATTTATCTACCAGTTCAGTCTGAACACTCGATAGAGTGTTCTCCTGACTCCACAGATGGAATCCTCCCTGCCTCGCTTCCTCGACTTCCTCCTGTTCACCCATCTACCTGGCCCATATCCCATTACCTGCCTCAGCTCTTCTCCATTTCCTCTGGCCACAATAACCCACATTCTAACTCAGATTTCTCATCCATAAACTAGGATAGTAATCTGTTGGAGATTTAGCTATTAAAACATAATTATGTTAATTATAATGACTGTAAGAGCCATTATTTATGGAGCATTTTAATATATGTCAGGCACTGCCTACGTCCTTTCCATGAAATTACCTCATTTAACCTTCATGCACCCTTATGAAAGATATTGTTCTAAAATACATTTAGTTAACAGAAGCACAGGGAGGTTCAGTAACTTGCCCAATGTCATACAACCAGAGGGTGACAGAACCATATTTGAAACCCAAGCAGTTGGGTGACTGGCCTTCCATTCTGAATGGCTATGCTCAACTGCTCTGAAAGGGATCAACAACAGGTATGCATTTCATAAAAACATGGAATACAGGAATGTCAGCATCCTGCACAAACCTCTTCCCCCCTAAACTGTAAATCCCCTATGAGAGATGCATCTACAAGGAACAAGGCAAGATAACTGCTTTCCCATTTACTATTATGTTACTGGACACCTAGGAATGAGGCCTAAGAAAGACTGTGCCTTCCCCTAAACCTAAATACAGGTCTTACCATCAGCCAGCAGTCCAAGCCTGCAGCAGTGATAACTGTGCCCCAGGGGTACTCATGAGAAAAGAGCCAGGGCTGGATTACGATCTTTATCACTGAATCAGGAAGTAAACTAAGATAACCAACATCCCAATTTGCCCTAATAGCCCCATTCATGTTTCCCTGGTGTAGATATATTAATAATTTCGTAAGTTTGGTTTGGACTATAAATGAGTTGGTCACCCGAGGTGTACTTATATGCCAACTAAAGGAACGAGAACATCCTAGACTCCTTACCTTTCTTCCTATGACTACCTCTCTGGTTCACATTACTGCTACAGTGTGTACCTTCCGAAGGGAGAACTTCTCGAGCAATCTCCAGAAGTTTTCATGATTAAGGGTGGACATTAACTCAACAAGACAAAAATCAAACTATAGTAGTGAGATTGGCCTGTTATAACAAAATACCATAGACTGGGTGGCTTGAACAACAGGTATGCATTTCTCACAACCGGAAGGCTGGGAGTCCTGGATCAAGATGGTCGAAGATTCAGTTCCTGTGAGAGACCTCAAACTGGCCTGTAGAGAGTCGGCTTCTCATGCCCTCACGAGAGAGAGCAAGAAAGAGTTCTCATGTCTCTTTTTTTAAGAGCACTAGTTTCATCATGGGGGGAGGGAGATGCCTTTAACCTCATCTGAACCTAATAACCTCCCAAAGGCCTACTTCCAAATACCATCACATGGGGGAAGGGGGAGGGCTTCAACACACAGATTTGGGGAGAACACGAGCATTCAGTCAAAACATAAAAAATTCACCCCAATTACATTACCCATCTCAAACAGGATTTAGCTGTCTCACTTAACTCAGATATCTGCTTAAAGACGACCAGCTGTCCATGATCAACCTTTCTAAAACACCAGCCACCAGGGTCAGCCTTTATAATCCTCATACACGGCTTAACCTTTCTTCTTAGCAACACTGTGTGTGCATGTATGTGTGTGTGTGTGTGTTTGTGTGTATAAAAATTATTTTCAATAGTCTCCCCCTGTGAAAATGTCCTGTAACAGTAGTCCCCAGCAGAGTTCTACCTGAAATTTTGAGAGGGAAGCTACTGCAGCTCCACTTCCCTTCCGCCACATCGCCCTCCCTCCCTAGGCCGTGAAGACAAATGTGGTAATAATGCATGTGTGGTACGTATAAACTTACCTCCTCAAATCTTCCATGGACCAACATGAAACTTGTTCTAACCAGGTAACTGTATGGTCTTTCCTTAAAAAGGAAGTCCCGCTCCCACAGAGCAGTGGGAAAATGAAATTTGAGCCAATCCAGTAAATTCAAACCACAGTGGTCTTTTTTAGTTACTACTATTTGAACATGTAGTCCTTCTTGGGTAAATATTCAAATTCAAGTACTGCTGCTCTGGCTGACTGTCCAGTTGAGCACTCCCTTTGTTACCACCTACATGCTCTGGTCTCTCTCCACATCACCACAAGGTCCTGTCCCTGCCCATCGCTGGGCAGGAATGGCTCCTGAGGGAAGGAGACAGTCACTCATACGAATCATGGGTTCAAGTTTGCTCTGGCCTCACCTGACCTGCAACAGAAGGCAATTGGCAGCCTTGTCTCCAAAATGACCTGAGCCTCGAGGGGATACTTTGTCATGCCTGCCCTTGGCAGGTGGTGGGAAAGAGTGCCCCTCCAGGACACTCAACCTCTGCTCTCCAGGAAGCCCCACTTCTTCCAGCAGAGGCTGCTGCAAAAGCGGCCCCTCAGGTCTGCCACAAGCTCTGGTCTGCCCCCTGGTTTCATCCGCTCCCACCCAGAGTGCAGTGTGCCTCACCTAATCATCTGGAGGGTCTTTGATCTCAGAGATTTGAGGAGGCCGGTCATGAAAGGAGGAGGGTACACCTCCTAGTTGTCTCAAGTACGGCCTCAAGAGGATACACTGTCTACAGCGCCATTGCCCACGCATAACTGCTGCACAACACACAAAGCCTGTGAGGCAGTGTGGGGGTCAGATTCCAATCATGCCTTGTTTGGATAAGACTTGATCCTGTGGTGTTTGTTGTCTGCAGAGCAGAGAAGGCAGCTTTATCCGGTTTATCCTTCTCTGCGTGGACACCAAGAGCGGAAGCCGGGCTTCAGGGCTTTGCCTTGCCACTTGCAGTGTAACCTTGAGCAAAACACTTAACAACGTATATGACTTCTCCGTAGACGGGGTAATATCATGAAAAGTCAAGAAGTGATACGTACAAAGAGCTCGGGGATCATTTCCAGCACACCAGCACCCAGCGCTGGGCCATTATTACTCGCGGAACGAGGCTTCAGTCAGCCCGGGCTGCGGCTATGTCTGCAGCGGGTTCAGAGGATTGAACCAAAGTGCCACTCAGGCACTGCACCGGGCAGCCTGTCCTAGCGTGCTCGAGGGGGCTGACTTTAGTGGGGCAGGACAGTGGGAGAGGGGGCCAGGGCCTCAGAAGAGACCATCTGACTCGGGTTCCGGAATGATGGCAAAGTGGCTTTTCAGAAACTTGGCTTGGCAATGTTTTACTTGCTCCATCTCGTTTTTTGCTGGTCCAAGAGCACACTTTCCTGGTTTGACAAGGAAGGGTCACTTCTGTATATGGAAACGTCTGCTTCCCACAACCACGCGCGGCTCATTCGCATGAATCGCACAGACTTGGCGACTGTGAAGGAACCGCAAGGTGACCGCGCAAGATTCCTCACCTGTCTGAAGGAAACACAGTTGTGGTATTGCTCTCTTTTTGTCTCTTGGCCTTGTCAGTGGTGAAATGCAGCCAGTGTCCGGGAGCAGACACGCCAGACAGCTGGAGCAACCTTCCAGAACCCAGGCCCCGCCGGCCTCACGGGCTCTGCACACTGTGGTGGGTGCCCTGGCAAGGATTGTCTCGGAAGCCGGAGGAAGAAGCACCACTCCCTCACTGGGAGTTTTTAACTTACAGACCCACCAAGGAGCCAGCGTAGGCTCTGGTGGGTGTCATCTCCCTTCCGACCACGCAAGCTCGTGCACGGTCTGAGGCTGAGCGACTGCGCATGCGTGCAGCGTTGGACCCCTGGGCGGAGACAACGTGTGCGTGTGGGGCGGGGCCCTGGCGGGAAGCCGGAGCCGGGCAGCGCTTGAGAAGGGTGCGTGGCAGGGGCAGAAATGCAGGGAGAGAGGGTCTTTTGGCGGGCGTGAGGAGGCGGGGGAGAGGCAGGTGGAGGATAGACGGCAAGGGGGACGTGTGTGACATGCTTCAAGTGCACGCCCGGACCGAAGGCCCAGACACGCCCGTGCAGCTTGGTTGACACCAGTGACAACAGGGCCCAGCCGTATGACCTGGGGCAGATTACGTGGCCCTTCCTAAACCCGTGTTCACATCTCGAAAAGGCAGGAAGCTGTACTCTTACGGGTATTTGAGAATCAGATTAAATAGGTACCACCACCATAATTATTTTTGTTGTTATTTGCTGGGTTATAATCCCTGGACCAGAGTGAAGGAAGGTATTCTTTGGGGAATGGGACCGCATAGTGAGTGGCTGACTTACGTGATTTTTCAATGAGAAGCACAACTTCGGAGAAGAGCAGACGACTCCCCGCCATCTTTGAAGATGGGTTCTAGGATGATGACAGCCCCCGATGTGTTAGTTCAGGGCTCTCTCCCTGGGACTCTGTGGCCCTAAGTACCCCCACATCTGGGAAGTCTGATGTTCCGGAATTGTACTGGAAGTTACTCAGGAATGATGTGTAATTTGATGTGATTAAACGGTGTTAGAAAGAGTCATTTGGGACCCTGCGTGTAAGACTGAGAAGACAGGGAAGGGGGAGTGGGAGGGACAAGAGAAAGGAAAGAGAGGAAAAAAGAGAAATATTCTAAACCTGGATGGCCAGGAGTGTTTAACTGTATTAGCTAGAAGCCACAGCCAAACAGCAGTAGAGAATAAAACTCCATCAAATAAAACCCCTGCAGTCTCTGTGGTAAAACCAGATTATCTCTATTTTATACCACATGAGGTTTCTTAAATGTCATTTTAGGTAGTTTGTTAAGGAAACAGCAACCTTAATAAATATTATCATACACATATTTCAGGACTCTGAAAGAAGTGTAGAAGGAAGTATGTCTTATTTTTGTTCTAACAATGATGGAAAATTGTTAATTTCTCATAAAAAGGCTACCATTGGGTTTTATGTTCACTGAGGTAAAAACCCCAGAATGACCTGCCCCAACCTGCATTACCAGACTCTACTGAAGATGCTTGCCTGTGGGCATGACTGTTGGGCTCTGGGTCAATGAGCTGGGGCTGGGGGGAATCCCACATGATCACATCAAGGGCTATGAAATCCTGCAAGAAGCATTCAATGAGCTGGGGCTGGGGGGATCCCACAGAATCACTCAAGGGCTGTGAAATCCTGCAAGAAGCATGGTGGTCGGTAGCTCCTGTAAAGCAAGAGTGTGCAGGGTTGCCAAGCCCTCACTGGCTACCACGGTGAGTTTTATCTTGATGCCCCTTAGTTGGGCCTAGGTCCCAGGTCATTCTGCTGTTCACAGTGGAAGCTCAAATCCCCTAAAGCTGTTTCTGGCAACTATGCAGGAACTTTGTCACAGTCTTCCTCACCTGCTGCCCATCTGTCCCAGTTTGCACTCAGCTCCTTATTTTTGATTTTGGCTCTTGTCTGTAGCCCCTACCCAGCTGTCTGGACTTGGAGCTCCCGGATAAGTCTGAATCTGAACACTCTTTCTGGATCTTCTGCCCTGGATATGCTGGAGATGCTAGTTTGGTTCTTGGAAAGCAACTCCGTCCTCTGGGTCACGGCAATCAAAAGTGTGGCTGGGCTGCCCCTAATGGAACTGCTAAGCTTCCTCCTTATGCTTCTGTCTATGAAGGAAGGGATATGGATATTTCTAGGATGCAGAAAGCTCTCCAATTACTCTTGCTTATCTTCTGATAATGGTTAGAAGTGTTTAGATCTCTACTGCTAAAAAGAAAATAGCCAAGAGCTTTTAATGCCAAGGTTCCATAGTCACTGAGTTATCTAAGAAGTACTGCTTCCTAATGAAGCAAAGCTAGATGGGTCTTATGGAAGAAGTCTAATTAAGTGCACGTGATAAAGCCAGAACAGTAATCAGAACAGTGAGAAAGTGTCTCTGCTGTTCTTTCATGTTTCCTCCTTTACATATATTTTTAAAATGCACTGCTTAGTAATACTTACATAGCATAGCTGTTTGCCTCAGAGAAAAAGGTCTTAATTGAAAATTTTATGGTTCTGATTTGAGTCTCATATATTCAAGTGCACTTCTAAGTAGTTATTCCAGTAGTTATAATTCTGTGCATTAGAAGTAACTGAAAAGCATAATGATGAAGATGATGAAACCTCACCCTGCAAATTCTGGGCCCAGGCATCTATCTGTTCTGTTAGCATCGATGTTGTTTGAGAACCACCAGTCTGGTGTCCCTCAGACTTTGAAGCGCATATGAATAACCTGGACATGTTGTTAAAAAATACAGATTCTGACTCCCTGGATCTGGGGTGAGACCTCAATTCCGTAATTCTAAGAGGCTCCCAGATGAGGCTGCTGCTCCTGGTCCCCACATCACCCTGGGAACAGAAGGCACAGACCACCGAACACAATGCAACCTCTCACCTGCTGGCAGCTGGGCCCAAACAGGAGATCAGCTGTAAGAGAGAGTCATCAGACTCCTCAGGACTGAACTCCTAACTAGGAGTTAATGAAGTGATTAACAATGGATTCACCAAAGCCACACATAAACTACACAAGATCAGGATTATTATATGATTATTTATGGGTGAGAAAACCAATTCTCAGAAAGTCATACCATCAGTAAGTGGATATACTGGTTTCTATTGCTGCCTCACACAAGACCACAAACTTAGTGGCTAAACATGACAACTTTATTATCTTTTGGTTCTAGAAGTCATAAGTCCTAAAATAAAGGCACTGGCTCTAAGGGGCTCAATGACAGAATCCATTCCTTCTAAGTGGCTCTAGGGCAGAATCTATTTTTTCCTTTGGCAGCCTCCAGAGGCTTCCTGCATTCCTTGGTGCAGGGTCCCTTGCCCCATCTTCAAAGCCAACATCTCTGACCCATTTACCTTCATTATATCTCCAGCCATAGCTGGGAAGGCACCTCTGCTTTTAAGGACTCATGTAATTTAGACTGGGTCCATCTGAATGATGCAGGGCATTCCTGCATCTCAGGGTCTGTACCTTCATCAAATCTGTAAAATCTCTTCTATTGTGTAAATGAACATATTTATTTTCCAGGGATTAGTGCACAGACATCTTTTGGGGGCCATTATTCTGCCTACAATACTAGGAAAATCAAGATTTGGAACCTGGAATCTAACTCAGATCTGATTCCAGAGTCCACACTCCACCCAGGACACAACTCAAAACTGCAGCCACATTGAATGTTGTTGTGTCTTCTGGAGACCAAATCAAGAGAGGAGCATAAGTCTGCTGCAGCTGTAGGCAGCCTGAATTCCATTATCATTTTAAATTGAACTAAAATAGCGCTGAAGCAGATTTTGTTTATTGTGGTTCCTTAGTGAAAGGAACTCAGTGAAACCCAGTCCTTCTGCACAATGGCAGTGCCTTGGGAGAAAGCACAAATATCTACCAGAGGTTCCCACTCGTTATTTAACCCAACTGAAAAATAAGATGGAAACCAAGGGGATATCCCTTGGCAATGAATTAGAGTTCCAAGCAAGCATTCTGAAGCAAGGTTAGTAAATGAGCCTTGAACATTGAATTCTCTTGCAGAAAGTTTGATGACTACTAAGAGACTGTGATCACCTCATCATCACAGCAGACCGGCACTTCTGTCAACAGGGATTTGGCTCCTACAATGAGCCAAAACTCATTCCACACTTTGTGAGTACATTAACAACTTGTTTTTTTTTTTTTTTTTTTGAGCAGCATTTCCATCCATAAAAGCAGGCTTCTAGATATTAAACACATCATGAGGACAATGTGAAGAGAGAATTTTTTTAAAGATTTTATTGATTGATTAATTTGAGAGAAAAAGAGTGGGGGGCTGGTGACGAGGAAGAGGAACTCAAGCAGACTCCACAGTGAACACAGAGCCGCACCCAGGGACTCGATCTCAGGACCCGGAGATCATGACCAGAGCCAAAACCAAGAGTCACAATGCTCAACCAACTGAACCACCCAAGCACCCTTGAACAGAGAAATATTTAATGTGAGTTCTCTTAAACCCATCTGCTACAGGTTGAAATACGGACCCCTGCCAAAAAAGAGAACTGAAGTTCTAACCCCTAGTACCTCAGAATATGGCCTTATTTGAAAATGGGATCATTGCAGATGTAATTGGTTAAGATGACTGCTTTCCTCATAAGAGGAAAGAGGCACATAAGGTGCCCCCTTGGCGACAGAAGCAGAGACTGGAGTGACATATCCACAAGACAAGGAACAACAAACAGTGCGCCAACACCAAAGGTAAGTGAGAAAAGGAAGGATGCCCTTTCTTCAGAAAAAAACCCTCCCTGCCAATACCTCAATTTTGGGTTCCCAGTATCCAGAACTGTGCGAGAATATATTTCTATTGTTTGAAACCCCTCAATTTTGGGGGCTTTACGATGACACCCTTGGCAAACTGATCAACAGCATCTCTCAGGATACCACAACTTCTCTTTCTCATTTTACAGAATGATGTGTTTTGGAAAAGGTGGGTGAATACACATCCAACAGTGGTCAGAAGAAGACTTAAACACTGGAGATGTGTTTCAGAGAATGATTTTGATTACAGGATGCTATCTAAACCACACCACAGAAATCTTGCCAGAATACTAGTCATTATAAAGTTGACAGGCATTTCTAAACCTGGCGTCAGGAAGAAGTTCTACAATAGCTTTGTAGAGCCTGGACCTAGGAGACAGCTCAGCAGCTGAGTCAGCTTATATGTAGAGCACGTACTATTTGAAAAGCACTGTGCTGGGTGCTGTCCAGACATATTTCTACGGACTAGTATTCCTTCCTTTTGTAAAATGAAAACAAAAAACGCTTTTCTCTGGGTTGTGACCTCCTGCAGAGCGGAGGAGGAAAGGAATGACTAATATCATCAAGAAGAACTCTTTCCCAGTCTCACAATGACCCCTGTCATCCCTGGGAGCACTCCTCTTCCAGAGGTGGTGTCCTCAGTGTCTGTCTCTCACTGCCTCCACCTGCCAGTCTTTCCAAGCTGCTCATCAACCACTCCTGCTACCACTCTTGTAGATCTTCAGGCTACTGAGTCCCTCTTCACTTCTTGTTGGCCTTCCCCTATCTGCACTTCCTTTTCCACATCTTAGAATCCCCTGCCCATCATTAGCCCCAAACTCTGTGCAGCCTCTTTCAGCAACAGCATCTGCCAAAACTCACCTGTGTGGCTGCAGCTGAGCTGTATCAGGTCGCTGGCGAGAGTGACACACCACAGAGCTTTGTCTCACTCTGAGTTCATCAGTTCCTACCCCCTAGCATCTCTTAATTATTGCTCTGATTACTCACTTTTATTTTGACCACCACCACTGTTAAAAATGGTTAAAGAAGACAAGCTAGATGATACAAAGTTTATGTAACATGAAGCATTCATGTTCATGATGTGGGCAGTCTCCATTCCCAAGTCTAGAGAACTGCAAAACAGGGCAGAAGGCAGGGAGCACAGCACCCCAAGCTGAAGCAGCTCCACCCTGGGCCTAGAAATTTATTTCAATACCACTTTAACCCAAGGCACCATCACCTTCGTCCTAGACTTGCTATAGTTTCTGCAGGGCCTCCAGTGACAAGTGACCTCCCACCCCACCCCTATACCACGGTCCCCATCCCCTACACATGGTCTTCTGACTGCATTCAGAATCCTGACTTTAAAATGTAAACCTGTTCTTTTTTTTTTTTTTAGATTTTATTTATTTATTTGACAGACAGAGATCACAGATAGGCAGAGAGGCAGGCAGAGAGAGAGGAGGAAGCAGGCTCCCCACCGAGCAGAGAGCCCGATGTGGGGCTCGATCCCCGTACTCTGAGATCATGACCCGAGCCAAAAGCAAAGGCTTTAACCCACTGAGCCACCCAGGCGCTCCTGCAAACCTGCTCTTGACCCCCTTTCACTCTCCCTGGTTCAGACTGTTCCTGGAAGAATGACAGAAACTGACTTTGGCCAACAAGACCCTATGGGAGGCAGATCGGCATGATGCCTCCCCTGCTCATCCCTACTCTGGCCACACAAGCCCTCCCATGGGCTCCCTTCTTCATGCTGCCACAAAGCCAAGATTAATCACATGGTGAATTGTCACTGAGTTTGGGATCCTGAACTTGCTTTATAACTGATTAAATTTGCTTTATGATTGAATAAAGCTGACATTGTGGAAAGATACACCTTGTGTGTATGCCTTCGTAGTGTGCTCTCATGACAGGAAGCTATGCAAGAAGAAACACATGTGAAGGGTCGTAGACTAGAAACTCAAGCTCACTAAGAGCATAGAGGTTTAATCATAAGATTAGAGAACACTCTCTTCTCCACACACTTTAGAACTACACCAACAGGGCTCCAGTGTGATAGCGGATTTTTGAAAAAGCTGTAAGATACAGGCTTTCTGTTGGAGTAGTACTTAGGGAAGTCCAAAGAAAGGAACCAAAACAAGACCCCAAAATTTGAGAATACCAAGAGCTACACCAAACATCAATCATGGCCTAATTCTTAGTTAGATTAACATAAAGGTTCACACTGGACAATTATTTATCTCAGTCCCCCCCCAACCATTTTTTTAAAGACTTTATTTATTTATTTGGCAGAGAGAAAAAGAACACACGTAAGTGAAGCAGCAGGCAGAGGGAGAGGGAGAAGTAGACTCCCCACAGAGCAGGGAGCTGGGATGCAGGGCTCAATCCCAGGACTCTAGGATCATGACCTGAGTCGAAGGCAGATGCTTAACCGACTGAACCACCCAGATGCCCCCTTTCCCAGTTCCTATTACCCCATACAGTATATCCAGCTTTCAATAAAAAATAACAAGGCATGTTAAAAAGCAAACAAAACAGACAGATCAAGTTCTGCGATGAGATAAGATAAATAAGAGAAGATCTCAATAAAGTATCAAAATGAAGGCGCCTGGGTGGCTCAGGGTCCTGGGATCGAGCCCCACATCGGGCTCTCTGCTTGGCGGGGAGCCTGCTTCCTCCTCTCTCTCTCTGCCTGTCTCTCTGCCTACTTGCGATCTCTCTCTGTCAAATAAATAAATAAAAATCTTAAAAAAAAATAAAGTATCAAAATGAGACTCATAAATGACATAGAATTATCAGATAAGGAAATTAAAGTGACCATCATTAGTATGAGGGCTCTAAAGGAAAAATTAGACAAAAAACAGGTAATGTAAGCAGAGCAATGGGAATTCTAAGAAAGAATCGAAAGTAAGTGCTAGAAATTAAAACATTGAACAGATATAAAACAAAAAAGATAGCCAGGCATATCATGTTCAACTTGCAAAAAAACAGAGACAAAGAGAAATTATCTTGAAAGAAGTCAGAAGGAGGCAGGGAAAACCATTTTACCTATAGAGGAATCTCTATAGAGAGAGAAATATGGATAAGAATAACAGTGGACTTTACACTATTACAAAGCTCTATTATTACAAAGCTGTCATCATCAGGACAGTATGGTACTGGCACAAAAACAGACAAACAGATCCATGGAACAGAATAAAGAACCCAGAAACAGACCCTCGACTCTATGGTCAACTAATCTTTGACAAAGCAGGAAAGAATGTCTAATAGAAAAAAGACAGTCTTTTCAACAAATGGTGTTGGGAAAATTGGACAGCCACATGCAGAAGAATGAAACTGGACCATTTCCTTACACCACACACAAAAATAGACTCAAAATGGATGAGAGACCTAAATGTGAGACAGGAATCCATCAAAATCCTAGAGGAGAACACAGGAAGCAACCTCTGTGACTTCAGCCACAGCATCTTTTTGCTAGACACATTTCTAAGAGTAAGGGAAACAAGCAAAAATGAACTAGTGGGACTTCATCAAGATAAAAAGCTTTTGCAAAGCAAAGGAAATAGTGGACAAAACCAAAAGACAAGTGACAGAATGGGAGAAGATATTCGCAAATGACATATCAGATAAAGCCCTAGGATTTAGAATAAGGATAAAGAACTTACTAAAACTCCAAACATCCAAGAACAAATAATCCAATCAAGAAATGGGCAGAAGACACGTACAGTCATGTCTCCAAAGAAGACATATATATGGCCTACAGACACATAAAAAAAGTGCTCCACATCACTCAGCATCAGAGAAATACAGATCAAAACCTCAGTGAGATACCACCTCACACCAGTAAGAATGGCTAAAATTTACAAGTCAGGAAACAACAGATGTTGGGGAGATTGTGGAGAAAGGGGAACCCTCTTAAAGGGTTGGTGGGAATGCAAGCTGGTGCAGCCTCTGGAAGAACAGTATGGAGGTTCCTCAAAAAGTTGAAAATAGAGCTACCCTATGACCCAGCAATTGCACTACTGGGTATTTACCCTAAAGATACAAATGTAGTGATCCAAAGGGGCATGTGCACCCGAATGTTTATAGCAGCAATGTTCACAATAGCCAAACTATGAAAAGAGCCCAGAAGTCCATGGACAGATGAATAGATAACAATGTGGTATATACATACACACTGGAATACTATTCAGTTAACAAAAAAAAAAAAAAAAAAAGAACGAAAGAATAAAGAAAAGAAAAGAAATCTTGCCATTTGCATTGACATGGATGGAACTCGAGGGTATCATGCTAAGTGAAATAAGTCAATCAGAGAAAGACAATTATTATATGATCTCATTCATATGTGGAATTTAAGAAACAAAACAGAGGATCATAGGGAAAGAGAAGGAAAAATAAAACAAGATGAAACCAGAGAGAGAGACAAACCATAGGAAACTCTTAATCATAGGAAATAAACTGAAGGTTGCTGGGGTTAGAGGGATGGGGTAACTTGGTGATAGACATAGGAGGGCATGTGATGTAATGACACTAGATATTATATAAGACTGACGAATCACTGACCTCTACCTCTGAAACTAATGATATGTTATATGTTAATTAATTGAATTTAAATAAAATTAAAATTTTTAAAGAATTAAAAAAAAAATAAGTGAGATTCTCTTCAGAAACCGTGAAAGCAAGACAACAATGAAGTGAAATATTTAAAGCACTGAAAGGAAAACACCTACCAACTTAGAATTATATGCAGCAAGGTATCTTTAAAAATTTGAGGCTACTTTCTCAGACAAGCAAAAACTGAGGGAATTTACCACCTGAAGACCTAGTCAGCAAAGCAAAAAATGTTAAAAGGAATATTATATAAGTCACAAATTTAGATCTACATGAAAAAAGGATAGGGGCTGGAGCAGAAACAAATGAAGGTAAAAACAAATCTTTGAGTTTTTAAATTCTTAATTCATCTACAAGGTAACAACATATTGGTGATTATAGAAGATGGATGAGACAAGTGATAGTAACATCAGAAGGAATGGGGGGAGGAACTGGGAATACTCATGGGTATCCACACCACGCACACTACATATGAAGGATAGTGTTATTTGAAGGTAGATCAGTTAAATAGATACAGTGTAAACATAGGCAGCCACTATAAATAATATAATATAATTGAAATTATAATACAGTGGAGGAGGCACCAGGAACTCAAGGCTGTATGCCTCACCTCTGCGCCCATTTCTTCATATGTGAAATAGTAAGGTTAGGACATTCATTTCTTATTCCCTTCCTGCTCTAAATTCTATGACAAAAAGAAAAAAAAAAGAATCAAAATAAACAAATAGTCCTTTAATTCTATCTACAAGGAGTGGTATATGCAAGGAGTTTTTGTAAGGTATAAACAGCCTATTAAAATAATCAATTCCCTAATCTATTACACTTCTTTAAATTTGGGTTTTCATATTTCCATACCATGAGTTTGCCTTTAGCAGGCTTATCTATTAAGTATAATAAAAAATGACACAGATGTTAGAATTACTAGATTTATCAGACAGGAAACTTAAAATATTGCTCACCGGGTTCCCCATTTCTCAGTGCATCATGCTGAGTAGAGAACACACCAGGCTGAAAGGAAAAGGCCATTTCATGGTATTGATTTCATTACCAGAAACAGGACAAGATATGTGCCTTTCAATCCAAAAAGGAATTAAGCCAAGCTGCCTCCCTTTCCTAGGTAGAGTTCATAGTGATTACCTCCAGATCTGTGCATAGACCTTCCTTCCCTGGCTGGCTGCCAGTACATTCCTGAGGTCGGTGTACACGGTTATGAGCTATAACTTACTTATCAATCAAAAAGTTTTGCTCTTCTGCTTAAATTGTAGTTCTTTAAAGGGGTGGGGGGTCACTCTGGGACCAGCCTAGAGAGCACTGAGAAAATGACCTGCCCCTTCTGAAATGAGATACTGATCTTGCTTCAGGTTAAAGCTATTGAGAAATATTGAAAAGCTCACTTGAAGGTCTACTCCCAGTCTCATCTCCAGCCTTTCCTGCTCTAAGCCCTGGCAATAAAAATCCCCAACTGGCAGACTTGTAGTCACAGGGCCAATTTCCAAATTTAAAACCATGAGCCGGGTCCCAGACAGATAGAAATGTGCTAAGCCTCACTGAACTCATACCTGTTGTAGCAGTTACTTCCATTCCATTTCTGCCCTACTGGGAAATTAGAGCAGCATGGAAATCAATACTTCATTTTGAAGGAAGAAAGGGCTGGATGACCGGACATCGATACATTCCTTCCAGGATTAGACAGCTCTTCGCAGGGCACTTGACTAAATAAATTCCAGTGGCCCAAATGAGTTGGATGCAGGCATTAGCTGGAACAAGAAGCAAATCTCGCTTGTTAAGATCTTTGGCTAATTGGAGACTCTACTTGTTAGAGTAAGAAAGAATTCAAGAGAAAATGTGATCAATGCCTCTGTTTTGAATTTTATCCAAATGCTTCAGGCCATACAGACTCCCTCAGGCCAGGAATTCAACAGCCCAGAACTAAAAATGGAGATATTCAGACTAGTAGCGATAGCCTTTTCCAGGGTATTGGGGTATTCACACATGGGTGCTAAAGCTCTACTCAGACAAGAGCAGGGGCTGTGGAAAAAGTTTGAGCTTCCACGGCTAGATGGGTTGGTTTGTACACTTTACAGGATATCAGGTTCTATCTAATTTGGATTTGACTGGTACAGAATGCACTTCTTCTTGAGGAGAAACTGCTGTTTCAGACGTCACAGTCCTATGGAGGTACCAAGATCAAAGCTGCACATTTCAGCAAATGATTATTTCCTTTTCTCTCCCCATTTTGCCAGCTGGTAATAATGTACCGCTTCTCTTCCTAAAGTGCACGAAATGAAAACTCTCTAAAGTCTGGCATGTTTCTGCCTTTTAAGTCCAACCCAAATGTGATAAAGCATTTTAAAGATAAATAAATGCAAATAATAAAAGCAAATAAATAAATACATGATATCTTGGCCAACAGCTTACAAACCCAAATGAGAACATTTGTTCTCTTTTGTTTCTTCACTTTTAGTGGTGTGTGAGTTCACATTATACTAGTGTTTATTAAGATCTACAAACCTCTCAAAAACATGATGGAGTGGGGGACTGAGGGAAGAAAGGGGAAAAATGGGAAAGAAATAGATGTTGGCTAAGAGGTGTGTCAAGGCAATAAAGGATTTTCAGAACTTGAAAAGGTTGATGAAACCCACACCAGGTTCAGTGTACCTTTTCTGTAGCTCAGCCACAAGACCCTTCTAGGTTAAGATACAACTGTAGAACTTTTTGTGAATGAAAAGGCAAGCTAGTAGGGGTTAAGAATTCTAGGGTAAAAATAAAATAGAACAAAAGATACAAAACCACCACCGAAAACTTCTGGGACTGTAAAGATCTCTTTAAAAACTTACCCTTATAAAGGAGAGGACTGGCTCGCAGCACCTTAACCATTACAGTATGACCAGAGAGACAAGCAGATATCACGTGCCTCCAGATGCAATGCCAGGGCAGGCATACCACATGACCAGTGTAGTCTCACTGCCAACCAGTGTTAGCCACACCAGATTTTGAGCAAATCATCAGAACCCTGGACCATAAATGACATTCCACTAAATAACTGTTTGGGATTCTTCAAAAAAAGCCAGTAACATGTAAAAAGGACTATTGTAGATTTAAAAATTGAACAGCCAAATGCAGCCAATACACATTCAGTGGATTCTGGATCATAAAAGTGATGGGCAGCATATAAATGACATCTTTGGGAGCACTGGGTAAAACTGGAGTATGAACTGTTTCTATTATTGCATGAACCTTCTAACATATTAGTAGATACATAGAGAAATGCCATTCTTAGAGGTATGCTGGACTATGTTGGGGTGGAGTGTCTATAATTTACTTTCATATGATTCAGCAAAAGTATATATATGTATGTATATATACATACATATATACACACACATATGTAGAGGTGTGTGTATATATATACACACACACACATTATATATGTATATAGTGTGTGTGTGTGTGTAGAATGTATTAAAATTTAAAGAGTTTGGTGAAGCCAGATAAAGACCAAGCTGTTGGTCATTACACTATTCTCTCAATGCTTCTGTAGACTACAACATTTTTGTAAGTTGAGGGAAGAAAGTTTTTTTTTTGCACATGTACCACTTGTCTTCCTTTTATCACTTTTCCAACAACTTTTAAGTTTCTATTCATGTGGGATTTATAAGGTTTGAAGAAGCAGGGCAGAAGACCACTACCCTTAATGGGTGAGACTGATATTTTAATTCGTGGAACGAGGGATTAGTTGTGAGGCTGTCGAGCTCTTAACATTTCCAGGATCTCACAGATGATACCGCATGTCAGAGTAATTTCAAGGAGTCTGAGTCTGAAATCAGAGCATCCCAGTTCCGGCATAATGCCACTACCTTCTACGTAACTTCGCCAAACTACGCTGTTTCAGGGTAGTTTTAAAATACATATCAAATTATACATTCTCTTCCCCGCACTCCTGTTGCTCCAGAATGTACGTTTCCATTAGAACAACTACTTTTTAACATGTTGGCAAGTATGTGTTCCCACTGAATTATAAAATTTCATAAGGTATAAGTACCCTGTTCTAACTCCAGAATTTAGCATAGCACCATGGCACGAAACAGAAACTTTAATAATTATGTGCTAAATAAAGGAATAGGTAAAATAAAGATCTAAGGTGAAGATTTCTCAAGGGAACACTAAACTTGAGTGTTTAACATGCAATGATGTGATTTCTCTAAAATGACTGGTAGGAGACAGATGGACAAGGGACCACTTATAATAAAAACTTTGAAATGTTATTGTTGGCCACATGGGCCTTTGTTAGAGGAATGAAGAAGTCTCTGGAACAGAAGATAAAGAGAAAAGAAGCTATATTTATGGAATAGAAATGATTATTACCTTGTATCAGCAGCCACAGTTCAATTAGAGGCCTGGATGAGTTAACTTATTTGTCCAAAACTTAATGTGTTTGCTATAAGGCTGCACAAATGAACAGAATTCTATAAATCAATACTCGTATTTTATGCCTAATTATGCACTTAAAATATCAAGACACATGATTTTTTTCCCCTATGTTAACCATTTCCTACTTAATGTCCCTTACTTAAGTAATGTAATGTTCCTACTTAAAGCCTATTTTAAACATTTCAGTATAAAAAAATGAACCAAACTCTTTCCCTGAGGTAAGTTTTTTACTGTTTCTGCAACGTAGCTATTTTAGTAGTATTTTCTATAACACTATAACAAAATCTGTCAGGAACTGGAAAGATGAGTTATTCTACTGAAAAACTGGAGCACATTTGAGAATTTCTGATAACGTTGGGAATAGTGCCCTAAATGAAAATAACGGCATCAACAAAAAGAAATTGTTCGTTTTAGATGTCTTAAAAATGATAAAGAAATATCATATTAAAGAAGTTTTAAGTCTTTAAATGAAAAGAGAAACTAAAATAGTAATAAGTAGGGTTTGCTACATACGTCACCATCACCTACCAGGGGAGAGCCAACACCCACAGTGTGAAAGAAAACATCCCTTTCAAATCCATGGGGCAATTTTTACAAATTCGTTTTTCTTGGAGGGGGAAAAATAATCAGACAAATCAAAGGTATCTTTGGAAAATTTAATTTGGACCATATTTTCTCTCTTGCTGAAAACACCATATATTTCCATACACTCTGGGTTCCACAGCTTACAAAGGGGCAGTGGGTTTCCTGCAGTCACATACTGTACCGAACTTTCTATAGAAAGATCAGACATTTTCCAACCTTGCTTTTGAGTATTTCCTTTAAAGGTTCCTTACAATAAATGGCAAGTAAAACAAAGTAAGGCTTTATTTTCTCTTTTTTCCCCTTTTTTGGTACTGTGTGTTGGCGGAATAAGGAAGGAAGACGTGTCACGTGAAGTGTTGGTACTCTGAGAATTGCTGCTGGGTCCTGCGAGGTGCACCCATAATCCCGCAGCCCGGATGCGGCCCGTGGTGAGGAGCCTGGGATAGGTAAGTGCGGCCAGTCACCGCTGCATCACAGCACAGAAAGTCTGCAGGCTGCCCGGGCTTCTGGGGGCTCACAGCGGTTCTGACCTTCAGGAGTAATAAAGAAGCCAGCGCCAAATCATGACCCGAGGTCTCCCACCCAACACCGCAGTACCACAGGTTCCCTTCCGAAGCAGGCCTTACAATAGGCATTTAAAGACTAAATGTAATTACTGAAAATAAAATGAGAAAAAAAATCCCTTTACTAATTTTTTGTATCAAATTAGTAAAATGAAAATAAAAGCATTTGATAAAACACATTTTCTATGTCAGATGAAAACGACTCCCTTGGAAGATAACCTCAATAATATATATTTGTCACTATTTATATATTTTTGGCTGGTGCACAAATTTCTTTAATTGCATCATCTGAGCAGCTTTGTCATCTTTCAAACTTGCAGTTTCATTAGCTTAAAAAAGGGATAAAGCAGCCAAATTAATACTAATTCTGGTTGCAGAACGACATCGCAGACGTTAACCTTCATCTTCTCAAGTGTTAAGAGCACATGATTAAAAGGTCAGCACAGTTTCCTCTCTTAACAGAAAACTAAGCAGCTAGTGTCATCAAATCTATATCTAGTAAACACAGGGCCCCTCTGAAATATAAAATTAAATTCTTTTGAGGAATAGGTTTGTGATTTTAGTTGTGCGGGATTTACATTTATTCAATTTTGTGGTAAAAATGCACGGTCTTCACTTCTTTGTAATATACAAGGGATTTTGTCATCGCCTCAGCAGGCTCTCACACACAGACGGCAGGCTGGGCTATGTGCTCTCAGAAACCCTGCAAAAACTCCTGCAGCTGGGTGACAATCTCTGTGTCCACCGTCTCCATGAGGGACTGGAAGCCTTGCTCTCCCAGGAGCTCTTGCTGTGCCTTAAGCTTCTCGTAGATAAACTGCTGCAACGACACTGTGTGGACTGGGTCCTTCAGGGCCAGCTGCAAGACAGAGAGGAGCCACAGAGCGTTAGAGAGGCAGAACACGTCCCTCCTCCCTGCAACTGCAAGGCTTGGTCATCACCTCTGCAGCAACACAACTGCTTCTGCCTCCCTGCTTACAAGAGAGCCTCAAAGAGTCCCACTGCAGAGAAGTCTGCCAGAGAGTTCATTCAGTCTGTCTAGCCTCAGTTCCCTAGGGCCTCTGAGCCTAAGTTATCTGATGAGCCCAATTTTGCAACAGTTCAGGGTTCATCCATGGAAAGAATCAAAACCTGATAGACAGAACATGCCGCAGAGCACTTAAACACAACGGTCCGGGCTTCCTCGCAGGCAGACTAGGTGCTCCTGGGGTAACCTGGGGTGGCCCTCAGGATGGATGGAGGAAACCCTGCCCTCTCCTGCACTGCTATGCTACTGACACTCATATATATGCTTCTGGTTAAGAGAAAAAGAGAAAGAAAAAGAATAAAGAAAAACAGATTTCAAAAACAAAACAAACACATACTCCTCTCCCTCTGGGATATCTGGAAATCAGAAGAAACAGAATGAAAAGTAACCCACCATTCCACTTCCTAATGACAAGGATCACAACAGAAAACACCATGGCCTCCTTTGTCTTTTCTGTGCGTGAGGCACACATACAATAGACCATGTGTGTGAGTCTTTAAATTTATACTATCACCCAAAGACTCCACTCCAACATATTTTAAGAATTCTGTATCTATTTATGTCATAATTTTTTGTTGAAGGCATGTTGAAACAATCATGGTATCAATATAATTCTAATACTGCCAAATAATCTATCATGAGTGCTATTCTCTACGTTTCAGATTATTTCCTTATACCTAGCTCTACTTTTGAAGGATTACTAAAGGACACAGGCAATTTTATGATTCCTGATACGTATTATCAAGTTGCTTTTCCTATGGTGAGTGCAAATTTAAAAGGTATGAGAGTTTTCAGATAGTGACACTGTTTCTAACACTGGTATTACTATTTAAATTCTTTATCATTTAAGAAGTGAAAAATAACACACCCTACTTCAAGCCGTACATTTCTCTCATCATCAATAAAGGTGGATATCTGCAAGGCTTACGTAAAGAACATGAGCTTGTGTGCCCAGTATGGCTGCACAGAAATTCTTCTTTTCCTTACTGATTCTCAATTTTATTTTAGGTAGATGAGGTAGCTGGATCACATCTGCTGTTTGGGCAATGTAAAGAAATTTGAAAATAATTACCACAAGTGGAAAATATAACTGAGAGACAGGGACAAAAGTGGCATGAATTTGAAATTAAATGCCTTAGGTGACAAATCCAGATGATAAATCCAAGGCAAGGATGAATTCAGTCCTCACGGAAGGTGGACAGGAAAGAGAACATTAAGAAGAACTCTAAACACAAAGCCCTGCCTTCATAAGACTAAAGATATCACTGTACAAAATGCACAAAAACGGAAGATGAACTTTTACAAATATTTGCTCTCTTAAGCAAAATGCAATAATGTTCGGTATTATTTTAACTAAAGTGCAAGAGATCTCTTGCTAAAGGGGATGTGCGCTTTGTTGAAATACCATGAATTATCTGTAACAAACCATCTGCTACAATATGAGAGAAACAGAACTGAGCTTGAAATTGATGTTCGAACAAGTGACTCCAACTTCTGAAATGAGCTGGGGAGAGTGCTTTAAACGCTTTCCCTTGGCTATAAAAAACTGCTAGCAGTTAACTTACCAAATCTCCACCCTTTAATTTTCAACAGATTAATAAAAAGGAAAACTATCATAGTATCAGTATCTACCAGATATGGCATACCACTATAAAAGTATAATTTTTTAAAATATATTCATCAGTCATGCAAAGATTAAAAGCATTAGTCTCCTATGGAAGGAAAGCTGTGGAAGGAAGAAGGAAGAAAAAAAAATACAGAATCTCCAAATGCATATATTAAAAAAATCTTTTAAAAAAACAAGTTTTTCGGGGTGCCTGGGTGGCTCAGTGGGTTAAGGCCTCTGCCTTCGGCTCGGGTCATGATTCCAGGGTCCTGGGATCGAGCCCCGCATCAGGCTGTCCGCTCCGCGGAGAGCCTGCTTCCTCCTCTCTCTCTTTCTGCCTGCCTCTCTGCCTACTTGTGATCTCTGTCTGTCAAATAAATAAATAAAATCTTTAAAAAAAATAAACAAACAAGTTTTTCTTAGCTAAAAAGATCACATTAGCAAATAAATGTCTGTTTTGGCTTGTTGTAGAAATTCATTCATCACAGCTACTAATACTTTCTTTTGAAGAAATCTATGAGTGGAAGCCTAGTGAGGAACCCAGCCTTCTGGACCCTCCTGGCGGTGACCAAATGGAACAGCCACTTTTGTCAAAGCAGTGTCAAAAGAAGGCAGCTAAAACAGATGGTTTAGTAAGATTCAGAATCTAGTAATACCAAAAAATGTACAGATTTCAATAAAAAAAAAAATCACTCATAACCAAAAGGAGGTGTCAAGGGCAGGAGGGAAAAGGGCAACACAGAGATCTTCGGAGCAATGGAAATGCCTCCACCTTGGTTCTTATTCATGCTAATATTCTGGTCGTGACGCTCTAGTTTCACAAGATGTTGTGAGTGGGGGACACGGACAGCAACACATCACAAACCAGAGAGCTCAGTGATATGGTAACCTCAAACACCAAGAATATAGTGGGAGCCATGCAATTAACTTCCTGAAGGTAAATGACCAAAACAGTTTGGTACGTATAGGCCCAAGTTGAAACAAGTTAATCACCGAAGAATCTTACAAAATCAGAAACTGTTTACTCTTCTTTTCCACTCATTTCCAACAGCGTGATTATCTGGTGTAGGTTTGCTCAGATCTACAAATGTGAAAAGATAAAAACCTTCTACAGAAAAAACAAAGGAAACAGTATTGAGGCTCCACTGACAACACTGAAACACTGGCAATAATGAGAAGAGACAGCAAACTCTTCAAAACAGACCCAGGCTAGGCGTGCCGTGTGGTACTCTGGATCGTATCCTGCAAATAACAGCATTACTGAGAAACTGGGTGGTACCTAAATAAAGCCTGGTCGGTACTACACAGTAATGCACCAGCGTCGGTTTCTCAACTTAGACAAACGTGCCCTGGTAACGTAACATGCTGACATGAGGGAAAACTGGATGAGGAGCACATGAGGAGAGCTACCTCTGCTTCTTCCCTGGAAACCTAAAACTGTTCCAGAATAAAAAGGGCACCTCTCTTTACGCCAGTACCATACTGTCTTAATTACTGTGGCTTTGTGATCAGTTGTGAAAGCAGAAAGATGCTTCCCAAGTTCTGTTCTTTTTTAAGACTGTTTTGGCTACTCAATGTTTTTCATGGTTCCTATGAATTTTAGAACTATGTTTTCTATTTCTGTAAGAAACGTCACTGGAATTTCAACAGGAATTGCAATGAATCTGAAGATGGCCTTAGGTAGTATGGACATCTTAATATAAAGTCCTCCAATCCATGAATATAAGTATCTATTTGCTTACATCTTAATTCCTTTCATCAATGTTTTGTAATTTTCAGTGTACGTCTTTCACTTCTTTAGTTAAATTTATGCTTAAGTCTTTTATTCTTTTGATGCTGCCATACGTGAGATTTGTTTTCTTAATTTCCTTTTCAGATTGTTCATTTAGTATATAAAATACAACTGATTGAATTTATTTATTATCTCCAGGAGTTTTTAAAAATAGGTTCTTAGTTTTTTTCTATATACAAGATCATGTCATCTGCAAAAAGGGACAATTTTTCTCCTACCTTTGCAATTTGCATGCTTTCATTTCTTTTTCTTGCCTAATTGCTCTGAGTAGGATTCCAGGTACTATGTAGGATATACAGAACAGTTAACAAAAAATAAGTCCAGAAATAATGTCACACATATATAGCCAAATGACCTTCAACAATGAAGGATAGTCTCTTCGACAAATGGTGTTTAGAAAACCAGATATCCAAATGAAAAAGAATGAAATCCTTATATTTCGCCACACAAAAAACCAGCACAAATGAGTAAAACTTAAACATAAGGCTCCTAAGGGAAAAAGCTTCATGCCATTCGCCTTGGCCAAGATTTCACAGATAAGTCAACAGAAGCACAGGCTACAAAAGGAAAACTGGCAAGGAAGATGACAAACAAATTTTATAAGTTATTTAAAGAAATTTTAAAAGTGCATCTTTCTGTGGTCATTTGGTGTGGGTACAACCTGCCCTAGACACCTCAATTAACTTCACAACTGTTCAATTATACAACATCTAAGCAGCAAGGCGAGCATGTTCATTTTTGAAATGAGAAAAAAATTAGGTCTCTAGGCTTTGAGTAACATTCAAGGTTGATTTTTCTCAAGTTAATGACATCAAAAGAACCAGAATACACACCTCCAAATTCCTGGTTTTGTTCTCTTTCTACTACTTCCATATGCCTAACCCCCATTCTCATTCTCCACAAAAAGTACATGATCATTTAAGAAATATTTCCATTAAAATGGTTAAGATAAAATTAGAACCTTATAATAGATTTCTGTTATTAGAAGAAAATTACCCAGAAATCCTGACTCCAGGGCAATGCCAAATAAATTAAGTACTAATAGCCTACCTCACTTCAAAAGTCCATACACTGGATTTTAATAAGCAAGTAGTTTGGTACTCCTTGACAGTGAAATTATTACTTTAAGACAGAATGGTTCTGGTTGAACTGTCTCAGGTTCCTCTGTTGGTAATTATAGCCTTCTGACATTTGCCTCGATCCGTAAGATGGTTAGTTTTCAAGTTGGTATAGGATTTTTAGCTCCTGTGGTGCCACTTACAGGATGTACATTTCTTGTTCTTTGAGATTTTGAGTTCTTAAAGCTAAAAAATATTTCACTGCATTAAATCAGCAATTTTACCCAGCAGGAATTCACATAGCTGAATCCTTTATTTTTCTTAGGTTATGGGGAGTATCATATCAACTGTTCACTTTATAAGCCTCCCTATACTCATGGTAATTTTTCAGAAATTATTTTCTGTAAAGTTATTTCTGTTGGAATTTTGCTAGAGAGAAAAAGTTTCCTACCTTTAAATATACAAAAGATTTTTGTAATAGTGATATACTTTCCATGAAAGCTGGCAGAATATGTATAACCACACTAGCTATGCAACAAAAATCTTAAAGGAAAATTTGCCTACAACAATGTATTTCACCATGTAGTCTTCAAAAGTTCCTTGGTTTGATCTTTGCCTTAAAATTCCCCTTTTTGATCTCTCATTGTTTCACAACGGGGAACTGTAAATTTCTGAAATATAGCTACATCTAAATTTCTAAAATCTGTTGGATGTAAACCCTCCTAACTTAGAGACTTAAGAGTTTGAGTCCTCTAGATTCCAACCAGAACCCATCTCATCAATAGCGCTCAGCAATGCAAATTTCCTCACTAATTAAACCCAGTGTGGAACTCAAATTCCAAGGTAGCCGGCAAGATTTTTATCATCCCTGTTGTGGCTGTCCACTGAGGAATTTAGACCATGGTTTCCATATGATGAACTTGTGAGTAAAGGAGCTGTTTTACAATGCTAGGTCTGAATGACTGGGACTCAGACTTCATGAGATAAAAATGACAGTGCACATATGACAAAAATGCACCTCCCCTTCCAATTTACTCCCACCCCCTTCTCTCTAACTCCCCATGTCCTCCATGCTTTTTGTTATGCTCCACAAATAAGTGAAATCATATGACAATTGACTCTCTCTGCTTGACTTACTTCACTCAGCATAATCTCTTCCAGTCCTGTCCATGTTGCTACAAAAATTGGGTGTTCATCCTTTCTGATGGAGGCATAATACTCCATAGTGTACATGGACCACATCTTCCTTATCCATTCGTCCGTTGAAGGGCATCTTGGTTCTTTCCACACTTTGGCGACCATGGCCATTGCTGCTATAAACATTAGGGTACAGATGGCCCTTCTTTTCACTACATCTGTATCTTTGGGGTAAATACCCAGTAGAGCAATGGCAGGGTCATAGGGAAGCTTTATTTTTAATTTCTTGAAGAATCTCCACACTGTTCTCCAAAGAGGCTGCACCAACTTGCATTCCCACCAACAGTGTAAGAGGGTTCCCCTTTCTCCACATCCCCTCCAACACATGTTGTTTCCTGTCTTGCTAATTTTGGCCATTCTAACTGGTGTAAGGTGATATCTCAATGTGGTTTTAATTTGAATCTCCCTGAGGGCTAGTGATGATGAACGTTTTTTCATGTATCTGATAGCCATTTGTATGTCTTCATTGGAGAAGTGTCTGTTCATATCTTCTGCCCATTTTTTGATATGATTGTCTGTTTTGTGTGTGTTGAGTTTGAGGAGTTCATTATAGATCCTGGATATCAACCTTTTGTTTGTACTGTCATTTGCAAATATCTTCTCCCATTCCGTGGGTTGCCTCTTCGTTTTCTTGACTGTTTCCTTTGCTGTGCAGAAGCTTTTGATTTTGAAGTCCCAAAAGTTTATTTTTGCTTTTGTTTCCTTTGCCTTTGGAGACATATCTTGAAAGAAGTTGCTGTGACTGATATCGAAGAGATTACTGCCTATGTTCTCCTCTAGGATTCTGATGGATTCCTGTCTCACGTTGAGGTCTTTTATCCATTTTGAGTTTATCTTTGTGTACGGTGTAAGAGAATGGTCGAGTTTCATTCTTCTACATATAGCTGTCCAGTTTTCCCAGCACCATTTATTGAAGAGACTGTCTTTTTTCCACTGTATCTTTTTTCCTGCTTTGTTGAAGATTATTTTCCCATAGAGTTGAGGGTCCATATCTGGGCTCTCTACTCTGTTCCACTGGTCTATGTGTCTGTTTTTATACCAGTATCATGCTGTCTTGGTGATCACAGTTTTGTAGTAAAGCTTGAAATCAGGTAGCGTGATGCCCCCAGTTTTATTTTTGTTTTTCAACATTTCCTTAGCAATTCGGGGTCTCTTTAGGTTCCAGACAAATTTTTGGATTATTTGCTCCAGCTCTTTGAAAAATACCGGTGGAATTTTGATCGGAATGGCATTAAAAGTATAGATTGTTCTAGGCAGTACAGACATTTTAACAATGTTTATTCTTCCGATCCAAGAACATGGAATGTTCTTCCATCTTTTTGTGTCTTCTTCAATTTCTTTCATGAGTGTTCTGTAGTTCCTCGAGTACAGATCCTTTACCTCTTTGGTTAGGTTTATTTTTAGGTATCTTATGGTTCTTGGTGCTATAGTAAATGGAATCGATTCTCTAATTTCCCTTTCTGAATTTTCATTGTTAGTGTATAAGAAAGCCAATGATTTCTGTACATTGACTTTGTATCCTGCCACGTTGCTGAATTGCTGTATGAGTTGGGTGGAGTCTTTTGGGTTTTCCATATAAAGAGTCATGTCATCTGCGAAGAGAGAGAGTTTGATTTCTTCATTGCCAATTTGGATACCTTTTATTTCTCTTTGTTGTCTGATTGCTGTTGCTAGGATTTCTAATACTATGTTGAACAAGAGTGGTGAAAGTTGGCATCCTTGTCTTGTTCCTGATCTCAACGGGAAGGCTGCAAGCTTTTTCCCATTGAGGATGATATTTGCTGTGGGTCTTTCACAGACAGATTTGATGAAGTTCAGGAATGTTCCCTCTATCCCTATACTTTGAAGCATTTTAATCAGGAACGGATGCTAGATTTTGTCAAATGCTTTTTCTGCATCAATTGAGAGGACCAAGTGGTTCTTCTCTCTTCTCCTGTTAATTTGTTCTATCACATTGATTGATTTGCGAATGTTGAACCATCCTTGTAGCCCAGGGATGAATCCTACCTGGTCATGGTGGGTAATCTTTTTAATGTGCTGTTGGATCCTGTTTGCTAGGATCTTGTTGAGAATCTTAGCATCCATATTCATCAGTGATATTGGTCTGAAATTCTCCTTTTTGGTAGGGTCTTTGCCTGGTTTGGGGATCAGGGTAATGCTGGCTTCATAGAAAGAGTCTGGAAGTTTTCCTTCTGCTTCAATTTTTTGAAACAGCTTCAGGAGAACAGGTGTTATTTCTTCTTTGAAAGTTGGGTAGAATTCCCCAGGGAATCTGTCAGGTCCTGGGCTCTTGTTTTTTGGGAGGTTTTTGATCACTGCTTCAATCTCGTTACTAGATATCAGTCTATTCAGGTTGTCAATTTCTTCCTGGTTCAATTTTGGGAGTTTATAGTTTTCCAGGAATGCATCCATTTCATCTAGGTTGCTTAGCTTATTGGCATATAACTGTTGATAATAACGTCTGATGATTGTTTCTACTTCCTTGGTGTTAGTTCTGATCTCTCCCTTTTCATTCATAATTTTATGAATTTACGCTTTCTCTCTTTTCTTTTGGATTAGTGTGGCCAATGGTTTATAGATCGTATTGATTCTTTCAAAAGGCACTAGAATTTTTAAAAGCTCACAATAATCTGATGTATATTTAAGAGAAAGAGTGCTATAGAAAATTCTGAAAAAAACAGTTTTGAGGACTGAAACTTCAAGTAAGCCCAATAAAATCTTTACAGATATCTTCATATTCATTAAAATAAATATGGTAATAGACTAAATAAAACATACAACATTTCAAAATAAAACCTCTAAATCAGTAATTCTAAGTCCTATAAACATAATTCCCATATACAACCCCATATTCTATAAACTCTTCAGGACCTCCTTTTTCCTTTCTCCTTTTCTCTTTTGGTTCCAATGAGACATTTATGAGGTCCTTTCGCTTTACTGTAGGCAAATAAGGCAGTGGCAATGTCCCCCCCCCACCTTTTTTTTTTCTCTCACTAACCAAAAGTTTGATGCCTTTTTTTATTGTAGTTTTTGACTCTAGAATTCCAAAGGATTCCCCACATCACAAGGTAAGTAAAATACAAATCTGTATTGCCTGCTTTTCCTAACTGGTTATTGCTAGTTAGTATCAGCAATACACACTGACATATTTTTCATTTAATTGGTTATCTACTCTCCCCATTTGATTCATTGATTTTCCTGGACTTTCTCCCAGTCAGTAAGATGTGAGCAAAAAAGATGTGTCATAACACACCCTACTCTTAAACTACTCCTACTCATTCTTTTTCCCCGTCTCCCAACAAGACAGAAGCCAAAGTGGCAGCACCCTCAGCATATCTAGATCATTCCTGAATGACTCCAAGAATTACATACCCACTCATAATCCTCTCCTTTTTGTGTTTTTCCTGAGTGAAAAAAATATATATTGATATTCCAGGGGTCTGTTTTAGAAGAGGACATTCTCTGGCATTTAGATCATTCTCAATAGTGGTAGATTCAAATAGCTATTTCAAAAATCATATTGAAGTCATATTCTTCTATTTCTATTTCTATTTCATTAATAAAGGGAAACCCTCCTACATTGTTGATGGGAATGCAAGCTGGTGCAACCACTCTGGAAAACAGCATGGAGGTTCCTCAAAAAGTTGAAAATAGAGCTACCTTATGACCCAGCAATTGCACTACTGGGTATTTACCCTAAAGATACAAATGTAGTGATCCGAAGGGGCACGTGCACCCCAATGTTTATGGCAGCAATGTCCACAATAGCCAGAATATGGAAAGAACCTAGATGTCCATCCACAGGTGAATGGATAAAGAAGATGTGGTAGATATATATATACAATGGAATACTATGCAGCCATCAAAAGAAATGAAATCTTGTCATTTGTGACTACATGGATGGAACTAGAGGGTATTATGCTTAGCAAAATAGGTCAATCAGAGAAAGATAACTATCATATGATCTCCCTGATATGAGGAAGTGGAGATGCAATGTCAGGGGTTTGGGGGGTAGGAAAAGAATAAATGAAACAAGATGGGATCGGGACTCTTACTGTCATAAAACAAACTGAGGGTGACCGGGGGGAGGTGGGTAGGGAGAGGGTGGTGGGGTTATGGACATTGGGGAGGGCACGTGATATGTTGTGTCCTGTGAAGTGTGTAAACCTGGCGATTCACAGACCTGTACCCCTGGGGCTAATAATACCTTATATGTTTAAAAAAAAATTTTTTTTAAAGAATTTTTATTTATAGGCACTAAATTAAGTTTAGTGCCTATAATTATGTTTACATAATTTTATTTACATAAAATATGTAATTTTATTTCTATTTACAGGCACTAAATTAAGTTTAGTGCCTGTGATTATATTGTTCAGTTCTGGATTCAACTAAACATGTAAGATCCCAAGACCACCACAGGCTATTCTTAGCATCAGTTTACTCAGAGGAGGATAGGAATGATGAGATACCACAAAATGGTAATGTTTAAGGACAATACAACAAATTTCACACCATTAAAAATGTTGTGATCTGGGGCACCCAGGTGGCTCAGTTGGTTAAGTGTCTGCCATAAGCTCAGATAACAGCTCTGTGTTGGGCTCCCTGATCATCAGGTAACATGCTTCTCCCTCTCCCTCTGCTACTCCTCCTCCCCTTGCTGCTCTCCCTCCTTGTGCTGTTTCTTTCTCTCTCTGTCAAATAAATAAATAAAATCTTTAAAAAAAATATTATGGGGGCACCTGGGTGGCTCGATCGATTGAGCATCTGCCTTCAGTTCAGGTCGTGATCCCAGGGTCCTGGGATCAAGTCCCATGTCCAGGTCCCTGCTCAGCGGGGAACCTGCTTCTCCCTCTCCTCCTTGCTCATGCTCTCTCTCACTCTCTCTCTCAAATGAATAAATAAAATCTTTAAAAAAAAAATATTATGACCATAGATGCATTTTTAGAATCCTATAAATTACAGCAGTAAATCAAGGACGATCTTCATGGAGTATCTTTAATATTTAAAAGAAATCAATTCTAATGCATCACTAAACTAATAAATAATTGAAAAATATCCTTCTTCCATTCATGTTATCAAAATAAAATGACTGCATAACCAAGTGCAACTGAATATTCAGGGGTATGCAATCACTGTTTCTAAATTAGGAAACAAAAACTTATTAGACAGATGTAAATGTATTACTTCTCAGTAGTGCCTGTATCCTACTTCCTTTCCAGAAATACCATCAATACTCATGTTAGTCCATTCTGTGACAGAATATACTATAAAACGAAATGTGTGCCTTGATCCAGTTACGTTTAGTTTCCAGGTGATACAAAAAATGGAAAGAGGGTAAAGAGAAACAAGAAAAATTTGCTAAGTTTTCTATTTACAATTTAAATGTCATCTTTAGATTGAGTTTTCTGAATATCACTTATTTCCGCCAATACTGTTATAAAAGGGATTGAAAAATCAACGTCACAAGTGTGAGCCACCCTATTATAGGAAACACCTGCTCCCTTACACCTCTTTACTGCTCCAGCTGCCTCTATGGTTCCAAGAAGTGAGATCACTGAGTACATCTTATGAGAATATCAAGTTTTTTGATAAAATGCTTTATAAGCTTAAGCTATCAGATGAAAAGTTAAAAAGGGCTATAAATAGGAAATGGCAAAAGGAAACTTACAAAGGCAAGAACATTTAGTAATAAAAACGGGGATTATCATTTCATCAAAGCATAAACCTCAATAATTTATAAAAATGACAGAATATAATGGGAATGAATGGGGGAACAAAAACTTTTTATTGTGACCATCTGCTGACATATCAAAATCATTGAAGAAACTGGTATTTTAAGATCTGCATTAACTCACTATTTCTGGGAAGGGAAATACTGTTCTATGGCTCTTTAACCTAAATTTGCTGGAGTACGTGACATGACCTCATGCATGATTTAAACTATGTAGTGTAGGGACGCCTAGGTGCCTCAGTCAGTTGAGTGACCGACTCTTGATTGTGGCTTAGGTCATGATCACAGAGTCACAAGATAGAGTCCTACATCAGGGCTCAAACTGGGCATGGAGCCTGCTTGTGATTCTCTCTCCCTATTTCCCTCTGCACCCCAACCCCTCATTATGTGTGCATGCTTCCTCTCAGAACAAAACAAAATCCAACCATTATAACATGCATCTATAGCTGTTCAATTAAAAAAAAAACAACTATGGGACTTCATCAAGATAAAAAGATTCTATACAGTTAAGAAACAATCAACAAAACTAACAGGCTACCTGCAGAATGAGAGAAGATATGTGCAAATGACATATCTGATAAAGGGCTAGTATCCAGAATATATAAAGAACTTATCAAACTCAACACCCAAAAACCAAATAATCCAGTTAAGAAATGGGCAGAAGACATGAATAGACCCTTCTCCAAAGAAGACATTCAGATGGCTAACAGAAACAAAAAGATGCTGAGCATCACTCATTATCAGGGAAATACAAATCAAAACCACAATGAGATGCCACCTTACTCACATCTGCCAGAATGGCTAAAATTAACAACACAGGAAACAAAAGATGTTGGTGAGGATGCAGAAAAAAGGAAACCCTCTTACACTGTTGGTGGGAGTGCAAGCTGGTACAGCCGCTGTAGAAAATGGTATGGAGGTTCCTCAAGAAGTAAAAAATAAAATTATCCTACAACCCAGCAATTGCACTAGTAGGTATTTACCTAAGGGATGCAAACATAGTGACTCAAAGGGGCATGTGCACCCCGATGTCTATAGCAGCATTATCAACAACAAACAAATTATGGAAAGGGCCCAAATGTCCATCAACGGATGAATGGATAAAGAAAATGTGGTGTGTGTACACACACACACACACACACACACACACACAGAGGAATATTATTCAGCCACCAAAAAAGAAGGAAATGTTGCCATTTGCAACAACAAGGATGGAGCTAGAATGTATTATGCTAAGTGAAATAAGTCAGTCAGATAAAGACAAATACCATATGATTTCGCTCATATGTAGAATTTAAGAAAGAAAACAGGTGAACATAGGGGAAGGGAAAGAAAAATAAAATATGATGAAAGCTGAGAGGTAGGCAAACCATAAGAGATGCTGAACTCTAGGAAACAAACTGAGGGTTGCTGGAGGGGAGGTGGGTAATGGATGGGCTAGATGGGGGATGGGCATTAAGGAGGACACTTGTGGAGCACTGGGTGGTATATGTACCACATGACTTATGACTTATGTACCACATGACTTACTATATGTAAGTCATGAGTCACTAAATTCTACTTCTGAAACCAGTATTACACTATATGTTAACTACCTAGAATTTAAATAAAAATCTGAAGGAAAAAAAAGTTTCAGTGCCATGGATACCACAGGTGGCAGCCTCTTAGGGATGACAAAAGGTAAAGACTAATGGAGAAGCTCCATGGTTAACAATTTTAAAGTTTGTAGAAAAGTACAAGGAAACAAAGAAGAAAAGCCTATAGTACAGAAATCAGTCACATTATAAAATGTCCATTTTCTTAAGAAAAAAAATTCCTCTAATTTATACGTTGAGTATGCTGAGGAACTGTGATTCAGTAATCTACATGGGTAACTTCAGCTTGAAATAAGGAGCAGTAACAGTTACTGGTAAACAAAGTCTTCAAACCCACAAAATGTGGATGTGACAGTGAAAATGTGGACATAGTATTTCTGGAATTTGGGATTTATACAAAATTCATATTCAAACGATATCTGAAGATTTATGATCCACTGTTATTTATGCAGTCATAGCATTTGTGGTAGAATGTGGCTGTACAACAATTTTTCCTAGAACACAAATCTGACCAAGTCACTCTTGTGATGACAATGTTTTCACTGGGTATGTCAGTGGACACATAATGTTACACTGGTTTCAAATGACTGGACAAGTCTATGCCTTATGCTGTCCTCACCATACAGCACTAATTCAGTACCAATGAATATTTTCCCTGTGCTTGCCTTTCACCCCCGTGACTTCCAATCCACACCTGGAAGCCTGTATATACCACTCCCCTTCATCCATTTTGCCCAAACCCCTGTCAGTTTGTTCTCTGTATTTATGGGTCTGTTTCTGCTTTTGGTTATCACTTGTTAGTTTCTGAGACTCCACAGATGAGTAAAATCATATGTTATTCGTTTTTCTCAGTCTGACTTACTTTGCCCAGCATTATACCCTCTGGGTCCGACCATGTTGTTGTAAATGCAAAAATTTCATTCTTTTTCAAAGCTGAGTTAATATTCCACTGTATATACATACACCACATCTTCTTTATCCATTCATCTATTGGACATTTGGGCTGTTTCCGTATCTTTTCTATTGTAAATAATGCTACAGTTAGTAGCATAAAAACAGGAGTGCATATATCTTTCTGAATTAAAATTAATGTTTTCATTTTCTTTGGGTAAATACCCAGTAGTGGAACTAATGGGTCATACGGTCTTTCTAGTTTTAATTTTTTGAGGGACCTCCATGCTGTTTTTTCAGTGATTGCACCAATTTGCATTCCCACCAACAGTGCATAAAGGTTACTTTTGCTACACATGCTCACCACCCCTTTTTATTTCTTATCTTTTCAATCTAGCCATTCTGACAAGTGTGAGCAATACCTCATAGTGGTTTTGCTTTGATGATAACTTTCTGATGGCTCCCTATTCGTACCAAACGAAATCTGAATTTCTAGCTTTTTATACCTGCCCCAACTAACACAAATTTATTATTTTACAAGTTTATAGATTAGGAATCCAGTACAGTCCCACTGGACTATAGTCAAGGTGTGTCAACAGGGCTGCCTTCCTTTCTGAAGGCCCTAGGGGAGAACCCATTTTTCTGTCCTTTCCAAAAGCATCTAGAGGCTGTCTTCCTATGTCTTCAAAGTGACAGCATGTTGAGTCTTTCTGACACTGCATCATTTTGACCCTCTCTTCCACCTCTCTCTTCCACTACTTTTGAACACTCTCACAATTATATCTGGCTCACCAAGATAAGCTCCCCCCTTACACTGAATCACCTGATGAGCCACTTTAATTCTACTTTGCAATGTAACAAAACATACGCATAGGGGACATTACATATTCAGAGGATCCAGGAATTAGGACACAGACTTTTCTGGGGGATGAAAGGGATTATTTTTCCTAGCACATTTATCATATGGCACAGCAGGCCCTATACAACCTGGCTGTTAATCTGGCACACAGTAGACACCTAAATAAATGTTTCTGAAGCGATACTCCTGCCACTACCTAACAGTCATTGAAATGAAGTATATTATTCTTATTCTGAGTACTGTAGGATGTTTAGCAACATTCTTGGTTTCCACCTACTAAATTACGATAGTACTTCTCAGCCTTGTGACAATAAAAGAATATCTTTAGACAATGCTGTAAGTCCTCTGTGAGGTATAAGAATAAGGTAACACTCAGTTGAGAACCCCTATTAAACATGGACCTACTATTTGCGTTAGAAGTAAATATAACTCCACTTAACTCTCACACAAGGACATAAAGTTACTTTCACTATAATGGGTTAAGAAAGAAACTCACTGGGGAGCCTGGCTGGCTCAGTGGGTTAAAGCCTCTGCCTTTGGCTCAGGTCATGATCTCAGGGGAGCCCCACCATCAGGCTCTCTGCTCAGCAGGCAGCCTGCTTCCCCCACCCCCTCTGCCTGCCTCTCTGCCTACTTGTGATCTCTGTCAAATAAATAAAAAATCTTTAAAAAAAAAAAAAAGAAGAAAGAAACTCATTAGTTTCTTCATTGCAGTTTTTTGCAGCTCAGAAAAAAGTGGAGAGAAAGAAATTAATTCAGGTTTAAGTTGAAACAAAGTCACAACACCTGGATAGTTTCTATAACAAAACATTTCCTCTTTCATATGTTTTATTTTAAAGTGCTTTATTTCAATGGCACAATTCCCAAATCAGATGACTTATTAACATGATAGTCACATACATTATGATATATGAGATATAAGGTAAGTATAAAACTGTGCAAAGCACCATTGAAGTCTGTCATGGATCATTTCACCTTGCTTGGGGGGATCATATAAAAATGAATTAAAGTGGCTAGGATACAATGACATCCAAACCATTTAATAAGTAAATGCCTTAGTTCAATAAATCCCCTTTCAGCAGAAGTAATTTTTTTTTAACATATCACTCTATACAGAAGAATTAAACTACTTTAAGGTGGTTTTCAGTTAATGTAAAGGGCCATATTTCTTTCTTGTGTTTTCTTCTTTTGACATTGAATCATGGTAATAACCCTCAGCTTTCGGTATAAGTGATGTCATTATCGCAGGTTGAGACCATAAAAAGCAATTACTTTCAATGCGTTATTTGAAAGAACATGCTTGAGTATTACTAGATTGTTCTACAAAATACCCTAAAAGGAAAACAAAGCTGCGATTCTTACTATTAAAATAGCCAAAATTTTACACCTCTGACTTTCAAACAATACTGTTTTTGGTGTTTTCCCAATTAGCATTTCTCCCATTTTTGCTTTTCTCTTCTTCTAAAGATTTTATTTATTTGAGAGAGAGAGAGGGCCAGCACAAGCAGACGGAGGAAGGGCAGACGGAGAGGGACAAGCAGACTCCCTGTTGAACATGGAGCCTGACAAAGGGCTCAACCCTGGAACCCTGGGATCACTACCTAAGCAAAGATGCTTAACCAACTGAGCCACCCAGGTGCCCAGTACTACTTCCATTTTCAACAGAGATTTTTAAACAATTCTTCAGCTAGTGTTTATTCTTTTCACTCTTTTAGCCAGTGTGAATTTTATCTTAAAAATTATATAATGATAAATTTGCAAGTAAAAAAATTTCACAACATCACCAATAGTATGAAAATATACAGTTAGGCTACAGTAACCAAAATATGCAGGTCATAATGGACTGTAATGTGGAGCTCTGAAATAAATCTGTGCAAAGCTGGCAGTGTGGTAACTTGATAAAGGTGGCACTTCCAAACAGTAGAAAAAGACAGGGTTTTGATTAGTTTGAGCTATATCTAAAAAAGCAAACACGCTACTTCACTCTTTCAGAAAAAAAATTCCACTTGGATTAAAGGTTTTTTTTAATTTTAAGTTTTTTAAATTTATTTATCAGATAGAGATCACAAGTAGGCAGAGAGGCAGGCAGAGAGAGAGGGGGAAGCAGGCTCCCCGCTGAGCAGGGAGCCTGATGCGGGGATCGATCCCAGGACCCCGGGATCATTACCGAAGGCAGAGGCTTTAACTCACTGAGCCTCCCAGGCACCCCTGGATTAAAAGTTTAAATGAAATAAACAGACCTATAAAAACAAGGGAAATTATGTTCCTTAGCCTGGGGCAGCCATTCCGTGCACACCACAGAGGCAGATGAAACCAAAGTGAGAAAATAAAGTCAAAAGTGAGCAAACTGCAGATGACAAGAGGAAAACCACCAGCTCGGAAAACTCCCTGACATAATAGAGACCTCTCCGAAAGCACTGCAGATCTGGACTGATCACGCTCCAGAAACTAACATTCATCTTTTGGAAAAGGAGTCTGATGAAATGGGGGTGCAGGTGAGGAGACCCCCTGATAGCTATAAGAGCCTATCTGTGAAATGAAGATCACAACTTGCAAGCCTGTGCTAGGACTCAGAAAACAGAAAAGCTAACGTAACTATGATACGCAAGACAAGTAATCTAAACCGACACTCTTTAAACACAGCTCACTTAGATCACGTGTTCCAAGAAAACTGAGGAACTGGGACTACAGTGGGACTACAAGGACTTGGGTTAAAATCAAGTGACTGTCTTCTAACAAATTCTGATGGTTTAGAAATTCTGATCAATGAACCTCTGACAAAACCATTCTGTGACTAACTCTGGCACTCTAAATATGATAAAAATCCCTCCATGATTTACCCACAGGGACATGACCCACAGTTCCACAAAATGTGTACTTTCCTTTACAATGAAAAGTTAATCAATTTAATTTTGTTCCTGATTTAAAGAACAAAAATAAAAAGACAAACTGGGGGTGCCTGGGTGGCTCAGTAGGTTAAAGCCTCTGCTCTCAGCTCAGGTCATGATCCCAGGGTCCTGGGATGGAGCCCCGTATCGGTCTCTCTGCTCAGCAGGGAGCCTACTTCCTCCTCCTCTCTCTGTCTGCCTCTGCCTACTTGTGATCTCTATCAAATAAATAAATAAAATCTAAAAAAAAAATTATTTAAAAAAAACCCTCAAAAACAAACTGAATGAAACACAGATGAGGAATTAAGGGCTCATTTCTGTATCCATCAAAAGCTTGTTCAGGTTTTTGATTAATGCCCAATGAACTACTCCTAACTAGGTGGCATAAAATAACAACTGTTTCTTAATATTAATGAATTCTGTGGAGTAGAATAAGGATGGATGGTTTCTGCTCCATGATCTGTGGGCTTCATCGAAGAAGACTTGAAGACTGAAGGTGAGCGCCGCTATCTTGGTGAATCATCTGCAGGGTCACTCCACTCATTCATGTGTCTACAGTGAAGGCTAGCTGTTGTCAGGGACCTCAGCTGGGGAAAATAAGACCTACATTCTCCTTGTGGACACTTGGTACTTGCTTCCTTTAACAAGTACCCCTAGAGAACATGGAGGAAGCTCTATCTTATGATCTGACTCAGAAGTCATAAAGCATCATTAAGACTGACCAACTCTGAAGAAAGGTAATGCAGTCCCAAACTCTGAATGAAAAGAGTGTCAAAGTAACATTGTAAGAACAGCATGTGGAACAGGAGGTGTGTGGATATTGTTGGAAAATACAATGTACCAGAAAACTCTTATTTTATTTTTTTTTAAAGATTTTATTTATTTATTTGACAGAGAGAGATCACAAGTAGGCAGAGAGAGAGAGAGGAAGCAGGCTCCCTGCAGAGCAGAGAGCCCGATGCAGGGCTCGATCCCAGGACCCTGGGATCATGACCTGAACCAATGGCAGAGGCTTTAACCCACTGAGCCACCCAGGCGCCCCAGAAAACTCTTATTTTAAAGCAAAAGCAAAGAACCAAATAAAATTTCTAATAGAAAAATGGGGGGAGGGGTAAGAACAAGTCATTCATCATACATAGGAATATAAATGAACTATAAACATCTGGAAAATGCTCAGCCTCATTCATAATTAGAGAAGTACATTAAACAACAAGTTACTGTTTTCTAATTATCGTACGCTCCAGGGCATGGAATAACTCACATGCTACCAGTGGACACACCGATTTAAATTGTTAGCTGTTTTTCTTAAAGTGAGAGGCCTGCTTTTGAGAAAATGTATGTTAAATACTTGTCTGAATGCTTATCTGTCAGCCACTCTTCCATTCAGCTCCCGACTCTATTGCAAAAGACAACCACCGTCACAGAAATATCCCCACTATGACACAGAGTGGCCATTTAATAAAACCGGTAATTTGTACTACTTCATCAAAGACATTCTTAAATGAAACTGGCTTTAAAAAACAAACAAAAAAGCCTGCTGAGTATATGGTAGTAAAAAAATATGACAACCACTAGCAGAGTTTGCTGCCACTGCCTTTACAGATGCCCAGGCGGCAACAGTTATACCTGCCTTTGTATATCCAACAATGTTTTTGCACCACCAGTGCAAATGCCCACAAAATGAAAAGAAAATAATACCTTAGTATAGTAAATACTGTCATAATTCATATTACAGATTCATAATATCAGTTATGCAATAATAATAATCTTGAAAATTTCAGGAACCCCCAGTTGTTTCTGAACTATACAAAGGGGTGCTCAAGGGGCATCTGGGTGCCTCAATCAGTTAAGTGTCTGTCTTTGGATCCCAGGGTTCTGGGATCAAGCCCTGAATGGGGTTCCCTGCTGAGCAAGGAGCCTCCTTCTCCTGTTCCCTCTGGCTGTGCTCACTCATTCTCTCTCTCAAATAAATAAATAAAATCTAAGAAAAAAAAAAAAGTGCTGCTTAAGATATGCATGTGAAGCAGATCCAGTCAATGGAATGTTATCAAATACAGCTATTAAACGAAATGATACAAATCTAAATGTATGCACATACAAGTTGCTCATGTATCTACTATATATAAATATAATCAAACAGCATAAATAAAATGTACAGTATTTCTATGAATTACATACAGATGTTTACATATATATATTTATTTGACAGAGAACACAAGTAGGCAGAGAGGCAGGCAGAGAGAGAGGAGGAAGCAGGCTCTCCCCACGGAGCAGAGAGGACGACGTGGGGCTCGATCCCAGGACCCTGGGATTATGACCCAAGCTGAAGGCGGAGGCTTTAACCCACTGAGCCACCCAGGCACCCCTAATGTAAATAAAATCTTTGGAAAGAAGTATCATGTTATTAAAAGCTACCTTGGGGAAAGGGTATTTCCTATCATGTAATTAATTTTGTGGGTTTTAAAAGAATATAGGTTACTTTTATAATTTAAAAAAGTCTTCAAAATAGGAACTTGCTACAAAGAACAATTCTTTGAAAAGTCTTCTGAATTTCACCTCTCTCAAAAGATAGGCTCCTTATAAAAGAAGCAGAAGGAAAAAGGAAGAATGAAAGAAAAGAAAACAATCAAATGTTCATTGGAATATTACCTGTTATTGAAAATACATTCTGCCAAATGAGGCCATATTCTTCACGTATAAAGATGAAGACTTTATTTAACACTGAGTCAATACCCCAGTGCCAAAGTTTCCAAATAAACAGTGGCAAAGTTACTTAACTCTTCCTGATTAAGGTTCTTAGTAACAATTCAGGGTAAGTAAATTCAATTTAGGAAGTAATGAGATTGCCTGCTTTCTAAAACTCAAGAACAATATTGAGGTCAGCAAGCAATTAATCTGAAGTCTCAACTAAAAACAGAAACTCAGATACCATCACTTTGTTTAGTTTCAAGGGCATTTTCAATAGAATTTTCTTTTCCAGTATCTTTTGATTATAATTATGTAGCCTACTGTGAAAGATCCTAAACTCTGGATCGCAAACTATTTTTTGATTAACATTTTAGCTTGATTACAGGAGGAACTGCTTTCTCAGGAGGATGCTTGGTTATCAATTTGTACCTTTATTACATCTCATTTGGATTATTTTAATTCCTTGTTTCCCATTCTCTTGGACTGTTTTATTTTATTTTATTTTTAAGATTTTATTCATTTATTTGACAGAGATCATAAGTAGGCAGAGAGGCAGGCAAAGAGAGAGGGGAAGGGAAGTAGGCTCCCTGCTGAGCAGAGAGCCCGATGTCGGGGCTAGATCCCAGGACCCTGGGATGAGGACCTGAGCCGAAGGCAGAGGCTTTAACCCACTGAGCCACCCAGGTGCCCCTCTCTTGGACTGTTTTAATGTCACATGCAAAGTCTGCAGTTTGTAAGAGCTGAATTACCCAGTAAAACAGTGTATATCTGGGCACCTGGGCAGCTCACTCATTAAGCATCTGCCTTCGGTTCAGGTCATGATCCTAGGGTCCCAGGTTTGAGCCCCAAATGAGGGTCCCTGAGCAGCGGGAAGCCTGCTCTTCCCTCCCCACTCTCCCTGCTTGTGTTCCCTCTCTCACCCTGTCTCTCTCTCTCCATCTCTGTGAAATAAACAAATAAAATCTAAAAAACAAAACAAACAAAAAAACAGTGTATATATAAACTTTGGGTAAGTGTAACATTGATTTTGAGGGTCTCACTTGTAAGGGAAGCTGTGTTCAATCTACAACTTTGAAATATTTACTGGGTTTTTTTGGTTGTTGTTGTTGTTGTTGTTGTTTTAATATGGCCAGCCTTAAGTAAAGTTATGTGTCTTAGGACAACCTTTTTTACATTTCAGTATCATCTGGAAATGAAGATAAGGATCATTAACAACAGTATTAACAGTCAGGTAGTTGAACTTAGGGACCATGGACTCTGAGCAAAGCACACATAAAAACAAGTAAATCCTCTCAGGAAACTGGCTTTGTAGTAAGCTAAGAGTATTAAATGTGTTTTGTTTTGTTTTTTAAGATTTAATTTATTTATTTGACACACAGAGAGAGATCACAAGCAGGCAGAGAGGCAGGCAGAGAGAGAGGGGGAAGCAGGCTCCCCGCTGAGCAGAGAGCCCCATGTGGGACTCGATCCGAGGACCCTGAAATCAAGACCTGAGCCGAAGGCAGAGGCTTAACCTACTGAGCCACCCAGGCGCCCTTAAAAGTTTTATGGTATACATAATCACTAGTGAAGGAAATACTGGTTACAATGATCAATGCTCTGCACATGGTAAGCATACAACAATGTATCTTGAATAAATACGAAAGACAAATCATGTACTGTGAAGATGCTACTCTTGTGTTGAAGTCAAGAGTAGTGGGAGGACTATTTGGCACTTGACTAAGAGTACACTGAAATGTTTTTAAGATAATAGAGAAATGTGAAAATTTGCAAACAATTTTAATAAATTAGGTTTTCAGCTAACTATAAGGGAAGCAAGTAAGTTATACAGATAAAAATGTGTACATTTTAATAGCACAACTGCTTTCTTTGCAAAGTGAGAAGCAGTAATTTGTAATTATAATTTTGTAAACTGTTATGTAATACTAAAGTGTAAGAGCTAAGTTTTAAAGATTTCTAAGAGCAAAGGAACAAAGACAAATTTTACCTCCTGGTAATGGCTTCATGAAACACAAACAAACACATTCATCATGAACAATTTGTATCTACTTGATTTTCTCAGCAGACAAGTTCTCGAGTAGGCGGGCTTTTTCCTATTATCTATCTATAGACTTTAAAGATCACTTTGTATCAAAGGCTAAAATAAAATAAAATAAAATAAAATAAGGGGCGCCTGCAGGGCTCACTTACTTAAGCAGCTGACTCTGGATTTTGGCCCATGTCATGATCTCAGGGTCCTGGGACAGAGCCCACATCAAGGCGCCTCGCTTGGAATCTGATTGAGATTCTCTCTCCATCGCCCTCTGCCCTTCCCCTGGCTCATGTGCTCTCCCTCCCTCTGAAATAAATAAATCTTAAAAAAAAAAAATTAAAACAAAAGAAAGAAACAATCTCAGCAATTTTAAAGGCAAAAAAAAGAATCAGATGGCAAGCCATAAAGTATCAAGTGTGTGTACTTCTACACTGATGATTATAAAGCACTCATGCCTACTCTTCTGTGGCTTCATTCAAGCAGGAGCACAAAACGTACCCAGTAATACTGTGAGATAAATTTGACAATTAATGTAATAGGTTTTCTGTGGTCATCTATAATACTGTTACAGATTATGCAAATAGTCTGTAAACACTTTGCACTGCTGAGTAAAAAAATGCTATCTTCCATTTTCACCAAAATAAAATTTGTTAACTTTCCAAAGTATGTAGGGAGTAAATTTAAAAAAAATAAATTCTTTTCTTTTCTTTTTTTTTTTTTTTAAGATTTTATTTATTTGTCAGAGAGAGTGACCACAGGCAGCCAGAGAGGCAAGCAGAGGCAAAGGGAGAAGCAGGCTCCCTGCTGAGCAAGGAGCCCAACATGGGACTCGATCCCAGGTCGCTGGGATCATGACCTGAGCTGAAGGCAGCCACTTAACCAACTCAGCCACCCAGGCATCCCAAAAAATTATTTTCGATAGTAAAAATTTATTCTAAAACATTAATTCAGTAATAAAACAGCTTTTAAAAACAGGCTTTTTTTTTTCAGTATTTTAAAAACGCAGCTCTACTGTCAGCCTGCCTGCAATGTTCCTGATGACAAGTTTGTTATCATTCTTACCTCCTTTCCTCTCTATGTAATGCATTCATTTCTACCCCCTGACTGCTTTTAAGATGTTCTCTTCAACACTGGATTAAAGTGGCAAGTTGATTATGATGCAGCTTGGGACAGTCTTGATTCTTGTGCTTAGGGTTCTCTAAGCTTCCTAGACCTGTGAACTCACAGTTGTCATTACACTTGGAAAAAATCTGGCCATTATTTCTTCAAATATTTCTTTTGTTTTCTGTTTTGTCATTTGGGGACTTGAACTACTTGTACATTAGGCTGCTTTACGATGACCTATATGGCTTACCCCTCCACATGTCTTTTTTACTGTCTCATTTTGGAGAGTTTCTACTTCTAGCTCTTTAAAATTCACTAATGTTTTGTTCTCCAATACTTAATCTATATTAACCCCACCAGATACTATAGATCTTAATTCCTACAGGTTCATTTCAGTCTTTTTAAAGTAACTTCGTCTTGGGGCGCCTGGGTGGCTCAGTGGGGTAAAGCCTCTGCCTTTGGCTCAGGTCATGATCTCAGGGTCCTGGGATCGAGCCCCGCATCGGGCTCTCTGCTTAGTGGGGAGCCTGCTTCCTCCTCTCTCTCTCTGCCTGCCTCTCTGCCTACTTGTGATCTGTCTGTCAAATAAACAAACAAATAAATAAATAAATAAATAAAATCTTTAAAAAAAAAAAAATAAAGTAACTTCATCTCTATTTAACAAGCTCAATCTTTTCCTCTAGCTTCCTTTTTTTTTTTTTTTTAAAGATTTTATTTATTTATTTGGCAGACAGAGATCACAAGTAGGCAGAGAGGCAGGCAGAGAGGGAGGGGACAGCAGGTTCCCCGCCTAGCAGGGAGTCAGACACTGGGCTTGATCCCAGGACCCTGAGATCATAACCTGAGCTGAAGGCAGAGGCTTAACCCACTGAGCCACCCAGGCGCCCCTTCCTTTTTTTTTTTTTTTTTAAAGATTTTATTTATTTATTTGACAGAGAGAGAGAGAGACAATGAGAGAGGGAATACAAGCAGGGGGAGTGGAAGAGGGAGAAGCAGGCTTCCCGCTGAGCAGGGGCTCAATCTCAGGGCCCTGGGATCATGACCTGAGCCAAAGGCAGACGCTTAATGACTGAGCCACCCAGGTGCCCTTCCTCTAGCTTCTTAACAGAAGGAACAAAGTTATAAAAAGTGTCTTAATGATCTTTTCTACTATTTCCACCATATGTATCTATTCTTGGGTAGTTAAAATTGATTAACCCCACCCCCTCCCCCGTATGGATATTTTCCATCTTCTTTGCATGCCTGTTGGTTTTTAACGGATGCCAGGCACTATAAATTTTGCCCTGTTAGATACTAGAAATTTTTCTATGACTGTAGTCTTGAGTTTTGTTCTAGGACATGGTTACACTGTTGGAAACAGTTTGATCTTTTCAGATTTTGCTTTTACCTTTGTTTGGCAGGATCAGAACAATACCTAATATGGGAATAATTTTGTATCACCACTGACATACACTTCTGAATCCTCTACCTAATACCCTATCATTTCTGAGGTTTCCACTCTGACAACAAGATCTACTGCTGGGTCTGTCAGCTCTGAGTTTGTTTCCCTAACAACCCTTCCTGGAGGATCCTTCCCTGGCCATGAGTAACTTCCACATTTGTGTGTGTTAATCAGTACTGAGTTGAAAACTCACAAGGGACCCTCCAAAGATCCAGCAAGTTCTAAGGGGGCTGCTCTCTCTTCTCTGGTAACTTGAACCTCTTTGGCATCCTCAGATTTCCAGCTCTATCTCTTCAAATTGAACAGAACACTGGGATCCCTGTGCCACTCTCTGGAAACTCTCTCCAGGCAGTAAACTGTGACAACTGGAGGGTTCACTGGGTTTTCTGTTTCTCAGAAATCACTATTCTTCATATTCTGATTTACAGTGCCTTAAAAAAGGTTTCGTGTATTTCATCTTGTTTTTCACTTATTTCAGTTGGAAGGATAATTTCAAAGCCTATTATCTTCATCTTTGCAAGAAACAACTCCAATTTAACAAATTTACAATCTCAAAAAACAAAGGAAATTAAATCTCTTATGTAAAGCATCCATGACATGGGGAAAGGCTTCTCTCCTTAATCTCCCCTTCACACCTCATCTTCAGCTCTCTGTCATCTCCCCGCACTTTCAGCTCACACCACCATCGTACATGACAGCTAACTCCATGACTGCTTGCTGAATGGATACTTTTGTGTAACGGTTCAAGAAACTAGATAAGTCTGTGAGTTAACCTGAGAGTCATCTTCTTACTTTTAGGACCCTGAGAGGAAACTGGAAAGGAATCTTTGGAAACACTGGTTTGTTAAAAACACATCTTCTTGCTAATGAAACCATGAGTGATATTCATGAATAATTCTCAAGTGAACTGGGGCAGGGGTTGGGGGGGGGGAGGCAGGAAGAATAACCCCAAGGTTCTCTTACCTTTGGGCACTAGCCCTGGTCCCCATGCTCCTGGGCCCAATTTTACTATTTTTCTCAGCAGCCTACATGTCATTTGGCTAGTGGCATGGTAACAGTATGTATGACCAACTGGATAGAGTTAAAAAGAGTTTGATTCTAAGTTTCAGTGTTCGCTCACTACTCAAACACATAAAGCATATGGCCCAAGCAAAGCCAAGTGGAGGAAAATTAGTCAGGATGGGGAGACAGTACATACGGTGTGGTGAAAAAAACGAAAGATCCATATCCAAGTCCTATAGAAGAGTCAAGAGATTCTTTACAATTCATCTTTTATTGGTCCCTAAAGAACCTCCTTCTTTACCAAAATGTACATTCTCACCCAAATCTGCATACCGTCTCACTGGTGTTTCTAAAACTTCCCCCAGAAGTCAATCCCCAGGCTGAATGCCAGGTTAAGAATTTCTGCCTAAATAAATACAATAATGATCTTAAATTTACTTCCCCCTCCAGTTTCTGAATTAATGGTTTTGAAACTAGGGTCCTTGGATGTTCCCAAACCCAAATGCACACTTGACATTTTCCCAAGTCTTTATTTATACATTGCTATCAGTAAAACTTTATTTTTAGGCATGGGTACTCATATGCCATTTTCCTCTGTGAACAGATAGAATATAAATACATAAATACATAAAATGCCTTTAAAAGCTCTAGTTTCTGTGTATCACATAATTATTGTAGACTTACATTAATTACTTATACCAAATAACACTAAATACTACCATTCCCTCAAAATATTGCTTAGAGGTTACAAAATGAAGTTTTACAAGAAAGATGTCCCTAGGGTGCATTGTCAAAGCAATAAAAAGCTTAAAGACTAAAATCCACATAGGTAACTTCACTGAATAATCAGGTAAATGATTAAAAGTTTTCTGGAGTGTTGTTTTTTTTTTACTATAAAGACCATCAATATGAGAGACTTCAAGAAACAGGATACACAGTTCCTTCCAGGACTAATTAGCTACAAAGTCAATTAGGAAAACTGTGTCTGTGTGGTGCCACTGCTATTTTTCCCCTGCTGCTAATAAGCTGCAAGGTAAGGAAAGAGGTAGTAGGTTATGGATCTAAATTTGTTTTGAGAATGTAAAGAGGAGAGAACTCTGTAATGTTAAGGCAGAGGGAAATGGATCCAATGTGAATATAGCTCATCAATGTGAATATAGCTATCTAAGGACACAAAGAAAACAGGGGTGTATTTTAGAGTTAATATTTTCCTTTTTATTTTTTTTTTAAAGATTTTTATTTATTTGACAGAGAGAGAGTGATCACAATTAGAGAGAGAGGGGAAGAAGGCTCCCCGCCAAGCAGAGAGCCCCATGTGGGACTCGATCCCAGGACCCCTGAGATTATAACCTAAGCCGAAGGCAGAGGCCCAACCCACTGAGCCACCCAGGCGCCCCTAGAGTTAATCTTTTCAACTAAAAGGTAAAACAGGAGAAAAAATTCCGCTGTTTGCTTGCACATACTATTGGCTAACTGATTTTCTTAAGGTGCCTTAAGTATTAAAGAGAATGCCACAGTTAAAGAATCATTAATATGTAATGCAAGAAACGTTTATTCAACAAAGCTTTACTGTAATAGACAAAGATATATGCACATACATAGACAAAGATAAGTGAGACATTGTTCCTAATTTCAAGGAGATCACAGATTTGAGTTGTAGGTTACATAGAGGTGGTATGGACAGTTGAGATGTATAGAGAAGACGCTACGTAAGTCCAGGAGAGGCAAGCACCATTTCTGTAACTACGCATGGCTAGGAAGGGAAATCAGTGAGTAGAGAGGGTGCCTCGTGAGGAAAATAGCAAATAACTAAGCTGAGTGAAGAGAATGAGGATGAAGAGGCGCCTCTACATGTAAGGACTCGTCTGAGAGTGCTGTAAGAGAGGCAAGAAAACGTGTAATGTGTATGGAAACAAGTCGACTGGTTTAGGAAACAAGAGTGGGGAAAAGGAAGATAGGGCTCAAAAGCGTGGGCAGAACACGGTGCAGAAGTCCATCAAAGACTGGCAGGGACTTTAATTCCTATTAAAGTGGTTCGCAACCCTGGCTGGACACCAAAACAACATGTGAAGTTTTTTAAGATATACGTAAGCCTGATTTCTGGCTTACAAATTTAGTAGCACAAGTTTAGTGGGGTGGCAAAAGCTACGCATTGTCCAAAGATAAAAGCAGCAGAAAAACAAGAAAATCTAGGTTAAAAGATAAGAGAGTTTGTGAAAATAAGTTTGTGTAAAGACTATGAAAATAAGAGTAATTATAGGACTTCAGATAAAAGCACAAAACAGAATTTCCAGGACACAAGGAATGGTTAGTAAGGAAGAAGAGGTTGTGACAGAGAAAGGTCAGAGTTTAGGACTATGGATGAGGATCAGTTCTAAATTAGGAGGAGGTCAAGATGTAGCAAGAAAGTGGAGGGGGAACAATGTAGTTCAACTGGGCACAGTGAGAAAAAGCAACAAGAAAGCTCTCTAAAGTTGTAACTTAGCATGACAATGCACACAAGCTGAATAAGAAAGAGTTATTTTCAACAATATGGTATTTACCTTGATTACTGAATGTAATAGGGAAAGGATTCTCAAAAGCAGTTCAGAAACTACCAATAAGATGATGGCTTAATCTCATGATATTATCTGAAAAATAAAAATGCCTTTTGTGTGTAAATTTCAAGATTACTATTAGTTAACTAAGAAAAACACAGTACCTTATTAGTGACAGCCAAATATGATTCCTTCTACTAGCTCTGTTGAGTTTTTTTTAGAGGCAAAAGAGGTCAGTGAAACAATCACTTGACTGGTTCTCAGTGATCAAAATCATGCTGGAAGAGTTTACAACTTCCCAACCCAACCACTATCAAAGGGTGCCCTGCTAACACTGCATTTTGACTGAACATTTATAAAACAGCATGACGGAATATTTTCAAGAGATAAAAGGTTAACTTTCCCTCTGACAATGTATTCTAAATTCTACTAAGTAGAAGTCTAAGGAACGCTGGTGCATTTAGTAGTTAGGCAAACAAAAGTTCTCGAGAAGAGTTGACCACAGGATGCAGGATGAGCTCAGGGGAGGAGGAAACAGGAGAGGGAGGGAAAGGTGAAAGCTGAGGTGGTCTACCTATCCTCAAAAAGGGGAAAAAACTGTTAGCTCTGACTTTCAGACAATTCCATTCCCACAGTGCCGTACTCTAGTGCCTCCCTGATGGAGTGCCACATTTGGCAACAGGAATACAGGAGATGTTACTCATTCAGAAGCAATATGCAAGGCATGCTCAGGATCTACTCTATTTGCATGAGACTCAGGATCTCGTTATGAGTTTATCAAATAAAATAAATAAATAAATAAAAATATCAAATAAAATAAAATAAAATAAATAAAAGACATTTGCTGGTTTGATATGCTACAGCCAAAACAAAAGACTGTGATGCCAGGTTTGCTAATGTCATTTGGCCTACAAATACTTAGTTCCACCCCAAATTTAGCTCAGGTACGCTGTAGATTCTGTTTGACCTATATGAGGTACAAGTTAAAATTTAAAACTCTTGCTAGTCATACAAATATTTGAGCCTATCAAAAGCTTAAGACTTGATTACAAACCAGTAAAAATTCACCTGCAGATTTCACTCAGCAAACAACAGCTTAAAAGTAAAGTACAACATGTTAAAATTTTATTTCCATTGGTTTGTAATATCGCACAAATGTTTTCAATTCTAATCTACCTCTTGAGAGAGATAATGGAAAAATAATAGTTCCTATTCTTGAGACAGCTCTAAATTTTTTTCTAAAATACATTAAGATATATTCCCACATGTGTACATAAAAGATGAAAAATAAATCAAATTCATTGCAAGTACAAATTATCCTGAAAACTGTTAAAAGAGTTCCCAAATGATATTTCTCTTGAAAAAAACTAATCAAGTAAGAGGCCTGCAAAGATCTATAAAACTAAGAAAAGAGAGAGTGACAGACAGACAGACAGAGAGAAAACAGTTACTGTCAATGAAGTAAGGGCTATTGAAACACAGTAAAAATATACTTCTAGCAACACTATATATAAAACTGCCAGTTTCATGAGCATGCTATGAATTTATAAAACTACTCTGATGTTTATCACTTAATCTTCATAAACTTCACATTGTTATTATACATAAATCATTTCTTTGGGCTCTAAGCTCCATTCACTGCCATATGCTCAATTTCAAGAATAGTGTTATCACATAGTGAGCATTCAATAATTACACAAAAAACTTAAAATAATACTTAAATGCAGTAAATACTCAATGTTACTCACAAAATAATTAGCATCTTTGTGAATTATCATTAACCTTCTCCCTGAAATTGATTTCTCTCAATGGGTATTCTTCAAGATAATTTCTCTAGCTCTTCTTTATAGTATATATATAATATATATTATATATAATCATATATAATAATACATGTATATATACACACACACACATATAACTGCAAACTACATTTAACTGTAAAAGTAAAGCAAATATATAGGGCGCCTGGGTGGCTCAGTGGGTTAAGCCGCTGCCTTCGGCTCGGGTCATGATCTCGGGGTCCTGGGATCGAGTCCCGCATCGGGCTCTCTGCTCAGCAGGGAGCCTGCTTCCCTCTCTCTCTCTCTGCCTGCCTCTCCGACTACTTGTGATCTCTCTCTGTCAAATAAATAAATAAAATCTTTAAAAAAAAAAAAAAAAAAAAAGTAAAGCAAATATATAAATTAATAAACCACCTGTTTCCTAGCCATGCTAATCATGAGGACATGACAAACTATACTTAATCTAAAGATCTAATTCCAATTCCAGTGACTTGTGGTAGCTAAGCTGTGTTTTAAGCTGGCACTTCCCTCTCAAACATGTAGTTCCCGTACATTGTACGGTTTCAGCAAAATGGTATGTGGAGTTTCTCAGAACATTTCAGAAGCTACAGAAATTTTAGAAATCAAAATCATAAAGAATGGATCAGGCTAGGAGTCAAGAAAGCTCAGTTCTAATTTTGCTTTCCAGAATCTGTAACTCTTGAGTAAGAGGCATGTAGTGATCCAAAGGGGCACATGCACCCGAATGTTTATAGCAGCAATGTCTACAATAGCCAAACTATGGAAAGAACCTAGATGTCCATCAACAGATGAATGAATGGATCAAGAAGAAGTGGTATATATACACAATGGAATACTATGCAGCCATCAAAAGAAATGAAATCTTGCCATTTGCAACAACATGGATGGAACTAGAGCGTATCATGCTTAGCGAAATAAGTCAAGCAGAGAAAGACAACTATCATATGATCTCCCTGATATGAGGAAGTGGTGATGCAACATGGGGGCTTAAGTGGGTAAGAGAAGAATAAATGAAACAAGATGGGATAGGGAGGGAGAAAAACCATAAGTGACTCTTAATCTCACAAAACAAACTGAGGGTTGCTGGGGGTAGGGGGTTAGGGAGAAGGGGGTGGGATTATGGACATTGGGGAGGGTATGTGCTTTGGTGAGTGCTGTGAAGTGTGTAAACCTGGTGATTCACAGACCTGTACCCCTGGGGATAAAAATATATGTTTATAAAAAATAAAAAAAAAAAAAGAAATAAAAAAGAGGCAACTTCTCTGTCACTTGGTTTCCTCATCAATATCTGATCATAAAATTGTTACAGGACTAAGTCAGATGACACTCTAAAAAAAATTCTTTAAAAAAAAAGATAATGTGGGGGGCGCCTGGGTGGCTCAGTGGGTTAAAGCCTCTGCCTTCGGCTCAGGTCGTAATCCCTGGGTCCTGGGATCGAGCCCTGCATCAGGCTCTCTGCTCAGCAGGGAGCCTGCTTCCTCCTCTCCCTCTCTCTCGCCCTGCCTTTCTGCCTACTTGTGATCTCTGTCTGTCAAATAAATAAATAAAATCTTAAAAAAAAAAAAAAAAGATAATGTGGAGCACCTGGGTGGCTCAGTGGGTTAAAGCCTCTGACTTCGGCTCAGGTCCTGATCCCAGGGTCCTGGGATTGAGCCCCTCATCAGGCTCTCTGCTCAGCGGGGAGCCTGCTTCCCTTCCTCTCTCTCTGCCTGCCTCTCCGCCTATTTGTGATCTCTCTCTGTCAAATAAATACATAAAATCTTAAAAAAAAAAAAAAGATAATGTTATGCAGATAAGATATTAATATTACTACTTCAAAGTCATGTAAAGCGATCATGTCTGGATAGACCATTATTTTTGCTAATGCTCTACCAGCACAGGAAAATGATAAGTTAGTGTAGTTTTGTTTTGTTTTTAAAGATTTATTAATTTATTTTAGAGAGAGAGCACATGCTCACAAGTGGGAAAGGGGAACAAAGGGAGAGGGAGAAAGAATCTCAAGCAGACTTCACGTTGAGCGCGGAGCCCAGCACGGGGCTTGATCCCATAACCCCCAAATCATGACGTGAGCCAAAAACCAAGAGCTGGATGATTAACCAACTGAGTCACCCAGGTGCCCCAAAGTTAGTTAGTTTTAATAATGTTCAAGCTTATCTATAGTGACATTACCAACTAAAGCATCTAGTAAGTATATATGAAATTAGATTATTATGTCTAGAAGCAGATCACTAATATATTTCTGGGGCTTAAACTGAGAAATATTTAACATGAAAGTGTGATCAGAAATACCTCATTAACACAGCCTTCCTTACTGTATCAAACGTTTCATTAAGAATGCCTTCTCAGTCAGTACCACCAAGTTGCCAGAAAGCGTAATATGCTCAAAAACTTAAATCTGGAAAAGTACAACTTCACACGTCACAAAACAGAAATTATAAGCAACTTAAAATGTTAATGTATTAGCTTAATTATTTATGGAAAAAGTCACAAAATTATTGTTCTAGTCCTGGAGCACAGTGGATAGAGAGAGACCTAGGAATGAGATGAAATAAAATGAATGCACTGGACTTTCCATTAGTTCCCCCCAAACAGGTAGTATAGACAGGAGCTGGATGAAAAAGGGCTAGATCAGAAGTCTGGACAGCTAAAGAGCTTTCCTGGATGGAAATTTCACCCTTATTTAAAGCAAACTATGAGAATGCTCAGAAATCCATGCAACGTCACCTGGCACATTCGACGTAATGTTAATCATCCACTGTTCAGAATTACAATCACTGCTGCTATCCTCTGCAAAGCAGCTACTGAAATGCAGACACCACATTTTAGGGACCACTTGAAGACAACAATAGCAGTAAGTAAATCTAACTTTTAATTATGTAATTGAGAAACCAAGCAGTCATACTTTTTCTTCCTTGTAAGTGAACAGTTTCACTTTAAAATGAAAAGCCCTATGACATTAGATTGGTTTTCGTTTTAAATAATAGTTAATAGTCATCTACCAGCAAACATTTTTCCCTTTGAAATTACAACCAGGACACACCTAGATAGTTCTCAAAAAATTTCTCATGTTAAAGACAACACAGTATAAGAATGATGATACAATTACTGAAAAAATACATTATTTATACTGGTAACCCTGATGATACAAGGAAACTAATATCGCTACTGAAAAGTTATAGAAAATTATCATGTTATTCATAATTAGACCTATTCAAGGCTAAGATAAATAATCCCAGCATTAACCATAAATGCTGAGGTATCATCAGTATTAGACTAATGCTCTAAGTCTAAGGCACTGGAAATCTTAGTAGAGATGATATAAATCTATATCAAAAAGCTACTGTGATGACTAATTTCAAATAAAATCAACCCCTGGAAAAAATAATGGTTGTTCTGTAAAATAATATTGCCTATGATTAGAACAATAATGATAAAACAACCAGCTCTCAAATAATACTTAAAATCACAAAAATGAAACAAGAAACCTGAAGTGTCATTTCTGAAACCATGCTCATACACTGTTCCTTTATGTAGTATTTCACTTGCCCTCAAAACCCAGTTAGGATTAGAATTAGTACTATGTGCTGTTACAGAGGATTCTGTAGAGGATGAAAAATAGATCTGAGTAGATGAATTTGCTAAGGGTCAATCAAGCAGAATGACATGAATAAAGTGTGCATAAAAGCTGAGGAATGAATAAAAGCAGAATACCTATTACTCATTTACAAGTTTAGACTCTTATGAAGGAAGATGTTATAGTTTCCATAACACCAATTATATATTCAGTGCTTTAAAAAGTGGAGACAAAGGGGACGCCTGGGTGGCTCAGTTGGTTAAGCGGCTGCCTTCGGCTCAGGTCATGATCCCGGCGTCCTGGGATCGAGTCCCACATCGGGCTCCTTGCTCAGCAGGGAGCCTGCTTCTCCCTCTGCCTCTGCCTGCCATTCTGTCTGCCTGTGCTCGCTCTCCGCCCCCCTCTGATAAATAAATAAAATCTTAAAAAAAAAAAAAAAAAAAAAAAAAAAAAAAAAGTGGAGACAAGGAAGGAGAAGACAAACTGTTAGGCTATACTGAAAGGCTATCATCACTCCAGCGAAAATGCCAGATAGAATGGATTACACTCTAACAGGGTTTAAAAGAAGGCTGTTATACACAACTAATGAATCACTGAACACTACATCAAAAACTAATGATGTACTATATGCTGGCTAACTGAACATAAAAAAAAAAAGTTAAAAAAATTTTTTTAATTTAAAAAATTCAGAAAAATAAAATAAAAGGAGGCTGTCAGGGCCGCGCAGGATCAGCTCCACCCTGAGGACAATTGGAGCCCCCTGTGAGTTAGTGCGGCATAATTCAAGGAGGGAATGTCATGAGCAGACCAAAATAACGATCACCGGGAATTACTAGGCATTCAGCGGTATCCCATGGCCATCATATATACAGATTTCTTTACTCTGTTTTTGAGGGATATTACTGTTGTTCTCAAGGGCAAATGACAAAAAGAAAGCACAATGCAATCAGTAACAGTGAGGCCAGGGGACCAGAGAGATTCCATGAGGAAACAGGAAAAAGTTGACTTATGTAGCTATTTTATATTCATGTGTCAAAGTAAACATTTAAAAGTTCAAGATTACAGGGGAGCCTGGGTGGCTCAATGGGTTAAGCCGCTGCCTTCGGCTCAGGTCATGATCTCAGGGTCCTGGGATCGAGCCCCACATTGGGCTCTCTGCTCAGCAGGGAGCCTGCTTCCCTTCCTCTCTCTGCCTGCCTCTCTGCCTACTTGTGATATCTGTCTGTCAAATAAATAAATAAAATCTTTAAAAAAAAATAAAAAATAAAAAAAATAAAAAATAAAAGTTCAAGATTACAAAGAATTTTAAAGGCAGAAAATTTTAGAGGTTTCTAATTGTTTTTGTTTCTATTTAGCAGTTAACTTAAAGGAATTTTTATAAAGGCCTATGATTGTCTCAGAAAAAAATTCATTATGAAAATTCATGAGTTAACAGGGAATGAAGCAATTTCAGTAAATCTCCTCAAAACTGAAAAGTAAGCATTACAACTTAATTGAGTTTTGAGAGTCATATGTTTTCTGTAAGTGAAAGAGTAAACCCTTCGCTCTGATAAGACAAAAAAAGCTATTTCAGATTAAGAGTTTAACTCTACTTCCTGTACTAGGACTACTAGGAACATAATTTATCTGTTTTAGAAGTACACTCCAAATTTCAAAGCTCAGCTTACATTAATTCTACAACAGGGGAAAGATACATGGATGAATTGACCAACAGACATTTTCAAACCTAAAGAATATAATAATAAATGGTTCTTTCAAATTTTAAAAGTTACTTTTTAACTTACCATCTTTTTTCTCTTATCCTGTTCTGTGGGTGGTTCTTCATCTTCTGTAACCTTTGGTTCTTCAAGATGAGACATTAACATACAGCTACATTAAAAAAAAGAAGTTTTAAGTAAATAAAAAATGTCACTAACATGCTAAAACAAACCCTGAAAACCACTGGAACATTAATGCTTTTATGTACTACAATGTGAGAAAAAGCTAGATAAGTTGATCATTTTAAGACTTACTTACAAAAATATACCTCATTTTTTAGAAAAAAGGCCATATCGAACTATTTTAGATCACTTGAGAATTTAAGGAAGCAGTTGTAAAGAATTTATAGATATGTGATTTTTAAGCCATACATCACTTGACAAAGCAAGGTATACCCTTTACATTTTTCTAAAAGATGATACTTACAGATATTTAATTAAAATTAACACTTCTGTTACCACCAATCTTCATATGTCTGTAGATTATTATACATGCTTCATAACAATAGCAATAATTTAAATAATAACATCATTAAAACAACATTAATTATGCAATACTATGCTCTGTGCTCCAAATGGGGAACTTGTCCCTAGAGCACTTGTACCCTCAGGACAGTTATAAATCATTTTATTTAGATTATCTGCACCACTGCTTTTCACCATTAACAGAGATAATAGAAATACAGTTTCCTATTCAGTCAATAGTTTCTCTCTTCCAGGGAGACAAGAAATAAATATTGCCTAGTGAATCCAGTTGATGGAGTAAACCTCACTGCTTCCTAATTCAGAACAGCAGAATTCAGTAATTTATGAGTCAAAGGTTCCTAACCAATAAACTGTGGCAAAGAAAGTTTGGTTTCTCTTATGTTTTGTAGCAAGTACAGAAGAAACTTAACTCCTGACTGAGCTGTGTAAATAACTTTTAATTCAAGGTTAAAGACAAGTGCTGACACCAGAAACTTGATTAGGATCCACTCTTGCAGAGGATAGGTGCATCCCTTCCCCTATTCCCCACCATTAAAAAAAAAATCAACTTTTAGAACAACTACTTGGGACCCAGTCAGTGCATACCAGCGCACTCAAATAGTAAGAACCTTAAACTGCGATCAGAAACAGCAAGAGCTTAATTCCTAACCTGCCACATGGTCTTAACCTCTTGAAGTTGCAATGCTTTCATCTACCACGATACAATAGAATGACACAGCACAACTAGCTCGCCAAGGGACTCGGCACAAAGTGAGAAATTATATTATTATCTCAGCCCAAATCTAGAAAACAACCTAACTCCCACTTTATATTTTAAACTGAAGAGTAAGGAGTTCCTTCATATTAGCCATTTTATGCCTGCTGCAGATCTGAATTCTAACTGCAGTGAATCTGATCTTCAGGAAAGTATGCTTCATGTTGCATGAGATTCCTTCACCACATTCCTCAATCTGTTAACTTACTTGGAGAGTAAAAACTAATTGTTCTCCTTTCCCTAAACGATTTATCAGATAAATAATGGAGTATATTCTTAATATGAATACACATTAACACATACAATTTTTTTCCAGAGACCAAAAATTATTGAGAGGGCAGAACATTTATCCTTTGCAATTCTGCAAACTGCATTCACTTGGGTCTCTGGAAGGTGTAAATTGAGAGGGGGAAAAAAATGAATTTGAAAAACCTAAAGATGAAATTCTCTCCTGCAGCTAAATTTCCAATTAAAAGTCAAATCTTATTTTTTTGACAAATAGTAAAGATAGGGAATCATATTTTACATAAAAGGCATGGTGGGAATTAACAGATTTCTAATAAGCTAAAATATATAGGCAATGAATGTAATAATGATAATAATAATAATTTTTTTAAAAAGTCTAAAATAGGGACAACTAATATGTGAACCTGGGCAGCCACATACCTTTCACATCCTATACTTACTCACTAAATAGATCCAGGCACTTCACCCAGCTAAATCAGCATCCTTCCTAACAAGAAACTCTAAACAATGAAACAACCAACACTGTTAACATGCAACATTAAAGTATTTCTAAAGAAGGGTCATCTGTACACCAATATTCATAGCAGCACAGTAGCCAAATTGGCATAAAGTCTAAAGAAAGAACAAAGATGTCCTTCAACAGACAAATGGATAAGGAAGATATGGACCATATATATAATGGAATGTTGGGCCTCCATCAGAAAGGATGAATACCCAACTTTTGTATCAACATGGATGGGAATGGGAAGAGATTATGCTGAGTGAAATACATTAAGCAGAGACAGTCAATTATCATATGATTTTGCTTACTTGTGGAACAGAAGGAATAACACGGAGGACACTGGGAGATGGAGGAGAAGGGAGTTGGGGGAAATTGGAGGGGGAGACAAACCATGAGAGACTGTGGACTCTGAGAAACAAACGGAGGGTTTTGGAGGGGAGAGGAATGGAGGGTTGGGTGAGTCTGGTAATGGGTATTAAGGAGGGCACGTATTGCATGGAGCACTGGGTGTGGTGCATAAACAATGAATTTTAGAACACTGAAAAAATTAAATCAAATTTTATAAATTATTTCTAACTTAAAAGGAACATCCAATAAAACCTTTCATTTAATCTAAACAAACTCACTTTGGAATGTCACAATAAAACTAGAACTGAGAGCAATATTCAACTGATCTGCAGTGGGCACTTTGGTTGATTATGTAACCATTCTCCTTCTTAAAAGAACCCTGAATTTCTCTATTATCTTCCTTTTCCATGCCTCTATATGCATCCATGTTCCCATTCGCTTCAGTAAAAGCTGATTCCAACCCCTAGTGACAGTGGCTTGACAGGCATCATGGCAATCTTATTCTGCCTTTTTTTTTTTTTTAAGATTTTATTTATTTATTTGACAGAGAGAGAGACAGAGAGAAAGGGCACACAAGCAGGGGGAACGGGAGAGAGAGAAGCAGGCTTCCCACTGAGCAGAGAGCTGGACAAGGGACTGGATCCCAGAACCCTGGGATCATGACCTGAGCCCAAGGGACTTAACTCCTGAGCCACCCAGGCGCCCCTAACCATGACTGCTTTCAACAGAGCACATTTAAGAAATTCTAGCCACTTATACATGAAAATGCTGGCTGAGTCTTTTCTTTGTACTTCCCAAACTTTGGCAAGGAGTTGTCAATTTCATTTCCCAATGTGCCTAAGAAAAATATATTATTTCAGGAAAAAAAGAAAAACCACTCTAACTGAAGACAAGTAGAAGGCAAATCTTAAACTTCATTAATGTATTTTCCTGGTTTAATGAACTGTACTAACTAAAATACAAACATAAAAATAATCAATGCAAAAGAAAAAAACTGGACCACTACCTTACACCTTACGTAAAAATTAACCCCAAATGGATTAAGATTTGAATGTAAGACCTGAAACCATCAAACTCCTAGAAGAAAACTTAGGTGGTAAGCTCCTGACATCAGTCTTCAGGTGATGATTTTTTTGATGTGACTCAAAAGCAAAGGCAACAAAAGCAAAAATATACATGTGGAACTCCACATCAAACTAAACGGAAAACTCAGAGAGCAGACTAGTGGTTGCAAGAGTTAGAAGAGTTGTGGCAGGTGGACAAAATGGGTACGTAAAAGGGGTCAAACGATAGTAAAGTAGATAAGTCATGGAGATACAATATATAGCACAGTAACCATAGTTAATAACACTGTACTGCATATATGAAAGGTACTTAGAGAATTAACCTTAAAAATCCTCATTACAAGAAAAAAAATTATTAACTACGTATGGTGATGGATGTTAACTAGACTTAACTGCGGTAATCATTTAATAATAAACACAAATACTGAATCATTAATTGTACACCTAAAACTAACACAATGTTACACGTCAATTACACTTCAACTAAAAAAAAAAAAAAAAAAAAAATCCAGATTCTTAAACTCTGAAAATAGAACTCTTCTTTCTTCGAAATGGATTCATTTTATTTACCATTCTTAAGAAATACCAGTATCAAGTCCAGTAACAGTCAACTGTTAACTAACTACCCATTTACCTTGGAAGATAAACTTTTCTACTATGTAAAAAATGGTACCATCTTAAGAGCAAATAAAAACCCACCTCCAATTTCCTCACATAAAATGTTACATTTAGTTTTTAAATGCCTATGAGAATACAGTATGAAGACATATTAAAGCATAAAAAACAGATACAGGTTGCTAGGTATAGCACCATTATCTTACAAAATTTATGTATGTCATGTCCACCAAACTATAAATACTTGTCAACTCTCTAGCCACACCCACCTGTCATCATTTCCTACCTGCCAATTCTTCCTCCACAATCTATCTCAAATTCATATCAACAGTAGTATGATAGCTACCTGAAAGGCTTCTCCATCTCCCAGACAGCACATCTTCAATTTTTAAAGGGCACACGAATCATCCAGTGTTCCTGTTTACAATGCAGATTCTACTGCTCTAGCCCCAAAGATTCTGATATAATGGGTCTGGACTGGGGAAGGGAAATGTGCATTCCCAGGTTGTTTCAGTGGTCTAAGCCCACTCAGTGTGAGCCTTTCCACCCCTCCCTGTCGTCCTCTACAATAGACCCAAGTGACTCTTCTGACATATAATTCTTTTCTTCTTACTTCAACTTTGAAACTGTGAAATGAACCTCCACTGACTATACAAGCTAGTCCAAAACCCTTTTCAGGTTACTTTACTAGTTGGCTCTAATCCACCTCATATTCTCAGAAGGTGTTCAGTTTCCCCAAAACCCTTCTTCTTCTGTAGCTGGTATTGCTCCACTGGTCCCCATTTCCCCTTCTAGGCAGTGGACTCCTTCAGGACAGAGCCTCAGCTGCTTCCTCACAAGGCACAACGTCCGGCATAAACAAGTCTGAAGAAAGAGATGATCTGTCAACCAGGTTTCATTATTGTGGCTAAATATATCAACTTGACTGAACCGCAGGATACAAGGATTATTGGTTAATATTATCCTGAGTGTTTCTAGATGAGATTAACATGTGAATTTGTACAGTGAGTACAACAGACTGCCCTCCCCAATGTGGGTGAGTCTTAATCAGTGGAAGCCTGAAGAGAATAAAAGGTCTAGTTAAAAGAGAATTCACACTCTCTGCCTGTCTTTTAGTTTGAACATCAGTCTTCTCTGGCTTTGTGATTCAGACTAGAACTTACACTACTGGCTCTCCTGCTTTTAGGCCTTTGGACTTGAACTGAAACTATACTCTAGTTTGCCAACTGGAGATCTTGGGACTTCTCAGACTCACTAATTGTATGAGTCAATTTTTTATAATAAATCTATTTACATTTATATAAATATAAATATAAATATAAATAATATAAATATAGATATCTCTCCTACTGGCTCTGTCTATATGGAAAACCCTGACTAATATGCTACATAATAGAGGTAAAAACAAAAAACAGGGTTTTCTTCCTTTGCTCTAATTTATTCTATACTTAAAATAAAAAAGGAATTCAATAGAACTAAAAATATTAACTCTCTTTGAATAAACTGTTCCAATAAACAGGAAGGGGAAGCTGAAGGATAAGGTAGCTACATAATATTTATGTTTCTCATGCGCCCTTTTCTGAAAGTCAATTTATACCCTACAGTCTGATGGACTATAATTTTTAGAACTCTATGTAGTTAAAAAAAAAAAAAAGAGAGAGAGAGAACTCTATGTGCTGCACAAATTACAGAATAGGAAGATTATCACAGATCAGTCTAACTTCTCTTAGAAAACCTAGAAAAGCCAGGAAAATAATTTCTCCACTGTATTTTCATATGCCAAATACCATCCCAGGGTAAAAAGCAGTGACCAAATAATTCTGGGGAGGGGAACAATGGTTTTACGTCCTAGCTACCCAAGTACCATGGCCTTTGTAGTCTGGATCCCAATAATGGTCTCCTAGTCAGTCTGCTTTCCCTTATGCCCAACACTTTCCCCTTCCAAACCAAAACTTTCTTCCTTGCTGAGCTTGGCATCATGAGTCAGAACACCATCGTTCTAGTCTTGACTCCTGTACTTATCTGCTGTGTCACTGCACTTTTCTCTGCCTCTGTATCCTAATCTTGAAAATAATGAACCTACACTCATTTCTCAACTTTATTTCTAACAACTTCCTGACTCTCATCCCTTCCACTTATACCATACTACACTTATGTCCATTTCCTATATTCTAAGCCCTATCCCTTTGTGAAGACTCTAACACACAGTGCCTTTTTCTTCACTATTAGAGCACAAGCTAGAATTCTACTGTTTCGTGTGCTTTGTTCAACACATATGTAAGTGCCTTTACTCATTCCTAGTGTTTTCATTGTGCTATTAGACACATCTGTCTCCTAAATTATATACTCCAAAGAGGCCGAGGAACATTTGATTGTATCCTAAACATTTCACAGTTATAAACTTTGTCACATATTATGGATAAATATACAATATTCATAGTCGTAAGATTCTATCATGACCTGAGCCAAAGACAGACACTTAACTAACTGAGCCACCCGGGTGCCCCCAACAATGTCATTTTAACCATTCTCTTTTAAGACTGGTCAAGTACCACATGACTCTAATATGTAAAGGTGCCAGGGATGCTTCTATCAAGCAAATACAAACAGAAGATGTTTACCAATCCTCTTTTCCTCATAACTTGCCTAACAGGCAGGGGAACTTTGTTAATTGAAAAAAAGAACATATTCAAAACATCTTTTAAAAGGCTCTTACAGGGGTGCCTTCGTGGCTCAGTCATTAAGGGTCTGCCTTCGGCTCAAGTCATGATCCCAGATTCCTGGGATAGAGCCCCACACTGGGCTCCCTGCTCAGTGGGAGGCCTGCTTCCTCCTCTCCTGCCCCCCTGCCGCCCCAACCCCTGCCCCCCATCCCCTCTTGTGTCCCACTCCCCGAGTTTGTGTTTCCTCTCTTGCTGTCTCTGTCAAATAAATAAAATCTCTTTTTTAAAAGGCATTTATATGCTAACATAAAAGCCTAATGTCAAATCATAAAATTATTATTAAAGTTGAAGTCCAATTTGTCATTTCACTTTAACAATCAAGATCAAGCTAATTAGAGGCAAAAAAAACCCCAAAATTTTCTTTATAGAAGACAAAATTTAAAAAAGACACCATGTATATATGGTAGTAGTGAACAAAAATCATGCAGGACATAATTAATTACACACCCCCCCCGACACACACTCCACCCCTAATCAAGGGCAATCAATTAAATGATCCACCTACTCTTTGTAAGTTCCTGTTTCGGGATCTTCTGTCATGACATCATGTAGGCCCTCCACTGAGATATTTATAATCCCACAGAATTTATCTTGGATGACACTAAAATAAAAGAAAAGCAAAACAGGTTTAGCTGGAGTATTTTAACAGGTAATTCTTTTTTTTTTTCTTTTTCTAATTACCCCCTGAAACATGAAGAGAAATTTTACTTCTAAGATACAAAGAAAACTTTCAAAATATGTTTCTCATAGCAGAAATTTTACCTTTGCATGTAACATTAAAATTTTCTCTTTCACTAGAGTATTAGTGTTTAAATACTAAAAGGCAGATCTGAAAGGAAAAATAAGTTTAATATTCTTTAACTTATTACAATAGACCTGAGATGGTTTTATAGCTAAAAAGTTAAAGATACAAAAATGTTGAGGATTAAAAATCTCTACTCTTCTGGGGCACCTGGGTGGCTCAGTAGTTGGGCGGCTGCCTTCGGCTCAGGTCATGATCCCAGGGTCCTGGGATTGAGCCCCATGTTGGGCTCCCTGCTTGTCTCCCTCCCATTCTCCCTGCTTGTGTTCCCTCTCTCGCTATGTCTCTGTCAAATAAATAAATCTTTATTTTATTTTATTTTTTAAAGGTTATTTATTTATTTATTTGACAGAGATCACAAGTAGGCAAAGAGGCAGGCAGAGAGAGAGGAGGAAGCACGCTCCCTGTTAAGCAGAGAGCCCGACACGGGCTTGATCCCGGGACCCTGGGATCATGACCTAAGCTGAAGGCAGAGGCTTTAACCCACTGAGCCACCCAGGCGCCCCTTAAATAAATAAAATCTTAAAACAAAACAACAACAAAAAACAAGGAAAAAACTCTACTCTTCTGAAGATAATGCCTAGAAAAAGAAGACAAGTCACAGACTAGGATAAAATATTTATAAAACATGTGAGAAAGCACCTGAATCCAGAACAAATAAAGAACTCTAAAAGCTGAAGAAGAGAACTCTCCAGTTCTTTCTGCCCATGGGTCCTGTCGCCATGCTTTAACAAAACTACCCTATTTGCACCAAAACAAAAACAAAAACAAAAACTACTCAATTTAAAAATTGGCAAAAATTTCAAGACACTTCACTGAATAAGCTATAAAGGTGTTATAGGAGTACCTGAAAATATGTTCAACATAACATAGTCATCAAAGACATGCAAATTAAAACCACAGTAACATTTTAATTAAAAGTTAAATTAAGAAGACAATACCAATTGCTTACAAAGATGAAAAACAATAGGACTTCTCATATATGGCTGTTAAGAATTCTTTAAAAAGGCATTTCCATTTTAGAAACTATACCAGCAGTTTTTATAAAATTAACACACTCCACAAAACTTAGCAATCCCATTCCCATATATTTACCCAAGACCAAAACAAGTACCCTCAGATCTGTAAGTTCTTATGGTAGATTTATTCATAGTAATTCAATACTGCCAATGACCCAAATGTCTATCAACTAGTGAATGGCTAGACAAACTGTCAGATACTTACTCAACGAAATGGTTGTCAGCAATAAGGAGGAACTAAAGATACATACAACAACTTGGGTAAATCTCAAAAACATTACGCTAAGGGAAATAAAACGGACTCAAAATGCTACATACCATTTATGTGACTTTCTGGAGAGGGAATATTATTTGTTCAGTGGTTGCTAAAGAAAGGGACATTAAGAGAACTTTTGGGGGTGACAGGAGTGTTTTATACTATGGTGTTTATACACTGTGTACATCTGTGAAAACTTAATGCTTAAGGAGTTTTACTACATGTAACTGTACAATAACGAATCTTTTAAAAAGTGAAAGTACTTAACCATCCACTGAAACACTAAATTATTCTATTTGAATTTAAAACTAGCTGAATAAATTTTAAATAACTAAATAAATCTAGAAGGTCCAGGGACCTTCTAGAATCATTCCTACAAGAGAAATACCATGTTTCTCATTCTACATTAACACAGATGATTACTTTTTTAAATGTTCAGTAAAGAAGTACCAAGTTACTGTATTTTGGGTCATGTTCCCACCTTTGTAAAGTCAAACGTTTTGTCTGTACATTCAAATGTGATCCGATTTTAGACAACTAAATTACCAGTTGGGCAAAAGAATAACTAGTTGATATTCGGATACATTTTAATGTGCATATAGTACTCTATTGCAGGAGTAAATATTTTCTAAGTCACGGTACTTCCTTTATATAAGAACTTTAAAAATCTTTGAAGAAAGACACATGCAATCTACTTTATTCATTTCAGGGAACAACACCCTAGAAGAAAATCTAGGAAACCAAAATTGGGCCTAAAGTTTCACCCACTAACTGTGTGATCCCACTGAAGTTATTTAATTCAGTTCTCCAGATGTTGGTCTCCTTGTCAGTAAAATGAAGGTTGGACTGAAGTATGACAGATATGTGGAGGGTATATAGACATTTTCACTTCCTACTGCAAAGTAATTGGCCACTAATCCATTACAGCATTCTAAGGCAGACAGATTCTGAAATTCCTTTTTAATATAGGAACATTCCAGATAGGTATCAACAACTAATCATGTTGAGCTGAAAAAGACAAAAGTCCTCCAAATTACAGCTGTTTACCAGGCCTCTTTGTCAGTACTTTTTAGGGACAACCCATGCAAGCAGCTGCCTTCTCTACTCATATCACCTCCAAATATCAGCCCCTTCAGGAAAACCCGTAATTTCTTAAGAAATCAGTGGAACAGAATTCTGAGTACAGTGTATTTTCTCAAAAGACTGAATATGGATCTTCCTGACACATATCTGGCAATCTAAGTGACCATGGTCTATGAGGTGGGTGAAGGTTATTTAGGAAGGAATGCAGAAGGAGAAAAAAAGTGTATATATTTGACAACCATTTCATCTGATCATAGGTTTTACAACAAATTATCATATTGATCAATGATGATGCTACCAGCACAGGCACATGTTTCTGAGAAAAAGGTACAAAGTTCTACCTCTGCCATAATTAGAAAAATGTAATCATAAGCAACTGAATAAAGGATACAGGTGTAGAACACCGAACCTCTACAGACATGCACATTCACCACCCCGAGCCTTCAAGGTTGAGGGCAGATTTTGATAATCAAAATGCTGCATGAATAGAGTAATCTAGTGACTACACAATTCTTGCCAAAAGGCTTACCTTCACCCCCTCTCATGAATGGTGATTTTGTTAAGAGGACACTGCTGAAATCAAAACAAAGCTTGAAAACTTCTGAGAGAAAGCTAATGAGTTAAGGAACCTGAAATTTATGTAAAGCCAAGATCTAGAAATAGTCAATAACTGACAAAAAGAAGTTTTAAGAAAATTAGAATAAAGAATGGAAAATGATACTCATGGAAGCAGACTGGGACAGACCAGAGGATACAGGTCCAAACTCTGCTCGGCTTATTCACGCCCCATCCAGACTTGGAGGAGGAAATCAGTCATGTGATCAGTGGGGTTCACCTGCCCCGTTCCCTCCCCGACCTCCAGTGGGATTTCAAGTTCTACTGGCTGAGGGGCTTGGACACATGACTGTCTAGTAGGGGTAAGGGAAGTGAGGCAACCTCCATTAGTGGCAGTCACTGTTTCTCACTGGAATGTGACTTATTCTGCAGAGAAGGACAATGGAAGCAGAGATGCAGGTATGGGCGGGGGATTAAATTCCGGCAGACAGGGTAAACTGTGCTTGGGCTGGAGTACCTTATTAGATACCAGAGGGGTTGACCACAGACTTCCAAGTTTGGAAAAGGGGAAAACGACTACAGCCCAAAGTAGAAAGGTCACGGAGCAGGCTCTGAATGGGAAGATGGGAGAAGATGACTCTCAGAAAGGCCAGAAGGAGAAGGAAGGACTCAAGAGGGGAAGTGGGAGTACCCATGCCATATTCTGGGGTCAGTAAAAGAAGTCACACAGTAACTCTCTTCAAAGCATTGAAGTTCGAAAAACAGAAACAAAACAACACAAAAAGATGTACCTTAATTCCACTCATTAAGCAGTTTGGGAGAAGTACCCCCAAATAATAGGTATAACAAAAAGGCAAAAAAAAAAAGCTTGTACTTCCTGGTACACACAAGACATATTTATTTAAAGTAAGAAAGAAGTTAAATTTTTTTCTCCATTTTATTATAAAAATGCTCCCTCCAAATATGTAAATGTAACATTTAAAAAATGAAGCTTTTAGATTTTTTTTACCCACAGTATTTTTATAAAATTTTGAATATCAAATAATCACTTTAGTCACATAATTCTCTCAACCCTTGTCTTTTGCAAATTAAGAATCAATCTTGTTTTCCTATAATAATAATCTTTCTGAATTAAATGCTTTAAAATGTGATTAGACATTTAAAATGGAAACAAATCAAATGAGAACTATAAAACAGAAATGAAACAGAATGGGTTGGGAGGAGAGAAGGTACTGTACTTAATCTTGTATATATTACCTCTCTAAACAAAAGATAAGAATTAGGTGGGTTTTTTTGGTTTTTGTTTGTTTGCTTCTTTTAGAGATCAAGGAAGGCAACAGTGGGGAGCGACAGAAGGAGAATCTCAGGCAGACTCCATGCCCAAAACAGAGCTCGACATGGGACTCAATCTCATAACCCTGAGATCATAACCTGAGCCAAAATCAACAGTCAGATGGGACTCTTAACCAACTGAGCCACCAAGGTGTCCCATTGTTTTGTTTCATTTTTAAATTAAAAACAGCCCGTTTTTTCCCTTACATATGTGCTACATTTTGAGTTCTAAGTCAACACTTGATAAGCATCCTTCTCTGTGTGTTGTCTTTTAATGTCCTCTCATGCACATCAGTCAAACCTGGTATCAAATCTGGTATATAATATGGAAGAAGTGAAGGTAGCCAGGGGGAACCATTTAATTCTAACTCTCACTTGGTTCTTAACCTCTCAAACCAGTGTTCACTAGCAAGTTGAGAGTTCACATTAAGTAGGAGGCAGCAATTAGAGTCCTGAAAGGAATAGCTAAACTCCCTACTAGTCTATATACAGCTTCCATAGCACAGTGGAGAAATCAAAACTTAAGAGGTAAAAAACAAACAAACAAAACTGATTATTGATTATTCCAGACAAAACTTTACAACTTGTTATAGTCCCAAGGTCACATTTCAGAAGACTGGCTCAATGAGTATTAATAATTGATTTATTAAAAAAAATTAGTGATCAGAGTGTCATATTATCCTTGCCAAACCTCCCTGGTGAATATGCCACCACAGTTACATTCATTCATTTTATTCAACATTCCATGAGTACATAAAATGTGTTAGACATCATGGTAAACTCTGGAGATTAAAAAAATGGCTACCTCCAGGAACATGCAGTGTGAAAAGAGCAGTCTTCTCAAAAAATGTAAATGGGAAAAATGGACTGCTACATGACAAAGCATGAAAGTGGGCTACTTTCTCACACCATGTACAAGTTAAGATGAATTAAGGCCCCAAATGTGAGACCTGAAACCATAAAACCATAAAACTCCTAGAGGAGAGCAGAGGTAGTAATTTCTCTGACATTGAGGCAAAAGAAACAAAAGCAAAAATTCAAGTGAGGGACTACATCAAGAGAAAACTTCTGAAGAGTGAAGGAAACAATCAACAAAACTACAAGGCGACCTATGGAATGGGAGAAAGTATTTGCAAATAACATATCCCTTATAGAGTTAGTATCCAAAATATATAAAGAACTTACACAATTGAACACCCAAAAAAATCCAATTAAAAATGGGTAGAAGACACGCACAGATATTTCTCCAAAGACATGGCCAACAGACATGTGAAAAGATGGAAGAGACATGTGAAAACATCACTCAGTCGTCAGAGAAATGCAAATCAAAACTACAGTGAGAGGTCACTGTAAGCATGGCTGAAATCAAAAACACAAAAACAAATGTTGGCAGGATATGGAGGAAAAAGAATCCCTGCGCACTGTTCATGGGAATGCAAACTGGTAGAGCCACTGTGGAAAACAATATGGATGCTCCTCAAAAAATTAAAATGAAATTACCATATGATCCAGTAATTCCACTACTCCTATTTAAGCGAAAGAATATGCAAACACTAATTTGAAAAGATACATGCACCCAGATGTTTACTGCAGCATAATTTACAACAGCAACATTATGGAAACAACCTAAGTGTCCATCCACGATGGACTAAAAAATTTGCAGAAAGGACAAAGAAAACAAGCAACAAATGAGTTTCTTTTTTTCTTTTAAAGTATGATATCCTGAATAAGTACTTTTCTCCATTTAATGGATATTTCTGACATACAAAGAGGCACTTGTCTGAAGGGAGAGGATCCAGTCCCCTGAACGGAGTTAAAGAAGCACTGGCAAATTATCACTCTCTAATTCTCATCAGTGATCCCCAGAATCTTGATCATTCTACCATCACTTGAGGTCTTAGCAATCCAAGTTAACCCACCTTGCACAAAAAAATCAATCAATCCCAATTTTGATAAAAATTTATTTTCATTTTACAAGGTTAAATGGGATCCAACTGATCCTACTCACTTCATTACTGAGGGCTTCAAGGAGGCAAATGGATGCTTTCTACTCCAGTCTCTTAAATTTCATGCTTTCTCCTTAAGAATTTTCAGGGGGCGATCAAGAACTTCAACATCGAACAATCCCACCTTTCACAAGCTGCTCCTCCTTTCATGGCTTTCAGGCAATTAAGTCCTTACCTCTTAAATATAATAGCTGCTAACTCATATCTGCTTACTCCCTTCCTGCCCCTCACAATGTTCTTCCTCCTTTTTCTATTCGCCTTAATTCACACTTCCTTTACAGGCCTTCTCTGGCCACACCACTGTAACTGAGCACTCTGTCCTTGGAATTTGCAGTAGCATAAAATGTCAGCACTAGTCATTTAGCATGCAACTCATGTGCCATCTAGTTTTCTCCTAATGTTCTTTATTTGTTCATCTCTACACACCTGCTCTAAGACTCTCCGTTAACTTTAAACACAGCCCATGTCACCTGGGTGGCTCAATGGGTTAAAGCCTCTGCCTTCAGCTCAGGTCATGGTCCCAGGGTCCTGGGTTAGAGTCTGGCATTGGGCTCTCTGCTCTGCAGGGAGCCTGCTTCCTCCTCTCTCTCTCTCTGCCTGCCTCTCTGCCTACTTGTGATCTCTCTCTCTTTCAAATAAATAAAATCTTTAAATACAGCCCATGTGTTATTTTTTTATGTCCCACAGGACATGATGTGACCACTCAATAAATAATCATGGGAATTAATGACCCCCAGAGCTCAAGAACTGCCCTCCCTCATTTTATTTTTGTAATATTATTTGTGCTCATCTCTTTTGGAAATTACAAGTATGGATAGTTGAGTTATAGATAACATATTACAATTGATTACACTAAACATGAGGCAGAAAGTAGAGCAGAAGGTGGCTGTAATCTATTTCTGAAATATTTCAGACAACACAAGACAAGTTTAACATTGAAGATGAAAGGAGAGAATGAAGGTAAAAGCGACGGGGAAAAAGTACTGGTAACCTGAACATGTTTCTTCTTTTTCTTTGTCACAAACACTTTTCCTTTTCTTATTGCACATACTTGGTAGATATATTAATGTATTCACATAGACACAAGTTACAAACTACGAAAGAAGATTAAGCTTTTATAAACATCCGTTTGTTTGGTTATTCAAGTGTGTTATAAGTGATGTTACACATATATAAACATTAAATAGATGAGGGCTTGAAATTCTATACTAAATATTATTTGACCTTTTAAACAATTCCACATAGTTTTCAGTAAACTTCTTTTTTTCTGTTAAATTCACATGAGTAAAACTATAGTTCTTAATCTTCCTTTATTATTTTCTGAAGCTATGGCATCTTAAGGCATTTTCTGGGTATATAAAAGTATCTGTAGACTGAGTTGCAGAAATTTCATGCAGAGGGATTCTGAAAACGAAATACTAAAGAAAAAAAATCAATCCATCTTTGTTTATTGAATCAATTTAAAAACTATGCTGGCTTAAGATATTTCTATCCTTTTGTGTAATTATGAACCTAACCACAAGGGTTCAGAAAACAAACCACCCTTGAAAAGAAGAATAAAACTTTTAGTTCCCAAAGGCATAAATAAATGACATTTCTAATATTCATTTGGTCAGCCCAAACAATAAATATTACATTGAATATGAACAGGACTCTAGTTTCTAACTGTCCAATTTTTATTAGCATTTTTACAGTGAGCATTTTATAGTTCTACTTTTCAGAGAAATGATCTATTCACCAAAGACCATGTACTTTATACTTTCTAAGTGATGGATTGATCTATTTGTATCATATCTTCATCCCCTTGGACCTGGGAAGAAAACAGCATGCAGAAACACAAAATTTTCAATTACTTTTTCTGAACAGTTCTCTAATCAAAAATTGATGATTTAACAGTTTTTCATAGGAAGTCCAAGAAAAAAAAAAAATAGCATTTTTCTCTAACCTAACCAGACCACAACTGCACTATTCATACCTCACATACAAATGATTAATATTTGAAGTCACTCTTGCATTCTTGTATCTTAAATATAGTAGGTCACTAAAGTTAGGGTAATTTAAGAAAATAATAAGATTTAAGCATTAAAAACCACAACAAATAAAATATTCTCTTAATGACACTTCTCTACTTATACTGTTTAATAGGATTAGTAAGCAATAAACAATAAACAGCAGTTTATTTAAAGAAAAGGGCAAAATAAGAAAGACCTGACTAAACAGTCTTATTCCAGACTTTCTACCACACCAGAGGCCACAAAAGTGGTGACATTTACACTAAAATTAGTTTTTTTCCCCTCTAGATATTTTCCGGGATTTAGCTAGCTGCAAATACTTTTGTCACGTAGATGGAAACATATATTCTTTCTATACAGTAATTCTCTACATGGTCATGGAAAAGAGTATTAATAAATCTAGTTCCCTTGAAAAATAGTGGCAAGGAAATAGGATAAAAAATTGTTAGTGGAAATTCACTAAGTTGTTTTAAAATGAAAGTTGGATTTTTAAAATTCCAACAATAATCTTCAAAAAGGCTTTTTAGAGGCACCTCGGTGGCTCAGTGGGTTGAGCCTCTGCCTTTGGCTTTGGTCGTGATCTCAGGGTCCTGGGATTGAGCCCCATGTCCCGCTCTCTGCTCAGCCAGGAGTGTGCCACCCCTCTGTCTCTCTGCCTGCCTCTCTGCCTATTTGTGATCTCTGTCAAATGAGTAAATAAAATATTTTTTAAAAATAAGAAATAAATAAAAAGTCTTTATATTATCAACTATTCCCTCCATTAATTTTTGGAGTGCACATACACAAGCAAAACAAAGCAACCCGTAATCTTTAAGATAGTAAGAAAAACTCTACCAATCCATTTATGATGCCATGAGAAGAAACTGCCACCTTCTGAGACTTTCAAAAGCAAAGACTACACTTTAAGAACAATACCCAATGATAAAACTAAGTTTCCATCAAAAGATGACAAATGACTGATAGAGCATTATGTGGGAAAAACATTATGCTGAAAATCACAGCAATATTTGTTTTGAATGCTTACAGGAATCATTTGATAGAGTGGTTCTTGATTTTTAAAAAGGGATATAAGAGAACTTTATAGAGATTTCATAATAATGAGGGTGGGCATCTGACCTTACCATTTGTAAATGCTTGGTATTGTTGCTGATAAAACTATACAATAAATAAATACAAGATAATCATGAATATGGGACAGGACAAAAAAAAAAGCCAACTCTGCTGTCACTAAAGTCATATGAAAAGATATTCATGGCTTGGAGTTACATTCCTAGAGTATTGTTATATGTTGCACAGCCCAGACCAAAATAAAAAGAACGTGCACTGGAAAAGTGTTACATGATCAAAAGAGGACTTTGGTAACAAAGGCAAGTAAAGGTATGCGATCCTTATCGTGAGGACATGGGTTATGTTCTTGTGAGACCAGTTTGCTAGGAAGGCCTAGCATTAAAGCTGTTTTTCAGAACCTTGTAAAAGGTTCCCTAGCCTTTTTCCTCCCATTTTGTGACCCTTAAAAACAAATATGGCATATTTTACGGTTATTGTTTTAATGGAGATAAGATAATTGAGTAAAAATGCTTGCTGACTCAAGACACAGGTAAGAGAAGTGTGTAACCCTGGCACTTTATGTAGGAGAAAGTCCAAGAACTCCATTGAGAGTACAAAGTTGAGAAAAGTGGAGAACAAAGAGGTAGCCAAAGATCTTCTTTCCCTGCTACAGTGAATTCTATACAATTCCCTCACTCTCAAACAATGTCCATCCTTATCGTGCCCCAACATTGTCTTTGGCTAACAACAGTGGCAAGCCCCTCACCTCCAAAAGCCCACGAGGCATCTTACCCAGGCTCCACCACTCCATCACCTGGGACATTCCTGATTTCCTGCTTTCTCTTGTTGAGGTGTCTCTTCTTAACAATCAAGTCCTCAAGGACAATCTGACATCAAACATCTCTACTCCAATGCTAGAAGGGAACTGGGAGTAAGTTCCCAATTATCCCAGAAGTGAGATACATATTTCTGAAATTCCAAACTGGAATTTTAAATGTATTAAAAAGTATACTGTTATAAATAAATGGTAGTTGAGTTCTATACCTCTCATTTGTTATGGGGAAAGGATAAAGGGGAGCTTTTTAGGAATGCCCTGGAACCTTACCAAACTTTTACAGAAGTCAGTGGGGAAAAAAAAAATGGATCGGTATATAAAACTACCAAAAAACACAACCATTTTATTCTTCTGTGCTCTCATCAGAAAACTTTACTAAACAGTAGAGAAACACAGTAATCTTGAGAAAAGTTTCTTCACCTGTATTAATTGAGAATATTACTTAGTTTAAACTTTGCTGTTTGAGGTGGTGCAGCCTAAAATGTGAAACAATCATATGCACAAATTATACTGTTAAAACTTTCTATGCATATTATCACTTCAAATCAATTTTATCTTAAGTAAGGTTTTAAATTGTGCAACTATCAAACAACAGTGTTATATGACATAACATTTTTAAAAGGAAAAGCTGCTGACAGAAACTGGAATGAGTACTTAATAAATACCACCATATACAACTACAACAACTCCATATATAAAACAATATTAATAAGATTAAAATTTTCTAGTTGAGCCTACATCAGTTATCAATTATAAGTTATACATAAAAATTTTTAAATCTTGATAAAATTTCTAAATTTCCTTCTTCAAATTTGGGGGAGTTTTTCAGTAAGGACAAGATAAATACTTTGTTTATGGTTATTTCCTAACTCCAAATAACCACCTAGGCTGCTTCTAACATCTTCAAGAGAGTGTGGTCTAGGTGGTAGAGAAGGGAGACATGGAAAAGTTTTCACCTTTCATTTTAAGTATCTCTGTATTCTCTGAATTCCTTTTTTCAAAGAGCATGTACTTTCAGTAATTAAATAAAAAACGTAACTGGAGTTGTGTGGATACAACAACAATAGAAGTGTATTATTAAAAACATTTTCAAGGTGAAACAAATACCACATATCTTTCCCCAAAGAAATAAGTAATTTATGTAAGAACAGATTTATTTAAATGTATTCAGGTCACTCCTATCATCACAACCAAGGACAAAGCTTTAAACCAGACAGGGAAAAGAACAATGAAAACTCTTGTAGGGGTGGTGGGGTGGTGGGGGAGCGGGGAGGGTGGAGAGATGTGGCTTTAATTTCTCTGAAATTTCTAGTATAATCTCAAAGCCATGATCCCCAGACCAGCACTATCAGCAAACTTACCCACACACACACTCAACAGGCCCCGCTCCAGACCTACTGAATAAAGAATTCTGGGAGGAGTGGGGGGCAACAATCTGTATTTTAACAACCCAGGTGATTCTGGGTTTGAGAAGCACCACCTTAAGGTATATGGGACAACACAATCATTCTTATCATTACCTCAGGTTCACAATACAGACTCAATAATTACCACTTGGTTTAAATACTCCCAGACTGTTTCAGGCTAATTTTATACAGGAAGTATTAACTTTTAATAATAAAAAAGAGAAATGTGGGGGAAGAGGAAGGACAGCACAAACATGAAATATGTAACATTCAAGGAAAAATTTTTAACACGTATTTGTAGTTCAGGTCTCTGTTAATAGATCAAGGATGGACACTTACTATATGCCCAATATTCTACACAGTATGAATTTATACTAATAGAGATAATCCATACATAGTCTCCATGGCTTGAATTACCATCTATTTACATTAAAGATTCCCAATCAAGGCCATTAACATCTCCTGGAAGCTCTTTCATCTTATTCTTCCTCACTTACCTGTCTCCCAAAGTCATGACTCAAATGGTTGATGTTATTGTTAAGAGAGGATCATATACTTCTGGTGTACTAGACAAATGGAAGTTTACAAATTATTAACCTTTACTAGGCAGATCTCTCCTATAATCTTCTGCTTTTGGGATATTTCTACTTGGAGATCAGATGTGTATCTCAAATTCAGTGTATCCAAAATTGAACTCATTATTTTGTCCCCACCCATATCCCCACTCCTTTTGATTCCTTTGTTCATTAAATGCAACCAAATGCTGCCTAAGCCAAAAAATTACCATCTTTAATTTATCCCTTACTTGCCACCCCTTAGCCAACCACCAAGCTCCAGAATCCATCCATCCATTCTCTTTTCCACTACTCTGGCACAGGTCTCTGGTACCTCACCCCGGGATTGGTGATGCAAATTCCTACCCAATTAACTCTGCATCTAGTCTCATTGCTCCTTCCAGAAAGAAATTACCCTGTAAACAGTAAATCTGATTAAGTCATTCCACTATTTCAAATCCTTCCATGGCTCCCTGCTGCTCTTAGGAAAATATTAAATTACAATATCCTTCACCATGTGGTATCTCTCTCCAGCTGCAAATCTTACATCACCACTCATAACTGGTCACACTGAATGTTACTTCATGAAAAGCAGCATTCTTTCTCTTTCTTTGACTTCTGTGATACGAAGTTACCTCTACCTATTACTCAACTCTTTTCATTTCTGCTTATCCTTCATGATCCAGTCTCAGTGTCATTGTTCTCATAAAGCCACCTACCACTTCCACTTGATGTTATACTCAGTAGCACCTCCACCTGCAATACTTACCATCCCATAGAGAAACCATGTGCCTCCTCTAGATTTCAAGTTCTACCAAGAATAGGAGCCATGCCTATGTTGTTCACAATTAGCACCTAGACAGCAGCATAGCATGAAATGAAAAACATGTGCCCTAGAGTCAGACAGACCTAAAAAGTGTCATAAACAGTAAGAATTTGGCACAGTTTCTTAAGTTCACTTTCCCTAAGGTTTCTTACCTGTAAAATGTAGAGAGTTACAAGGTTTTTTAAGGATAAATGTGATAATATGAAGTATTTACTAGCATAGTGCTTAGTACACAGAAACGTTAGTATCATTACTTAATACAGCACCTATTGAAGACATATGCTGAATGAATACAGTATTCGTAAATTATTAAAAACATGTATTTATTAATGCTAAGCTCATATAATTCATTATATTTCCAAATAAAATTTGTAAATCTTTAAGGAGGCTTCAGTTGAATTCATGTCCATCGCACTGAAGTTTTCCTGTAACTAACATTAAGCTGAATTATAAAGCAGAATGTTCAAAGAGAATGACTTGTGCCTCACTTTCAGGAACAATTTGTTTGTGAAGCTGAATCTGCTCCAAACCAGGGCTTTCTAAAGAATGTGGGGAAGTGTTACAAATTGAGGCAGTTACGTTATACCTCGCTGACTGATAAAAGCTATAGTATTCAAGTCTATTTTCCCCTGAGTTTTCTGGTGCCTTTAGTTTTTGCTTAAATTGAACAACTTTGTAGATCAAAAAAATGATTAAAACACAAGCTAAGATGAAAAAAGCCAGCAAAATGTGAAAAGCCTCATTCAACTTTTCAACTTCTTGTGTACAAATGAGAGATGTTTTCCCTGACACCGAAGCATCATCAATCAGTAGAGCACTGTTTTTTTCCAAGTTCAAGTTAACAGAAGAAGTAAGCTGTATTTGCACAGGTAACACTGCAGTAGCCTCTAATGGATTACCAAATGTATTCTCTTGAAAAAATCTATTGGCAGGTGCAGTACGACTTCGTTCCCAGAAAGTAACGCTCTCAGTATTTTCCAAATGTTTCCCATTTGTGGTTACTTTATGCCAGGCCATCATTAACGCAGTAGTCTTGTGGTGAATATGAAGAGATTTTATAGCCCAAGCTCTGGATACATTTGTCGAAGATGTAACACAATTTGTAAAGTCAGTCCACTTAATAAAATGCAATGCTCTGCCACGCATGGATGGGGGATTCTGACAATAGATGTTTAGCGTAATGGCTGAAGATGCTAGCCAGTCGCGAAGGCCCAAGAGTTTGCAGTTACATTCCCAAGGATTAGAATTTGCCTGAAGATGAGTCAGTGAAGACAATGGCTTAAGGACCCTTGGATGTAAGTCTGTAAGATTATTAAATGACAGATTAAGGATCTTCAAAGATGCTCCCATGTTTTCAAACGTATCATTATCAATGCTGATTATTCTGTTTCTATCTAACTTAAGGTAAATTAAATTCTTTAACAAGCTAAATGTGTCAGAATTTAAATTTTCTAAATTATTATGACTTAAGATCAAATGTTTAAGATTATTAATTCCACTAAACCCATCCCTAGCAACATTTTGAATTCTTGAATTTTTCAGAAGGAGGTACTCCAAGTTGACAAGTCCTTTAAATGCAAAGGGCTGTATTGCTTCAATATGGTTATGAGACAAAGAAAGTCTTTTAAGGCTCTTAAGTACTTCAAAAGCATTTGACGGTACTTTTGTTAAATTATTACCTTCTAGATACAAACAATCCAGGTTTCCAAGATGTTGAAAGCCTAAGTCTGATATCCTCAAAATTCTATTGTTTGATAAATCAAGTATCCGTAGAGCAATCATGCCAAAAAAGGTACCACTCCCCAGGATAGTGAGACGATTCTTTCGTAGATTTAAGTACTGTACTGAAACTAAATCATTAAATACTCCTCTTGGAACAAAAGCTACTTGATTAGACTGTAAATACAAAGTACGAAGATTGGAAAGTCCCTCAAATATTCCAGGATCCAAGCGCTTTATAAAATTATTATTTAGATATAGAAAATATAGATGCCTCAGCTGAACAAAGGCTTTTGGATACACATACGCAATGCGAGAATTATCCAAATACAATGCTGCAAGAGAATGAAGTCCTGTTAATTCACCCTCATTAATGTGAGATATATTGTTTCCAGTCAGATACAGAAAAACTGTACTTTCAGGAAAATTCTTAGGAATACTTGAAAGGCCTATGTAACGGCAGTTAATATGTCTCCCAGTGCAGAGCTGGCAAACAGACGAACATCCAAGAATCTCTTTATGTAATAAGAATAGAAGATAACAGGTAACAAGTAGAAAAAGTCGTAGGCAAGGCAGAGAAAAATGTAATCCACACATAGCCCTGTTCTTGTTTTTTCTGTTCATATCAGACTTGGCTATAAAAAAAGAAGGTAAAACTTTAAATCATCAGTAAGTTCTCAAAATTATAGTGCTACATATAATACTAAAAATTCTGTATTCTTTTATTTTTATTAGTATCAGCCAACAATACTAAATATTATCAACTGTACTGTGGTGATAGCATAATATATGAGTTTGGAAGGTGTTCTAGGATTAAAACCTCCAGGCCATTAATCCACTGCTTGACAAAATGATAATTTAAATTTAATGAACTGCAAAACAGTATGTTTGCTAAAGCTCATTTAAAACATTACATCTGACAATAACAAAAGTGACAAATGATGAGGTAGGGATAATGGTCTTTGGATATAATATGTCCCTTTACCAAATTAAATTTAGTATCAATTAAATATTTTAATTTATGAAACTACAAACTCACTACAAGAAAGCAATTAAACTCTGAACTATAGCTTTTCACAAAAGCAAATTATTTTCCATTTCAGTTAAAAGTTTATATGTAAATAATAATCTTACCGAAACCAGGAAATTCGTATTATTGACACTCGGCTGATTCGAGTAAAGGTTTTCTTTCTAAATCTGAAGAGCGACATTTCTAAACTCCATTTCTTTCTGTGGCACTGTTGACCTCCACCCCTCCACCTTTTTTTTTTTCCCCTCTCTTTTTTTTTTTTTTTTGAAGTCACAATTTGCTCAGGAAACACCACTCTTCACATTGGTTCCTCCACAGTCAGTGTGTAAAACAGAGGTTGCCATGGATACAGGAAACTGAGAGACAGGAAGTAATTTTATCTGTGTTTCCAAAGTATTGTTGAAAGGAAATCTCAGGAACTTATTTTTTTCAGAAAGCAGTTAATTTGTGTTTTCCTAACACACATACCTAAACATCTGATAATTTAAAAAATAAGTATTTTAAAAGGAAATGTGAAAATTTTAAATATTCAGAATGAACAAACTGTAGCCATCAGGAACAGATAAATTTTGAATAGAAAAAGGTGAAATAAAAGATAGAATAATATAATTTTGGATAATTTTTTCAAATGTATATAGTATTTACATTTCTTTGAATATATATTACAGACTAACTTTTAGTCCTTTAAAAAAAAAAAGAGCAAAAACAAGAAATTTAGAATGGTGAACATAAATGTTGTTCACTAACCTCTCTGTTCTTCCTTTTTAACTTTTTAAAGAGATTTTTGGATACAAAAAATATTCAATATCACCAACAAGCACCTTAATTTATTAAGGTATACACCTTGCATTGCAAAATGATATAAAGTTGCACTGGCAAAGGTTACCTTTGGCAAGAAAAGCTGGGGAGAGTGAAAGGGACACTTCAACTACTTTTTAACATATATACATCTGAAATGTTATGAATCTATTAAATAAAAATCTGTGTATACTATAATATTTTAGGGTAATGATTTAAGAGTTAACTATAAACTGCTTATATTATATATTGTTAGACATTATTTTTCAAAAAAGCTCAGTGTTTAGGCTTTCTAATTCTGACTTTGATTATTATTACTAATACTCTGATAATACACTTAAAATACCAGTAATGATATACCTATAATTGTATAGTAACTCCTTCATTATTAAAGCATCTTTTACATCACGATAACAATATTTCAGATAATATGAATTATTTCCCTACTAAATATTTGGTAAAGTACCCACCACTTTCTATGACAATAAAAAATCAGAGGTGCATACTAGGTAACAGATCTTTTATCAAAATGGTTTATAATTTTCAGAACTATCCTTTGTGGCCAACAACTGTTGTTGCTACTGAATGAAGAAATTGGTAAATTACCACCAAAAAAAACCCATATCAGATAAATGACATGAATTAGAGTAAAGATGGAATAAGAGCTAGGTTTCTCAAATCCATTTTGTGTTTAGTGTTTTCACTTACATCAAACATAGTGAAGGATTTTTCAATTGTGTCATACAGTTTAGAGTTATGATGGGGTTCTGGACCCCATATCCCAAAATATGGCACTGTGGCACAGAGAATACTCAAGTCTGAAGGAATCTGAGAAAAAGGCTAAGTGTGAAGGACTCTCTCTGATTCCTTCTCTACCTCCAGCCACACCCTCATACCTTGCCTTTATTCCTGAATGAGGTCATAAAAACTTTATGTGAGAGGTGCCCTCAACTGTAGTGGGAGAAAAGGAGCATCTTTATCTCTGAAGACAGAGACGCTGAGAAGAATCCAAAGAGGCCTACAAAATTTCCCTATTTGCTAAACTTACCTCATACCCTGTGCCCTACTCTCTCATTCCACAACTTTCCACTCTGCCTCAAACCTAGCATAAAAAACACAGATTTGGGACATGTAGATGGCTCAGGCAGTGAAGCGTCTGCCTCTGCCTCAGGTCATGGCACAGGGTCCAGGGATCAGGTCCTGCATCCGGGTCCCTGCTCAGTGGGGAATCTGTTTCACCCTCTGCTATTCCTCCCAGCCACCCTACCTCACTTGTGCTCTCTTCCCCTCTCCCTCTCTCTCAAATAAATAAATAAAATCTTTAAACACACACACACACACACACACACACACACAGATTTACAATCCTCTTTGGGTCTTCACTTCCTTTTGAGGGCTCCCATGTCATATAAAACTTAAAGCAGTAAATATATATGCTTTTCCCCTGTTAATCTTGACTTCGTCAGTTTAATTTTCAGACCCACTCAGGGACCCTGAAAAAGTCAAGGAAAATTTTTTTCTCCTCTAGAGTTTAGAAGAACTCATTGACATCAAAATAAAATTTAAAGTAAAAACTACCAGATGATAAGATTAGAACATTAATAAATCTTGTCCTCCATTCCAGAAATATCCAAAGCACACAAAAATATTTATTCTTATTAGACCTGAAAATAAAATTTTTAGTAAACTACACTAAATAAAAATGACAAAATAAAATAAATTTTGTCTTTCTCCTATTGCAAAAGCTGAGGTAAACTAAAGCATCTACAACAAACAATAAATCTAAACCCAGTATCCAGAATGACAAAGTTTATTAGCCTTTCTGTTCACAGGGTTCATAGGGGTGCTGCTGTTACAGACAGAGATCACTACTACAGAAGAAAACAGAAATCAAGACCTTAAAAAAGGGTGATACAGGAACAGAATTCAGAGACGACCTCATCTTACTGGCTATGAGCACATCATTGATTAGTGGCACAACTGGCCACTAAGGTTTTAGATTAGAACTCAAGTTTCTCAACTTCCTGCTGCACTGACTGGAAGGTATATGTCCCCATGCTTTAACTACTAACACTTCACAGCCAAATCATATTATTTAGGTAATTAAAACCATCTCATTATTACCTCATCAATTCCCTAACATATTTGGTGAAATCTTCATATGATCTCCAAGGAACAATAATGTTCCCCAGTCTGAACTGTGACATTTTGATTTTGCTCTAGAGTAACACATCAAAATGGTTCCTCAGATTCCTTTTCTGATTCCCCCTAATTTTCATTAGAACAATTTCTGAACCCGACATTCAGCCTCCTTTTTAAAAGAGCCTCCTCATTTTTTTCCCTAGGAAATTGACTCATTGAATTATTTTTTTCTCTCTCTTCTTATGGAACCTTCATTAACACTGCCTTCAAATAATCTCATAGTTCAAATAGTTCAAATCCATTTTCTTTTCCATTCAGAAATTTCACAAGAAAATGAATAAATCAATTATTCTATTACCACTTTTAAATATATACCTCCTATATTTTTTAGATATATAGCATCATATAAACCAACCAAGATGGATTTACATAGAAAAAATAGTTTACAATAGTGCTTACTGATCTTACAGATTTTAAAAGACCTCAAAATCAAGAGAATCAAAATCTAAAATGGTGTTTACAATTAAAAATATTCTGGTAACAATTAAAAAATATTATTTTGCTCAATGTAGGAGGAAATTTTAATGAAGAGCAGTATCTCAATACAGATAATCAGCTGCAAGGGAAAAGAACAGTAACTACACAGTGGAGCAATCACACATCTTCATGAGAATTAATATCATTAATGCGAAACTGGTGGACACCATGTGCCAGTGGATGTGGTATTTCAGGAAGGACAGCATCAATCACTTAGGTAATATCCTAACCGAGGATGCATAACTGCAATCTAATCAACAGAAATCATCAGACACATCACAAATGAGGAATATTCTATTCTGGGAAAAGAAAGGGAGGGAGGGAAACAAAGAAAAGGGCTGTATTCTTCAAAAATATTAGTCACAAGAAATAAAAACTCAGGAAATAAGAGAGACTCAAAGAGCCTATAAAGACATGACAACTAAAGGCAATACTTAAGCCTACACTGAAGCATTTAGGAGCAAAAGACCATAATCTATTCAACTTACATGCAAATTATTCTGAAAATAAAGCAGCAAGAGTGTGTGTGTGTGTGTGTGTGTGTGTGTGTGTTTGTAATGCATGCATACACACGAAATGGACGGGGGTGAGGGCACACACTAACAATGTCCAGAACATCATGCTCCTGAAACTAGAGATCAGTGGGGGAGACAGTTAACTTAAAAGCATTAGACACCCAAATGTCCTTTGAGGGCTAGGGTGATAACACCCGTGCAATGGAATACTACTCAGCAAAAACAAAAACAAAAACATCAATATTCTAATGACACATACAACAGCTTAGGCAAATATAAAAAGCATTATGCTGCCTGAGAAGGCCAGTCTCAAAAAGTTATACACTGCTTGATTGCATTTATATTACATTCTCTAACCGACACAATTACAGTGAAAGAAAACAGATGGATGGAAGCTAGTAGTTGGGAGTCAGGGAGAATGGGATTCCCAAGATATAGTGCACAAGGGAGTGTCCTCAGGTGATGAAGCTACTCACCTGTGTTCTGACTGCGGTGCTGGTCGTGCAATCTACATGTATGAAAATTTATATTAATGTATAACCTCCCTTGGAGTCAATTTTACTCTACGTAAATTTAACAAGGTTTAAAAAGAGTCCTTATATTTTAAAATACAAATAAATATTTGTGGCTAAAAAATAAAATACATATGAAAAACTACTAGACCAAAACTTGTTTGATTTACAATCACTATCAGTTTTATAAAGGAAAAACAAGAGTGTTCTGGAGCTACCAGAAAGCATGTCAATTCACAATCTATCAGGATTCTGAGGCATGAAAAAGCTGAGCACATTCCAAAGAGAGAGAACGAAAAGCATGGCTGGTAGAAATGACTGAGAGAGACCAGGGTGGAATAGGGCTCAAGAGGTAAGGCAAACCCCGACTGGTTGTCCCATGGAAACCACTAACGGGTTTTGAACTAGAAGATGAATAAGATCATTTCTGCTTTTAAAACATGGCTGTCATCTTCTCTGTGGAATATGGCTTGGAGGAAAGAGCCATTTAGGAGGCTAATGTAACAGCCTAGGAAGAGTAAGTGGAAGATACTGGAAATGGAGGGTATGGATTTGAGATATATTTAGAGGTGCAGTCAACAGCTTTGGTGATGGATTACATGTGAACAGCGAGACGTCATGTTGCCAAAGACAATTTCCAAGTTTTTGACATGAATAATTGGGTGTTCGGAACTATCCAAGACTGAGAAGATGCAACAATGCATTGGTTATTAAAATATATCCAATTCAGGCATATTATTGGGAGCCTATGTGTGTCAAACATTGTGCTAGACTCAAAGGATACTAAAGATAAAATCTGTTCCCTGATTTCAAAGAACCCAAGGTGTTCTGTGAGAGATTAACTGTTCATGATATTATTATCATCATGATAATAATATCCTGACCATGCAGGGTACTCTATAAGCAAGTACCCTATGTCTGGTGTTAAGCAGAGAAAAAAAAAAAAAATCTGTAAAATATTATCATCACCACAACCAGAATTTATTTACACTGAGCATACACCACTTCCTAAGCATTGTCCTAAGTACTATACGTGCATTATGTCAACTTAATACACAGAACAATCCAACAGTGTAGCTCTATTTTATAGATGAGGGTAGAGATATGTTAAATACCTTGCTCAAGATCACACAGTGATTTCAGGAGCCAGAACTCAAATCTACACAGCGTGGTTCAGAGCCTAAACCATAAGCCTTTCACTATACGCCCTACACACATGGGTCCGACCTCCAAAAAGCCCAGAGGTAAAATACATAAAAAGCACAAAAACAGAGCAAGCAATACATGATAATGAATGTATGATGCAGTCCAAAAATTTCAAGAAGGAAGAAATCGCTTTTAGGCTGAGAAACTGGAAGGAGTTTGACAAATGAACAAATGGAAGACAAATAAAAAAATGTCCAAGGATGGCAAAGATTTCAGGTAAGGCAACAAAACTGGGGCCCTTTTACCACCCAGAATTCCACCTGCTTTCTCCAGTTTCCTTTCAACCTATAGTCTCTACTCCAAATCTTTTTCCTGGATCTCTAATAAATCTGGGGATTTAAGGGCTCCATTACTGATGAATGTTAACAAGAAGAGCACATGCTGCTGTTTCGTGTACATTCTATGATTATGTTAAGTGTTTGGCAAATGCAAACTGAGGGTCAACTTGACACAACCACTCTGTACAGATGAGTCAATGGAAGCTTCTTCCAGGGCTTCCCGGAAATAACTGCCAGTTTCTCAAAGGTGAAAGAGAAGCAATAGGAGTAATGAATGAATAGGAATAATGAGCAGAGTGAGCACTGGCAGGCATGCAAAAGGTATCTGCATGCAACAGCTGCCAGAAAGGCAATGTCACATAAATAGTAGGTAAAACATGCATCTGAACCCAAATTTAGCTCTCCTCTCCATCATGATGTGTATTTTTCTCTCTCTGAAACTGCTGGAAAGAGTGAAAGCAGAAGCTCAAGGAAAAGAATCCTTTAATAAACCATATCGCTCTTCAAGCAATAAGGGTATATTAGCTACACAAGAAAAACCAGAAAGCACACAAGGATTCGTAATTTTACTCCTTTTATACCCTTATTGGAGACAGCTACTCTGTCAATTATTTTAGGCCTAGACTTGATACTTCAATCTCATTCACAAACTTCTCTTCATCTCACTCTACTTCAAAGTCATCTGAACCATAATTTTGGTCTCTTGGGTGATATGTTTACAAGTTTAATGCTATACAATGGTTGCTGGTTTGTTAAGGGTACCGAGGTCTGTAAGATGACTGCCACCTTACGAAAAGTTCATCAGAAGCATTTATCTAATTTGTAGATGGGGTACCGGTCCTAGATGAGAGGAAGACATTGTAAGTATAGTCTCATATTCACATGCATTCAGAAACTTTCCTTAGTAGTTAGGACAGGAGACAGAAGACAAAAAAAAAAATAATAATAATAATAATTGCTCTAAGATGCAAGGGCACATTGAATAGTATGTCCTAAGGGTGCCAATGGGATGTATCACCAACACACAGGAGGGTGCTCTAGCACTTAACAGGAATCTTTAGAATACTGCTCAGTGTTGGTTGTGTCAGTACCGTAGGCTTTATAATTGGACAGGAATGTAGGGGCATTTAGGTTCTGCTGGAACCTAAAGTAACTCTTACTAAAGTAACTTTACTCTGCTCGAACCAGAACAAAGTGAATCTTTACTGGAAATGAAAACCAAAATGGACTATTTCCATTCAAATTCTAAGGTGAGGGAATAGAAACACTTTCAAACACTAAAAAGGATGGAACTTTTGCAGGGAAAGGGGAAGAAAGGAAGACTTCAAAGCACTGACAGAAAAACTGAAGTTCAGCTTTAAGAAAGGAGTTTTATGGGCACCTGGGTGGCTCAGTGGGTTAAAGCCTCTGCCTTCGGCCCAGGTCATGATCCCAGGGTCCTGGGATCGAGCCCCACATCTGGCTCTCTGATCAGCAGGGAGCCTGCTTCCCTTCCTCTCTCTCTGCCTGCCTCTCTGCCTACTTGTGACCTCTGTCTGTCAAATAAATAAAGAAAATCTTTAAAAAAAAAAAAAAAGAAAGAAAAAAAAAGGAGTTTTATAAATGACTATAATCTTTCAATAAAAAAATTACCAAGCCCAGGAATTAGTAATTTATCTCTTTTTTCACAAAACTGTTTTGTCTACAGATAAAGGTAGTAAAGCTGCAATTATGGCCCCAATTGTTCATCTTCCTAAACCACCTTGTCTGTATCCTCCAGCTTCTATTAGATTAAAGCTAACAAAATTCAGTATATGAATTTTTTTTTAATTTTATTTATTTATTTGACAGAGAGAAATCACAAGCAGATGGAGAGGCAGGCAGAGAGAGAGAGAGAGAGGGAAGCAGGCTCCCTGCTGAGCAGAGAGCCCCATGCGGGACTCAATCCCAGGACCCTGAGATCATGACCTGAGCTGAAGGCAGTGGCTTAACCCACTGAGCCACCCAGGCACCCCTCAGTATATGAATATTAACCAGCTCAAAAGTAGGCATGTTATTCAATTTCTGTTTGGGAAGAAAACCAGCCTATAAATTCACAGCAAGAACCAAAAAATACATATGCATAGCCTAGTCAAAAAATAAAATCATTAAAAGCTTCATCACAGAGGGATTTTCCCCAGTTGAACTGAATGATCATAACCAGTAATTACTACAAACTATATTAGATTCCATACAAAAGAAAACATTCTAATCCAAATATTCATTTTAAAAAGCTAAGGGTATCTCTCCTATTTATAAACCACATATTCAAAGGGAAGATGGAAAATAGAGCCTCAACAGCTGAGGTTCTGAAATTTCCAAGTATTATTAGACACGTTTTAGTCTCCTTATCTAACAAGGAGAGAGAGGTATATAGTCATCATTCAATATATCCTATAATGACTATTCTTTTACGGTCTACTCTGGAAAAATAAAATTTCTTAACTTCCTCAATGACACCTCGCTGCTCCTTTCCGCAAGTTACTATACAATGAGATGATATAAACTGTGAGAAATCAGTTCAAGTCAATCTTCAGGAAAAAAGCAGCAACAATAAGAGCAATGACCACAAAACTAAAACCCTAGACTCTAAGTTTCACGAGAGCAAGGACTGCAACCATTTTGCTCCTCCCAGTCACCACATTCCACTAACATTCAGGTCAGTATCTGATGGAATGGGAGAGAGAATGATCATTCAGCTAAGGCATAGGGTAATCACTAAGGGTGCTTTCTGCCACTCTGACTCTGAACTTAGTATACTGTAGAGCACACCGACATAGCTCAGCCAAGGCTGGATCATCTTGGCTATCAACCAAGGCTATCAACCTTGGCTATCTACAAGGAGTAGAGGAAAAGCATGGTTTCCATTAGGCAGTCTTCTCAGACTGCTCTAGAAGACAAACACAACAATCTGACACACAGACAAAGCACAGCTTTTCAGAAGCAACAGAGACAATGTAACTTTAATTGGTAATTTGACTTCCAGTAACAGCTCAACCTACTAATGGAAACCCATTCATAAAATCAGACTTATACAACCTATGAGAATCTTTTGTTTAAAATTACCCATCTCAGGTGCCTCGTTAGCGCAGTAGGTAGCGCTTCAGTTTCATAAAATTACCCATCTCATGGGGTGCCTGGGTGGCTCAGTGAATTAAAGCCTCTGCCTTCGGCTCAGGTCATGATCCCAGGGTCCTGAAATAGAGCCCCGCACTGGGCTCTCTGCTCGGCGGGGAGAGCCTTCTCCTCCCTCTCTCTGCCTGTTTCTCTGCCTACTTGCAATCTCTGTCTGTCAAATAAATAAATAAAATCTTAAAATAAAATAAAATAAAATTACCCATCTCTCAAAATGAATGAATACATAACTACATAAAATTACTCACTGCTCTAATCTACTAAAAGAATTGGTAATACATTAGTAATTGAGACTTTGATTAATCAATTTAGAACCAGTCTTTGAGACCCTGTTTTCTTTTAATTGAGGCAGATAATTAGTATAAACAAATGTGTCCACTTATAGTTTTTTATTTCAAAATTAACTCATTACAATGAAAATAACAAATGATGCAAAAGGATTTACTTAGTGTTTGTTGAATGTCTGAGGAATTTATTTATACTTTATTTGTATACCCTGCGCATATTTTTTAATTGTAGCAATTCAGAACAATATAAATTGTCTTATTCATTATAGCAAATTCATTTTCAGACTGACTTCCCAAGTGTTAGAACAAAAAGATTATAATAAGAATGAGTGAATTTTCATTTAACTGCAAAGAAACCGAATTATATATTTGAAATTTTAAAAAAAGAACAAACATGTAATTCCAAATCCCACAATCTCACACTACCTTTTTCAATTTATAAAAGTAGATTTAATGTTCAAATGACAACTGTAAATTTAAAAAATACATCCTTTTCAAAGTAAATACATCAAAATTCATTCCATACTTCTTTTTTGAGTAAGGGTATTAACAGGCAGGTATGCAAAATTTGTATATATAACTAACTGAACGGATTTAAAGTATGCCTAAAGTAAGTCCATTCAAAAAACTCCTAATTTGCAACAATACTACAAATCAGAGTTAGGTACAAAAACTCTCCTTTTTGAGATTGCAAAATGTTAAAATGTTTTATCGAATATTAATATGACAAAACTGAAAAATTATCTGGGTACTACTTCAAGTAGTACTTTATACAGTGACCAAAAAGTATGCTATACTTTTTCCCAGGGCTAACAAACTGAGAGATCAAGTAAGCTTAGTTTTTTAGGCACAAACCTTCTTTAGAAGTTCAGACAAATGTTATTTAGTTGGGAGAAAAAAGAGCATACTATTACAGTATAAGTATATTAAATTTATTTTTCATTCATCTGTTAAACTTGCTGTGGACCTACTAAGGTGTTAAGCATGCTGCTAAGAACAAAAGTTGGTTAATATTTGGTATATTAATCATGCCTCCTTATCTTTCCATATGCTGATAGTCTGACCAATGGGGCCTTTATGACCCTGGAGAGGCTGACGCTCCCAATGTTACCCAATTCAGAGGGACAGTAAAAGACTGCCTTCCTGCACAAATAACACGAGCAAACCAACTGATCCAGAGCCCATATATGTAGCTACCTCTTTCATGAGGCTCTAACATTTGGGTCCACTATCCCCCTGCCTGTAACAGACAACGTGCAACAGTGCCTACTCCCTACAGCCTACCAAAACTATTTAAACTAGCCAATCCTAAACCACCTGACCCTTGCTTTCCCATTCCTTCCCATGGAAACCATATTAAAAGCTCTTGCCCAGACTGTGCCCTCACTCCATCTGCAGACCAACCATGGTGTTTCCTTGTGGTGCTGTGTGATGTGGCATGCATCCTCCTCTTGGGAACTGTGAATGACAAAGTATCTTTCAATGGCAATTATCCCCTGATCTGATCGCCTCATCGTATCTGACTAACAATCAAACCTGCATTTTAAAGCACTCAGGACCTACTAATGACACATTCATAGTTAGTAATGTCTACTCAACAAATGAATGAATGAATAAGCAAAGACCAAATGCTGGCAACAAGGAGGAAAGCAAACATCAGATGAAAATTTAAAGACCTGAATCCTAGCATTTCCAATATATGACAAGTTGGGCAGCAGCAAAATGGATTAAAATAACTTCCCCACAAGACGAGTAGATTATCTTTAACAGTATTGTTAGATGGAAACTAATCACTGCACAATTCACAGAGAATAAAACTGACTCTACCTTGAAGGCCCTGTCTTTCTAGGATGCATCTTCTACTCTCCATCCTTACTACTCTCAAGGCCTTGCTCTAATGCCTTGAGCTGGGGACAGGGGTATGGTGAGAAAATGAAGACTACATAATAGTACATGCCTCCTTCTGGAAGTGATGAAAATGTTCTAAAATCAACTGTGGTGATGGCTGCAATACTCTTTGAGTTTTCTAAATACTACTCGATTGCACACTTTATGTGGGTAAAATGTATGGTCTATGAATTACATCTCAATAAAGCTGTTCGCAGACATGATGTTTCTAAAGCATTTTTCTTGTGAAAGACTAAAAAAACTGAGAACCAATTTTTACTACAGGAAAGCTACTAAAATCTGCAGTCAAAGATTTACAGATAAAAGAAAATACTATAATAAAGAATACGTGACGTAGAAGTAAAAAATGCTCTCTACTGTAAGGGATGAAAATTAAAGTCTATCATGTTGTTTGTTTATTTTTTTTTTTTAATTTAAGTAATCTCTATACCCAACATGGGGCTGAAACTCACAACCCTGAGATCAAGTCACATGCTCTTTTCTTTTGACTGAGCCAAACAGGTGCCCCAAAAGTCTATCATGTTAAATACTCATTTAAAAGTGGTCAGCTTAAACAAAAGCATATCTCAGGTAAAACAACATGTCTACATTTTAAAAATTATAAACTTGTCTTTCATTTAATCATGTTTAAACTATACCAAAATATTACTCTTTGGAAACTGTTATCTTGATTTGACTAGGCTAACGTTTTAAAAGTTTAAAAGGATTTATCTTAGAAAGTATCTTAGAAATTTCTTAAATAAAAATAAATTTCCAAATGTAGGTATTATATATGCTAATTTTGAGATAAACGAGAATGGAGAGGCACCAAGTGTCCAATCCAAGCAGGTTTATTAAATCTGACACTTCAGGAGTTTATTATAAAGGCAATTTCTTAAGTAGGAAATAATTCTGAATACAAAGTGCCATTTCTTAGAACATGTGTGGTTAACACACAATTTTAAAAATAAATAATGAATAGGTGTACAGATACTCAATATACCTGAAACTGTACTGAAGGAAAAATGAAGACATGTACACACGGGGACTTCTACTTTTAGAACTCTGTACTACAGTAAATGGATGAAAACATGAGAAAGGAAGAAAGGGATGAAATAAAAACAGCTAACCCCATCTATCCTGGCAGCCTGACCTTGCACACGTAAACTCACGTAATCTTTACAACTGTCTCATTAGGAACACACATACATTTTAAAAACAAGAAAACTTAGCCTCAGCTAATACAAGTAACACAGTCATCATCATCAGCAAGTCACCAGTGGCACTGGGATTTCAGAGTGGCTTTGAAGTCTGGAGTTTTTACCAAATTTCTGAAAACAACTAGTGGATTAGGGTAAAGGAGAATTTAATAGTTTTTCAAATGGCCATTCTTTAGCGCAGTGATTCTCAAATGGAGGTCAGAAGTTCTACTGGCATCTAAAGGGCAGAGGTGCTGCCAGATACGTTACAAGGTGCAAGGTAGTTCCCCATAACAAATAATCATCTGGGGGCACCTGGGTGCCTCAGTCAGATTAAGTGTCTGACTCCTCTGATACCAGCGAAGATCATGATCTCAAGGTCCTGACATCGAGCTCCTTGTCCAGCTCCACATGGGGCGTGGAGCTTGCTTAAGATTCTCTCTCTCTGCTTCTCCCACTCCTTCTTTAAAAAAGGAAAATCAAAAAAAGGGGTGCCTGGATGGCTCAGTTGGTTGAGCACCCAACTCTTGGTTTTGGCTCTGGTCATGATCTCTGGGTCCTGGGATCAGGCCCCATGTTGGACTTTCTGCTCAGCAGGGAGTCTGCTTGAGGATTCTCTCCCTTTCTCCCTTTACCCCTCCCCCTGGCTTGTGTGTAAGCACTCCCCCACCAAAATCTTAGGAAAAACACCCAAAACCCAAATAGCCATCTGGCCCTAAATATCACTAGTACTATATGTGAGAAATCATGCTTTTGAACAGTGTATTTCTGCATTTGAAAATCTGTTATAGTAAGAGAAGAAAACAACTGAAACTGTACTGAAGGAAAAATGAGGGCATGTACACACGGGGACTTCTACTTATAGAACTCTGTACTACAGTAAATGGATGAAAACATGAGAAAGGAAGGGATGAAATAAAAACAGCTAACCCCATTTCTAAAATTCTAAATTTCCCAATTTAGATGATTAAAAAAATCACCGTGAACATTATTTACTCGATCTACTTATTTCAGGCAAAGAAAATGTTAAACTCCAATGTCTAAAAGAAATGCAGAAACAGAAAATTGCTATTACATGAGAGATTAACCAGGTATTATTACTGGGGACGCAGAAAGGGGAAAATTCCCCCAAACTCCAACAACTCTGTAGTAAAGTGGAGGAAAAGTGATAAAACAATAAAGCTGTCCTAAAATCCCACATTACCTTCCACTAGAAATGTGAATATAAATCTAAATCTTTTTAAGTTCTATCAGGGGCCAATGACTATGTGGCAAACTTACACAGCAATTTAGTTTTTTGTTTGCAGATCATTACATTTTCTGTATCGAAGTTTCTTTAGTCACTAAGACGACTATAAAGTTCAGTAATTATTCTTTAGAATTCTATTACTACATTATTTAAACTTTCTTGGTACCCTTAGGATGACACGAATTCATTGGTGCCCATAAGATTTTTCTAATACTTACCTTATTTTTAAAAACAAGATCTGATCTTCCTATCACAACTATCTTCTCCCAACTTTTCAATCTGAAATCTTCGTGTTTAAGAGAATTCCAAGTCTTATTAAAGTTCTGCCCCTCAATTTAGACAGGATGACATGAGACATCTGCCCCTGCCCCCCACAATGGTCTATTCCTGACTTTAAGAAATCTTGTATTTTCCGGGGCACCTGGGTGGCTCAGTGGGTTGAGCCTCTGCCTTCGGCTCAGGTCATGATCTCAGGGTCCTGGGATCGAGTCCCGCATTGGGCTCTCTGCTCAGTAGGAAGCCTGCTTCCTCCTCTCTCTCTCTCTCTCTGCCTACTTGTGATCTCTCTCTGTGTCAAATAAATAAATAAATAATTAATTAATTAAAAAAAAAAAAAAAGAAATCTTGTATTTTCCTGAGAGAAGCTGACTATTTTGGCCACTTTAGTGTTTTTTTGACCACACACTTACATAAAATAAAATATTAAAGCAAACAGTTGTCTCATAAAAAATGTTAAACAAATATGCTTTAGATACAATTAGATACCCTTCATTTATTTTTTTTTAAGATTTTATTTTTATTTATTTGACAGAGAGAGATCACAAGTAGGCAGAGGCAGGCAGAGAGAGAGGAAGGGAAGCAGGCTCCCTGCTGAGCAGAGAGCCCGATGCGGGACTCGATCCCAGGACCCTGAGATCATGACCTGAGCCGAAGGCAGCGGCTTAACACACTGAGCCACCCAGGCGCCCCAATACCCTTCATTTAATGTGTGTCACTTCTAATTTACCTTCAGTAATTTCAGTACTCTATGTCAGAAAAAACCCTAACATGTTTTTCTAACCTTAATGTTTTTTCCATTCATTAATTTATTCCACAAATGTTTACAGAGTGCTGGCTACTGCCAAAGGCGAAGTTCTTTAACACTTCAATTTTAAAGGTCTGAATAACTTCAATCACTAATTATCCATTAAGAAAAGGAAACAGCAATAAAATACTAGGAGCTAAAATTTGGTTTTCAAAAATTAAATGCCACTCAATTTCACAGTGAGGAAATGTACTGGTCTTGTGAGTGTCTACCTGAAAAAGAGCACCATTTTGGTAGTTAAAAAGAGCAAACCCTGGAATCAAATTTCCCCAGGTCAAAATATACATAAATAGAACATACATGCCACACCCTAGACAAGTTAGTTTACATTTTTAAGTTATTTCTTTGCTCTTTAAGAAGAATCATGCCTATATCTCAGAACTATATTAAAAACTGAAGGAGATATAAATGTAGCAAAATATAAAGACACACAGTACATGCTCAGTAATCAGAATCTATGACTATGGTGTTAGGACAAAACAAGTATTATGTGCTTAACTCAAACGATCATGTAAGAAATAAATAATATCTACATTTTTAACAAGGATTTCTAAAGCTAACTGGATTTATTTCACTAATTAATCACTAGGAAAGATGTGTTCGAAAAGTTCCCAAAGTCAGAATGATGTACTTTATTTTTCTCATACAAAATCAAGTCTTACGACCCGCTTTTATGCCTTTAAAATTAAAAGTACCAAAAAAAGGGGCGCCAGGGTGGCTCAGTGGGTTAAAGCCTCTGCCTTCGGCTCAGGTCATGATCCCAAGGTCCTGGGCTCTCTGCTCAGCGGGGAGCGTGCTTCCCTTCCTCTCTCTGCCTGCCTCTCTGCCTATTTGTGTCTACTACTACTGTCTGTCCAATGGATAAATAAAAAGTCTTTAAAAAAAAAAAGTACCAAAAAAAGAAAAAAATTCAAGCAGATACTGCAAAATTCCACAAAGACGGGTAAAAATAAAGAAAATAGATATTTGTGTCTAATGCCCAAAACAAAGCATTTTGTATTTGCTTTACAGAAATGAGAATTTTAACAAAGTTTGTAAACTATAATTAAACGACTTCATCAATGTAATGAGAAAAAAAGTACTTGCAAGCTTCTTTAAAGATAATCCAAAATTGGGGCGCCTAGGAGGCTCAGTGGGTTAAAGCCTCTGCCTTCGGCTCAAGTCGTGATCCCAGGGTTCTGGGATCGAGCCCCGCATCGGGCTCTCTGCTCAGCAGGGAGCCTGCTTCCCCCCTCTCTCTTTCTGCCTGCCTCTCTGCCTACTTGTGATCTCTGTCAAATAAATAAATAAAATCTTTAAAAAAAAAAAAAAAGATAATCCAAAAAGAAAGATTATGTAACATTCTTTTGAATTATGAGGAAGATCCTTTTTATGAACTGCTATTGATATATTATTCATCTTATATTTAAAAATGACCCAAAAGAAGTCTAATAAAATCTGATTATAAAAAAATGAAAATTCAGACAAAAATTAAATTATTAAATGAATTTGACCAAGTTGTACTGTAGTGCCCACCACTCCCATTCACATCTTATTAGATCTAGACCAATATCTTTCCCAGCATTATCTACTAACAAAATGAGTATACATATACACAAAACAATACTGCCCAGCAACATGCAGCAATAACAATGGCAAAAAAAAAAGGTGATATTTTGATGTTTTAAAAAAATTCTAAAAAATATTTCCTCACCTATTATCAGACGGCAGAAGAGAGAGCAAAGCCAAAGCTGAAAGTTTTCTTCTTTCAGGCTGCGTAATGTTGTCCATGCGATCAACCCACATTTCAATCATATTTCCCAAAAGCTGGTCCATCTGACAAAAGAGCAAGAGGCATCTCACGATATTTGAAATGCTAATTACTTGTGGATAAGTACTGTTAAAGGCTAAAACCTCATAAGGCATGATTGAAGTTCAATTCCAACAAACCACAGAATTGGAATACAAGAAACTGGGACCAGCCTTGAGTTGGAAAGGAATAATTTGAGCAAAACAAGAAAATGACTCTAATTAATCATGGGATCCAATTTATTCCGAGAGCTAAACAGGCTGTTCAAAACCAATAGATAGCCAATGGGCGGTTTTAGTAATTTCATTTACTAAATCACCAATCCAATACATTCTTCCGGTACTAAAAAAGTAAATGCATTTTTTAAAATTGTCAACTTGTACTTAGGTTATAGTTATTCAGTTAGATGATGAGATAGTTAAATGTTTAAGGTGTAGTTTGTTGGACTGATTCATTGCTATTTTCAGAGGAAAGGGCAGGTTGCAATCTCAACCTGCAGAATTTCAAAGAAAAATAAACCAGTTTCTAAGACATTACATGCAATATTAAAAATAAACGAACATAAGGGGCACTTGGGTGGCTCAGTCAGTTAAAGGTCTGCTTCCACTTGGGTCATGATCTCAGGGTCCTGAGATCAAGGCCTGCATTGGGCTCAGTGCTCAGTGGGAAGTCCACTTCTCTCTCTTGCTCTGGTCCTCCTGCTGATTACACACTCTCGCTCACACTCCTTCTCTCAAATAAATAAAAATCTTAAAAAAAAAAAATCAACATAATGCAGAAATAGAAAGTTTGCTGGCTAACTGTACCTATCAACCTTATTTAGGCTAAGGTGTCCAGTTGTAGGGTTAAATACTAGTCTAGATGTTGCTGTGAAAACATTTTGTAGATATGATTAACAGGTAAAAAGAGGTGACTTTAAAGAAAAGAGATTACCCTAGATAATGTGAGGTTAGGCTTCATTCAATCAGATGAATTTTGTCTTAAGACCAAAAATTAAGGTTTCCCAAAAAAGAAGAAATCTTGCCTCTAGACTGTAACACAGAAATCCTGTTCGAGTTTTCAGTGTCGCTAAAAACTTAAAACTTGCCAGTCCTCATAATCCTTAAAATAAGCCAATTCCTTAAAATCACTACCTCCCTGCTTCCCCCCGCCCATTCTCTCCTCTCATTTTCTCTTGTCTTTGTGTGTGTGTGTGTGTGTGTGTGTGTGTGATGTATGTACATGCAAACACACACACACACTAGATTCTATTTTTTTCTGGAGGACCCTGACTGACACACTGATACACTTAGAATCTAGAAAGTAAAACACAACCAACTGTAGTGTTCATACAGACTAAATGTGAATCTCAGGGTTTGCCTCATAAACACTTGTCCACTTACATAAATGTCCACATTTTTAAAAAACGCATTTAATATCAAAATCTCTACCTCATGAATGTTGGTAACTTAAAGTCAATCTTAAGTTCTCATACTTTTCTACTTTTATGCCTCTATGTATTTTCCAAGAAATACTTCAACATTTTTTTTTTAAATATTTTCTTTATTTATTTGAGAGACAGAGATTACATGTAGGCGGAGAGGCAGGCAGAGAGAGGAACTATCTTGTTAATTCAAGATAGTTATTTATACTTGAGCTCTGCAAACTATGTCCTGCATCCTAAGATGCCACAATGGACTCACAGAATATTTACAATTATTTACAATTATTCAGAGAAACACAGAAATATCAGTCAGATACTACAAAAACTGCTCCTTATGGTGACTTCCTATCTTTACAAAGTATTACCTAGAAATCCAGGTAAAACAAAAGTGAAGGTGGAGGACTCCAATCTGATTCTGAAGTTTGCGAATCTGAGTGGTGCTCACTAGGCACATATATTTCATTAGTGAGTACTCGTAGATATTTAAGAATGAAACAAAGATATTACTCTTTCCTTAGACTTTTGTGTATTATTTTTCAATAACTACTAAGTTATTAGGACAAAAAATATGCATTAAGCTATTTGGACCCAACCAGTTAATAGAAGGAACTGTTAGATATTTTTATTTCTTTTGGCCTATGAGTACTGTGAATATATTACAAACACACTAAGGGAACCATGAAACACAACCACTTGGTAACTTCTGATATATACCACGTGTCTTCAATTCATATTTCATTTGGAAACAAATGGTAGAGACGTTCTCCAGACTTACTGCAATTATTATCCAGTAAGCAAGATTTTAAAAAACAAACCACTATCCATTATAAAAGCAAATATCAAGTCATCATTAAAGTTTAATATAGTCAACCAAAGCTATAATAATGTACCTGGTTGAAATAAAAATTCAATCAGCATAGAAAGATATCTCTATTGTCCACTTTTATTTACAATTTATTTATCTCCTTCATTATAAAAATACTTAACAGCACAAAACAATGAATTTGTGGGGACTTTAATTAAACAAGCAATTAGAACATAGGGATCAGCAAACCTTTTCTCTAAAGGGACAGTTAAGTACATATTATTTAAGGTTCTTGTGGGCCATATGTTCTCAGATGCAACTATTCAACTCCCAACATCAGTCATAAACAGGTAAAAAAATGGACATAGATATGTTCCAGTACAAAATTTGGGGTAACTTTCATGTGTCAGGAAGTCCTATTATTTTTTCAACCAATAAGAAATAAGAAAAAACATTTTTATTCACAGATTTGATAAAAATAAGCAGCAGACAGGATCTGGTCCATAGGCCATACATAGTCTGCTGACCCTGGGGAACACAATGAACAGACCCAGAACAAGGATTAAAAAAAAAAAAAAGGTGTGTAGGGTACAAAATGTAAGGAGGTGCTCATTCTCACCACCTCACTTGTCTCACCCAAACCCGGCCCTGATAATAAATACATAGTTCCCAGTACTACAAGAACATCCAGAGAGGCCTAACTAAAACTTAGGAGACTAAGGCAAAGTTACCCAGAGGAGTTAACCTTTAAAGCAGAATAAATTAAGATAAGGGATCAAGTTAAGGAAGGTGAGAGACTGGAAGGGAGTGTCTGAGGGATAAGGAGTGAAGAGCCTGTATGCAAGAGCTCTGGAGCAAGAAAAAACTGGAAAATGTTCTGTGTGCTGAATGGCTATCAATGAGCTCCAAAAGGATGCCAGAAGAGGCTAAAGAAGTCACAAACCAGATTACAGTAAGCCTTGTAGGCAAACCTACATTAGAGAGGTCAGACTTACTCCCCAATCTAAAGAAATCTCAAAACCAAGGAGGTTTGCAACAGGGAAGTGATAAAATTCTATGTATGTATTAGAAAACTCAATATGGTTGTTCTGAAGTACATGTTCAGTAACGTCTGAAATTCTAAATGGGACAAATGGAACAAATCTTTTGTACAAAGATAAACTCAAATTACTCAAATTATTACTCAAATTATTCAGCTACAAACATTTTTTTTTCAAAGATTTTATTTATTTATCCGACAGACCGAGATCACAAGTAGGCAGAGAGGCAGGCAGAGAGAGAGGAAGGGAAGCAGGCTCCCTGCTGAGCAGAGATCCCGATGCGGGGCTCGATCCCTGGACCCCGAGATCATGACCTGAGCCGAAGGCAGCGGCCCAACCCACTGAGCCACCCAGGCGCCCTGCTACAAACATTTTTATTACATCTTTATAATTAAGTTATTTACCCTGGAAGCATATAGACATTATAAAAACAATCTTATTACTGAAAATGTGCATTTGCTGGACCCCCATGAAACCCCACTACAATGAAAGTAAAGAAATATAAAATACAAAGGAATAATCCCACAGGGTCTATAAAGAGGAGCAACTACACTGGGTAAAGACAGCAACAGTGTTTGGAGGATGGTGGGTAGACAAAAATGTTAAGTGACTGGGCAGAACAGAAAAGCCTGAAACCAAGCTGCCAACCAAGGGAATAACAATCTAAGATAAACAGATCTGGTTCTCAGAACCCTGCAACCCCCAGGCCACAAAGAAGGCAGATGGGAAGCACAGAACTCAAAACAGAAAAACTGAGAATCTATACAAGGAATAATTAGAATCTTGTAGATCCCATTTCCCACTCCCACATAAAATCAGATGACTTAAATGAAAATCTACATCCTGAATGCTGAGACCCTCATTGGAAAAGCCCCTTCCCCCATCCCATGTTCTGCAACACTTGTTTATACCAGAAGAGAAGCTATTCATATAGGAGAAAAGGGGTAAAAAGGGACTACAAATACTTTGATTTTCTAGTAAATCTCCCCACAACAAACTACCATTCTTCAATACCCCAAGGATCTAAGCTCTAAGTTAGGTGATTAGTCTAAAAAGTTTTCATTATTCATTCAATATAAACAAGGAACGTTTAAAGACTGAATAACAAATGCTTAAAGGACAAACTGTTCTAACCCTGACTTGTGCAACGAGTACAGCTCTTCTCCCAAAGATATAAAATCACTCTTAATTTAACTTGGCTTACTCTACTATCTCATACTGTTTTCAAGGTTTGAGAAGAGAAATCTTTCTCTAAGATCGCTGCTTCCTTCAAAACTCTCTAGATTTACTGGAACTCATTTCCCTATTTAATTCTTGCATATATTTTTGACGTTCTTCATAACTGTGCTCACAGTCATTAGTAGCCATTTGAACTAGAATAGTATTTTATTCACTTCATCTCTACATTCAATCATGATGGCTTGACATGTCAAGTTCTTTGAGGAATAAAAGAATGTCCTCTTTATAATGAATAATGAAGACAGAAAGGAAGTGTTCCATGAAAAGCCTGTGCTCTAAAGTAGATCAAAAGTAAGTCTGAACCAATGATAACAGCTCTTTTCCTCAATCTTTCACACTGCCAATGGGTTTCAACACTACCAGCAGTAGCCACAGTTCATTATTTCTCTTTAATATGAAATTAACCCCAGTGGAGGCTGCCTATGCATGGTGCTGATTATTGTATATTATGAATACATTTAAAAGCGCTGAACCATATATTTAAAAATCATTGAAGGTAAATTATATGTTATATATATATTTTATCACACACACACACACACACACACAAACACTAAAAAAAAGTAACATAGTAGATACCCTTTCTCTTCCCACAGCACACTGCTGAACATTATCTCTGACATAGCACTCATACTGTTATTGTGAAATTGCCCATTCAAATACTTTCTCCCTGAAGGTTACTCTGAGCTTGTCAAAACAAGTGTCTCCAGTACATAGTGTAAAGTGCCTGTTCCAAGACAGATAGGAGGCAGTACACTGTGGTCACTAAGATATCAGGCTCCAAATTTTGATTGCTGGAGTATATAAAGCAATTCCATCATTTACTAGCTATGTGAAACTGAGCAAGCCAGTAAAACTCTATAAGCCTCAGATTTCTCAAATGTGAGATGGAAATAAAAATACTATTATCTCAATGGGTCGTTGTGAGAAATTAATATAATACATGGCATTTATATTGTTGTTAAATATAGTTATTATTAAAATCACTCAGCAAATTTTGAACTCATCACAGTTAAATTTAATAAAGATAATGAAAAATCTTACCTACCTATTCATCTAAACAAAGGCTAGAATTTCTAATTAGATTATATCTAAATCTAATTCTAGAAAAACTTTGTACATTCTAAAATTTGCACTTCCTTGTTCTAGATTTCCTTGAAGTAGTTCTGTTTCTCAAACCAAAAGATTTTATAAATTGCCTCCATTCTAAAGACATCATTCAAGTACTTCCAATTTTCTATATCTTACAAATTTTTAAAGATTAAGGACTTAATACCTAAAAACCAAATTTAAGATAATGTATATAGTCTCAAATAACCAACTCACTCAAGAACCTGTCTTGTACTTACCCTGGTGGCTGGTTTCAGTTACAGTTTTTTAAAAATAAACCTTTACTGAAAAAGTCACTTCCCATAATAATTATGATGGAAACACATCAAATGATACTACGAACAAGTTCAGTAATGGAATGGAACAAAGACAGTAAATGATTTTATGTAAAGTATTTCTTTCCTTTTAAGTGTGAGTAAAAAAAAATTGCAACCATAAATGAATCAAAATTCCATTCTACAGTTAAGCAGAACAAAAGTATTATGAAAGAGAACTAATGTAAATTTCAATTGCCATTCAGAGATTCTTTTTTCTTTCTTCTTCAAAATTACAGGTACAATGTAAGTTATTAAAGTCTTAAAATACAAAATTTTAAATAAAAGTTTTATAGAATTATTATTTCCCCAATTATTTCCAATTCTCATTGAAAAGACTGTCTTCAATTTAAGTAAACTGATTCTTACCTCCTGGTTAAATTTATGTGCCATCTCATTAAGAAGTGAAGAAAAAAAACTAGTGTTTTGTAGCAGGACTCGACCCATGACTCCAAGATATGTTGACATCACAACAGGGTACCTCTGTACAATTAAAATAGAGCACACATAAAATTATACCAAGGTATGAGTATAAATATGACTATGAACAATCACAGACATGGTAACGTCAACAGGGATATAAAATAATATTCTCCTTCAAAATCACTTTAGGATATACTGCCAGTATTATCTAAGTTATAAATAACTTTCTAAATATATGCCATACAAGGTAATATATATGTGCTACATACATATGTGTGTGTGTATATATATATATATATAAAATGTGGATTTTAAAGAAAAACACAGAAAGAATACTTACCAATTACTTATTTACTTATAGTAATGTAAATACTCATACAATACATGGTTATTTGAATCCACTTAAGACACTAACTTAGAAAATAATCGGTAGTATAATTACTACCGTATATAGTTGTAGTATATATACATATATACTACAATTAGCACTGTTCTTTCCCATTACTCTGCTTCAAATCTTTGTGGATGAATACACATGCATATAAGTGAGAGAGTAATCAAAAAAAAAAAAAAAAAAAAAAGCAGCAGCAGCATTAGCTATAGTTTGTTGGAGAAAGAAAAGGCCAAACTGTATAACTACCCTGAAAACTACTTAATTTACTTCAAAATAATCCAATAGTAAGAAAAGTTTTTTATATCTAACAACAAAAAAGATATAATTTTCCAATGAAGAAGGAAAATTAAAAGTAGAACCCTAGAGTCCATTACTATTCTAAAAAGCTTAAGGAAAATCTTACCTCTCCTTCTATAATACCTCTGAAAACACAGGGTAGAATCGGTTGAAACATTTGTGGACCTAATACTGGGTTCACTTTAAGGGCATTTTCCACAACCTAAAAACCAGAAAGACTCATTGGTAACACTTCATAATCCAAGTCACTGCTTCATTACAATACAGGTAAAGAAAACAATGATTAAATATCACACAGTAAATCTTAGAATACATACAAACATATGAGGTATCCAATATTCTAGTACTGGATACACTTTTACAAGAAAATCCATTAAAATGGATTTACAAGAAAATCCATTAAAAATGGATTTGACATAAAATTCGATATGAGATGTTTAATAGACACAGCTATGTATCTCACAAAGAATTATAATTAATCACATTCTAATAACAGATATCATGTTCATTATTACATTTTCATTTTAAACAAATATCCCTTACAAACTGGTACACTAATACAATCAGCAGAAAGCATTTCAAAAAGTGTTGGCTTTCATAAGTGAGGTAAACATACGCAATGGGGATAAGTCTCTTCAACAAATGGTGTTTGGAAAACTCAATAGCTATATCCAAAAGAATGAAATTGAAGCCCCTCCTTAAACCATTGCAAACAAACAAACAAAAAAAGCCCAACCCTCAAAAGAGATTGAAGACCTAAATGTGATTCCTGAAACCATAAAATTCCTGGAAGAAAACACAGACAGTAATCTCTTAGACATCAGCTGCAGAAACATTTTTCGAGATGTCTCCTTTGGCGAGGGAAACAAAAGTAAAATTCAACTATTGGAACTGCATGATCCCATCAACAATAACAAAAAGACAATCCAACTAATAATGGAAGAACATATTTGCAAATAATGGATCTGATAAGGGATAATATCTAAAACACATAAAGAATTTATACAATTCAACACAAAAAGACAAATCAAAACAAAACAACAAATAATCCTAGTAAAAGTGAACAGAGCACATGAATAGATTATTTTTCCAGAGAAGACATACATATATCCAACACACAATAAAAAGATGATCAACATCACACATCAACAGGGAAATACAAATTAAAGTCACAACGAGCTATTATCTCATACCCATCAGAATGGTTAAAATCAACAACATAAGAAACAAGTGTTGGCAAGGATGTGGAGAAAAAGGAATCCTCATGCACTGTTGGCACGAAAGCAAGCTGGCACAACCTCTGTGGAAACCTGTATGGAGGTTCCTCAAAAAAAAAATTGGAGGCGCCTGGGCGACTCAGTCAGTTAGGCCTCTGCCTTCAGCTCAGGTCATGGTCTCAAGAGTCCTGGGATTGAACCCCGCATCAGGCTCTCTGCTCAGCAGGGAGCCTGCTTCCCCCTCTCCCTCTGCCTGCCTCTCTGCCTACTCGAGATCTCTGTCTGTCAAATAAATAAATAAAATCTTTGAAAAAAAAAAAAAAACTTAAAATTAGAAGTACCATATGATCCAGTAATTCCACTACTGGCTCTTTACCCAAAGAAAATGAAAACATTAATTCAAAAAGATATGTGCACCCTTATATTTACTGCAGCATTATTTACAATAGCCAAGAAAAGGAAGCAACCCAAGTGTCTACCTATAGATGAAAAGATAAAGAACATGTGTCACACACACACACACACACAAACAAACAAACAGAATATTACTCAACCATAAAAAAGAATGAAATCTTGCCATGTGCAACAACAACATAGATGGATCTAAAGGGTATAATGCTAAATAAGTTACAGAAAAACAAATACTATATGATTTCACTCATGTGTGGACTTTAAAAAACAAAACACACACACAAAAAAGACAAACCAAAACACAGACTCTTAAAAATAAGAACTGGTGATTACCAGAGAGGAGGTAGGTAAGAGGATGCATGATATACAGGTGAAGGGGATTACGAGTACAACTACTGTGTTGAGAACTGAGTATGCACAGAACTACTGGATCATTACATTGTACACGTGAAACTAATAGTATACTGTGTGTTAATTATTAAAAAAAAGGGGGGGCTGGCTTTTAATAGATAAAAGTTAAGTTAGTAAAAACTATACTCACTGTCCAAAAGTCAATCTACATATAAGTTTATCAATAAGATGAAAACAGCTTGCTGCATACATATTCCTTATATATTAAGTGAGAAATAATCTCATTTCATTTATAACACAATTATATAGGATATCAATCATAAGCACTGATTGTCACAGGTGAAAATGCTTAAGGATGACTGAGAGTGCTTCTTTTTATAACAATGACAGGGTAAAATTCAAGCAGAACGAGGTTTTTTGTTTACTTCTGTTTCATTTTCTAGGAAGACAGGAAGGCAGTAGTCAGGAAGCAGCAATGAGGACCAAGGAGTATTTCATGCTTCAAGCCCCACTGTTAAGAGGGAAGGAATGAAAGCACACCATATGAGACGGTTAAGAGCAAGTATTAATCTCAAGGCAGAGCCAAGTTGCCCTTAAAAGTTGTAGCAATGTTTCTCAAGGGTCATTATTGACATTCTGAGTGGGACAAGGATTTATTGTTCAGGACTACTCCATGCATTGAGGGGCTTTTAGCGTTTTGGTCTCTGTTCATTATGTGCCAAGAGCATGCTCCAAGCATGATCACCATCAAATACAACCTCCATGCATTCTGAAACATTCTGAGGGTAGGCAAACAGTACCTATGGATGACAGCATTCTCTAATTTTGAGCAGAGTTAAAGGGAATGTCTAAAGAAAAGTTAAAAATACAAAAACTTTTATAGTGGGCCAAGTATTATGCTATCCACTAAAAGATAAGAGGGTAAAAGTTATCACAGTTTGACTGGTTTTAACAACAGGAAATGAAATTCAGAAAATAATTAAATCTGACCTCAATTAAGTTTATTAAAAAAAAACAGATTTGGGGGGCACCTGGGTGGCTCAGTGGGTTAAAGCCACTGCTTTCAGCTCAGGTCATGATCCCAGGGTCCTGGGATCGAGCCCCGCATCGGGCTCTCTGCTCGCTGGGGAGCCTGCTTCCCTTCCTCTCTCTCTGCCTGCCTCTCTGCCTACTTGTAATCTCTCTCTGTCAAATGAATAAATAAAATCTTTTTTAAAAAAAAAAAAACAGATTTGGAATAAAGATGGGGAAGATGAAGATAGGCTAGTAAACTGACTCTCAGAAGTTCATGTCATCACAAAGTCTCTATGGAAAGTAAAAGCCATCTGCTGAGGGCTAGACACATACTTCATTCCCTTCTGATACCCTACTATAATTACAGTATAAGGATTTTAAAGAGAAAGGGAACAATTCTAAAAGGACCAAGGAATGAGAGATGAATAGTAGAAGGTACAAAGAAGAAATTCAAAAAGTAAACTGATCAGGTCACAGAGAGCAAACACCTAAGGATGAAGTGGACAGGCTGGAGCAGCAACTTGATTTATTGCATCTCTGTCATCTCCCTACCTTTCATCAAAACCCACAGAAACTAGGACCTCCTCTGGAAAAGAGGGAAATGAAAAAGCTAAAAATTAGACTGATCAAAAGTCTATTTAAGAAACAGTTTGCCAGATATTCCCAAATCTGCATATCTGGGCAAGTGACCATCTGTCTTGGTAGGAGAATATAGTATATTATCTTTTAAGGGTCTAAAAACGTTTCCAGATTAAAGGGTCCCAGTAGTGCCCAGTACAATCAACTAGAATAAACCTACATCAAGGCACATCACTGTAAAATTTCAAGACACTAGAACAAGAGGAAGCTACAAGCCTGGGGAAGAGGAAGAAGGCAGCATGGCTCTGGAAAAGACTTGAATAAGTAATTTAAAGTAATAAAATACCCAATGGGTCAATGTGTCTGAACATATTGAGCAAAGATTACTGGCAAAGAATATAATGCATATAAGAAAATAATACTAAAAAAGCTATTAACACCTAAGATTACATAAGTTTGTGCAGAAAAAGAGAAGCAATCACATATTGAGATCACTATGATTTTCAGAATATAAAATCACTTACAGGTATCATTCAATACAAACCAGCTTCAGTATGCATTTTCTTAATATATATAGATACAGTTATTATTGCAATCAAGGATCCACAAATATATCAGGGCTAAAATGGAATCTCTGTGTTCGAAAAGGTTAGGAACCATAGCTAGGGAAGATGAGGTTCTTTCTGAAAAATTACATAGGAAAATGCTATTATTAGACTTGGAGGCAGGGGCAGTGAAACAGAATCAAGACAAAATTCAGGCAGCAGAAGTGGTAAGATTTAGAAAACCAACTGAACACTTAACCAAAGGTGAAGAAGTTGTAATGACTCCTAGTTTATATGTTTGGCCAATGGGTACAACTGTGGTCCCATGAGTAATACTGAGGTTTTGTTGTGGAGGTGACATGTGAGATATGATTATTTACACACATGACACTTTACAGTCCAGTTTCCAAGGAGGATATAGCAGTTTTGACTTAAAAGCCACAGTTGAAATTATGACTACTTCCACTGAAGAAGGCTCCTCTGTAACCTAGGATCAAAATCCTTCCAGACATTTTGAACAGCAACCAGTGCTTTCTCTTCTAAACACAATTTTTTAAAGTGTCTAATGATTTCAGTGTTAATAAACTATTTTATATATTTCAAGTGAAATGTATGTACACCCAACATGGATAAGCAGCTCCCAGAAGCAAATAACTCTAAAGACAACTGATACAATTGAAGATACTTAAAGTAAGGGAATTTAAATCGTAACTTACTCTTCTTGGGAGGGGAATCATTATGTTCTCAGGGATTATAGCTTGTTTGATGTGTTTTAATCTATTTAGTATTATTCTGATGCTCAGACTATCCCATCATTAACCAAATGGGAGGTCCTTCAAATTGATTCCTGCATCCTTTTGACAGAATCCCACCTTCTCTTTCTTCTGGCACAAAGAGATCTCTCCAGTTATATCTTGAGTATCTCTTAACTGAACTCTGGGCTTAAGCAGCAGGAAACAATATTTACAGACTACAATCTATGTTCTGGGATATTTATTGCCACTGGATTGACACTGCTTCTAGGTCTTTTAGAAAGCATTATAATAGCTATTTTCTTTTCCTGTAAATTACATAACACAAATTCACCAAATTAAACTTACATTATAGCATTTTACATAAATTCGTTGATTTTATATTTCCATCCTTCTCTTAAACTGAAAACTCTCAGATTATAATAACATTAACTTGCTTCTAACATATATAACCTTCCACATAAATACTTATGGGTTCCAAATAACTATAGAAATAGTTACTAATAACAATAACACTGCTAAATGTAATTTATAATCTCCTTGTGTTTCTTTTTGCTCTGTACCCCACCAGGGATCCACATGTAAAATAGTATACACTAAAATTACTTGAAATATTCTTCTCCAATGGCTATGGTACCAACACAATAGATTCAAATGCTTTGGCTTATTTTTAATCCTTAGGAACTGTTTTACTTTACTATTTTAAATCATGTAAAATATCTACTTGGCTCCAAAAACCAAAGTAAAAAACAGATGCACATCCTGAAAGACCAACCTTCTACCCTCTCTCTGTCTTCAGCCTACATAGCCACAATTATTAATTTGGCTTATTTTTCTACTGCTCTGTAAGTTGCACTCTTTAAACCTAAGAAAACTCTAGATACTGGTCTTTGCTTATAGTCTCGGAATCACTCTAACACTATATACAGAGGCTGACTTCATTTCTTTCTAAGCTGCACAGTACTCCTCTGTGTGGCTTAATAAGCTGGAGTACCTCCAATCATCTAATCATCTATTATGAATTATTTTTTACCAGCACTTTGCTATTACAAATTAAACTACATTTTGGTTTCAATCCATCCCTTTTCTAAATATATTTGGAACAGACTGTTTTTCAAAATCCCTGTGAAAAAATGCAGGCTTTTAGCTGGTGTCTTGCAATCAAACCATTTTCTGGTTTTAGGCTTACATTGCACAAACAAGGTGATTAACAACATGGATCCAGGAGTCAGAATGCCTACATTATATCACAGCTCTAATACTTACTAGGTTTGTGACCTTGGACAAGGTATTTACCTCTTTGGGATTTAATTTCTCATCTGTAAAATTAGGGAAAGAATAGTACTATCACTGTTAAGTTTATATGAAGATTGAATGAACTCTATGTCATGTGCTTAGAAATGTGTAGCATATAGTAAATGCTAGTATTAGCTACTACTATTATTATTACAGAATAAATTGTACCTTAAAAATATTTGTGCCATCTTAAATAAGCCTTACCACAGTGAATGAAAGCAACCTGGCACATTATTACTTGATAAGACCATGACAAGAGAATTTCTAAACTCCAACTGGTATGTATACATACAGACAAATTTCAAATTAAAGAGATGTTTAACAATTCAAATTTGAGTATTTTTAGAATATAATCGTATTCACCTAGATAATTTGTTCTGACTCACAAAATATAATACAGCCTATTTTTGCTCCTATTTGTTCCAAAAGCAGGCATACTTGTTTCTCTATCCAATTTTTATAACATTGTAATTTTCTGCTTCAAAGAACAAAGCAGTTACTTCCAGATACTGTCAGAAACAGGTATAACAGTGACATTTAGCCAAAAATATATTAAAATGTTATATGGCATACTATATTAAGAAGCAGTATCTAAGAGGTGTTAAATCTGAAAATAATGAGTTGATATTAAAAACTATTATATTGGGGCACCTGGGTGGCTCAGTGGGTTAAGCCGCTGCCTTCGGCTCAGGTCATGATCTCAGGGTCCTGGGATCGAGTCCCGCATCGGGCTCTCTGCTCAGCAGGGAGCCTGCTTCCCTCTCTCTCTCTGCCTGCCTCTCCATCTACTTGTGATTTCTCTCTGTCAAATAAATAAATAAATAAAATCTTAAAAAAAAAAAAAAACTATTAAATCTTACTGAAACTCTGAGAATAGGAAAAAGACAAAAATTTCAAGAGTTCTCTTAGCTTTCAAGCAGGCATGAAAGGACCACTGTCCTAAAACATTCTTTCATATAAAAAACAAATAATTTATTCATGATAATTAGCATACTCCTAGTATTTATCAACAATTAATCCAGTTTGAGATTTCTATTAAAATGTACTGGTTTAGCCACAGCAATGTTTACACAAAAATAGTGTTAAATGTTATTAGGTAGTCAATTTTTATTTCGAGTAAATATTCTATCAAAGAACTCCTGGTGGCATATCTAAAACTGGCTTAATCTGTAATTTATGTTAAATGATACAAATATTTTAATATATACTTACATGATAAATGATTTGTGCTGAAATTTTTAATAAAATATTATCAGGCACAATTAAGAAAGACCTACAATTAAGATATCACCTTCTTTCACATCAAAGGAAAAAGGAAAAGCAAAAAGGTTTTTTTCTAGTGAAGTTGTAAGGGCACTGTTATACATTATATAAACTTGGAAATTTTCATAATAAAATTATTTTAAGACTTGCTACTCTTCGGGAAAGCAAAAAAGATTTAAATATAATTAATTTTAAAGGGCCAGCTGAGATATATAATTCTTGATAAAAAATAAAGCCCTATCATTATGTAAATAGATGGCTTAATTTTGAAATTTTAACTGATGTATTCGTTATTTTAAATAAATACTTATTTAGGAGAAATGGTCAAAAGAAGAGGAAGAGTAACTTGTTTGTTTTACTTAGAGCCAAAAATCTTAACAACCAAATGAATTATTTAGCCTACAAGTACAGTAGCCTATTCTGCCCTGAAGAGAGATTATATAATTAGGCCACTGTTTAATTATACAGTTAGGTAAAAATAGCCAACACTTAATATTACCTGATTACACAGTAGGCATTGTTTTAAGTGCTTTATACACGTAAGTTCCTGGGATCCTCATCTCAAGTCTAGGATACAAGTCGAGTTTTCACCCCCATTCCACAGATGGAGGGTGAGGAGCAGAGATGAACCTGCTCAGAAACAGCAGCGCCAACGCTCAAACCCTGGTTGTTTCACTTCAGTCTACAGTCTTACCAACTAAGCTCTACTGCTCTCCTGCCTCTTATTGTGTGATTTTGCAAGAATATAATTAAAAATAAAGAGTAAAAAGAAAGTAAACATTCTCCTGAGGATATATCTTTAAAAACTTGCTTCATTTTTCAAATGTTTCACAATGCCCATTTCATATGGCTCAGAACAATTTGTCTTTCAGTAGTTACTAAAAATACTACAAAAGCAGGTGGGGAAAAAAACCACTTTCAATTCAAACTTTATCTGGTAGGTGTTTAAACATAAGCAATATCTTTTCTTAATCAATTAGAATAATACATTAAATTTAACAGAGGACTTCAGATAATGCATACTTACAAATTATTAAAATTGCATGTGGCACAATCCCGTATATAACAAATGAGAGAATTTAAGCCCAGAATATACTCAAGAACTGTGTAAGTAGCAGAACTGGATGTGCAAACCAAAGTGCAGGTCAAGCGGAAAATAACACTGGAAATGGGCAGTTTGTTTGCTTCAGTTGGCATTTCTACTGGATATAGGCATATGCACTGTGCAATCCTTAACATAAGAATTATGGATTCCCCTCACTTCCAAATCGCTTAACATTGTATGGATTTACAGGAAGGAGAATACATAATTTATTGAAGTTAGGATTATGGAAAAGCTTGAGGAGAAAGACACATACATGCACACACAAATCTATAAAGACAACATCAAAATGACACAATTTCCTCTCAAATTTCTATCATTCCTATACAGCCAGTCATTTTTTCCTGTTTTTCCTCAGAATTAAGGCATAGTGTTGACTCTTTATTATCTCTTCTACTTCCAGAAAATAAATTACCACCAAGGCAAAAGATGAAGCTAAGATTAGTTAAGACAGATGAGGTCCTCAGTAAAATTACATATTGCCACTACATTGGCTTGGTTAAGGGCATAAATGCATTAAAAATTCACAAGGACATTTCTGTAAACATGTCCGATGTTACTCGTAACCTCTGCAGCTTAGAGAATACTGTGAAAATAGTGGCTCTGAGGAGTAATAGACACGTGACAGTAGACCAGGCCTCAAGTACCCAGGGTCTCTAAAAGCCACAGATTTCTATAATTACTCCTTCAGAGACCACAGGCTTCTCTTGTAACGGGGGCTTTCATTCTCATGCTCTAACCTCTATACTAGAAAAGAAACTAAAACATCTATGAAACTAAAATAGAGTTTTATCATATTTTACTGTATTTTAGTTTTACAACATTATCATGGTTTAAAGTTTCTACTGTGATTTCAAATACAGAAGAGCAAAAATCAGTATGGTGAAGTAAGTAATGGGTTTGATAAATGGACTGTCCGGGAAAAATCAGAATTAACCAAAGATTTTTTTTTTTTTTTTAATTTATTTGACCGAGAGACAGAGAGAGCACAAGCAGGCAGAAGAGCAGTCAGAGGGAGAAAGAGAAGCACGCTCCCCACTGAGTAGAAGCCTGATGCAGGGCTCAATCCCAGGACCCTGGGATCATGACATGAGCCAAAGGCAGTCACCTAATCGACTGAGCCACCCAGGCGCCCCCAAAGATCCTTTTATTTCAACTCCTGTTAAAAGCCTTTCTGTATTGTAAGAATTCTCTTAAACCCTAAAGACATCATTCTAATTTATAAGTAAATCAAGAGGGATGCCTGGGTGGCTCAGTTGGTTAAGCCACTGCCTTTGGCTCAGGTCATGATCCCCAAGTCCCGGGAAGAAGTCCCGAATTAGGCTCCCAGCTCTGCGGGGGGTCCATTTCTCCCTCTGACCTTCTCTCTTTTCATGCTCTCTCTCATTCTCCCTCTCTCTCTCTCTCAAATAAATAAATAAAATCTTTAAAAAGAGAGTGAATCAAGAATCTAAAGTATCAATTTCAACAGCAGTAATGCAGAATTCACTAAAGAATGAATATTAAGGTAAGTAATATTCATGCCCCCTACGCTATGGAAAGTACAAATATTCTCATCATCTTGCAACATACCTCTACCTCAAGAGTGACAGGCATCAGGCCGCTCTAACCTTGTCTCCTTTGTAACTGAAAATACCTAGATCACATACCAGTTTCCTATACTGATCTTCTTACCTAACATGATTACCTACAGCTTCAATCACTGCCATTTTGGCCAACCCTCTCAGAAAACAAACTCCTGCCCAAACCCTCTTCCAACTAATCTTTCCACAAATGCTCTTGATTCAAAATCCCAATTCTTGTATTATCTAGAACCATCTTCCCTTCTACTGGGTCACTTTCATATACAAAACCGACTCCAGTCAAGTCCTCCATACTTCATCCCCACGCACAAAAGCAATCTTTTCACTTTTCAACAATAAATGCTTGTTATGGGTTAAACTGTGGCTTCTAAAAAGGTATGTTGGAGTCCTAATCCCAGGTACTCATGAATGTGGCTGGAAACAGGGTCTTTGCAGATGTAACTGGGTTAAGATGATATTATTAGAGTAGGCCCCTAATCTGTTATGGCTGGTACTCTTATTAGAAAAGAGAGATACAAGGAGAACATCATGCACAAGGGAAAGCAGAGATTGAAGCAGTAAATGTACAAGCCAAGGAAGCCATAGCTTGATGGCAATCATCACAAGGTAAGACAAAAGCATGGAACAAACTCTCTCCGAGTCTTCAGAAAGAAGCACGGCCCTGACAACACCTTGATTTCAGCCTTCCAGTGTCTAGTGCACTGTGAGGAAGATAATTACCATCAATACTATACATTAATTTCCATCATGTTAAGCCACCAGGGTTGTAGTACTTTTTACAGTAGCCCTAGCAAACATAGAAAATCCTTAATTATAGGTGCCTTCCTGCCTGATCACTTATAACTAAAAACGTAATATCAATACCTGCCGTTGGCAGACTATGCCCACGCCATAATTCTGTGAATAAGCATTACTGGAATACAGCCACACTCACCCACTTCCTTAACATCTGTAACTGCTTTCAATCCTACAACGGCAGATACAAATACGTGAGACAAAGTCTGCATGGCCCACAAAGCCTAAAATATTTACTACCCAGTCCTTTACAGAAAAAGTTTGCTGACCCATAACCTATATGACGAATAAATGAATAAAGACCAAAGATATCAAATGCAACCTACCAACTTGAAAGTCAAATTAATGAGCATTGTAACATGGGTATCTGGAGTTCTATATGTGCGTGTGAACAATTAATGTCTGATGAACAACATATTAAATATTATAATGCTTGAATAAGTTCAAACTGACGATTACTCTTATTAGCTGTATAGCAGCTATCACAGTGGTTAATAACAAAAGAAGATTTTACCATCTGAACAAACTTTTATATATTTAGTCCCCCAATATACTGTGGATTACTATGACAAATTACAGTGATTAGTTACATACAGCTGATCCTTGAATAAGGGTTTGAAATGCACAGGTCCACACATATGCAGATTTTTTTCAATATAGTAGTACAGTACTATAAATGCATTTGCTCATGAGGTTTTTTTTTCATTTTTATCTCATGATTTTAACATTTTCTTTTCTCTAGCTTACTTTAAGAATACAGTATATAATACATATAATTTAAAAGATATGTGTTAATTGACTATGTTATCCTTAAGACTTCAGTCAACAGTAGGGTATTAATAGTTAAGTTTATGGGGAGTCAGAAGTTAAGCCTGGATTTTTAATGTGCAGAGGGTCTTTGACCTTAGGCTTTGTGTTGTTCAGGGGTCAAGTGTCCATTTCCAACAGTGAACCTCTTTGGGCAAAGACATTATAATTTCACTGGGAGGAAATCATATAGCTTTTAGGATCTAAAGATACGCCGTAGTTTTCATACAATAAATGCAACTCTGTTATGATATTTAACATTTCACCTAACCATCTAACATATTTGACCATATCTGACATAGAACACAGCTAAGAAATCAAAAAAAGGGGAAAGGGAGTGCCGGAAGTGGTGAAACTTTTAACAGCTACATCTTCTTGCAAAGTACAAACATAAAGCATGTATGTATATATGTATACACATACATACATGTAAAGATATATTTCACTATATATTTATAAATAAACCTGTTTTTAAATATATATTTGATGCTATTTACATCTTTATTAATACATGACTCAGAACCTGCTCTTAATTCTACACAATTATATACAATATATAAAGACAATATATAAAGATATAATGCATAAACATTAACTCAGGGCTTACTTTATAAGTTTTTTTTTTTTTAATTTAGGTATAACTGACATAAAACATTGTATTATTTTCAGGTATACAACATAATGACTTGACTATGTTGTAAATCATACTCAGTCTACACAAGTTTTATAGTATAACTACGATGCCAATGCAAATTAAAAGTCCCACATTATAATAAAATTTCTTCCCAAAAGGAGGCTAACCAACTGGAGCAGAGGGAAGTATCACATGTCACCAGTCTTTGGACAATTCGTAAACATTTTTAAAGCCTTGCTTAGAAGTAAGGTCTCAGGATGAGGTGGGGGGTAGAGCAGGAAGACTGCACCTTGATTAGTTTACCAACAGCAGGGATCTTGACAGAAATGTGGAATCCACATTTTAAAAACATCCTCAGGAGATCTGTATGCACATTCAAATTTGAGACCCCTGGTCCAGAGGTATTATAGCAACCGATTACCACTAAAAGAAAATATTGTCTAAAAGTACTCCTCTCCTTCTCACCAATCATCAAAACCCAAATGAAGGTCCAATTTCACAAAATACAGATGGAAAACTTACAACAATATTCATTTAAAATATGACAATACCTTGAGCACTTGAACTTGACCTTCTGTAGTAATTTCCTTTAGCAGCTCACAAAAGGACTGACAGAGACCCACTGCATATGTCTGAAATTTAATCAAAAGTCAAAATATACATATATTTGCAGTATCAAAATAGGCAAAAATTAAATTTGGAACTCATTATAATCTATTTGAAAATTATATACTTAAGGTCTAAGCATATAAAGTTTCGGTTAGAACTCTTAGGAAAAGATTAGAAAAGAAAAATACAGTTTACTACAATGCTGACTTTTGCAGAAATACAAGGCTATATTTATTTATAGAGCATACATTCTGTGTTAAGTAACAGTTCATGGAACTGCATCACATCTGGCCTACAGTGCTATTAAAGTTTTTCCCCCCCTTTAAGTAACAGAAAAATCTTTAAAATTTTTAAAAGGTATCTGGATTTCAAATGAGAAACAAAGTTAAGAACTACATAAATTTTTACAGTGCAAAAACTACTACACCGTACCTGTAGGAATTCTGTTGATGATAAAAAGATATAACCATTGATGATCTTAAAGCAGGTTCTGAGATTTTCTGAACTTAGTTCTGCCAATAAATTTATTTTAAAAAGGAAAGGTTAATTCAATGTTCAAAATCAGTTTAAATGAAGCAATTTATTTAAAACTAATTTATATATCCTTCTTTACAAACCTTCTGAGTGCTGTTCAGACTACTGGGATATAAACAGCTATCCAAAAACTGACATCAACCTGTAACTGAGTATCTCCCCATATACCTGCCACTAGTTAGAATAATTTAGGAAAAAAAATTAAGCACCAGGTTTGTTTTTCCCCCTTTCAGAAAACAAGCACATAACCGTATGTACCAAACTTTTCATTTCAAACTACATTTCTAGTGCCAGCATGGTAAATGACAAGTAACGGAATCATACTACCATCACATTTTTACATGTGCTTAAATGGTTCACTCAATAAGCATTTACTGAGTGCTACTGCACTGGTATTGAATACGCTACACTACTTATTGAAAAGAGTCCTCTCATACTCCAAAAACTTCTACTACTGTGTTTAGGTAATTCTCAATCCTTGGACTCATCTTCAAATCTGCTCCCTGTAATAATTTACACATGAAAAATATTCCTAAAAATGTAACTACCAGAATAGCATGGGAAAGGATACTGCATTTAGCTGTTCTAGAGCAAAGCAGAAAACTATTTTATTAAAACTGTACATGATCAAATTTTCATAGCGTTATTTTACATGTTTTATCACATAAAATAGTACAACAGAATACAAATCTTATGTGTATAATTTACAGATCAAAACATGACCCCAAAATATCCATATCTAAAATGCAATTTTAGATATGTTGTTAATATTTTCAAAATTCTCTTCACTTGCAATAGGACACATTAAAAAAAGATTTTTGTTTTCCTGACGAAATACTGACCTAGGCTCTAGCTCGTAAATAACTCCTTTACTACTACAGGAAGAAGACATTCTCTTCAGATAGGAATTCCCCATACACTTTTATAAGAAAGGGAAAATCTTACTCCGTGCTCAAAATGTCTTTTAAAAGCACATATATACTTTAGGATTCAAAAGAGTAATTAAAAATGAAAATTGTGGAAAGGACAGGGATGAATCAACTTGTTACCGTGCTAATGAAAGACATAAAAAGAAATAATGAAGGCTGTCATATAAATATTTTTCACCTGAGAAGATGAAATCTCGGGGTAAATGGGCAAGCCTTTAACCTGTATAAAGTTATTGTTAGGAAAATTCAATGCCTTCTTCCTGTCCAGCAGAAAGTTCAGTCAAGTTTGGACTTGTGTACACTCTTTAGCAGGCCAACATTGAAGAGCAGAATGGAAATGACTATGATAAGCAAGGATAGTCTTATTCAACTGAGAACTTAAAATGGCTGCACACCAGGCATGTCTAATTTCTAAGACACTGTTATCTCAACTTTTATTAATATACATGATGAAGGAAACAGTATTTAAGGACTGGTTTCAAAAACCACAGTGTCTCTATTTGAAGATATTTTATTTGTGGATACTTTATTTGCAGATACCTTAAGAACTATTCCTGGATCCATCTACAGAAGGAAATACTCAAGGGACTAGGTCATGTCATACTATTTTCTATGTCTCCATCATGGCAAGGTTAGCCTTTACTCAACTTTCCAGGGCATGCTATCATGCCTAACTTAAAGTACAGTGAATGTTGTTCATTATATCCATGAGCTCCTACTGAGACTGAGGAATACAGTCTGGTTTAGTATCAGAAGGAGCTTTACTTCAAGATGCAAGAGATCTGTATTTACATTCAGATCTGTGAATAACATAAATCAAATGCTATCAGGGGCTACTGCCTCTTATAAGACATCTGACGAGGTCTGGAAATGGGTTGTTACAAATGGCATCTAGTGGGCTGAGGTTAATTAAGGAGGCTATTAACCTTCCTACAATGTACTCAACAGCCCCTCAAAACAAAATATTACGTGATCCAAAATGTCCATAGTATCCAGATTGAAAATCCCTAATTTAAGTGATCAAGTTTTTCTTTCACAGACTATGAATGAACTCAGAGGCAAATCTCTGGCCCAAAGTAACTAATTATACTGAGCACATATTATGTATATCTATTAGTCTAATTAAAACTTTTACTCTGTAAAATTCTTTTTTCTCCCTCTATTCCTTTGTTCCTGTAATCAGTACTTTCATATTACATTTTATTTATCTCCTTAAAGTCTCTGTTGTTCTTCAGTAACAAATTACTAAATTACATTAAAGAGATTCAATAGGAATCTACATTTAACCATAGTATTTAATTTTATGTTGGGAAAGGACACTGTCATCATTTCTCCTTTTATTTCAAATTCTGATATTATAGGAAGGCTAAACTGTATAAGAGAGCCTACAACATCATGAAGACAGATAGGGAAAAGCCCTTCCAAATCAGATAAAAAGTTAACATCAGAAAAATTTCACTGGTCAAGGAACATTAGTTTGACATTTATAACAACACTGGCAAGGAACAGCTAACTATCTTCCAAGTAATGAGAATACTAAGTAAATTAACATTATAAAACAGATTTAAATGATTTTAAAAACAAGCCCTAAGAACTTAATTTAATCGAAAATTATTTTGGGACAGAAAAAAGATGGCAGAGGAGTAGCAGACTGAAATGACACCCGGTCCCAGAAGTTCAGCCAATAGTTACCAAACCATTCTGAACACCCACAAACTCAACAGGAGACAGAAGAAAAGAAGAGCAGCAATTCTAGGAACAGAAAATTCACCACTTTCTGAAAGGTAAGACTTACAGAGAAGTGAATCTGAAGCTATGGGAAAAGAGACCGCGACAGTGTGGGGTGGCGGGAGGGCCAGATCCTACCAAGCAGTGAAGCAGTGAAGCACAAAATCAGAACTTTTAGAAGTCTACTCCACTGACTTAGCTCCAGAGGCTAAGCAGGTGTGGACCCCTCATGGGGACAGTGAGGTCAGGGTCCCATGGGTCACAGAAAGATAGGGGATGTCTCTGAGTGTGGCAGAGCTGCCAGGTATCAGAGCAGGGAAGCCAACAAAAGAGACAGAGCCCAGGAGTGAGCTTTAATATAGGGGTTACCTTGAACTGTGATACAAGGCACAGTCGGGCCACTGCACTTCCAGCAGGGAGCCCACAAGTGGTGGATCCAGAAAAAGCCCTCCTTCCTCCTCTGGGAGAAGTGGCACAGGAGCATGGGGCAGGAATCTGATGGGTTTGAACACTCCAAACAGGTCTGAGTGCCAGAGACAGAAATGCTCAGTCACAGGCTGGGTAAGTACGGAGTGCCATGGAGACCAGGGAGACAGGAGGGATTGACTGCTTTGCTCTGAAGGCGCAGTGAGGAGTGGGGCCCGGAGCTCTCAGCTCCTCTGGGCCAGAGATGGGTAAACCGCAATTTTCATTCTTGTCCTCCAAAGCTCTACGGAAATCAGAAATCGTTCAGGGAACAAAAGCTACTGAGAGCAAACCTGAGCAGATTCCTTAGCCTGGCCCCTGGCAAGGGCAGTGCAATTCCGCCTCGGGCAAAGACATTTGAGAATCACTGCCACAGGCCCCTCCCCGAGAAGATCAGCAAGAACATCCAGCCAAGGACAATCTCACTGATCAACAGTAGTGGAATTCCAGAGCTAGGGGAAAGCAACACATAGAATTCATGGCTTTTTCCCCATGATCCCTTAGTCTTGCCCCGTTAAATTTTTTAAATTTTATTTTATTTCTTATTCTATTTTTTGTTTAACTTTTCCTCTTTCCTCTTCTAACATTTTTTAACTAGTTTATCTTAACAATACCTTTCTAAAAAAAAAATCTTTTTAAACCTTCATTGTTATACTCATATTTTATCCTTCATTATATTTAACCTTATTTTTTGGCTTTTTCCCTTTAAAATTTTGGGATGCAATTTTGTCTAATAGAACAAAATATACCCTAAATCTAGCACATGGCTTTGTTCTAGTCTCCAGCCTGAGCACATTCTCTCATCCTTTGTTTTTTTCTTTTTCCAACCAACTTATCAATGCCTTTCTTAGAATTTTTTTTTTTTTAATTTTTTATTTTTTTATAAACATATATTTTTATCCCCAGGGGTACAGGTCTGTGAATCACCAGGTTTACACACTTCACAGCACTCACCAAATCACATACCCTCCCCAATGTCCATAATCCCACCCCCTTCTCCCAAACCCCCTCCCCCCGGCAACCCTCAGTTTGTTGTGAGATTAAGAGTCACTTATGGTTTGTCTCCCTCCCAATCCCATCTTGTTTCATTTATTCTTCTACCCACTTAAGCCTCCATGTTGCATCACCACTTCCTCATTTTTTTTTTAAAGCTTTTATTTATTTATTTGACAGAGGAAGAGAGATCACAAGTAGGCAGAGAGAAAGGAGGAAGCAGGCTCCCTGCAGAGCAGAGAGCCCTATGTGGGGCTCGATCCCAGGACCCTGGGATCATGACCTGAGCTGAAGGCAGAGGCTTAACCCACTGAGCCACCCAGGTGCCCCTCTTAGAATTTTTTTTAAATGTTCATCTTTATAGTCATATTCCATCCCTTCATTGTGTCTACCCTTATTTTTGTAAATATATAAGTTTTTCTTTCTTTCAATTTTTGGAAGCTAGCTTCTTCTAAGAGACCAGAATACACCCAAAATCAAGTGGGTGGCACTGTTCTATGCACCAGTCTAATATACATAGGAATTTTTTTTTAATTTTTTAAATTTTTATTTCCTTTTCTCCCCCTTTCATTGCCCCCCGGTTTTGGGTCTCTTCTGATTTGATTAGCAAACAAGTTCTGGGGTCGTTGCCACCCCTTTAGTATTTTATTCTCTCGTTCATATCATTTATTTTTATCGTGATAAATTGACAAGGCAGAAAAACCACAAAAAAAAAAAAAAGAATAAGAGGTAGTACCATCGGCTAGGGAACTAATCAATATAGACATTGGTAATATGTCAGAACTAGAGTTCAGAATGATGATTATCAGGTGCTAGTTGGGCTCGAAAAAGTCATGGAAGATATCAGAGAAACACTTTCTGGAGAAATAAAAGAACTAAAATCTAACCAAGCTGAAATCATAAAAGCTATTAATGAAGTACAATAAAAATGGGGGCTCTTACTGCTAGGATAAATGAGGTAGAAGAGAGAATTAGTGATATAGAAGACCAAATGATGGAGGATAAAGAAGCTGAGCAAAAGAGAGACAAAAAACTACAGGACCATGACGGGAATATCCAAGAGATAAGTGATACCGTAAGATGAAACAATATTATAATAATTGGGATCACAGAAGAGGAAGAAAGAGAGGGGCAGAAGGGATATTGAAGTGAATTATAGCAGAGAATCTCCCTAATATGGCAAAGGGAACAAGCATCAAAATCCAGGAGGCACAAAGACCATCCCTCAAAATCAATTATACAAGGTCCACACCCCATAATCCAATAGTAAAACTTACAAGTCTTAGTGACAAAGAGAAGATCCTGAAAGTAGCTCAGGACAAGAGTTCTGTAATATACAATGGTAGAAATATTAGATTGGCAGCAGACTTACCTACATAGATCTGGAAAGCCAGAAAGAAATAGCATGATATATTCAGAGCATTAAGTGAGAAAAATATGCAGCCAAGAATACTATATCCAGCTAGACTATCATTGAAAATACAAAGAGAGATAAAAAGCTTTCAGCACAGAAAAAATTAAAAGAATTTGCAAACATCAAACCAGCCCTACAGGAAATATTGAAAAAGGTCCACTAAGCAAAGAGAGAGCTTCAAAGTAGTAGACCTATAGAGACAATATACAGTAACAGTCACCTTACAGGCCATACAATAGCACTAAATTCATATTTTTCAATAGCTACCCTGGATGTAAATGGGCTAAATGCCCCAATCAAAAGACACAGAATATCAGAAAAAATAAAAAAATAAGACCCATCCATATGCTTTCTACAAGAAACTCATTTTAGACCCAAAGGCACCTTCAAATTTAAACTGAGGAGATGAAAAAAATTTACCAAGCTAATAGACATCAAAAGAAAGTGGGGGAGGGGGGGCGTGGGCGCCTGGGTGGCTCAGTGGTTAAAGCCTCTGCCTTAGGCTCAGGTCATGATCCCAGGGTCATGGGATCAAGCCTCACATCGGGCTCTCTGCTTAGCAGGGAGCCTGCCTCCTCCTCCTCTCTCTCTCTCTGCCTGCCTCCCTGCCTACTTGTGATCTGTCTGTCAAATAAATAAAAATCTTAAAAAAAATAAAAAAAGAAAGAAAGCTGGGATGGCAATCCTCATATCAGACAAATCAGATTTTAAGCCAAAAAATATGAGACGAAGAAGGACACCAAATCACACTTAAAGAGTCTGCCCAACAAGAAGATCTAACAATTTTAAATATCTATGCCCCTAACATGGGAGCAGCCAACTATATAAACCAATTAATAACAAAATCAAAGAAACACATCAACAATAATACAATAATAGTAGTAGGGGACTTTAACACACCCCTCACTGAAATGGACAGATCATCCAAGCAAAAGATCAACAAGGAAATAAAGGCCTTAAATGACACACTGGACCAGATGTACAGCACAGATATATTCAGAATATTCCATCCCAAAGCAACAGAATACAAGTTCTTCTCTAGTGCATATGGAACATTCTCCAGAATAGATCACATCCTGGGTCACAAATCAGGCCTCAACTGGTACCAAAAGATTGGGATCATTCCCTGCACATTTTCAGACCACAGTGCTCTGAAACTAGAACTCAATCACAAGAGGAAATCTGGTAAGAACCCAAATGCATGGATGCTAAAGAACATCCTACTAAAGAATGAATGGGTCAACCAGGAAATTAAAGGAGAATTGAAAAAATTCATGGAAACAAATGATAATAAAAACACAATGGTTCAAAATCTGTGGGACACAGCAAAGAGAGTCCTGAGAGGAAAACATGTAGTGATACAAGCCTTTCTCAAGAAACAAGAAAGGTCTAAAATACACAACCTAACCCTACACCTAAAGGAGCTGGAGAAAGAACAACAAAGAAAGCCTAAACCCAGCAGGAGAAGAGAAATAATAAAGATCGGAGCAGAAATCAGTGAAACAGAAACAAACAAACAAACAAATAGAACAAATCAATGAAATTAGAAGCTGGTTTTTTGAAAGAATTAATAAGATTGATAAACCCCTAGCCAGACTTATCAAAAAGAAAACAGAAAGGACCCAAATTAATAAAACCATGAATGAAAGAGGAGAGATCACAATTAATACAAAAGAAATACAGCTATAAGAACATATTATGAGCAACTCTAAGCCAGCAAATTTAACAATCTGGAAGAAATGGATGCATTCCTAGAAACATATAAACTACCACAACTGAACCAAGAAGAAACAGAAAACCTGAACAGACCCATAACCAGTAAGGAGACTGAAGTAGTTTTCCAAAACCTCCCAACAAACAAGAGCCCAGGGCCAGACGGCTTCCCAGGGGAATTCTACCTAACATTTAAAGAAGAATTAGGGGCGCCTGGTGACTCAGTAGGTTAAGTCTCTGCCTTCAGCTCATGTCATGATCTCAGGGTCCTGAGATCGAGCCATGCATCGGGCTCTCTGCTCAGCACAGAGCCTGCTTCCCCCTCTCTCTGCCTGACTCTCTGCCTACTTGTGATCTCTCTCTCTCTCTCAAATAAATAAATAAAATCTTTTAAAAAAAATTTAAAGAAAAGTTAATACCTATTCTTCTTAAACTGCTCCAAAAAATAGAAATGGAAGGAAAACTTCCAAACTCATTTTGGGGAGGCCAGCATTTCCTTGATCCCAAAACCAAACCAAAAACCCAGCAAAAAGGAGAATTACAAACTAATATCCCTGATGAGCACAGATGCAAAAATTCTCACCAAAATACTAGCCAACAGGATCCAATGGTACAAAAATAAACTCAAAATCAACGAAAGACCTCAATGTGAGAAAAGAATCCATCAAAATCCTTGAGGAGAACACAGGCAGCAACCTCTTCAACCTCACCCGTAGCAACTTCTTCCTAGGAACATTGCCAAAGTCAAGGGAAGCAAGAGCAAAAATGAACTACTGGGACTTCATCAAGATCAAAAGCTTTTGCACAGCAAAGAAAACAGTCAACAAAACCAAAAGACAACTGACAGAATGGGAGAAGATATTAACAAATGACATATCAGAAAAAGGGCTAGTATCCAAAATCTATAAAGAACTTATCAAACTCAACACCCAAAGAACAAATAATCCAATCAAGAAATGGGCATGAACAGACATTTCTGCAAAGAAGAAAGCCAGATGGCCAACAGACAGATGAAAAAATGCTCCACACCACTCAGATCAGGGAAATACAAATCAAAATCACAATGAGATACCACCTCACACCAGTCAGGGTGGCTAAAATTAACAAGTCAGGAAACGACAGATGTTGGCGAGGATGCAGAGAAAGGGGAACCCTGTTACACTGTCAGTGGGAATGCAAGCTGGTGCAGCCACTCTGGAAAACAATATGAAGGTTCCTCAAAAAGTTGAAAATGGAGCTACCCTATGATCTAGCAATTGCTCAACTGAGTATTTACCCTAAAAAGATACAAATGTAGTGATCCACTGGGGTACATGCACGCACATGTTTATGGCAGCAATGTCCACAATTAGCCAAACTATGGAAAGAACCTAGATGTGCATCAACAGACGAATGGATAAAGAGGTGGTGTATATATATACAATGGAATACTATACAGCCATCAAAAGAAATGAAATCTTGCCATTTGCAATGATGTGGATGGAACTAGAGGGTATTATGCTAAGCAAAATAAGTCAATCAGAGAAAGACAATTATCATATGATCTCTATGATATGAGGAATGTGAGAGGCAGGGCAGGGGGTTTGGGAGGTAGAGAAGGAAAATATGAAACAAGATGGGATCAGGAGGGAAACGAATCATAAGACTCTTAATCTCACAAAACAAAGGGGGTGAGGGGGGAAGGGAGAGGGTGGTTGGGTTATGGACATTAGGGAGGGTATGTAATATGGTGAGGGTGGTGATATGTGTAAGCCGAATGATTCACGGACCTATACCCCTAGGGCAAATAATACATTACATGTTAATAAGAATAATTAATTTAAAAAGTGTCTTTTAGTGATAGCTTCTGGTTCCACTTTAAATTCCTCTGGTTCTACTTACATTTAGGAAAAAGGATATAAAATGAATTTTAGCCTTGTATTTATTCACAATTAACACCTTAAAAATCATTAACTTAAACATCTAAATAGCATTCAATATTGTTGGTTTTACATATTTTAAATGAAAATGAGAAAATTTCTGCAAAAGCTTTATTTCTACTTATAAGAAATACTTGCTATCATATTTGGTAAGTAAATTTAAAAATCATGGATATAATGACAAAGAATATGTTTTCACTGATAAGAAAACTAAGTATTCCTTTTGATCTATATTCTTAAAAGATTAAAATAAATATTCTGGTTATATTTCAAAATAAATACTAAAGCTCTTATGAAAGAATATATATGCAAAATGCTACATATAAAAATTATAAAAGTTAGAATAAAGGTAACACTGCTGTCAAAGTATACTAAACATGCACAGGTATAATGTGCAAACAGAATTTCTTCCCATTTTCAAAACAAATATACATACTATAATGCATAAAACAAATCATATACGGTGTTTGTTTTCAAAGAGAAAAGCAGGAAATAAACTAATTTAATAGCATCCATATACTCTATATTCACTGCTAGTATCTGTAAAATACAGAATTTTTAAATTGTTTGAGTATTAAAAAAACTTAAACCTCATTATCAATTATCACGAGGATGAAATTTCACTAGTTCTTGATTTAGTTAGGTAAAAATCCTTCAGATACTGTGGTTACTTTTTCTTTTAAATTAGCAGTAATATTAACAGTAATATTAACATATATAATTGCAAAACAAATAATCTTTACTAAGATGCACTATAAAAAAATAACCTTTACTATGTGGCAGACACTTTTTTTTTAATGATTTCTTTATAGTATATATTCGTGCACATGCTCTCTCTCTATATATAGAGCACGTGCATGCTCATGCAAGCAGGGGAAGGACCAGAGAGATGGGCAGAATCTCAAACTGACTCCCCACTGAAGGTGGAGCCTGATGCAGGGTTTGATCTAATGACCCTGGTATCATGACCCGAGCCAAAATCAAGAGTCAGATGCTTCACCAACTGAGCCACCCAGGTGCCCCCAACAGACACTGTTCTAAACACAGAAAGTCCTTACTGATTCATCAGGTCTATGCATCAACTACAGAGCTTTCTATGGTTAAACTGTACTATGGTGCTTATCCAAGTCTAAACTCAAAATAGTGTCATAGAGTCAATGCTTTTTGTTTAAATCTTTTTTTTCCTGTCTATCAACCCTTCTCTTGTTACACTGTAAAGGTCAGGCAGGTTGAATTTGGGGTCAAATAGCACAGGCAGAGTGACATCACTGTATAAAGTCATCCATAAGTGAAAATGGCTGAATCCTCTTCATGACAAAGCTGGCAATGGCTCTGGATGAGGTTTCTATTCCTAGGTCAAGCACAAAAAAACACTGTGGATTTATTAGAATAACACCGTATTTGGTGTCCAGGTTAGGAAGAGTAGAACTAAAAGGCCTTCAGCAGAGAGTTAAGGGAAGTGAAAAGGATAACTTCCAATCTCATTCCCTGTGGTTTCTTTCTTTTTTTTTTTATTAAAGATTTTATTTATTTATTTGTCAAAGAGAGAGCGAGAGTGAGCACAAGCAAACAGAGTGGAAGGCAGAGTCAGAGGGAGAAGCAGGCTCCCTGCAGAGCAAGGAGCCCGCGATGTAGGACTCGATCCCAGGATGCCGGGATCATGACCCAAGCCGAAGGCAGCTGCTTAACCAACTAAGCCACCCAGGCGTCCCTCCCTGTGGTTTCTTAAAGACAGATAAAACTTTTTTAGGAGACCAGCAACAAGCAACTGGTCTATTGTCACAGTCTTCATCTTTGGGAATTTTTTCAACAATTTTATAGGGACATTAGATGATAAATGGCAAGTGGCTCTTTATTACGAAACAGATGGTGTTTTACTTATTATTTGAGACCTGTTCTGGAGAATGGGGTAAAAAAATAGAAAATCTGAAAAAAGTGTGAAGGACTGATTACCTTATCTACCTACCCACTGCAACCATCCAGCAAATGACATGTTTCCTAATTAGTTATAATAGTGTTTTAGTACACATATGTTGATCTGTCCAAAAGTTAATCTACTTTTCTGGTATGTCATTATAACTCAGTAATATTTTGCCTCTAATAAAACTACTCACTACAATGAATTCCCAGAAAAAAAACAGTCTTAAGATATTGCTGTAAATGCCCTCCCCTGACATTATTTAGTTAGTAGACACAAAGTTCTAATGAAGGAATTAAAGTTGCTTCATGGATCACTTTTAAAGAATGGTTACTATGAATGCAAAAAACTTAAATTTTACATTTTATAAATAAATGATAGTATTCTTCAGACTGAAAAAGAATCGTAAAGGTGCGTAAACTGCATTATATACAATATTTATATTACTCCACGGATTTAAATGTGAATCTCTACTGGTAAAATCTCTCACAAAACAACTCTATAAACAAAATACTGTGTTTTTTAAAAATGCAAGGAATTACCTAATTGTGAATGGTAGGCAACATATAACCGGAAAGTATTCCCTAGCATTAATTATCAACAGAATACATGTTCAGATTGTAAAAACAATACAAAATAAAAAACTACTGAGAACTCATCCAGGGTGGCCAAAATAGACTAAGGCCCCACTCCTAGTAGTGTTGAGTTCTCCCAACCCATGTGCCACAAATGATGGTTCTAGAACATTATTCATGATTTTGCATGTTTATACATCAGTACTACTTAAAGAAATAATAAATACAATTTGCCAATATTTAATAGTCTTCATGTTTTTGGTGCCTTAGCTAAATCAGAAATATGTAGAGTTCATCTGTGAACAAGTGACAGCATAAAATCATTTTGTAAAGAAAATGGATAATACCACGGTATATAGAAACAGCTTTACAATATAATCTTTTAAATACCTTACAGAACCTACTATGAAACATAAAAACTTTACCAAAGTTCAAACTTAATATGGAATTAATATTACAAGAACACTGTTTTGGCTTTATTTATTTAGTAAATTTGGTGCCTACTCTTTAATAAGCAGAAATGGTTCTAAAAAGTTATACAGAAACATATCTAAAAACTATTAAAACACTATTAAACTTGTTTGTGAATATGAGGGACTTCTGTAAAAATGGAAGGTATAATTTAAAGTCACCTATAGGGCCCCAAATTATGGCTGCATTCAAAAACAGTATTGTGTTTACACTTTCACACATACCAAGAAGTGGGGACATATTCTGAAATATACGAAGCAACTCTGGTGTAACACATGGGCTGTTTTCCAAAGTCACTAACCTAGGAAGAAAAACAGATGATTAAGTCTCTTTCTATAACCATTAAGCTGTTAATAATACAACTTACTAAAAAACTGTCCCATCTAAAGGAAGAAAGAAAAATGGACAATACAGTAAGTTATAAAAGTTATCTTTCTAGGAAAAAAATTACCAAATTTGTCAAAATTTAAAACCTATCTATAAATCATATATTATTATTCCTATATACACAGCAAAAATAGTAAGGGAAGTAACTACATACTAAAATATTTCTAATAAAATTTTAATGATAAAGCAAAAGCTTTATGCTTGACTACAGTCAAGGAGAGACAAAAATTGCTTTGTTTTTATTTTTCCGTCACATGTAATTCACGTGTCCTTTCAACAGACACTGGGAAATATCAAAGAAGCAATGTATAAAAAATAAAATATATATGGGTCCTCGTTTATCACAGAAGTGTGTAGCTGGTTTATCTCCTCAGTCCCCACCCAGTAAGTTGATGGAAAAAAAACATGATTGTCACAACAGCTGAAAGAAAAGAGTAGAAGGAGATCCTATTCAAAATCTAACTTTCATTATCAAAACTCTTACCCTATTATAGACAGAGAGTAAGTCCTTGATCTGGTAAGAGAGTACCTACCAAACACTTGTAGAAACACAACTAACGGTGATATTTGAAACCAATCTCTTCGAAAAACAGAATCACACTTCAAAAAATATACTCTCTTTTTCACTTTGTTTACCTTCACATCTATTGAGTGCATGTATGGAGGGCTCCTCGCATAATATGACAAAGAAATTATTAAAGACACAAGGGTGAGAGGAAAAAGTTAAACAGTCTTTATTCACAGAAGATATGACTGACAAGAGAGGGAGAACAAATTCATAAAAAAGTACTTAAATCACTAAGAGACTTCACAAGGTTGCTAAATATGTCAATACACTGTATATAAAAATCAACTCAATTTCTTTACACCAAAACAAATACTTAAGATTTAAATAGGTATTTCTAAAAGAGTCACTGATACAAATACCGAGCATCATAAAGATGTCAATTCTCTCTGAATTGTTATACAAAAATCAATAAAACTTCAATTTAAATCCCCACAGGCTTTTTCCTAGAAATTAGGAAAGCTGAGTTCTAAAATGATTTAGAAGGCAAGGGACCAAGAATAAACAAGAAATTTTTTAAGGAAACAAAACATATGGAGGTGACTGGGGGAGATACTTCTTTTACTGCATATCAGAACTTACTATAAAAATCAATGTATTTAATATCGTAAACAGAGTAACACAAGAAACAGACCTGCTGGTTTATGACAGCGGCAGCTTCCCAAGTTAAGACTGGACAATCAGTCACTGATCATGAGCTACTGGGCCACTACCTCACACGAAATAAAGAAATCAATTCTTCATTTATATTTATTTATTGATATTTATATGAGAAGGGTAAGCCTTTATTTTATATGTCAGGGGAATATAATTATAGCTTTAAATTAAAGAAAGATTAAAGAGATAAATATGACTACATTAAAGTTAACAGTTACTGTGTATCAAAAGATGCTGCAAAAAAATTCAAAATATAAGTCACATACTGGAAGATGATTTCCAATACATGTAACTGAAAAGGAAGCAGTACCCAAGGAATGAATACACATAAGAGGTTAATAAGAGACTAATGTAGAGAGCACATGAAAAAGCATTCCAAAGAGGATCCAACCAAATGTTGTAAATAAACCTGACTATAAAAAATATAAAAAGATAATGAACTAGTAATCAAGAAAATGTAAAATATAAACAAAACAAGGTACAATTTTACCCCTACTAGATAAATCGGACATAATAGGTATTGGCAAAGCTACAGAACAGTGAGAACTCTTGCACAGTGCTGGCAGGAGGAAGTTATTAGTCTCATCACTTGGAAAGTAATTATTATCTGAAAAAGTGGAATATGTATATGTGCACATACTTATGACCTAGTAAATACATCTGCATACATTGTCATGTACAAAATGTTCAGCTGCATTATTTGAATATCAACCAAAATGGTGTATGAGTAAATGAACTGTGACATGCACACCCTTAAACTCATCTATATGGATCAATCTTAGAACAGGGAGCAAAAAATAAATAAACAAGTTAGAACACAAGCTATAAAATTTGTATGAAGTTAGAATATACTGTTTAGACACACACACACACACACACACACACACGTGTGTGATTTTAAAAACATTACAGTACAAGAAAGAAAACCAAGGAATGAAAACCAAAAAACTGGTAGAGTGGGTCATCCCTGAAATGAAAACAGGAGAATTTAATAACCATGCAATACCATGCGCTTCAAAGACACTCTTACTATCCCATTTCTTAACATGGGTACAGGAAATGGATTTTCATTTTATATAAGTTATAAATATTTATAAATAATATGACTTCCCTATTCTATTTATCTATGAACTATTTCACAATTTTAAATGCCAGAATTGGGAAGAGGAAAGGGGGACACAAGAGAAACCAGCCACCCTGAAAATGAAGTACGTGCCACATATACAAGCAAAGATATTTTTAGACACTTTAATTAGATCAACAAGAACAGGATTTGATTCCATTTTTGAAGAATAAAACAGGAGATTTCAAACATTTTATCTTATTCAGAATACCTCTAAAATAGTAAAGTCAAAAGAAAAAACACAATTTGGTTATGACAGTTCAGTGAGAAAAAAATTGATGGGCATATTCTAAATCTCAGATGTTTCAAACTCTGTCATTTGATCCAAATTAAAATTCCATATCAATTTTTCCCTCCCAATGTCATTACCTTAGTAAAAAGACCATTCAGGTCATTGTCACTCTTGATGCCTATGCTGGTTGCCACAATATAAGCCATACTATTTAAAAAAGAAAAAAAATCTTGAAAAGTTTAAAGTACTTAAAAATAAAAAATAAAATGACATGGCATATGACTCCAACTTCAAATGAAGAATAAGAAAGTAAGAAAGAGAGACAAAGTCAAAGCACTAAAGGAAAGACACAAGTTACTATTCTTAGGAATAATTAGACAAAGTTATATGTACCAGCATCTTTAACTAGAGAAATATGTTTTAATGTTACTCTTCCACAAAATAATACAGGAAACATGGACCATCAGGTAAAAAGGTATATCAATTTAACAACTAAATGTAAGAGCGTGAAAATTCTTTTGAGGTAAAGCATCTTTGGTTAAATTAAAATACAAAATATAAAAATAAGCCTCATATACACAGGAAAATTTCAAACAGAAAAGCTAAAATGTAAACATTTAACAAAGACAATTAAGTCAAATCTAAGTAATGTAAGCCATGTGATATTATTATCAGATAAAATTTAAATTCAAAGTAATTAAAAGGTGAAAAGTTAATCAATGCATACATATATACTTCATCACATGATGCTTCAAGAAAATATTTTAAATTTTAAATACTGTGTTTACTTATTAAATATTTTAACAATATACAAAAATACCAAAATTTTGCACGGTGAATAACAGCTTTTAAAAGTTACAGATCAGGAATGCTAGAAATAAAAAGGGAAACTGATACAAAAGAACTAGATGGATATTTTAATAAACCAGTGTCAAAATTAAAAGTAAAACACTGATTTGAACTATACAACCTACTAGTTAGAAAGAATAAAGAATGCATCTTTGATATCATCATTACTATTGATATGAATATCTGACAAAAGCAAAGCCTATAGTCATTAAAATTTATATTAATTTTTTAAAAATTGAGCAAGTGATATGTTGTATTTACAATGCAGTAAATCTAGACCTGAATCATACATTTCAGTACGAGCAAAAAATAAATGAGATTGAGTCAAAGACATTAAAAATCCATAATGCTACCACCAAAATAAAACAGGATGTTCTCTATCAAGATTTACGGGAAATAGGCAGTTAAAATCCAAGACAAATTCACAGCTTGACATGTTTTAGCACTTAAGAAAAACAAAAGTAATAAAGTAACCATTTTTATAACTTTAAGAAAATACACCCATCTAAGTGTAGGAAGTAAAAAATCGGAAGGAGAAATAAAGGATAGAAACATAGGAAAACTCATAAAATCTAACATGTACTTCTTTCATATTAATAAAAAGAAAAATCTCTAATAATTGTACTTTTAAAAGAGGTAAAACAAAAAACCTGCAAATAACAGAGATAAGGGAAATGTATATAAGGCTTTTTTAAAATTAGTATTGTAAGGTATTAAGTACCCAGACTGTAACAGACAAGAAAAATCAAAACCCAAGGGTGTATAAACAACTAAGAAACAACCTGAGAATATTAACAAACTGTGACTCATTCCTCAGCCAAAGCCATGAATCCATTTTCAGTTCCCTTTATTACTAAATTTTCAAATCATCCAAAGAGTTACTGTATTATAGATATCATTCCAGTATGAAAAAAAATCACTTTTAAAAACTGATAAATTGGTAAAAGAAACATGACATTGATATGAAATCAGACAGCATCACAAAATATGGGCTACCAATCCAACTCATTTATAATTAAAGGAAAAACATAAAATCTGATAAAATACCAGAATATAGACTCATATGACATATTAAAAGAATTCACCCTAGCAAGAAGAGGTTTTTTAAAGAGAACAGTTTTGGGGGTTTTTATTTTGTTGTTACTTTTTAAGACTCTAAATCTCCTAAGATGATGGCAAAAGGCAATCAAACTGGTTTTGGGTTTTGGTTTTTTTTTTTTAAATGATGAAGAGCATATTAAAATCAATAGTATATAGCTGATGCTTATTGTTGACCAGTCTCCATTACCACACTGTACTTCATTTAGAAACAAAAAAACCTAAACAAAAAATCTGTTCAAAGTTTGCTCAAATTCTGTTTAAAAGTAATTACAGATTACATGTTTATGTTTGTTAAGAAGAAAAAAAATTAACAAGCTAAATCACAGAAGGTAGTTCAAATGACAAAAACTTAAGTAGCAAGAGGAAATGATAAATGTAAGAGCATTGATAAATAAGAAACAAAAATACAACAAAAAGAATCACCTCCAAAGGTTGGTTCTTTGAGAATACTAGTAATACTAAAAAATCTCTAGCACATTTAGCACGTTGAATCAAGAGGAAAAAACTTAACCTGGGAAACAACCACATAATCAGTTTGAAGAGTTTTACTTGATATATGTGACCACAAACATCTCTTGCTACTGATAATCCCTAGTAAGTTCAGTTTCCCATTCTCCAAGATAACTATTTACATCTTTTTTCTCCACAAATCCCCCGTATCTTATACACATTTCAACTCTAGTCATAACACTATGCTGATGGCTACAGTTCACATTTAGTCAAGAAAATGTAATCTACTTAATTAAATACTTCCTATCTCATCCCACTATAATACAAAAATCCATCTTCCTGCCCCCAGTTAAAATGAAGCACCCAACGCTATTCAAAAAAAAACCTACATGCTAAATCCCGTCCCTTCTTGCCTCCACTTATATCACTCTTGAGCTTCTCCCATCCCTCCAGATCTTGCATTCCCCACACCAGCCAACTGCTGCCCAATTTCTAAACTCCTCTTCATAATAAATGCTCCTGAAATTTTTGATGCTCGCAGTCTGTACTTAATTTCAATTCTAACTTACTACTTTACTGAAACCGCTCCTATCACCTCCATGGGCCAAATTCACTTCTTCGTACTCCTCTAACGAGGACAATCAGCAATATTTGGACCACTCTGTTGTTCAGGAAATAGTCTCCTCTCTCGGCTTGGTTTCCCTCCTCTATCACTATGTGACCTTGGAATGTTTTAAGTTCTGTGGGATTCTGAATGTTCTATACCTGGCCTTTCCTTCCTAGACAATCTCAATGATTCTCGGGCTTTCAACGTAACATACAAGGTGCTCACCACTCTGCAAACTCTCTCATCCTCACAACAACAAAATGAGGTAGGAATTATACTTCCTTATTTTATAGATAAGGAAATAGAGTCTCACAGACAATGATTACACATCCGGTGCAGTAGTATAACTGGGATCGACACCTATATCTAATTCCAAAGACGAGTTCTAACTTACTAAGACATGTGTACCCTGGTTTGACTTAAAGAATCTTAGCTACTAAGTATTTTAGCAAAAGAAAAACAAAAAAGCCCATATGTACTCTAATGATTTCATTTTGTCTACATATAACTTAAGGCTAGGAGAAAAAAAAGAGATTACTATTAACAAAGCAAGTACTTTTATTATTACTTGTTCATGTAATCCTTAACAAATTTAGACCTTTAATAAACACATTAGTATTCTAAGTCCAAAAAATATATATATATACACATACATGCTAATATACTGTTAAGTATCTGAGTCTATCTCATTACTACAGCTAATATTTTTAGCTCTTGTAACAGTTTACATCATCTATTACCTACATATTTACAGAAATGTGCCAGGGACTAATGTTTTAATTTGTCATCTAGAGTAAGGATCCACAAACTACAGCTCATGGGTCAAATATAACACACATCCTTTCTATAAATGATGTTTTACTGGAGCACAGCCATTTTACATACTATCTATGACTGCTCTGGCATAAAAATATCAAAGGTGAATAGTTAGGATAAGAGACCATGTAGCCTGGAAAGCCTATAATACTTATTGTCTGCTCCTTTACAGAAAAAGAATGCCAGTTTCTCATCTAAAGTAATCCATCCTGTACAAATAAAAATATATGAACATAAAAGGTTTCAACACATGCTAATTTGCAAATGAACCAAAGTCATTTAAGTTCAAACAACATAACGCAGAATATATGAGGAACCCAACTTGTGAACTGAGTATCTACCTGTTTTAAAACTGTTCATTTAGTATTCTGCTACAGATCACTAATTTTGCAACAAAGACAATTTCTAAAAATGAACAAAAAGGTTCATTCCTAAACATCTAAAAAAATACTAAGGCAGGAAGGAAGGAAGGAAAGCAGATATGTTCATTTTTTCTGTGGTTATTCCTGTGGTTTTCTTTTTTAATTTTAATAGTTTATATCAGAATGTTTAAGCCTTTACTGTACTACAATTGGCCCCACAGAAAATTGTTGCTATGCATAAGATAAGCTTAGTAAAGCAAAAGGATTTTCCATTCTCTAGCAGAGTTCTTTAACATAGCGGTCAGTCACTACGGGTCTGTAGTACCAAGCCACCTCAGAAACAGAGTTTTTCCTTTTTACTTCTCAACACGACATACTACTCACATGGTAAAATAACTAGTCAAGACAAAGTAGACTCATCATTTGGTGCTGAGGTTATAGTATCTCAGTACTTTACTAGGTAAGATAGTTAAGAGGCTTAAAAATAACTCAACACCCCCTAAAACATCCCATCTAACAGGCTGCAAGTTTTAAGTCATTTTTAGTTTTGAAAATTTATTGAGCTCTCCCCATTTTACATTTCAAATTTGCAAACATTAAACACAGCCAAGTTCTTACTGAAATTACCCCTTTCAACTTTTGACTCCTATGAGCCTACACTGAGTGACAATTGCCAAGAAGAACAGAGCTATTATGTTATCCAGTTTAGGAAAAGCGATTTCATGTTTTTGTTTTTAAATGCTGAATTTTTAAGCCCTGTTACATGACCTTTGCTTTACTGGCATGAGAGTATGGAAGACCAGGGGGGAAAAAAAGATCCAGGGTATCAAATTTTTCCTCTTACCATAATTCTAAACCATCTTCCAGAAGATAAACATGTGGAGGCTGGGAAACATCTGTACTCAGTTGAATAACTGGGAGCAGGAAAGGGTACAGGTTCTTGCTGTCTGCTCCTAATCCCTATGGGAAGTATAAGTAAAACTTAACATAACACACACTAAGATCCCAACCCTACCAAAAAATTACCTATCATATAAAAAGGTGCTAAAACAAACTTACAAAAAATAAATCAATCAGATTTTCTGGGATGGTCCTAGAAACAAAGTGAGCTCTGTTTACAACTGAAAATCAAGTAGCAAAAAAATACTTACTCAATTGCCTAATGGTAATAAAACCATATATACCAAGGCTATACACATCTGTTCATTTTAAGAGATTCCATATATATTTTCTCTGACTATTTAAGAAGTACTAACGCTGCAATAATAAATTCTATAAATCGTCTCTAAAGGAACCCAGTCAAAATACTCATCATTAAACTGTATCATAGTATATTCATATCCCAGAATACTGAGGAGTCAATGAAAAAGGATTAGGCATGGAATGAAAACAACCTCAACAATAATTACTAACTGAATCTAAAGGTGTAAAAGTGTATGTATAACAACTGCATAATTTTTTAAAACATCTACCTATATACACATATGAGTTATATGCATAAGAATGTTTCTTGGGAGCATACAGAAAAAATTAACACTAAATATAGGAAGGGGAAAAGGACGCTGGAAGAGGGTAAAAGAAAAGATTGTTTCCTTGGTTTTATAAGCTTTTCTTTTTCAAATGAACAATTTTTGCTCATATTAATGACCCAAGAACACAAAGATGGAGGAAGAAGAGGGGATTTAATCTAAGGTTCTAGTTTGCTTAATTACTGTCTTACAGAGGCTGACTCAGGGAAGCACACTGAGTCTAAGCACTCTACAAGAAAATGAAATGAATAAAAAGTCAATTTCTAATCCATAATAATCTCTGTAATCTAATAAACACAAAGAAAACTAATAAAGCATCAAACCCCTCCTTACTTAGAAAATAATGCAAATATCAATATAGTTTATAGTAAATTACAGTACAACTTGAAAGACCTTATGAAAGATGTTTTTAAAGGAAGAGAATTATTAAAATGTCACAATTAACAAAGTAGTATACTGGACTTTAAAATGTAGTTTAATTTCAGTCTCTATAGTTCAATCTTTAATAGAACAATAACAACAAAAAGAACATCAAGATAAACCAGTCAAGTTCATTCTGATTATCAAGGAGACTTAAAATCCCCTAGGAAAATGAGAATCCATCTACTTACTTAGTACATATAGAACAAGCACAAGTTGCTAGCTTTAGCCAAACGAAAGTAAGCAACTGCTAAACATGTAATATTCTCTTGGTCAAAGCCTAAAGACATTCACCTTTGCAGTCTAATGACCTGAAGCATGTGTCCGATCCCAGATACTCAGCTTTAAATAAATTTGAATATTCTCTCAGCCCACAATAAGACATTGTCCGCAACACTATGAAATAATCACAATAGGACATTGTCTACAATACTAAAAAAGCTCAAAAGTAAATTCAACAGTTATTAAAATTATCAGAAATGCTTCAAGGGGCAGAAATCATATGATACAATACTATACTATACTATACTATACTATACTATAATTACATAAGACAAAAGGGAAAATGGGGTGAAGGGTATTCTGTACTTACTATCTTTTCAACAGCCTGTGAATATGTATTTATTATTATTTCTTTTTTGACGAAAGGGTGGGGAGAATAATACCCCCTAAATATTGGCATTCCCCAGGGTATTACTTTTGACTGCCTTTTCCTGTGCCATGTGCGTGCTGAAAGTGTCCAAATCTATTATCTCCAACCCCCTATCTCTTTATTCCAGACATAGGACATCATCATGTAGAAGCCAGTTCAAACTCTTAAGTTGACCACTGAACCAACAACTCACTATCTTCTAAAACTGGCTCATCTCCCTACATTTCCAAACTCAAGTGATCTGAACCATTAGTGATAAATGGTATCTCAACCACCTCCTCATTCCTCTTCTCACCCAGCATCTAAACAATCCTTTATTCTCTCATATTTTTCTAATCTTTACCCTTCTCTCCATGGCTTTTCCTTCAGATCCTCATCATCTCCTTCACGGTTAAGAGATAGTCTCCCAAATACTTTCTGTGACCTTAATTTTACTCCACTCCAAATCTTGCCCCCACTGACACCCTGATTACCTTTCTAAAATAAAAATGGTAACATTACTTGTCCTGAACTTTAGGAGATGTTCTTTTGATATTCCTGACCTTAAACCCAAGCTCTGTATTAGGTTCCAGCTACACCAAACAACTCAGTATTAGCAATACTATGCTAACATCTGAAGAAAGCTGACCGATTTAATGCATGCATTTACTACTGTTCTGTCAAGAACCACTGAATAAACTAGGAGGATGTGCCTTAAATATCTATAACCATAAGTACAAAGATGGCATAAAGAAAGAAGAAAGCTGTAAAGACAAGTGGTAACTGACTTAGCAAACTCAGAAAACCAAAGTTCTAAGCCAGCAGTAAAATAACAGTAAGAGGTAACATGATTTACATTATAGAAACTCCAAAAGACTCAAAAACTGGTAGTGCCAAGTACTTTAGGAAGAAGGAGGTTAAAGGTCTGGTATTAAAACTAAGAGGACCTCCACGGGGCACCTGGGTGGCTCAGTGGGTTAAAGCCTCTGCCTTCAGCTCAGGTCATGATCTCAGGGTGCTAGGGCCGAGCCCCACATCGGGCTCTCTGCTCTGCAGGAAGCCTGCTTCCTCCTCTCTCTCTCTCTGCCTGCCTCTCTGCCTACTTATGATCTCTGTCAAATAAATAAATAAAATCTTAAAAAAAAGGGGGGGGGGGAGCAGGGCGCCTGGGTGGCTCAGCCATTAAGCGTCTGCCTTCAGCTCAGGTCATAATCCCAGGATCCTAGGATCAAGCCCTGCCTTGGGCTTCCTGCTCGGCGGGAAGCTTGCTACTCCCTCTCCCACTCCTCCTGCTTGTATTTCCTCTCTCACTGTCAAATAAATAAATAAAATCTTTAAAAAAATTATTTTGTATCACTATTCATTTATCTGAAATTGCCTTAGGTAGGAATCTGTAACTGTAAAACTCATCCACAAATACTTACTGAAAGAAAAAAAAATCTACAATTCAAGAAGTGTTATGGTGCCTGAGAAAGATTTTTAAAAAACTAATGTTAAAATGTTTTTTGCCGCAATTTTTAACTTAATAGAAAATTGTCAAGTAACTATTAACTTAGATTTCTCCGTGGAAAATCTATCATACCTTGGGGCAAGATCAATAAAAATCACTTGAGCCTACCTGGATCCAGATAGTTTATGACTTGGCATTAAGCTCTTCCCTCTCTAGTCTCTCACCACCAGAATGTAATTCACTGTAACTGTTCAAATGACACTTACACAGTTCTGTTCACTCTGAAATTTTAGATCTCTCTACCCACTACAAAACGTGACACTCAAAGTCAAGATGCCTAAAATCATATTCACTCCTTCCTTCAAAAATAATTCACCTGTTTCCCTACCTTCCCCATTGATGAAAGGAAAATTTTTATTTTAAATCACAAAAAAAGATCCTTTGAAAATGGAGAGTAAATTTATGCAGAAAAGCCCTAAAAACCAAGGAAAATACAGGGAAAGTACAATGAACTGCACAAATCATGAGTCTATCACCATGAGAGTCTGCTACATCTAATGAAAGAAAATGTTTTTAAAACTGTGAGAGACTCTTAGCTGTAGAGAACAAACTTCAGGTTGCTGGAGAGGACCACTGGGTGGTGTTTATTGATGTGATGAGCACTGGGTGTTATAACCAACTGATAAACTGTTGAACACTACATCTAAGACTAATGATGTAATATATGTTGGCTAATTGAATTTAAATTAAAAAAAAAAAGTAGAGAGTATTTTCCAGATGTCAAAAGACATCTAAAGTCAACACACAAAAGTAGTTTTTTGTTTATTTTTGTTTTGTTTTGGTTTGTTTTAAGATTTTATTTATTTATTTGACAGACAGAGATCACAAGTAGGCAGAGAGGCAAGAAGAGAGAGAGGAAGAAGCAGGCTCCCTGCTGAGCACAGAGCCACATGCGGGACTCGATCCCAGGACCCTGAGATCGTGACCTGAGCCGAAGGCAGCGGCTTAACCCACTGAGCCACCCAGGTGCCCACAAAAGTAGTTTTTAAAAGTGTTTAGATCACACATGAAAAAACCATAAAGTGAGAGAGGCCCTTCACTACATTAAAGTAAACCACATGAGAACAATGATTAATTTTTAAAAAGAAAAAAAAAAAGCCCAAAACCCTAGAATCTTAAATACAGAGAACTGGTGGTTGCCAGAGGGGAGGTGAGTAAGAGGATCGGCAAAATATAAAGAAGGAGTTAAGAGGTACAAACTTGGGGCGCCTTCTCTGCCTACTTGTGATCTCTCTGTCAAATAAATAAATAAAATCTTTAAAAAAAAAAAAAAAGGTACAAACTTCCATTTATAAGATAAATAGCTCCCAGGGATTAGAAGTACAGCATAGGGAATACAGTCAATAATACTATAATACAAATGTACAGTGACAAGTGGTAACTACACTTATTGTGTGAGCACTGAATAATGTGTATGACTGTCAAAGCACTATGTTGTACACCTGAAACTAACACTGTATGTTAATCAGACTTCAATTAAAAATATATATATTAAATTAAGTGGGGTGCCTGGGTGGCTCAGTGGGTTAAAGCCTCTGCCTTTGGCTCAGGTCATGATCTCAGGGTCCTGGGATCAAGCCCCACATCAGGCTCTCTGCTTGGCAAGGAGCCGGCTTCCACCCATTCCCTCTACCTGCCTCTCTGCCTACTTGTGATCTCTGTCAAATAAATAAATAAAATCTTAAAATATATACATATTAAATTAAGAAACTGGAAAGTGACTTACCTGGACAAGATGAATAAGTGTTGTCAGAATAGCACATCTCAACATATTGTGCTCTTCACTCTGCTTCCAAAGAAGAGGCAAATACTGTACCAGACATCCTACATATGGTCGTATCTATCACAACAGAAGTAGGGGTAGCAAAAGAACTGTATTAGGAAAGAAGGCAATTTCCTTCAAGAACCACTGACACAACATTATTAAGTCCCAGGCAGGAAATATTTAATATTTACTAAATGAAATGTATTGTGCATACATCTTTTTAAAGATAAATCAAATATTACACAGAGACACAAAGCTCTATGGTAAATATTTTTAAAGAATTTTAAATAATTACCAGATATACTGCATGAATTAAACCTTAGGAAAACAACATAATACAGCCAGTTATCCACAGTTTAATAAAAAATGCTGCTATATCCTGGATCTTTTTCAACAAAGCAGTACCTAACTAGCAACAGCACTGTCTTAAAAAAAAAGTCAGCATTTACTCATACATTCGACAATTATCTGATGGCACCTTCCAGAGAACAAGGCACCAGAAAAAAAAGAATGTAAAGGTAGACATAAAAATCTTGCAATGAGGGGAGTCTGGGTGGCTCAGTGGGTTAAAGCCTCTGCTTTTGGCTCAGGTCATGATCCCAAGGTCCTGGGATCAAGCTCTCCATCAGGCTCTCTGCTCAGCGGGGAGTCTGCTTCCCTTCCTCTCTCTCTGCCTGCCTCTCTGCCTATTTGTGATCTCTGTCAAATAAATAAATAAAATCTTTAAAAAAAAAAAATCTTGCAATGAGAAAAGATCAGTAGAATGATAAAGGTGTACAAGAGGTATAGTGAAAACATTGAACAAAATCCTTTTTAAAAGACACAATTGTTAAGACCACCATGGACTAAGCTAACCAGTTTTGAAAATATACCAAGACACAGTACAGCCTGACAGTTTCTTAAAAAATAAAAAGGATCTACACTGAAGCTGGACAGCAATCTAGTCTCTCGTTGGTTTATTCATGGTTACAGTACCTGAAATTGCTCTGATGAGTAAGCTTCGTGATAAACAGAAATACTAGACATTCACAACTTCAGTAATATCTCTTTCAATCCCAAGAATTAAAATTAAAAGGTGCTCCCAGAAAAAATGAGATTTTCCCTTTTTTGCTTTTAAAACACCATATACACTAAAAGAATAGTAAAAAATGTGCAGAATTGCTTGCCTCTTAGGATACGAGGGAGGCTGCAGAAAGACAAGAAGTTAAATATTTACGCAAATATTTCAGTGAGATAAAACTGAAGAATTATAAGACTCTTTATTATATATCACCTATTTTCAAATTTTGACTCACTATTATTTATTGAGCACTTAATCTTGGTAAGTGCTCTCCATCCTAAAGATCACTCTAATTAGCTTATAAAAGCAGGCCAATTAGTATGTAAAACCACAGGTTTCAAACAACTTGACTCACTCATACTTAACTGAAAACCTACATAACAGCATATTCTACTGACATAGAAAATAAACTGATTTTGGTTTTGATTGTCAAGTGAGAACCCTTTCAAAGAAGGGCTAAAAAAAAGTATATGCTCTTAATTATACATAAGGTAGGAATTGAAACCCAAGTACACAGGTACATTTGTAAGTCATAAAATATTTACATCCCAAACTTAGCTATACATTGGAATTTATGATATTCTAAATTAAAATTAATGCTTCAAAACGAGAATTTCAATAGTCACCCACAGAGTTATGTTACAAAATACATTCCCCAAAAATGGGGCACAGGGCTGGGGATTAGCAAATAAGAGTGAGGACATGAGAGCCAAACACATTCCCTTAGGATAAAAGGGAAGAGCATAAAAAAAAATCTGAGGAAACTTGTTATAGATTTGATATTAGATAACAGTAGTAATTAATGTTAAGTTCCCTGAGTATAATCATGGCTATGGTTAAGAAGAAGAGAAGTCTAATATTTCGGGGTAAAGTGCCATGATACTTGAAACTAAAATTCAAATGGTTTAACAGTAACAACAATAATTTGTATATGCACACAGATTAAAAAAAGAGCAATATAGTAAAATGTTAGTAACTGATAAAACTAAATGAAGGATATATAGGTATTGATTTACTGCAACTTTTCTGTACATCTGAAATATTTAAATGAAAAGATATGTTAAAAAAAAAAAAAAGATAAAATCACGCCTATACACAATTCTGAAAATGGTTATACTCCATGGGGTTTTTTTGGTAGGCCAGTATCAACTATTTGCTCAACATCTACTAAGACACATGGAAATAACATTTTCTAGACAACAGGCTATAAAAGAAACTAAACTATCAGCATAATATAAATGAGATGAAAAGTACAATACATTCACTCATCTTTTGGCACCTCCACTCAAAAAGCAAACAAAACAAAATACAGGGGAATACTGTGAGAACTAAAGTGTTCTGAGTTAGTTCATCATATACAGGGAGGCGCCACCTTCCTTTTTAACACAGTACTAAAAATGTGAAAATCAAGTGTGAGAACCTAACAAATGTTTTAAGAAGGGTTCCATCCACAGGGGATTTTAAAAAGTAAGTATCCAAACGACACCTCATGTTTTAGATCTAATTTCCACAGAACATTTAATATTTCACACAGGCTCTTTAATTTTGTTCTTTTTCATTGGAAATTCATTAAGTTTAAAGAATGTCTGCCTGACACCAAAACCTGATTACCTATCTTTTCTATGTATTTATGGAATCACTGCAATGGAATAATTTAAGTTTTCAACTTTTTCAAAAAGCAGAGAAAATATAATTTTTAAATAATTGCACATTATACTATGAAGATGGTGGCTTCACTGAAACTTCTCAATTAAACCATTAAGTGTCATCTCACTGTTATAAGATGGCTCAAACTATTTACAACCTAACGGACAAAAATGAAATTTAGCACACAAAAGATAAATCAATGATATATAAATGATGGAGCTGTTCAAAAGTTAACATAGATCGGGGCTCTCTGCTCAGCGGGGAGCCTGCTTTCTCCTCTCTCTCTGCCTGCCTGTCTGCCTACTTATCTGTCAAATAAGTAAATAAAATCTTTAAAAAAAAAAAAAAGTAAACATAGGAAAGTTCAACAATCAGACTACAAAAAATATTTCTCATAACCACTTCCTACCTGAATTCTGAAAACACAAAATATTACTGGGTAACTCTATCTCATTATTTAATGATGATAGTGTCACCCAAGTTGCTTAGGCTATTTATCTTCTGAAAGGCAAATATGGATAAAAGGACGAAATCTTCTACATTTACTAACACGAGGAATTTCAACTTAAGATACAAGGATTTGGAGACTAGGGAAGATGTAAGCAAGAAAATTCATTTCCACAAAAAGGAAGCTTCTTTAATAAATTTCTACAAGCCAGATAGTATATAAATAAGAAGATAAAAAATGGCCAAACCTTGTTTCTATAATCAGGTTTTTAAATGAAAAACAATTTACTGCATTTGTATAATTTCTAAAGCACACCGCACATTTATAATAATTTCATACTCATGAAACCTTGTGAGTTGGGGGACTTCAGAATTATCTTTATTATTTTATACACAAGGACACAAAGTTAAAGACTTTACCAAAACTAAATAGCAGAGAAAGGCATTTGAAATGAATTAAGAGTTTCAATTAACTCTCTGGGTGATCAAAATCTCTCAATATTCTTTAAAAGACAAAATCAAAATAATTTAACTAATGTAATAAGAATACCAGGTGCTAAGAAGATTGTAAGATAATACTGTTTTTAGACACTCAGACCCGTATCAGCTGCAAGTGATTAAAACAGACTCAAAACTGCTGCTGGAGTTTCAGGGTGACTTTGAGTATCGGTAATACCACTAAGATGTATGTACTTTAACAAATTCCTTAAAATCTCAAACTATTTGAGATAATAAATTCCAATCCTCTCCCAAAGGTTTCTGTGAAGATTAAATGAGACATATAACGCAAATCACTTAGTACAGACGTTTTAACTTGCCCTTATCCAGTAATTGACAGCAATTCTCACCAGTTGCTTTAGAATTGAAAAACAAGCGCAAAGGTATCAAAATTCACTAAAAGATCCAGGAATACATTTTGAATCTGTGAACTCAGTTTTCTTTCCCTGTTATCTCACAGATTTACTTCAGTATTTTTCAAACAAGGATATGCAGTGGTGAACTAGGATATGAGAAATTACTAGGATAATTAGGGGTAGTTTCTTGGATTATCAATTTTCACACAAATTAGGAGAAACAGAGCTGAGTAATTTAACGGTTTAATAATAATGTAACTGTTGAAAACTTTACATATTATTTTTATATTAAACATGTACATAATGTAGACCAAAATGTAAAACACAATTCATTTTGAAGGTAAAAATAATAGACCGCTGGGAATATTTGCATTTGCTGACACATTTGTAGCTATGTGCTCAAAAACAATGAATTTTAAAAAGTATTATTAAGGATAAACTGGATCTACTAAGAGATATAAAATTCTGCATTCTAAAACCTCTATATTACTGATCCCATTTTTTAATTTTAAAATTTTAATTTTCTCAAGTCATTTTTTGAAAACTCAAGTACACATGTCAATATAACTGAAATCACAACCATACAGGTTGTAAGCATTTTAATGCACGTTTTAACTTTTAAAAAATGTACATAAAGCTGATATATTAATGCATTCTACATATACTTCACTCACCTTCCTAACATTTATTTTAATGTTTTATAACAAATTTACCTGTATGTTGACTCTTTCAATCACACAAGAAAGGACATGCAAGACATGCATCTTTGTGTCACATTCTGTAACTTGCTGCAGTAGCTGAAAAAGTAGTGTGAACATGGTTTCCAAATACTGCAGTGAAACAGAAATAAAAAAGGGGTCAGAATAGAAATAGAAATATCTTCACAAACAAAAATAAGAAATAAAATAATAAAATAATCTCAAGCATTACCAAAGTAACTTCAAATTGTTCAAGTTGCCAATATTTAGAATGGTGAATTCTTTTTTATTATTGCTCAACAGGTTCATTTTAGAATTCAATTCATCCACAAACTCAATAATGTTTTCAGAGGAAAACTGTGTCTTAACTTTGTGTTTACATTTTATACCACTAACTAAATTGCTAAGTGTCTTTTCTGTCTTTGCCTTTCCATAATGCCTGTTGCCAATCACAGAATGTTTTGTTTTGTGAAGTCTACTCATTAAAGTGAAATGTGTATCACTAACTATACTTGCATACTAGCTCTCTGATGTGGTCCGTAACATAAGCTGCATGGAGATACCAATTTCTGCACATACACATTTATTATTCAAAGCATGACAGATTATTATTAGGAAATAGAAAACAAATATTCCATGTCTGGCTATTAACTCATTTCTATGTTACAAAATTACAGTAGGAATTAACAAATCACAGGATGCCAGATATTTACAAAAAAACAAACATCTGATCTTTCAGATAGTTTGCTTAAAGAAGACTTTGAAAACATCTATTCCATCCAAAAATACCTAATGATTCTTACTAATGAAAAGCCTGCTCTTTAAGTTTCACAAATAGTACAGATAATAAAAAGTCTAACTTTCTTCTTGCCCAGTCTTTTTTTTTTTTTTTTTTTTTAAAGAGAGAGGGAGAGAGAGAAGGGAGAGGGAGAGAGATTCTTAAGCAGGCCCTACCCCCAGCATGGAGGGTGACTCGGACCTTGATCTCATGACCCTGAGATCACAACCAGGGTGGAAACCAAAGCTGGATGCCCAACTGACTAAACCACCCAGGTGCTCCTGCCCAGTCTTCTTAAGAATCCACACTACCAGGGCGCCTGAGTGGCTCACAACAAAGAAATAGTTAAGGATAACCTAAGGAGTAAAAGTAACAGACATAGATAAAATGAAACTAGATTTTTAAAAATAATTTTAAGATTTTATTTATTTGACAGAGTGAGAGGGAGAGTGAGAAAGCACAAGCAGGGGGAGCAGCCGGCAGAGGGAGAGGAAGAAGGAGGCTTCCCGCAGAGCAGAGAGGCTGATGCGGGACTCGATCCCAGGATCCTGAGATCATGACCTGAGCCCAAGGCAGATGCTTAAACAACTGAGCCACCCAGCCCACCCCTTAAAAAAAAAAAAACAAAAAAAAAAAAACCTAGCTGCTTTATAATTGTGAAAAAGAAACAAGTTTGTCAACTCCAAAACAGTTAAGATAGCTAAACAAAAATAAGCAGAATGAAAAGTTATGAATCAAAATTACCAATACAAATAATTTCTTCCAGAATAATCCAATACACTTTAAAATTTGGCTTTAATCAATAATAGATACATATAATTTCATTTATAAAATAACACTTAATATTCAAAAGACATAAGCAGAAATTGTTATTAATCTTATAAATATTCTTACCGGTAGAAACTGATCTGTTCTAAATTCAAAATCATCAACAGGTAAAGAGTAGTTAAGGAATATTGAGAATGTATGAGATATATCAGAATAAAATATGTCTAAAAACCAAATATAATAAGCCATTCAAAAACTATATTTTAAACTAACAAATTTTACCCCAAAACTAATAATTTAAATATGTCACTAAAATCCTTCACAATGAAATTTTTTTTTTAAAGATTTATTTATTTGAGACAGAGATAGAGGGAGCATGAGCAAGGGGAGGGGAAACGGGAGAATGGAGACAAATAGAAGCCCTGCTGAGCAGGGAACCTAATGCAGGGCTCCATCTCAGGACCCCAGAATCATGACCTGAGCTGAGGGCATATGCTTAACCGAATGACCCACTGAGGCACTCATGAAGTGTATTTTTAAGATTTTATTTTTAAGTAATTTCCATAGCCAACATGGGGCTCGAACTCACAACCCCAAGATCAAGAGTTGCATGTTCCACAGACTGAGTCAGCCAGACGCCCCACCACAAAGGAGTATTTTTAAATTCTTTAAAGGATATTTAACTTCAGTGTTGTAGCTGTCTCAATACGGACCTAAAAAAAAAAGGTTATTAGTTTTTAGTAATTCTAGAGCTACTAAATATCATTAATATCAAATGCCAAAAGAATTTATTCCAAATCACTTTCTTTACTCTTTTTGTTACTACTTGAGTCACAGAGCAAATTTTCATCTAGAAGTAAAAGAATATTGCTCTTATTTTGCAACAAGAGTCGAAAAGAAAAAAATAAAAAGTCCTACCCTCTCCAGTTTCCCATAATTTATTTCAGGAGCCTTTAATCCATGAAGTACTTGCAGGAAAAAAAAAATAATTTGCCATAAGTGTGTGGAGAGGGTGGCACTAAGAGAACAGTACAACGCGGTTGCCACAGGGAAAGAGAAGGTTGAGATGAGAGAAGAGACAGACAAATGGGATGGGGCCAGTAAAGCTGGGAGATGTGAGGGAGTGAGGGAGGAGAAAAGTAGTATGAGAAGGGAAGATGAGGAGGAAGAACACCTATTTCCATCTGCAAATCCATTACAGGAAAGCCATAAACTACCCAAAGATATATTCCAAGATTTTCTAAATCCCAAAGTTCGCAAATACACAAAGATTTATGCAAGCTTCTGACTTTCCCCAATCTTATTTTCTCTGTATATCAGCACATTCCCTGGGCAAATCACATCATGACAGCTTGATCTCCCCATTATTTTCTTTCAAGTTTTACCCGTGATTTGGCCAGCTCAACTAGCACAGGCTACCAAACCCAGAGTTTCAACCCAGAGTTCAAAAAGTGAACTCAAGCCGTGACTACATTCCCTCTACTCTGTAAAACAATATATCTAAAACATTCATTTCCCAGCTGAGAGTCATTACTTTCTTAGATGCTACATTTAGTGTACCTGAAATAGCAACTGGCTTTGTCTCAGCAACCATTTTTCAAAGAAACAGTTTTAACCATTTTACATGAGCTTCTGAAGTTCTGAGAGGCTGATTAGGCATGTTCACCAAATGTTAAGCACTCTATTGCCAAATCCACAGATCCAAGAGCCTCTAGTGCAGATGTTTTCCTGCCTGCCTTTCCTTTTTACTCAATGTCTCTAAAGGCAATGTGAAAATCTTCAGACTTTTAAATGATGCACCAGATTTGCTGATCAGAGAGTCTAATACACGCAAAGCACCCTATCAAGTAGTCTACCACAAACTGACCTAATGAAAACAAGAGATACTCCTGTGATTAAAAATATTCAGTAATGAGCTGTTATCTCCCAGGAATGTGTTGGATCCTGCAGAAAAACACTTTAAGAGAGATCTAGTCTTTGTCCTCAAAGAACTTAACATTCTTGAAGGGTACCAGACACCCAGGTATTAAACAATTATCAATAAAAATGTCAAACTTGAAAAGTTTAAGAACAGGATAATCCCCCTGAGGACACGGACTGATTGGTCACCTAAACTGTCATCATTTAGTACCGTGTGAGGCATACAGCTGGCTCTGTGTAAATAATTAAATTCACAGACAACATGACATAAAAGCCCCCAAAAAGAAAAATGGCACTCACCTTTAATTTGCTTCATTTTTTTCCACAAAAAGACCACAGACACACCTAACTCATATCCCTGACATCTATACAAATTAAGTACAGGAATCAAAAGAGGCATGGGAATAAAAACTAGCTGTATTTCTACACCTAACAAAGGGAAGTCAGGGTAGTAGTACATTCAGAGGAAGAGACCAAATGAAATGAGATGACTTGCCTAGACTCTAGTTTAACTCCAAAAAAAGGAAGCCAAATTAGGAGGCAAAACAAAAAGCCCACAAAGTTTAAGAAAACAAAGGCACACTTAAAAAAAGGACAAAAGTAAGAACAAAATTAGCCATTTTTGAGCTATGGGAAAAAAAAAAAAACAGGAAGTACTTACCACAAAGAGATAATATAAATTTCACAGTGATTCATAAGTAATGGGGAAAAAGTCAAAACTCAAATTTATGGAATAAAGAGCTGGGGAATGTGACAGAAGATGGGTAGAAGAGAGTCTAACAATTGCTAGAACACTATTTGTTCAATAAATACTTGCCAGTAAATGAAAGAAAACAAAGTACCTAAACATGACTTTGCATAGAATAAAAGCCTCCAAAGGTGAATGGAATCCAAAGTATCCGGAAGTAGATCTAGACTGTGTGAACTCAGCCTATGAGTCTATCCTAACTCCCACTGAAATCTCAGAAAACTCCTGAAAATTTAACATCTAATTCCTTTACTAGGGCAAAGAAGTACCATCCAAGTAGAAGAAATATTATAAGGATCCGAGAAAAGCATGAGAGCAACAGACAAATAAAGGACTAGAAACCAGAGGTCAGCCCTACTGCCTAAGAGGATTGTTATAAAAGAAAGAATAATCAGATATTTACATATACTTACATACCCCACTTCAGTGACAATGACCCTTAGAAGAATTGTCAAAGTGGCTAATGTGAATTCCACACTCAAACTAGCTCAATTCCTCACCACTCCCACAGCCTGCCCATAACAGTAAAAGGCCATCCACACAGTAAAACATCATGGTGCTGGGGCCAGAAAGAAATGGCAGTGTCTAGGGTATTGAAGACCACCAGGAAAATGTAAATAAAATTAATGGAAAAGAATAAAGTAATCCGCTAAAGAGAAACAGAATAATAACTTCATAACTATAAGGACTTATTTTATATTTTTATATTTTAGCCAGAGGCTTCCATCGAGGTTAAACAATAACCTTGTTGTTTAACCCTTAAACTGTTACCCTTACCCCAGGGGACTTAAAAACAAGTCCCAGAAACCAGCCTCAGGTAACAAAGCACAGATACAATGATGGGTCCGATCAGTGGGGGTTGCATACTGTCTCCCCAGCTACCAAGGAGAATGGGCCCCACTGTTTGGGAGCCTTTTGGGCGCCAATCCTAACCAAGGTGATTGGCTGGGTCAAATGTCTACTAGAGGTAAACTGTAACTCAATTGGTCACCAAGCATCACTGTACAGCTTTCTCTGTGTATTACAATTTCACTGGCCACCTGTGCGTAGCCAGGCCCAACCGCATGGCCTTTGCCCTTAAAAGCTAGTCCGTAAAGGAGAGTGGGTCGCCCTCTCTGTAAGAGGCGCAGCCCTAGCCAGTCAGGTTGATTCTTGATGCTTGGTGCGAAATAAAGCTTTGCTTGACCTTCGCTTTGTATCAGTCTCACTCCTTTAATCACGGACCCATTACTGGGGCATAACAATAGCATAACAATTTAAGAGAGCTCACATCATTCCTGGATTCTCTTTATTCCAATCTCTTAACTCTTTCAATAAACATTATCTAAGTCTTGACACCATATGAGGCATTATGGATGCTAAGTAATATTATCTTACATACTTGTACTATTACTACTTGCTATTAGTATGCTTATTTTTTTTGCTCTCTTCCACAAAAAAGTCAAGATCAGTCAATTATACTATTTGATATATTTCTCCTGAAACACATGTCTAAAGTAAGTTTCTTGAAAGAATAAAAATCATATTCAATTTATTTATCTCCTTTTAAGAAAAAAAATTCTTAGTCTTATTTTCTGAAAAATTTTTTGAAAAACTGAAATATACTGACACCTAACATTGTTTCAAGTATAGTTTCAGGTGTAAAGCTCATTTTCATATATTCTAAGTACCAGACATAAGGATATAAACCTAAAACTGACTAATGGAAGCTGACTAAAGTTTCCTTTCTTCCTGGTTTTAGAGTGGCCTAATAATTTGATATCTCAAACACAGATTTTTGTTGATGTTTCCTTTGGAAATTATACCTACTGACTATAATTGAATTCAGAATTCATTCTGTGAAGACACAGACTACCCCCAGAGTTTAAAATCTCCAGCAGTGTTTCTGAGAAACTCAAAGAATGGGAAAATGAAGAAACAAAATCAAAATGGTAAGAGAGAATGAGTGACCGAAATGGGAGACCCATAAAAGGCACAAGAATGGAAAGAATTTCAATGCACCTTTAAAATATGTCTGCCCAATCCCAGCTGTACCTCCCATTGTACACTCAGGGTTTGCTGCAGTTCTGTACATGCCACTAAAAGTCCATTCTTAAGGCCATTAACTTCCTTTCCATATTGGAAATTCATTATTTCTACACTGGTAGTTAGCCTGCCCATAAAAATGTCCACTTCTTTGCTTGAGATACAACCCCATCACGGCGTATTTCCAAACCATAAATCTTCTGGTTGTACCACAATTCACATTTCATAAAGGTTTTTACAAGGGTGAAAGAATATACCAACACTAATTTTTTAGTAACTTACTGTTAATGGTGTTAAAGGCTGCATAAATACCTGAAGTGAAATTTACTAAAAAATTTTGTAATTTCTGAAATTTAAAGACGAAACTGGCTCAAAAGCCTTAAAAATCAAAAAAGCCCAGTATATTAATCAAATATTCTGGTTAGTAATCATTTGGGTTAGTACAAAAAGAAGGTCTCCTAAATGTAGTCACTCCAGTTCATTACAGTGAATAGTACTACAGTAATACATACTATAGCATTGTTATCCTTATAAAAAAATAAATAAATAAAAATGGAACCACAGTTCTTATCACATTCAAAAATAAATTCTAGATAAAGAAATAAGGGTAAAGAAATGGATTAAACAATGAACAAAAAGAACAAAACAGAAATCTGATTGCAATAAAATTAAAAACCTTTCCTCAACAAAAACACAAAAGAATGAGAGTGGAAAGACAGATTCAACTGCATTTGGAGGGCCTTATTTTTTTAAATATTTGAAATATGTATGGAAAATTACTACAATGAGAATATGGACACCAGGAAGTGAGCATATATTGGTGCTTATTACGTTAGTCACTTAATTTTTCCTTTCCTTTGATATAGTTCTTAACTCTTAAAAGATTACAAAGTTAAAAGTCTCCTCTTTTTAAGTATGAATCAAAAATAAGCTCAGAAGTAAAAAAATCTTGAAGTAACAATTATCTTAAACCTTACCAAATTTTCCCGACATTTATTACAAAAAGTTTCCAAATATTGCAGCACTATAAATGCTTGTTCATTATGCCTACTTCAAGTTTTAGTTCATAAAATCTGGCTATCTCTAACAAGTCAAACTGTTAAACAATGAGGAAAAGTTAAATATTTAACCTAACGCAAAAAAAGTTACTCAATTTGCATTATATTCCCCCAGATGAAATGATATAATGTCAAACTGTCATGCAACTATCAGAGAGAGATGTACTCCACCTAGTGGCCGCTGGTATTCTAAGATTTATGGGGTCCTATACTATCTAGAGAAGTTGCTTTCTCAAGTTGCTGCACTTTATCTGCTCTGTCCTAGCCAGTCTTATAATAACATGGCCATAACATTTGGAAACCACACAGACAACCACAGTTGCTCAAGATTAAATCTATCTCAACTCTTTAACAGCAACACTCAAGCAAGAGAATATAGATTCTGTAAGCCAGAGAGCATTCAGATAGATGAGTATCTACCTACCTATCTACCTACCTACCTACATACCAATCTATCTACCTACCTATCTATCCACACGTGCACGTGTACATGTATGTATATATGTCTATATGTTTGTACCCTGCTGTCTGTCAATATGTATGAAGTATCTTCCCTCATTAGCCAGCATTTCTCACAAGCTGAAATTAAAGTAGTGTATCCTATATATACCAAGAGGCCAAAGTGTTCAACATTAACTTGGTACCTTACTAAAACACAGTCTTAAAGAAGTAAGAACAGAATAATGGTGGCAGGATAAAACAACTGTAGGAAAATGTAAAAATGAGAGGAATTCACTAGAAGATATACAGGAAAAGGGCAGCAGCTTAATCTACAATACCATTTCCATACACCAAGTGTATCCCTTGGATATTACTGTATTATCATCTTGGATGGTCACAAAGCAAATGTACATTTTAAAGTTTCTGATCAATCCTGAAGTAAGAGGACTACTGGAATATTTAGTCCAGTGTTTTCCAAATCACCTGGCCATGAAACCCTTTTGCTCCACTAACACATGTTCATATATGATTAATGATTTACTTTTTTTTTTTTTTTTTAAGATTTTTACTTATTTATTTGACAGAGAGTGATTACAAGTAGGCAAAGAGGCCAGGGGGCAAGGGGGTGAAGCAGGCTCCCTGCCAAGCAGAGAGCCCGACGCAGAGCTCAATCCCAGGACCCCGAGATTATGACCTGAGCCAAAGGCAGAGGCCCAACCCACTGAGCCACCCAGGTGCCCAATGATCTACTTTTAAAGTGTAGAACTAATAGATCATTTTTCTCTTTATTTCTCTCTAAATTGGTTCATTAAAAATGAGTACAAGATCCAAAAAATTTCTCTATTTCCCAAAGAAAATTAGCTGAAATTTAATCCTTCTGTAACACCTCCATAAAACATTTAATGTCTTCTGATACATCTGACAGAAGAGCAGATAATGTTTCCAAATGAGAAAATAAGAATTCAAATCTTATATTTTATTTTAAAGCTATTACAAATGTAAATTCAGTCCAGCAAATACTAATCTCAGAAACAGCTAGGTTTTATTAATAAACTTCTAAGAATTTACATGGTAAAATAAAACTGGATGGATTCCCTTGAAACTTCCCATGCTTAAAATACTGAATAATTACGACATGATATTTAGAGTAAATTCTCAATTATTTACACAAAGTAGATTATGCTGAAGTAAAAACATCCAAAGATTAGTTCTTTGCGTTTGGAATATATTGAACTTCTAAAACAGGTTTACCCAATTGTGTTTTCCTTCAGTGAACATTAGAAGGAGTTTATGTTACCGTGGTATACATGTGAAAACAAAAAAGCCTTTGCTAAAAAAACAGGGTTAAATTTTTTAAAAGGAGCATATCAAGAAATGATTAAACAAGATCTTAGCCTAACTCGGAGGAGGGGGGGACACCACGACACAATCACTTAATTTTACATAAAAATAATTTGAAACCCAGGAAAAGACAACTAAACCCAATCTTTTCAAGACTGCTAGTGTCAGATCTAAGCCCAAGACAAAGAAAATGTATAGTAGGTCATGAATATATTCACTCAAGCATAAAACAAAGCACCAGTAGGGGAGGAAAAAGACCATTCTACACAATGTGGACCTTCTTAAAAGACAAATAAAAACAACTGTTTAAGTAACTGACCTAAGTATTAAAGCAGCAAACCTACTGCTTTTAAGGGAATAAAGCAACAAAGAAGCCATTATCAAGTTTTTAGTAACAAAAAAATCAAAAATAATATACCAACATTATAAATAAAAAGTCTGACAGGAAATAATTCCAAAGGTTTAAAAAAAAAAAAACCATATATACACATCAAAAAACCCTCCAAAAATGAGGGACAAAGAAGAATCAACAACAATAAGGATAAAAGTGATTGTGGTGCAACCCCAAACGTGAGAATGACAAAATCTATCCTGAATTAAGAAAAAAGCAAGTAAGCCATAAAAGGATCTTAAAACACAGTCTTCCTTTATTCCTACTAAAAAAATTATAAATTTTAGAATGGTACAGCTTAGGGGCGCCTGGGTGGCTCAGTGGGTTAAGCCTCTGCCTTCGGCTCAGGTCATGGTCTCAGGGTCCTGGGATCGAGCCCCGCATTGGGCTCTCTGCTCAGCAGGGAGCCTGCTTCCCCCTCCTTCTCTGCCTGCTGCTCTGTCTACTTGTGATCTCTCTCTACCTCTCTTTCTCTCTCTCTCTCTGTCAAATAAATAAATAAAATCTTAAAAAAAAAAAAGAGTATTTAAAATGGTACAGCTTAATTTTTTTTTCATTGATTAATGATGGGAAGAGCACAGAATAATCAAAGGACTTCCTTCCCTCACACCAAGGAACAGCTACAACAGTGAAAGGCCACCAACATTCTAAAGATACAAAAACCATGTGTGAATTTGAAGTTTAACATAGGTTAAACTCGTTTAAAAAAAAAATCTTAAAACATTTAAGGGACATACCACTAAGTCTTGATCTTGAAGCAAATTACAAATTGCCTCATATAACATGGGTCTTAAGTCAGACTTGAATTTCACAGAAATCCACTGACCGATGAGCCAAATCACCCTGCGTCGCAATGGCTTATACCTGGGTAAGGAAAAATCATGAAATTTAAATGGTAAGTATTTTACAAAGCCTATTTCATTTAGAGTATTTCATCATTTAAATTTTAAATATAGTAAAGAATCAATCTCTATTTTTATATAAAAGCATAAAAAAGCTACTTCTAAACATACCACAGTACAAATATTAACAAATTACTATAAATCTAATTATTTTATATTTAAGAACCATAACATAAATATGTACACAAAAACAAGTCTATTTCTGTTCCTCAAGTAACCATAAACAGTTAATCTGATAAGGCCTAAGTAGCTAATGTCCCAAACCCCAAGGTTGAAGAGGCCCCCAAAGAGTAATAATAAAGGAATTCCTGTACTCAATTTTCCAAATCCAAATGTTTATCTTACAAAGATTATTTCCCAGAATACTGTGAGAGATTTCCACATTTACATACTCAAATAAACCTACACTGATATTGGGTAAATTCTCTAATTTTTAAAGTGCCCTATTATAGAATGTGACTCATACTATCAAAATAATGATTTTACATTTTAAAAGCTGTAAAACCTTTGCAGTAACATGTATACATATTTGTTTCTCTATGATCCGTCTTTGCTAAAGGCAATGAAGTTTCTTTAGGCAAGGAGGAAAAAACCCCACAAAGCTATAAAGGACTATGTATAAGAATTTCAACCCAAAGTCTCTTCTTGATACTCTGTAATTTTTAGTAGTGGGATGATAACTGTTTCAGGGTACAAATGGAATAAGCTAATGAATATTCCACATTTTTAGAAAATTACCAAACTATAAGATGATGAAGCAGATAGAAAGAACTGCTCATTAAAGATGAAACAATGTTTAAGTACTCCCTCCCCACCCTCAAAAAGTTTCTCACCTAAAAGAATTAAAGAATGCAAAGTTATATAATAGGATTTCAGAAAAGGAATAGAGAAGAGTGGGTAGGAAGAAATTAGATTTGAATAGCCTTTAAGATAAAGAGTATTTGGGGCAGAAAACTGGAAAAACTGCCATTTCCAGGAACTGGGTCTGTTTAAACAAAGTCACAGAGGTGGAAGTAAATGAGACTTGTATAGACTGTAGTGGAGAACCCACAGAACCACCAATTCTGAACCAATCTCACATCTCTGAGATTACCACATTCAACATTCCACTCCAGATAAAGAGAACGAAGCTCAGAAAGGTCAAATCTTAAGTTCACTTAGACGACAGTCACTTCTGGGCAAAGTTAAAATTAGGGGATAGTTTGTCCCTCCAAATGTGCTCCCTGGACGAGCAGCATCATTTTCCTGGATCCATGATGGAATCATACAGTCTGACCCAGACCCTAACACATTACCTAAATCAGAACATGTATCTTAACCAGACCATCGAGAGATTCATAAACACATTAAACTTTGAGAAATACTGGTCTAGATCAGCTCAGTCCAGAAGAAACGTAATGCAAGACAAATACGCAATTTGAAATCTGTTAGTACCCACATTAAAATAAGTAAAAAGCAGGTGAAATTTTAACATTTTTATTCATCTCAATATATGCAAAATATCATTTCAACATGGAATCAATACATATTTTAAACTCTTCAGTTTTTCAATTTAAATTTTAGTTAATTAAAATTAAAGTCATTTCCTCAGTTGCATTAGGTACAATCCAAGCACTCAAGAGCCATACATAGTAGCAACTGTACTGGACAACACAGATGGAGAATAAATAGCCTCCAGGGTTTAAGGACAATCAAACCACATAGTGTGCTCCCACTAAAGGGCCATGTGGTTACCTAATGGAGGTTTTCTCTGCATCAAAGGTTCTCTCACTTCCTACGGGCAGAGTCACAGCCCAACTTACTCACCACAGACTTTACAGGACATAGCAAATTCACGGCCAACTCAAAATACTTGCTGAGTGAACAGACAGCTCTTTACGAGTCAAAAAATATTTTTTTTCTTTTTAAAAAATTTCAAGTTTTTATTTAAATTCTCAGTTAATATATAGAGTAATACGGGTTTTAGAAGGGTGAAAATCACTTTTAAATCCTCTCCAACTCTACAATTGCACACCTCTCAAGATTTATATAGAAAGCTTCTTTTCATTCATTAATGTAGTCAAAAAATGTTACCTGATCTATGACTACGTGCCAGGCATTCTGATGGGTGCATAACAGAAATAAATCAATAGAAATGCACAATTCAAAACAAGAACACAGTCTCTTGGAATTGTTAAAGTCTCTAACTCTAAACTAAGAAAAAAATTACAAAAACTACAAAAGACCTTTATCCTTCCATTTCAGCCATTCGGTACCTAAAATCAGTCAAGTGCTTTTTAAAAGTATGTGAAACTTAAAAACTGGGAAAAGTTCTACATCAAACAACTCTGTACTACTGAATGGGGTAACCCAATACAAGCCTAAAGTGCATCCAAATGCTTTCTGCCATCGTGTCGCTCCAAACTATCTACCCTCTCCCAGACCTGCAGTAGGCTATGTGTGATCCCAAGGCATTTGGTCGGTCATCCTTCACAGCTATTATTTGTGTGAGACTACTTCTTACAATAGGTTTACCCCTACTTTCTACACAAATAAAGTTGGCTTTCTTGTATATACATTTCTTCTAGAATCTAGAGATCTCCATCTTTATCTTTGTATAAAATTTCCTCCTGCAAATTATCTTATCTAATACCAAATACTCCATACATGTTACAATTCACATTGGAAGTAAAAAAAAAACAAACCAACTTTATTTTTCAAATCCAAGAGTCACAAGTCTTATTCTACACTACTGTGATCAGCTAAATCATACTATAACTTTTTAAAAGATGTGTTTTTTTAAAGATTTTATTTATTTATTTGACAGAAAGAGATCACAAGTAGGCAGAAAGAGAGAGAGAGAGGAGGAAGCAGGCTCCCCACTGAGCAGAGAGCCGGATGCAGGGCTCGATCCCAGGACCTTGAGACCATGACCTGAGTCGAAGGCAGAAGCCCAACCCACTGAGCCACCCAGGTGCCCCAACTTTAAAAATTTTAAGCAATTTTAATGCCTTCCTATCTTCATCACAAAATTAGTAAGGTAAATTAAGTATATTATTAACACAAAGTTTTATACTTGCCTATTATGAATGACTTGTAATTCTGGAAGAAGTTGGTTTTTAAACCACTGATCAAAATCAACACTGTCAAAAAGCTCATAAGCCGCTAATCCAACAGCATTATACACTACAAAGAAGATTTGAGAAAAAGAATTTAAATTTCAGATGCTGGGCCCAAAGTTAAGTATCTTATATAAGAAACTAATCCATAGGGACTACTTTAAAACATGTAAAATGCTAATAAAGCATGTTAATCAGAGAAATTATTTAAATAGATATTTTAGAATCATTATGTAAGTTACTTTACATTGTTTTTCCTAAATATTCCTTAGTGCTTTCAAACAGAAAACTACATTCATTCAAATACATTCAAGTCAAATTTTAAAAATTACAAAATAACATCTACTTCTAAATGGACACAATACTTTATGATCTGGTCCCTACCTACCTCCCTCCAGCCTCATCTCTCACCATAACCCTTTACACTCTATGTTCCAAATAAACCAAAATACTCCCAGTTCAACACTTAACTGTGCTTGCTCCGCTTCCCTTCAAATTTGTGTACATACTGCTGCCTCTGCCGGGAACCCTCTTCTCACACAGCCCCTCCTCCCCTTGTTAATTCCCACTGATCCTGGTATTCTCGTACTATACTTCTCTAGAGGCCTTTCCCTATGCACAACCAAACCACCTTGTAGTTTTCCAGTGCACTATCTAATTGCCACCTATTTTAACATTAATCAGCTGATAATATGTATAATCAATTGTCTGCTTACTTGGTTGTCTCCCCCGCCAGACAGTTCCTATATTTTAGGTACTCCTGTAACCCAAATCCCAGCCTAACACTGCCATAAAGCAAACATACCAAATATTTATTACTGAAGAAATAATATTTCTAAATCAGTTTAGTTTAACATACCAGCATCTTTGATTAATAGTGCATTCATATCTTCCACATTAGTGGGTCCTGAAAACATAAGTAAGTAAAGGTAAATAAAACTAGTTTTTAAAAAATATTTTATTTCAACTCCATTTACTGGTTTATCACTTTGGTTTCATATAATAAATTTCATGATATTAAATACACATACAGGTACGAAGGGAAAGCCTAGATTTTGTTATCATCACCATTAGAGAGCACGGATGCAAGATGTAAAGCCATATTACAATTTTTAAATAATTTTTAAAATTTTTTAATAAACATATAATGTATTATTAGCCCCAGGGTTACAGGTCTGTGAATCACCAGGTTTACATGATTCACAGCACTCACCATAGCACATATCTTCCCCAATGTCCATAACCCCACCACCCTCTCCCTAACCCCCTCCCCATGGCAACCCTCAGTTTGTTTTGTGAGATTAAGAGTCTCTTATGGTTTGTCTCTCTCCCGATCCCATCTTGTTTTGTTAAAGCCATATTACAATTTTAAAAATCATTATAACTTATTTGAAAATGTCATGTCAAGCAACAATCCAAAAAAATATATGCCACAAACTGCTAACTAGTGTATAATACCTTATATACCCTAATTTAAAAGAGAATTCTTAAAAGAAAAAATAAAAGGATGAATCCCACAAAAGAAAAACAAACCAACAAAAAAGGAACAGCACAGGTCATTCACACAAGAAACTCTGACATAATAAACAAACCAGGTCATGACAGTACATTAAAAGATGGCAACAAAAGAAAAAGTGCAGACAGGAAGGGAAAGCCATCACGTCAGGTGGGAACTTCTGACAAAAAGTTGGCAGTCTCCTACCACTATCCAGAGAGGAGAGTGTCATTAAGCCATGAAAAATACAGTTTGCTTAGAAAGTCTATTTCTTTAGAATAGAAAGATGTCTAGCGAGTTTATCAGAGCACTCTTCTGCTGTTAAATATGAATTCTTAAGCTCACTAGTCTAAGATTAAATACAACCCAAATAAACCAACTGCTCCATTACTGGAAAGAAAACTAAACTCTGAAACCACTGAAATCCTTACCACCACACAATTTATCAGAGTGTAACCTAAATAGCTTATCCACTTTCCTACAGTGGTTTAAAAAAATAACAGACACATAGAAGAAAATGGAAATGATATTCTAAACTTAAAAGAAAAAGAAACTGAAGCAGTCCAAGTATTATCAACTGTAAGAATCAATAATCCTACGTGAAGAAATTAATAAATAACTGTATCTTAGAAATCAATCCATATGAAAATTCAAGTAACACTCAAATTACCTTCACAGATGAACAAAGTAAAACCTGAAAGTTTTTTCCCTTGGTTTATAATTAAGAACACTCTTTGGGTTTTTCAGAGAACCAAAGCCTGAAAAGTGAGCTGCCCACTCACTACCACAAACTAGATCAGGCATCTCCTTCCCTACAGAAGCTTCTCTTGCTATTATTTTCTTAGATCATCATCTGCTCAATCCTTGGTCACGTACAATGTAATTTCTGCCCCAACATTTCAAATACCGTCTCAGAAGATTCCACTGCCTTCTGCCTCTTTCACCACGGGACATTTCTAATAACATGCTCTTCTCTCCAGGATCCACTTCCATATTGTTCCTCACACCTCTGCAAGAGTCTCTGACCTGGCTTTTCTGCACGACCTTCATCTTTTCATAAGCCTGAAGGTGAAAATCTTGAGTTCCATCCTTGAACTTACTTTTCTTCTCCCAAGGCCCTTTACACACACACTCCAGAAGTAATACTCTATCTCCAACCACTACTAATAACAGCCACCCTGTCATTAAGACCACAGTTTAGGATCATGTCTGGTCACTTTCTCTCTCTCTTTTTTTTTTAAGATTTTATTTATTTATTTGAGAGAATCACAAGTAGACAAAGAGTCAGGCAGAAAGAGAGAAGGAAGCAGGCTCCCCATTGAGCAGGGAGCTCAATACGGGGCTTGATCCCAGGACCCTGAGATCATAACCTGAGCCGAAGGCAGAGGCTTAACCCACTGAGCCACCCAGGTGCCCCTCGGTCTCTCTCGTTCAGCACAGTCACAAAAAGTCAATCAACAAACAGTTACTGAAAATACCAGACATTGGGAATAATGTGTGAACAAAACAGATGTGATCACTACCCTCCTTCCTGCAATTTAGAATATAGCAGAAAAGTCAGAAATGATAAATCGCAGCTGATAATAATTACTTATGCACAAGCTGCAATCAGTGATCAAGTGCCAGAAATTTCATATCATCATTCTCTTACATCCATTACCTTCTTTCCATTCCCACTGCCACCATCCTGAGCATAGCATTTGTTGTTTTGCCTTTTTCTCCCACTACTTTCACAACATGCTCTAGGTAGACCATTTCCCCAGGCAACATACTTTACTGCCTACTATTTTGCTTATGCTGCTAGGATATTTACAAGAGCAAAATCCAACTATCCCCTTCAATGCCTATTTCAAGGCCACCTTTGTCAGTTTGCCAGTTGCCCATTCTTGTTCTCTATTCTGAAAGCCATCCCTTCAGAAAAGAATACATTCAGGTCTTCCTCAGATTCCCATTATATGGTGTAGGAAAAAATGCATTGCACATAGTAAGCAGGAACTCAAACTATTTTAACTGAACATGGATTAATAAAGTATCATAAAATATACTTCACCTTGAAGTGTCTGCATCATTTCTAGAAGTACAGGAGTAAGAGTCTGATTATATTCATGGAATATATCTATAAATAGTACTTCAGTGCAAGGCTGGAGAGGAAAGAAACCAATTTTCTATTGAAAACAATGTTATATCGTACTGCTCAATTCTATAATAAAGCAAAGAATATACTCATTCTTAAAATCCTAAAACTCCAAACATGTTTCCAATTCTTGATGTGTTTACATATAGTAGATTATAATTGTTACAGATACACTGGGTAAGAAAATCAAATTATAATTTGATTCCTATTTCAATCATTTGCCATTAGGCATTCAAAAAGTAAAACTCCAGTGAAAAAATAACTTACATTTTTAGTTAGTAACTCTTTAAGTTAAAAAAAAATCTAAAGCCACATTTATTGCAGATTCAGTACTATAAATGATTGTCCAGGAACTAATTCATTAAAAATTATATATTTTTCTTAGCAATGACAGAGTAAGTAACAACTCCAATTCGCGAATTCAATTCACCATGTAGAGTAGTATTCCATTTCTCTTTTTAAACATATACTGTATTATTTGTTTCAGGAGTACAGGTCTGTGATTCATCAGTCTTACACAATGCATAGCGCTCGCTCACAGCAGCACATACCCTCCCCAATGTCCATCATGCAGGCATCCCATCCCTCCCATTCCCCAAATACTATTTCTTTTAACAGAAACAAACAGTAACAGAAGTCAGTGTTAGCTATATAACAAAACTGATTCACTTTGGTTCTTAAAAGTAACAAACCATCACGTTTCATAATACAAAGGAAGTATGAATTTGGAAGGTGCTATGCTTTATGTTTTAAAATCTTGCATACATACTGATTTATGTACAGATGAAACGACAGGTCACCTCAAATACTTGCTTCAAAATAATCCAAGTTAGGGGTGGGGGTACTCATATGAAGTAAGATTAGCCATGAATTGGTAACTGATAAATGGGGCTTTGGAATACAAGGGCTCATGACATTATTCTATTTTTTACTAAGCTTGAAATTTTCCATAAAACAAAGTTTTTAAAAAATTAAAGTAAATTTTTTTTTAATTAAAGCAATAATAATTTCTCTACTTAACTATCTCGCTTGTTTTCTACATAAGCTTATAAAACTAAAAATCATTAACATACATTCTTAGAAAAATAGTATAAATTATGTGAACACAACTTTTCACACACAAAAACAGTTCAAAGACTGTATTTGATTAATTCTCCTCAAATGTTGGCCACAACAAAAAAATACAGACTTAGAAAGCATTCTAAAATTAAAAGCAATGGGCTGGTCTCTGGGAATCAGACTCCGTGGTACAAGAAATATGCATCAAAAAAAGCTTCAGAATTACTGAAATACTTGAGAGGAGAAAATCATTCTAGCCAAAAAGAAGTAGTTTTCATTTTCAAAAACATTTCCTATTTCTGCACTGATAATTACTTTCCCATCAATGTGACTGCAAAATGGAGAAAAATTCAGTGTGCAACCCCCCAAATAAACAACAATAAAAATCTAGGTTAAAGTTCAAAATTTAATTAAGTACTTTCCTCTCAAACACAGATGCCCACAATTATAGTTTCCTATTCATCTGGTTTAACGCTTGGAATTCTTAAACTCTGGACTAAGAGTTATAGAAGCATTAAGCATTTCCCTATCAATTTTTTTTTTCAATCAATACTTACCCTCAAACTATATTTCCAAGAATCTCCTCCTGTTTCTTCCACTGCTGCAATTAAAAATACAACAAATGATGCTTATCTTACCATGTAATAATGGTGTTTCCAAAGTCTCAGTTTGGAATACAAAGATTTTAAATACTGTCAGTTTATTTCTATGAATGGTTTTAAACTTAACACTGAAAGCAAATCCTTGGAAACACAAGGCCTTACATAGATTTCTTTACTATACAGTATAGATCACATCTGTATATGGTAGTCTCCCATCAAGTTGCTTACATAAGCATTCTCACTTTCATTAAAAATTCTCTATGGAGGAAAGATCAAAGGGCTCCTCACTTCCAGAGTATGTGATATCACCCAGTAAGCACTCGAATATAACTATAATCCCAAGATTATTTCATTCAATATAATAATGTCTTATAAGTTATAATTATTAACATTTCCAAAAATGTTCTATATTTAAAGTTAAATTTCAAAAAAGTAAAATACTTTAGGAACTTCTACAAGTCTAGGAACTCAGTGTTTCATGTTATACTACTATACACATGGCATGAAGAAAGTGATTTGAAACATAAGGTTTTAGCTAAGAGAAAAAGCAAAAACAATATAGGATATATAGAGTATAATGCTGTATTTTCTTTCTTTTTTTTAAGATTTTTATTTATTTATTTGACAGACAGAGATCACAAGTAGGCAGAGAGGCAGGCAGAGAGAGAGGAGGAAGCAGGCTCCCCGCTGAGCAGGGAGCCCGATTCGGGGCTCGATCCCAGGACCCTGGGATCATGACCTAATCCGAAGGCAGAGAGGCTTTAACCCACTGAGCTACCCAAGTGCCCCCAAAATGCTGTATTTTCTAAATGAACTAAAATTATTTTTAAAGAACAAAAAGAGGGAGAAAAGGAGTCTTCCAAAACATCTGAGGCATTCTTAAAATCTTAGGAAATATATGAACAGAACTACACAAAGTCACCCAAAGGGATGAGGAGAGTCTAAAATCTAGCCTATGTCTGAGGACGGCTTAAGTAATTCACACACAGGCACTCTATTCACACACACAGGAAACTTTATTAGGCACACAATTTCTTGACTTTCTGTAGAAAGAACCTTGATACTTTTATTCTATTATTAACATTCCGATGGATAAAAAGGATCTCCTAGAAAAATATTTCAATCAACAAAAAATTCATCATAAAATTTAAATAGGTGATCTATTTAGTAATCCAGAAATTTCCCCAAATTTCTTTTTGAAAAATAATGTCTACTAATAAAAAATAAGATGGAATGAATCACAAAGTACAAACTGACCTGATAACACAGACAGTTTATTTTACATTTTTGTTTTAAACTATATCATATGTTCATAGGAACGTCTAAAAATTTTAAAAGGTCTTTTTCTGGAGAAAACTCCATATATTTGAAAAAATCATTCATCTTCTCCTTCTCAATTTGTTTTAACAGGTAACAAAGGACATGTTAACTTTTAAAAGCCAAGATTCTCAGATCAAAAATTACAATACAATGTTGTTATGCCCATCATTCAAATAGATGATATGTATTTAGGGAAGAAGGAGAAAAGCCAGTCAAAAACTGAAAAACTGATTCTTACTAAAGCCTTCGGGGTCTTCTTCCCACATTGTTAGTTCCTCTTCAGTTAGCAGAAAATAATGAGAGACTAATCTTCTACATATCTCTGTCAAAGTGGGATACGTGAAGAATGCCATCTTAATCTTATGAGCTTCTAGAGTTTCAGGGCTGCTATCTAGAAAAATAAAATTTCCAAGTGAATCATACAAAGATTCTACCAAAGTTGGATTATGTAACTTAAATAAATTTAAAAATACACTCTTGAGGGAGAATATAAAGTGGTGTATAAATTTTCATTTTTCTTAAGGGCAAATTTCGAAGACAGTTCTTTATTCACACCACACACATCAGTCTTGCAGCTGTCCTCCCACTACAGCCTGTACATCCCCTGCTATATTATCACACCATATTGGAGTGACTTAGATACATATGTCCTTCTCTCTCCTATAAGAATTCCTCATTCATCTTGATATACATGCACATGTATGAATTCTAATGTCTAAAAGTAACCTCACTGAAGTTAAAGAAAAATTTTAATTGTACAAATAAATACAGCTTACAACATGAACTGCAGTGGTTACTGAAGTCCTAAAGCTTCAACTGATCTTCTACTATGCTACGAAAGATAGATTACTAATGCTTTCTATGGCTTTTAAAGCTGGCACTCACATATTAAAATCTTTAATCCTTATCTCTAGTTCAAGCAACATTTTCCTTTTCACACTTAAATAAATGAATTTCAAATATATAAAAATATCAATTACTTCACATTTGAAATAATGAGGGGAAAAAGCTGCCAGTAAGGCATTACCTTCAAAATTTTTAGATGGCTTATAAGCATAATTTTTAACAATCATCTTAATAAGATTCATGCATTGAACAATGAATCGTTCGAACGTAACGCCTTCACCAACTTCCGTAAATACATAGCTTACAGAAAATTCCAATGATCTCTGAATTAGAGGAGTAAATGAAAACGGATGCTGATCCAAGAAGTCCAAAAGCTATAAAGAAAAAAATTAAAATTTATTTTCTTCAAGTTCATTTGGGAATATAATGATCCATAAGTACATCTTATAACTTTGCTAATATACATGTGGCAAGATTTGAACCTTGGTGGACAATCTACGTACATCCAGTTTTGCATGGAATACATGTGCACCTTATTTCTTGGGATACACCCTATAATGTGGATTATGTCAGGTGGTATCTCATGTCAAGAAATTTCTATCATTTCTAGTCCAGGGTCCAAAATTGATCCACTTCATACTTAATTCAGTGACAACGGGAGAATATGAAACAAAATGTGTAAAGTATGCAAAAGACAAAAAGTGTAAAGTATACAAAAGTAATAAAGGCAAAAAGTGAAACTACATTTCAATTATCAAACAATTGATGAGGGAGGTTTCTTCTTTACAAAAGAATAACTTAACATTATCAGATTTGCTTTTAAAAAACCAGCAAAGAGGAGAGGAAGTGTACAGATAAAACAGAGTCAACCCTCAACATATGTTGTTAATTCCTGAAGCTAAGTGATGACTTCAAGAGGACTCAAAGTTATTAAATTCTATTTGGAGGTATGTTTGAAATATTCCAATTTTTAAAGCTTTAATAAAGTTAGACATTTTAAATATGAATTTCATAAATGAAATTATTTATAAGCACTGCACAGATCCAATGACTAACCACATCATGTCATTTTACTTTGCTTTGTGTTTTTTTGGGTTTTAAGTTAAAATACCCGAGTCAATTTCTTGCTGGATCTTGGAAGATTAGACAGGCTTTTGCTGTTGAGGCTATTTAAAACCTAACTGTGGGAAATAAAGAGAACTAAAACTAAAGGTACTGATACTTAACCAAAGACATTAAGAACGGCTCATTTCTACTCCTGTTCTCCACTGACAGGAGAACAAACAACCTTACTCCTATTAATCAAACTTCAGGAAAAAAGAGAAAAATAGGCTACAAGTTTAGATACTGCTACCTGTCTTCAACCACGGGTTTTACTGCAAGGCAGTCCTCAAACCAGGTCTTCCCAACTCTATGTACTTCTCCCAACCATCCCCAGGCCAAAATTTCATAAAAATCAGTTTTTATATAACTTAGTTTTATCAGAAATTTATATACATTGCCTAGCACAGTGCACCCATTTAATTCTATTCAAAAGATGTTTGATATTGATGATGATAATCTGTCATTCTAAATATATTGACTTCTTGATATTACACTGCCTGTTATACATGACCCAGTTCCTGCTCAGCTGCAACTGGTACCTTCTTTATATCTGCTTTTTATCCTGTAGGCTTGAGAATAAGAAATTTCAAAGGAATGAACCTCTCTAATATTTATTAGGATTTTTTTTTTTTTACAACAAAGTGACTTATAACTGATATATGGCATATAGATTTAATTATAACATGCATGCTAAATACTTTAATACAGTTTAACTTTGCTAGAAACAGAAAGTAAGTTACCTTACACTAAAGAACGTATGTTCACACCATTTTCCTTCATAAATCGGAGTACATGTATTTTATTTAAGGAAACATAAACTTAAGATAAAAAGAAAACTTACCACTTTAGTAAAAAGAATGATGGTCTTTTCCAATCTATCTCTACATATGTTATCTGTACCTATATTTCTACCTGTTAAAAACACAATTCAAGTATTAGTACAAGTTTATAATACTCCATAAATTCACAATCAAAACAATGACAAAACTTTTCACAAAAATACTGTCAGATACATTTTTGCATGTTTTGCATTATAAACAAATTACTGTGCTTTCCCAACTCTAAAAAATTAATCATAAGGTTTTTGAAAAAGAATTACACTTAGCAGACACAGTAATCCCTGGTACCACATTTCATAAAATCAATCCTAAAATGTAAACTAAGCCCATGTTAAAGTAAAAGTAGCAATTTTATCTATGAATTACCAATCACATTTTCAAAATTGAAATTAGTCATAGTTGAAATTTAGAAGCAAAATTAGTAAAAACAAAGTACTCAAAAGAGTAACATGCTCATTATTTTTCCTGTATTTTCTGACCATTTTCTTCAGATAATTTCCCTGACATACTTAATTGTGTACATTCAGAACAGTGTCCACCAGCCCATCAACTACTCTCTATTATCATACTCTTCCTATTGATCTCATCATTTACATCGTTCTCCTCTCCAGGGAGGGCTCCTATTCTTCCCTGTGCTTCTCCACAGGGTGACCAGAGAAAATGACAACTGTTATAAAAATAAACTACTTTATATAAGTTGTCTTATTCTCATTCATCTTTGCATGTACAGTACCCAGAATAGTGCCTGGCTTAAGGCTCAACAATGTTTTTACTAAGCTGAGAACGACTGACATAAAACAATCAACAACTCTCTAAAACTTTGTACACTAAAATATCTCCTCACACTATTAAGTCCCCAAGTACACATACATGTAAACACACACTGAGGATGTACACATGTGTATGTGCTCACGCAAGCACATGTATGTGTACTCTGTGTTTGCAGGTGTGTGCACAGTCAGCAAAGGTGCTTACAATCACAGAAAAAAGGATAATAAACAGACCACGAGTATAACATAACACAAATATAAATGCTAAATTCTCTTGTGTGGATGACAGAGCGTCCTCAAGATAAGCCACGAAAATTAATCTACAAGAAATTTATAAAATTAAAGTACCATTGAAGGTAATTTATGCCATACCCACATGTAAAATGAACTACATGCGTGCGCACACACACACATACACACACAAACACACAGTATATACAAAGTATTGGGAGCATGTGGCCCAGGAGCTACACTTAATGAGTATTAAATACATGACCACTGTGGATGTAAGCATGGAAAAGAGGAGTAACAGTAAAAGTATCTACAAAGAAACAGGACACAAAATAGACTGTTTTTAAAAAAAAAAAACTTCTGTAATATTCAGGACAAGACAGTGTATGAAGACAAAGCTGAGCTCCCAATTCAACCTCAGAGGATTAATGATCAAGATGGAAGAGTTTAGCCTCTTCAGATATGAAAGCAGAGCAAAATTATGAATAAGGATTCTACAAATAAAATCTATCTTCAAAGGAGTACTTACTGCATTCCAGAAATTGCTTCAGGCGGTCAAATATTCCATGTAAAAAACCCTAGGAAAAAAAATTTTTAAGGTCTCAATTTATTGTTGTAAACATCTCCCTTACACATTTTCAAAAATACTAAAATGTATCTATCGCATCATTTTAAAAAGTTAAAATGAGATAAAATAAAAATACTCTACTATTAACAAGTCTTCTATTAGAAAATACAGTATTTCATTTCATCTCTTCAATGTCTCATTTCAGTTACCTAAATCACTTTGCAATAAATAAAACATTACTTAAGCATTCTATTTAACTAAATAATCTCTATTCTCCTCAATGATTTTCTTCTTCACAGCTCTTATAATCCCCAGGCATAATGTTTGTCTATTTTCTGTCTGCTCCCACTAGAATGTACCCTCCCTGAGACTGAGAAATTCACTGTTTTATTACTCTATCCTAGAATCCAGGAATATATGAATAAATAGTACTAATTATTTAAAGTAGAAGCTCTTAAGCCCAAGTATCAAATTTATTAGCCTTCAGATATGAGAAGGCATGTCACCATTTATGGTCTGGTAAAAATCTAAACAACCCTTATTTGTTAATGTCTTTTAAGAAATGTTATAAAATGTTTACAGATATAAAGGGATAGTAAAAAACAACCTTATTAAAAATTTTTAAGAATTCAAACACCACAAACTTTTGGGATCAAAAAATTTGGGGTGTATAAATATCATAAAAGACGTCACATGCACTTGTAATAAATACGATGGTCCAAGGTTTTTGCTCAAAATAGCTACATGGTGAAGGCTTTCCTGATGAGTAGCTAACTAGAATAGTGTTATTTCCTCTTTGTCCTTAGGAATATATTGTCCACTCATCCATTCTTGAGTTTGGGACAATTCAACAAGGATATCATCATCTGATGACTCAGAAACATATTTCACTTAGACAACTTCACCATCACCATTAGGGCCTAGAATGCTGCTCTCAGTCTTTCTAGAGCATCCATCTTCTGATTCATGTAAAAATTATGAAACCTCTTCCTCTTGTCAATTTTCTTCTCTGTCATTTTGGGCAGAAAATGAAGAATTCTGAATTCTCAGTGTGATAAACAAAAGCTGAATGAAAGTAGAACAAAAAAAGAGTGCTTCCAGTCTTCTTTTATTCCTTCTTAAAGATGATGGAATACACCGTACAACTCAATAAGGAAACTGAAAGATGACAATTTCTCTACTGCTTCATCCTTTGGGAATTCCATCATCTTACACTTGTCACACTATTTCAGTCTTTTTAACCACAGTTGAGAATAACTGAAAAGTAATGATAACTAACAAAAAAGTAATTCCTAGGGTGATGGAAGAGGCAAATGTTTCATTACAGGAAAAATAAGATCATTGAGATCCCATATGTATTTTAAATTTATACAGTAGCCTAATGATCCCTTAAAGTAATGGTAACATAGAAAGAATTTTACAACAACAACAAAATATGAAAAAAAAAAAGAATTTTACACTATTCCTTATAAATAAATATTAATTTATCAACTGGGATTCTCCAAAGAAAGTAGAAAATCATACAAGTCATCAACTTTAGTAAGGTGATCAAGAGAATCAGGAATTTATAGAATTATAGACAGCTGATGAATCTGTAGTCCAAGTAAACTAAGTTATAGCTTATGATTTATGTTATATAATAACATAGTAACTCTAACCATGAAATGATCATTTATAGAGCACTTTAATTAGCTGAAACATTTACAAAAAAATCATTGTCTCCCTTAATCCTCACATATCCAATGAAGTAGGCACCATTAATTTCATCTTCATATTATAAAGAAAAAAAAAGACACTGAGTATCAGGGTAAATAAGTAAACAGACAGAGGCCACACTATCAGGAAAAGGCCAAGTCAAGATTCAAATCCAAATCTGTCTGCCTCCAGAAACCAAAATCCCTGCTGAGCAGAGAACCCGATGCGAGGCTTGATCCCAGGACTCTGGGATCATGATCTGAGCGGAAGGCAGAGGCTTTAACCCATGGAGCCACCCAGGCATCCCGCTAAAGCATCTTTTAAGTTCCATATTATCTTTAAGATCTTTATGTTATTTGAGAAACCGCCCTTAACTTGTTAAAATTCTATTTTGTTTCCAACAAGTCAATATACCTTAACTACTACAAAACAGCTGACAAACTGTTTCAGCATATAGAAGAAAGACTCAAGGGAAAGCCAAAAACTCATAGAACATTGACAGTTTCCACTAAAAACCACTATTACACTTTATAGGAATGTGATTCAAATTGATTTATTTTTATTCAAAAAAAAAAACCAAAACACTGATAAACACAAACTGTCAGTTACATAATTTATGATATTCATAATCATACTGCATATAAAAATAATTAGAATCTTCAGACCTACTGTTTCTACTCTATCACATATTCATTCATAAACTACTGAGCATTTACTATTGGCAGAAACTATTTTAAGCTCTGGAATGGAAAGTGAGTGAAACAGTCTCTGCCTTTATGCAACTTAATGCATTCTGGTGCAGGAATTTAGGAGAAGCTGTCTAATTGGTTTCTGGAAGTGTTTTATGGCAGTATGGCAATAAATATTAATACTTAAAATAGAACAGCATTAAAATTATGGCTGATTTTTGATACATATTTTGGTAATTTGATAGTATGAATCAGTGCTATCAATATGCCTATACTTGAATCAACCATTTCCAATTCTAATAACTTAGCCTGAAGAGGGCATCAGAAAAGTACACAATGACACATTCTATATCCAAATATTCATTCCGACATCACTGAACAACAATTAAAAACTGGAAACAGGGGCGCCTGGGTGGCTCAGTGGGTTAAGCCGCTGCCTTCGGCTCAGGTCATGATCTCAGGGTCCTGGGATCGAGTCCCGCTTCGGGCTCTCTGCTCAGCAGGGAGCCTGCTTCCCTCTCTCTCTCTCTCTCTGCCTGCCTCTCCATCTACTTGTGATTTCTCTCTGTCAAATAAATAAATAAATAAAATCTTTTTAAAAAATAAAAAATAAAAATAAATAAAATAAAAACTGGAAACAACCTATACACCATCAGTGAATAACTCGGAATTATTTTTTTGTTAGTCATTATCATTACTTTTCTTTTTTTTTAATTATTTTTATTAATATATAATGTATTATTTGCCCCAGGGGTACAGGTCTGTGATTCATCAGTCTTACACACTTCACAGCACTCACCATAGCACATACCCTCCTCAATGTCCATCACCCAGCCATCCTATCCCTCCCCTCCAACCCCCCAGCAACCCTCAGTTTTATCATTACTTTGCAATGAATAAATGAGTCTCTTAAATACTATATTTAAATCCTAGCTCCAAAGGATAGCTGGGCAAGTAAGTTAGAGGAATCCTATATTAACGTTATCACTTTTTAAAAACTAGCTCACTCACAGTAATAACAAGAATCATTAAAAACATAACCTGTATTACTGACATGACAACAATATACATGAAAAAAATGACATACTAAGCTGAAGAAAAAGCAAGTCAAGAAATAGCATATGGGTCTTATTTACATAAAACTGAGAAAAAGAGAGGAGTATCTGAAAGACTATGTACTAAATGTCTTAAAGTATACTTACAAATTTTAGCAATATCTTTGATACCAAGTTTTCAAATGACTTTTTTATTTCCTTTCCTTCTGTATTTATCTTTTTAAAAAATAAGCATGTACACTTTTTTAGAACAAAACAGCCATCACACTATAGTGATGTGTATCACCAGCTTTTAAATTCCTTTAACAGTAGAATTATTACTGCAATCAAAATCTTAATGACAGCCATAGTACACTAAAAGTGATTTAAAGCAAACAAACAGAGTAGCTCCAGTAAAATCTGGTAGAGCAAACCCAAAGACTCAATTAGATATACATATTTCACAATTCCTGTTCAACGCCCCAAAGCAACCTACAGAAACCTATAGAAAAGCAAGCCATAGAAACCTATAGAAAGCAACATTTTAGCGGACTTAAACTCACTGTGAAAACTAACACAGATCTGAATAAATACGTAATACAATCTCATTTTGTTTCAGGATAAAATATATACAGCTATATACTCTTGTAGACAGAAAAAGTAGATGATGCCATACAAACAATAAATATACATCCCAAATGTTGGGCTTAACAATAAGGTTTTCCCTTCTTGTATATATATTTTCAGTTGACTACAAAGAGTACACATAAATGTTATGAGGAAACAAAATCATTTTAAATATCTAAGTCCACAATGGACCTAGAAATGTAGTAACAGCATTCAAATTCAAGAAGTTCACCTCAATTCAAATTATAAATAACACTCTCAATGGATCATGGCACTCTGAGTACTGTCTTAGGCTTACTTCCTCCCCTTCCCGAAGGAGCTGCTTTTGTGAAAAAAAGGCCGTATATCTAAAAAGTATAGTACAAAATATACCAAATGGTAAAAGATCACTTAATAAAGGTCACTTAATAAAAACTTATCAATGAATGCCAAGTAAAAAGAATAAGCTTTAAAATACAAAGCACTTTCCCAAAGCCACAAAGAATCAGTAACTGCTTTCACTTACCATCACCTCCATATTCTTATGAGGTTCCACAAATCCATTAACAGTTAATTTACGCAGCACTGTAAAGTAAAATTGAGCTTTATTGCATCTAAATGCCTCATGTTTTAACCTATTACAATCATAATCATAACAAAGACTCAGAATTGCAAAGCCTCATCAAGATTGGGGGTTGCTCTAACTTTATCCTTTCATATAATAAAGAAAGGTAATCCCTGATCACTGGTTCTCTTCCAAGTAGGAAACACAGAATGATAACAAAATCTTTGTGACTCAAAAGCTATGCTCTTCTCACATATCTTAATTACTACTGTTTCTAAAACTGTACTGCAAAATTTAATTTAATTGCTATAACTATCAGTACTTCTCATCTGCAATAACCCCTTTAAGTTGAAACTGAGAAAGTTATCTTTATTCAATAACCACGAAATATGTCTCAACAGTGACCAAAAAGCTTCATTAAGTTTTAGACTACCTTAATGAAAATACAGTATCTCCTATAAAGGATATAGAAGCTGAACTATTTCTAAATCTGAAACAGACTACAGTGCTCAAGTATAAACAAACATCACATTTTATGAGTAACTGGTGTACACAGGAAGACAAGCAGGATAAACGCCTGGAAGTCAGATCTATATTTAAATCCTACCTCCAGTGTCTACAACTATATTACTTTGGGCAACTTTTCTAGATCTCAAAGTCCCTGTCTGTAAACTATGGTTAGTCGTATTTCATGGGTTATGACAGAATTCAGTAATATAATACATGCAAAACAGCACAAATCAGTAACACAAAGATGACAGCAGCACCAGAGACTATAAAATTCAAAAAGTCACACCACTTTAAGAGTTTCTGTAATTCTTTCTGGATAACTGTTTCTCTCTCTAAAGCCTTTTAATTTCTTCCTCAAGGATGTTGACAAAACCATCTCCACTCATTTACATAATAACCACCTGTATAATGAATTTTACTTGTCAACAGTCCCTTAAAATCATTCATGCTTTTGGTCTACAAGGTAGTTCACCAAAAGGTGCTGAACAGTTTGAAGCCTGTGCATCCACTGTCTGATCATTGTTAAGTGATGCATGAGAACAGTGCCAAGAATGGAGAACGGCATCCTAAGGTACTAAGGGGAGTATGGTAAAAGGGCTTATCAGTAAAGCCAAAGGATGAAAAATGAGCCACAGTAAGAGAACTAAAGGCTGCCTGAGATCAAACTAAGAAACACAAACTAAAAAAGCCTAAGTGCCAGAAGAAAAGAGAGACTGGAAGACAAAGAGAATAAGCCAAGTGTGAGTGTTTTATAAAGGAAAGGAATCTCAGAAAACATTCGTCAAGGTAACCACCTCAGGGAAGGTAAAATAGAAATTTAGGCTAAGGGAGACCTACAAGCAAAGCACCTACAAGGAAAACACAGGCCGAGATGGTATGCCATCAAGCACCTTCTAAAATCCAATTGAGCTGGAGGTACAAACAAAAAAGACAGAAGCTTGAATTCCCATGAAAAACAGACCTGGGAAACAGAGCTCAACTAATACCTGACAAATGAAGTTTAGTGAAGTTAGCACAGCAACAATAAGGACAGGAGCCCAGAAAGAGAAGTGTAAAGTAGAAGCAAAAAAAGTAGAAGTATTCAAAAGGAACATAGTCAGAGCCCTGAAACCCCAGAAATGTGGCTATAACATAAAACTATCCCACACTTTTACAAATTAGAGGAAAAGCCATTCTCACAAAAGAAAAACCAACCACAAATAAGACCTTGTTTGTGAGGGAAAGACTAATTAACCACTTACTCTCCCAGGGCAAGTGGGAGCAGATAATCCATCAGAGGAACTATGTGTTGACACTTTTGAGTTATCTCATTTCCAAAATGAACATATCAAGTTTAATAGTACCTTTCAATGACAGCAGAGTTCGTTCTAGTGAACTTAGAACAGCAGCTTCACTGCCAGAAGAAACATGCTGAAGGAATGTGTCTGTATGGTGATTCCACAGAGAGCAGGCAAAATTATAAATTCCAGAAGCTAACTGCAAAGAAATATCAACAGATTTGTTCACAAAAAACATATTTCAGTAGTCAACTAGATCGACACAGTAATACATTTCAGTTTTTAGGTCAGTTTTTAATTACAGTTTTCATGTCATTTTCAAAGAGATGTGAAATAGTTGTCATATCACGTTTCAAACTTTTTAAGACAGAATGTACAGTATCAAGGACCGCTGGCTACTGCTGTGAACACATATACATACCTAAAATATTTTTCTCTTGAAACAGAACTTAGTCTGATGCCCGCACTGCAGTCTGACATTTTCTACTTAAACCTTTTTCTTATACTAGTATATTGCAACACTCAGTTTTTTAAAACAGTGACAAGACTGTCATTGAGTATAACGTATAAAGCAATATACTAAGAAATACAAAAGAATCAGGTTTCTGTGTTCTGCCAGTTCCACCCGTTATGGTTTCAGGGCATTTAAAGCAGGAACATACAAACCACAATGCTTGTCAGGCTGCTTTCCAAATACGTTCTGATATTTACAAACCTCACTTTCACACTGGGATGCAATTGGCCTCTGCCACCCAGATTGAGCCAGAACCATTTCCAGGGTTACAGTCAGCTTTTTTGTTCGTTTTTCCAGAAGGTCTAAGAGAAATCCAGCTGAGTCTATATGGCCATTTAATTTTAATAAAATGAGATGAAAGTACACATGAATGAATAGTTATCAGTAGCAAACTCTAGAACGCCTTTCCTTATTCCAGATAAAAGTACATTATTTGCATTATTTCCACTAAACACTGGGTTTATAGTAATTTTAGGCATCAGAAACTTTTCAGAAATGCAATCTTTTAAATAAAATTTCTATTTAAAATTTTCATTTCTATTATTTTAATTCAGTAATTTTAGGCCTGTGCTTACAGATGTAGGGAAAGAGCTTTGCCAAATCCCCATGGTGACTCTACAAGTATCTACATAGGCCACAAAAGGCTTGAACCTCAACTAACAAGAGTATCAGCAGAACATACTATAATCCTCCTGGAAAACAAGAAATGGAAAGCCTGTAAGGAACTTCTACAAGACCACCTCCTGCTCACCTCTCACCTCCTGTGTTCTGATGGGATTTAAGTTTTCTGACCAATCCCCCTCAAAACAGAGCTGCAGAAAATAAAACCATTTAGTTACGCTGTAGAAGTGGCTCCTTAGCAATGGGGCATCCCACAATTTGCACCTGAGTCATTCAGTCCATATTGCTTTGGTCATTCTTTTTGGTATGTGGAACAAAAATCACAAGGAGTTGGTACCAATGTATCTGATTTCTTTCCTTTATCCAAAGTAAGTAATAAACTGCTGGAATCTAAAAGGCCTCCTATCTTCACTAACTGGTCAGTCAGAGCTTTGGTCCTCCCTTATCTTATGCATATGCTTGAAAGAGGTACAATGACTACTTATTAAGTAAATTCAGCATATTCTCAAATACACGCAGAATATTTTAGAGAGTAAAATCAAATTATTTAATCATATGTTTCATGATAGTCAAAATAACGTAGTGATAATTAGCTCAATACTACTGTACAACAAGCAGCAATACCATTAAAAAGTTAAGGGTCTAAAATTGGTTATCATCCTAGGGAACAATGCTATAAAAGAGAGGCAAACAGCCAATCTAATCAGAAGGGATATTATCTGAAGGAAAAAAAGAAAACACTTCAAAAAACATGTAAGCTTTACTTAGAACTACAGTGAACTTCAATATTTTTCTTAGTATATCAAGTCCTTTCTGAGAATATGGGGCTAAAATATCTGTCTAGAATTGGAAAAGCCATCATCTTAATTTTTATCACACTTACTGGTAAATGTAAGTTAGAGCATCCTATACTTTTCCAAACATATAAATCACCAAACTATCTGTCTGCCAGAATAAAGTGAAAGAAAAGAAAGGCATTTAGAGGCAGGGAAGGAATAGTAATGGTACATACAGAAAACCTAAAAGCAAAGTTTTAAACTAAAGTATAATTTCTTATTGCAGCAAATATTTCAACAAAGTAAACTGAAGTCTATAGCCCTGGCCATAATTTTTAGACCCATTTTATACTTATGTACTAAATAAGATCTAAGAGGAGACACAATTCAAGTAAGACAGAAAATTTCAAGTAAGAACAGAAAATTATTACACTCTAAAGCAGTCTCTTGCTTACAACTTCCATTCCATTTCTCCTTCACATCTCCTCCTTAAAACTATTTGTTTCAGGGTCACCTGTGTGGCTGAGTCTGTTAAGCACCGGCCATTGGCTCAGGTCATGACCCCAGGGTCCTGGGATGGAATCCCACAACAGACTCCCTGCTCAGCAGGGAGCCTGTTTCTCCCTCTCCCTCTGATGCTCCCCCTGCTTGTTCTTGTTCTTTCCCCCTCTGTCAAATTAAATAAATAAATAATAAATAAATAAATAAAATCTTTTTAAAAATTTCTAAAAACTACTTGTTTCACATTAACTTCTACATATAAATTTCATTTAAAATGTTCAAAAGGTTTGTCTATATATATTTTTTAAATCAGTGTTATTTTAAGTCCCTTGAACTCTTATAAAAGGTTATTTCCAGGAAACAAGTATTCATGTAGGTTATGTTAATCACATAATAAAATTAACTAAGTTAACAACAGAATAAGAGTTACTTACTGAACTCTGCACTAGGCAATGCTCTCAGCAGTTCACCTCTATCACCTTATTTAACCATCACAATATAAAAAGTAGATATATACCCTTTTCACAATAAGGAAACTGAGTATTGAAAGGTTAAGTAACTTGCCCAAGAGCAAAGAGAGTAATTAGGAAGAGGAAGAGACAGGTCTGAAACCAAGGAAGGTGCTCAGCTTACATTTTTTTTTTTTTTTAAGATTTTATTTATTTGACAGAGAGAGATCACAAGTAGGCAGAGAGGCAGGCAGAGAGAGAGAGGAGGAAGCAGGCTCCCCACCAAGGAGAGAGCCTGATGTGGGGCTCAATCCCAGGACCCTGGGATCATGACCTGAGCCGAAGGCAGAGGCTTTAACCCTCTGAGCCACCCAGGCGCCCCTCAGCTTACATTTTTATACCTCTATGTTCTAAAGCTTCTTAATATAGTACATAGCAATTAACCACGCAGCAATTTAGTAAAATAAAGAAATATTAATTGTATAATTTCTGTTTAAACTTTCTAGTACCAAAATACAAATACTAAGTAGATACCATCCCATACTCTCAGAATCAATATAGTAAATCCTGTTCTCCAAAAGTTGTGTAACAGTTCAATAATGGTAGAATCTTGGGGCGCCTGGGTGGCTTAGTGGGTTAAGCCGCTGCCTTCGGCTCAGGTCATGATCCCAGGGTCCTGGGATCGAGTCCCACATCGGGCTCTCTGCTCGGCAGGGAGCCTGCTTCTTCCTCTCTCTCTTTCAGACTGCCTCTCTGCCTACTTGTGATCTCTGTCAAATAAATAAATAAAATCTTTAAAATAAATAAATAAATAATGGTAGAATCTTCTTTTCATAACAAAAAGGAAAACTGACCCATACTCACCGAGATCAATACTGCTGTTAATATGGATGCAATAAACTGAATGAGAATCTCACCTAACAAATTCTTCCATAACTCTCAACACTCCTTTGTACAACAATCAACAGAAAAACACGAACTTTTGTTCTATTACTTATGTGAAGTACCTACGCAAGAAAGTTACTATAAATTGAACACTGTTCGTATACAAATATATAATCTTTGTATGTATATAAAATTTGGAGCAAGTCCCATTCATCAATCCTAAGAGTCAGTGCCTTTCATCTAATTCTCAATGTACTCCTCTAGCACTACATGCCAGACTCAATAATGAAAACAACAGTAACCATTGCCTAGTTCCTTAATTAAAAAGTAGTATTAAGCTTGAGGGAAAAAAGTTGACCAAATGGTACCTGACACCAGCTGAAGAAAAAACCTTGTAAGGGATAATCTACCACTCTAAATCACCAGCATAACATAACTGAACTCGAGGTTCATCACCAGGGGTGCATCAAATATAACACAACCCAAGAAAGTGTTGAAAGCAAAGAACTTTGTATTATTTGTTACAAATAAGGAGACAAGGAGCTAGCTCTCAAACCACTCTCCCCATGAGGTTGTGACTTTATTCAATGTATGAAGGGGCAGGAGCAGGAGCTCATATAAGCACTCTGGTTCAACTGTGCTTGTCTAACATGTCAACATGCCTGCTGGTACATATGTCCTATCTTCCAAAAACTGGCAGAAAGCTCTGCCCACAGGAAGAGGCCTTAGAATTATAAAGAACTAAAGCTAACTTCAGGACAATGCAGCGGGGCTTCTGCACAAGTCCTCACTTCTAATCCAGCTCAAACTGGCTCACATAGGAGCTATCAGGGGAGATAGCTAGCAAGGGGCTCTCACGTGAAACACCTGGTTGGGCCTCCCCTTGGCTGGAACTGCTGGTTCTGCAAAACAAAACACATTCCTTCCCTGCTTTTGGCCCTTCCCCTCCTTCCTTTCGCTGACAGCTTTCAGTTTTAGGCTGACTTACTTGAGACCTCTTCTGTAACTTCCAGTTGGCATTCTAGCTAACAAAAACAAGTCACATTTATTTTCAAGGTACTTTACACTAACTAACAAAATGGCAAAACTAGTGTAACTGTTACAATTTTTTCAGGCACACTTCTATTAGCAGGAGAATATCTCTTTAGAGAGCTGGACAATCTGTATATACACAATGTAAATTACAGTACACATACCCAACATAAAATCCTCCCCCTCATTCCCAACACAAAAAACAAAATATACCACAGAACATCTGTGCACACTATACTAAACGTTCTTACAGTCACAAAATTGAAGAAAAGGAAGTTTTTCATTACAGTGGAATCAGTCATTATAATAAAATTCCACTTTCCTCCATAAAATCGTCCTCTTCTCCATTTATCATTTTACTCTAAAACATGTTTAAGAAAGTTTAATAATTCAGATAATAAAAAGTTCTATCCATTCTACCTTAAACAACTTCCAGCAATTTTTGAAATTTTCATCCCTTTTCTTAAAAAATTCCATAACATTTACAGATACTAAAGGCAAAGTTAGATTTATTAATTCTTCCTCCTTTCTAGCTCTGAAAATTAATAGTATGAAAGTATCACTTTAATTAGTCATATAAATATGAAAAGCACCTAAGTAGCTTGGCACACGGCAGATAATGCTAAATGAAGGCAAACAACATTTAAGGCAAAAATCAAGATAGAATTGGTAGTATTGCGGAAGACATTTTTAATTCATATTCTTCTTTGTCTCATACTCCAGTTCTGGAACTAAGCACCTAATTAAGGACATTAGGCATCTATTAAAGCTCTAATTCAAGATTCTTCTTAGCTAGCCTACAAACAAATGGCCTCTACCCAAACAAAAGATGGCTGTAATGAAGAATAAGCAATGGCACTACCCTTTCAGCCCAAGGGGAAAAGGAGAAAAACAGATAATGAAAGAAGAAACCACAGAATTTGGGAAGAAGCACTGCCAGCTATCCTAGGTAAACAAGTCCTGCACAAGCTTCTAGCAGCTCCAGAAACCACCATCTGATAATGCTTACAGAAAGCTCAGCTGGAAAAGGGAAAATAACGAAGCAAGTACATGAAATAAAAATATTTCTTCTACATTTTCTAATATAGAAAATTTCTAATGTTCAAAAGTGTGGAGGGGGAAAGGGAGATAATTCAGTGAGACCATATGAAAATAAGCTATTTAACGAAATGTTTTAGATTCTGGTTCACAAAAAACACAAACACTTGCATATTCTTTTTCTAAACCAGAAGAAACACTGCCACCCACTGACTGCTGAGTGATTTTTTAACATAGAAGTACAAAGCCTTCACTCCTTGAATGTCAAAAAGGAACCATTACAGAAGTTTTATTTCTTTTAGCATTTAAAATATTCTTACACCTTTTCAGCTTCCAGATCATGGTTCTCACAATTTTCTCCTAAGAAACACTACCAGTGAAAAACTCTTAAATCAAAGTCTTGTAATTCATCGCTAACAGTGGGGCACAAAATATTACCCATAATCTATAGTTATCAAACCTGTTTGACCTTAATCTCAACAAGGAACATAATCAAGAGATGTAGAATGTACAAAATCCTGTAAGACAAGTCAGCCAATTCTTTCACCAAGTAGCATGAAAGAAAAAGGAAATGAGTACTATTCTAAATTAAAAGACACTTGAAAGACAACCAAACATACCGACCTTATTCAGTTTTCTGGCTCACAAAAACCACTTGTTAGAGTATATTTGAGAACAATGTAGAAAATTTGCTGAAAGTATTAAATGGTACTAAAAATCACTGTTTTTATTTTTCTTAAGTTTGATAAAAGTTAAACAACTATAAACAAATTAAGTATCCTTCTACAGATGAATAATCAAGTATTTATCACTAAATACTTTAAACACCTTAGGAAAAAACGTGAAAAAACAAACACAGCAAAATGTTAATTGCCAAATCTAAGTGATGGGTATATGGCAGTTTGTATTTTTCACATGCCATCTACATGTTTTAAAGATTTAAAAGAAAAAATATTCAAAATAAGAAATTTTAAAAACGTCTGTATGACCAAAAAAACATAGTTATTCTGGTAGTAATCAGTTTTTGTTTCAATACAAGGCTTAAATATAAATTTGCTTCCATTGAACCATATATATATATATGGTTCAATGGAGATATATATATATATATATCTAACTGCCAAAATGTCTCAGGACAGAAGCTCCAGTGGGTACAAGAGCTATCACAAAAACAATTTCCAAATCAAACTGCCCAAGTCTGTCAACAGATATTTACTTATTTCCATTGAGGGACAATCCCAAAGACCTGTAGCATCTGTTACCTATATTTCTTTTAGTAAACCCTCATTTTCTTTTTGTTCTCAAACCTGCCACTGGTATAGCTGAAGCCCAGGGGGTCCTAAGTTCCCTAAGTCCTCTAATCCTTGCACAGTCACAGACCTGTCTTCTGCCACTGGTACCTAAATGATGCTCTCATGTATTCAAAGAATCACAATTTGTGAAGGGGAAGAAAAAGGTCAAACTATCCTTCTTCCCACTTGGGACCTTATCTTTTTTCATAGCTGTGTTTCAGGCATCTAATACAGCGACTAGCAGAGTATGAAGCCGATATTTGTCTTGTGGCTAGAACAAACAATACTACTTCAAGAGCAATTTATGAAGAGAGTTTAGTAGTAAATTTTTTTGAGTTTTCTCCTTTTCCTGAGCCCCCTTTTCTAGGACCCAGGAAATGGTTTGTATACTACAGAAAAGACAAGCATCATGCTATACTAAAAATCTCTTCTGTTCAGTGCACAGCTCCCCACGACCTTTTTCTGGCTCAAGCTAGCCCAGTGAGTCTCTCCTCCCTTAAAAGTTCCCACCAAGGGCGCCTGGGTAGCTCAGTGGGTTAAAGCCTCTGACTTCACTCAGTTCATGATCCCAGTTTCCTGGGATCAAGCCACTCTCTGCTCAGCAGGGAGCCTGCTTCCTCCTCTCTCTCTGCCTGCCTCTCTGCCTACTTGTGATCTCTGTCTGTCAAATAAATCAATAAAATTAAAAAAAAAAAAAAGTTCCCACCAAAAGGCTCTTTTCCCCCTCCTATTAATGGTAGCCTAGACATACACATAAAAGCTCAAATCCCCACACAGGCTCATAGCAGGAATGACCCTCTATAAAATCTGAAGCCATTCTTTAAATAATGTGTTTTATAAAGCCAATATAAAATTTGGCAGAGCAAGAGACAAGATCTAGAATCAATATGGCACTTAGTGAGGCAATCTGAATCACCCAAATGAAACTGAAAACAGGGTGCCTGCGTGGCTCAGTTGGATTAGGCTACTGCCTTCAGCTCGGGTCAAGATCCCAAGAGTCCTGGGATCCAGTCCCGCACTAGGTTCCCGGCTCCATGGGGGATCTGCTTCTCCCTCTGACCTTTTCCCTCTTAATGTTCTCTCTTTCTCTCTCTCAAATAAATAAATAGAATCTTAAAAACAAAGAACAAAAAAAAAGCAAACAAACTGAAAACAAACTATTTCACCTATTTATTGATTTGCTTAGAAACACACATTTATGGGGTACCTGGGTAGCTCAGTTAAGCATCTGCCTTCAGTTCAGGCTATCCCATGGGTCCTGGAATTGAGCTCCACATCGGGCTCCTTACTCAGTGAGGAGTCTACTTGTCCCTCTCCTCTCCCTCTGCCCCTCTGCCTTCCCCCAACCCAGCTCACGCTCTTTCTCATTCACACTCACTCTCAAATAAATAAAATATTAAAAACAAACAAACACATATTTATGTTTTAAGTAAATTTCACTACAGTATAATATCCTAAAGGCTAGAGTTATACCATGTAAGTGGCACCTTGGTACACTCACATATTTAATATTCATAATTTCTGTTTGGGAACTATTTGGGAATTTCCCCTAGGGATCATAAGCATGAAGTTAGAGGTTTCCAAAGAGTAAGTATAAAAGTCTCCGCTACAAGGCTGAGTGATCTTAACACTAACCAATCCATCTCAAAGTAGCTATGTGGCTCCATTTTGTTAGCTTATTTAGAACACATACAAACTCATCAGGAAGACTATTCTGAAGTGTGACTGACCTTTGAATAACATGAGGCTTAGGGGCAACACCCACCTCCACATACAGTCGAAAATTTGTGAATAACTTTTGACTCCCCCAAAACCTAACTATGAATAGTCTACTGTCGACCGGAAGCCTTCTTGGTAACATAAACAGTTGATTAACACATGTATTTTGTATGTCGTAAGTATTATATACTGTATTCTAACAATAAAGTTAGAGAAAGAGAACATACTACAAAAATAATAAGAACATTTACAAAACTGTACTGTAAAAAGATTCCATATGCAAGTGGATCTGCACAGTTCAAACCTGCGCTGTTCGAAGGTCAACTATACTGTAATGTGGATTCATCTTGCTTCCGTTTCCTTTTACCCCTACCATGCAAACAATACTCATCTGTTCAGTGGGAATTTATTCATCATCAACCCTTCAGTTCTTAAAATTTCTAAGTTTTAGCCTTAAGAGTTAACATCAATATTTTTACATTCAGGTTTCTATGAAAAGCATAGTTTTATAAAAAATCCACTTTTGTATCAAATCAAGCTCTATTTTGTGACTGCCAACAATTTTCTCTCAACTGCTGATTCTATAATATGGCACGCCTCAAAAGAACGTAATTTATTTTAATGTGAAAGAAAAAGAGGATATAGAAATATCCTTAGACATGGGTTGCACTGAGCAGCAGGTTCTACTTTTAAGTGTATGCTGCACTCCTTTGCTAGAAGAACTAGCTCAACTATGACATCACATTTTTTATGTGGGAAATTAACTCAGAACATGAAGACCACTTAGCATCACAGTAAAAGTATTTTTAAAAGAACTTTCCTATACTTCAGATTACCAAAATAATAGGGGCTAACTTTATTAACTAGCAAAACTGTTTTTTATAATAATGTCTTCCTACATATACTACCTTCAATTCAATTACACATCTTATACCCCATCAAACCCATCAGACATGATTGCATTTCCCTCTATACTATGCTCTGTGTTTCCAGATTCAGCCACTCCAATCCATACTGAAAGGTGCTAAGCTGAATTTTTTTCCAGGTATCTTTGGCTTTACATATCCTCCCAAAATTCCTGCTCTTTTATATTATGCCACTTTGAAATCTGGAAGGTACCTAAGAACAAGTCACCTCTTCTACTTACTCATTTAGCAGTTACTGAGCACCACCCACTTTTCTGCATCCTTCTGGGCTTGACAGTAAGACTATAACACTAAAGACTACAATTTTCTCTCTCATGAAACTCACAGTGAAGTGGATCTCAGAAAGATAAGTCAACAATTCTAAGTCAGCACCATGGAATATGATGGAATACAATGCCTGAAGTACATACAGAATGGTAGGAAGACCTGTATTTTACAACATACAGAGAAAAACAGGCTCCTCATACTACAAGAAAACTGACCAAGAAAGTTGAAGGGCTCAGAAAGCTAACTCAAACAAGCTATCCAGAATACAGTCTCTGATTAGATACGATTCCTAGAAACTGCTTAGGCTAAATATAAATTATACCTGAAAACTAAAGCAACATGTTAGGAGAATACAACTTGAGAAAGCTGAACTACGAATTCAGACTTCTGAGGAAGGGTACTCTTTCATAAAATAATCGCAACCCTCAACCTTCTAGACATCTGACTTGGGAAAAAAGCCAATATAAAACTAAGTGGAAGAGTGTAAGATGGAGATAAAGTCGAGCAAAATCAGCAAGAAATTCACAGAAAGATCTGAGAGAATAAACAGTCCATTTCTTAAATCCTAGTTGGATAGCAAGCAAAAGCAATGATTTAGAAAACAACCTTCAACAAAAAGAATTTCTCTTACACTCAACATCCTTGGATAAACCTAATATTGGCTATTTAAACCAACTGGGTTCAAAGTAGAAAACCTAATGTGATTCTGGCTTAGACTCTGATATATGTAAGAAATACCTGGGAAGCCTGTTACAAATGCAGAGTCCCAAATTATATATATCCTCAAAGTGAGGATTACAAAGGCAAACATGAACACTATTAAAAATACTATGAGGGCACCTAGGTGGCTCAGTAGGTTAAGGCTCTGCCTTTGGCTCAGGTCATGATCTCAGGGTCCTGGGATTGAGCCCCGCATCGGGCTCTCTGCTCAGCAGGGAGCCTGTTTCCCTCTCTCCCTCTGCCTGCCTCTCTGCTTACTTGTGATCTCTCTCTCTCTCTCTGTCAAATAAATTAAAAAAAAAAAAAAAAAAACTATGAGACTCAGTAGTGTTACATGGTACAGTACAAAATATTAGGTTGAACAATATGAAAACCACTACTTTAATAAGGTGAAAATAATCAAATACAAAAATGTCAAAGTGAATGAAAAAATGCAGTCTCTTCAAAAAATGGTGCTAAAACACCCAATAAAGGGCTCTCACCCACCACTTGTCAGACTCCTTGCCTACATCTGCCCTACAGGCATCAATTGCCCAGGAATGTCAATTTTAACTTTCTATATTCCAACTCTATCCTTCATAAATGTTCTCTTTATCACAGCTTCTTGTTTCCATCTGAACCTCAAAAGACTCAAAACGGTCTCTGCCTTCAGACCATTTCACTACCAACCAATCCCTGCTTACTGGCAACTAAGCAATCTTATTCATCACTATCCAGTTTAAAATCTTACAAATGTTACCTATTATACTAAAGCTTTTAGGGCCACTGGAAAGAAGTCATAGTCTTTGATTAAAATATTTAGAGGGGTAAAACTACAGGCATTTTCTTATCAGTAGCAGTTTTCATAATCAAATTTAACTATGTTAAATCACTTACATCATAAAACAATTTCCTATCAGCAGCCAGTCGTTTGGAAGCCAGAGTCTTGGTAACATGATAGAAGGTAAGTAATGCTCTGTGCTGTCGAAGATCATCTTGGACTTTCACAGATTCTATAAGAGTGGGAATCAGTTCAGGCCACTGTCTAGGACAGTCCAATCGAGCAACTTTCGCAATTAGCACTGCAATCTGAGTTGCAATCTAAAGGGAAAAAAATTAATCATCAAAAATAAACATATGTAATCAAATCAGCAGATAAGGAATGCATTCAGTTAGTTAGTTGATGGTTAGTTAGACATTGGACAAAAGTAAATAAAATTTCCCTAAAAACTGCTTACTGAACATAGTTATTCACAAAGTATGGTCTATGAATCGAGGCTAGATTTTCTTCATGTAACTTCTCCCAAAATAATACATTCCAACAGACTAAAGGAAGAAGTAGATATGAAAATCTAGATGTCTTTTAAATACCAGACACTAGGGGCGCCTGAGTGGCTCAGTGGGTTAAAGCCTCTGCTTTCAGCTCGGGTCATGGTCCTGGGGTCCTGGGATCAAGCCCCACATCGGGCTCTCTATTCAGCAGGGAGCCTGCTTCCTCCTCTCTCTCTTCCTGCCTCTCTGCCTACTTGTGATCTCTGTCTATCAAATAAATAAAATAAAAATCTTAAGAAAAAAAAAAATTAAAAAAATAAATAAATAAATAAATACCAGACACTATGGCAATATGCAAAAAAGCACAACATCTCACTAAATATTTGGGGAAAGTGCTATGGTTCATCCCTTAAAGTTCTATTATGCTAACAACTGATGGTTTTATTATTTTCAATTAATAATTTTCAATTTGCTTTCATTGCTAACACAGTAAGTATCAAAGATACAACACTTTTTAAATATTCAAATTAATCAAGTGTAATAAATAGGAACTTGTAAAAATCTAAGGATTTTTGTAACTATAAGCAAAACTTACTCTTTTAAGAAAAATCTCACTGTGTAGGATAAAAAGAATTAACTGTGTAATCTATTATCTAACCCCCTCAGTGTACACAGTGAGAATCAAAAATGTGATGGATGAAGGAATAGAGAAGACATCCAGTAGTGTAAAGAAAGGAGGGAGGAGAATAACAAATCATTAAAATTAATTTCTAAGACAATAAATATATAGAGACTTAATTCCAATTGTGTGTATCTTAAAATGACTTTTGAATTTTAAAACAAGAGCTGAATATAACCAAAATTCTTAATAGTTGGAACCAAATCTCAGAATTTAAAACCCATAAACGTCACAAATGGACATTATAAAATTTCATTTTTAATGCCAAAAACAAAATTAATTTGGGAAAGAAGTAAAAAGTAAGGCAAAAGAAAGAATACTTAGCTTTCGTTTTCTCACTAACCTGGTTTACTGGTTCATTGAAATTGGTGATTAACCCTGCACGCAGAGTAGATTTCTCCTCCTCCGACAGAGCACTATAAAAAGAGTTAATTATTATGCAAAAGAATGCTACCTAAAAATAAACAATGGTAAACACTATTTTGAATTTTAACAATAAAATGCCTTGGAACAAGTGATTCTGATTACATCTGCTAAACAAACAGAATTATTTCCATTACTTACAATACTGGCACATCAAATAACTCATAAGCACAAAACTCCTTCACAAGGAGAAAAAATATGAAGCAGAAAATAGTAAACAGTAAAAATAAGACAAATCCAGATTAAGAAATGTGGTATTTTGACATTTCCTTAATGGGTATATAAATAGTTACCTAAAGAAAACTTAGTCATTGCTAAATGAAATGTGTCTTCCATTGAATTCTTTTATAAAATTTGAGTGAGGTTATTCTATGAAGGATCAAGAATCAAAGAATATCTGAGATGAGGGACTTACTAGAAATCAAATAGTCTTAGCAGACAACAAAAAGAAATAAAAGGCATCCAAATCAGCAAAGAAGTCAAACTTTTACTCTTTGCAGATGATATGATACTTCATATGGAAAACCCAAAAGAGTCCACCCCAAAACCGCTAGAACTCATACAGGAATTCAGTAAAGTATCAGGATATAAAATCAATGTACAGAAATCAGCTGCATTTCTATACACCAACAAGACAGAAGAAAGAAATTAAGGAGTCAATCCCATTTAAAATTGCACCCAAAACCATAAGATGTCTGGGAATAAATCTAACCAAAGAGGCAAAGAATCTATACTCAGAAAGCTATAGAATACTCATGAAAGAAATTGAGGAAGACACAAAGAAATGGAAAAATGTTTCATGCTCATGGATGGGAAGACAAATACTGTGAAAATGTCTATGCTACCTAGAGCAATCTACACATTTAATGCAATTCCTATCAAAACACCATCAACTTATTTCAAAGAAATAGAATAATCCTAAAATTTATATGAAACCAGAAAAGACCCTGAATAAGAATGTTGAAGAAGAAAATCAAAGCTGGCAGCATCACAATTCCAGACTTCAAGCTCTATTACAAAGCTGTCATCATCAAGACAGTATGGTACTTGCACAAAAACAGACACATAGGTCAATGGAACCGAATAGGGACTCCAGAAATGGACCCTCAACTCTATGGTCAACTCATCTTTGACAAAGCAGGGAAGAATGTCCAACGGAAAGAAGACAGTCTCTTCAACAAATGGTGTTGGGAAAATTGGACAGCCCCATGCAGAAGAATGGAACTGGACCACTTCCTTACACCACACACAAAAATAGGTTCAAAATAGATGAAAGATTCAATGTGAGACAAGAATCTATCAAAATCCTTGAGGAGAACACAGGCATTAACTTATTCGACCTCAGCCGCCCCAACTTCTTCCTAGAAACATCACCAAAGTCAAGGAAAGCAAAAGCAAAAATGAACTACTGGACTTCATCAAAATCAAAAGCTTTTGCACAGCAAAGGAAAAAGTCAACAAAACCAAAAAACAACCGAAAGAATGGGAGAAGTTATTTGCGAATGATGTATCAAAGGGCTAGTATCCAAAATCTATAAAGAACTTTTCAAACTCAACAAAGAACAAATAATCCAATCAAGAAACAGACATTTCTGGGGCGCCTGGGTGGCTCAGTGGGTTAAGCTACTGCCTTCGGCTCAGGTCATGATCTCAGGGTCCTGGGATCGAGTCCCGCATCGGGCTCTCTGCTCAGTGGGGAGCCTGCTTCCTCCTCTCTCCCTCTGCCTGCCTCTCTGCCTACTTGTGATCTCTCTCTGTCAAATAAATAAATAAAATCTTTAAAGAAACAGACATTTCTGCAAAGAAGACATCCAGATGGCCAACAGACACATGAAAAAGTGCTCCACATCACTTGGCATCAGGGACATACAAATCAAAGCCACACTGAGATGCCACCTCACACCAGTCAGAATGGCTAAAATTAGTATGTCAGGAAACAAAAGATGTTGCTGAGGATGCAGAGAAAGGGGAACCCTCCTACACTATTAGTGAGAATGCAAGCTGGTGCAGCCACTCTGGAAAACAGTATGGAGGTTCCTCAAAAAATTGAATATAGAGCTACCCTACGACCCAGCAATCAAAACAGAAAAATCAACAAGGGCACAGTAATTCTATATGAAACACTGGACCAAAAAGACCAAAGAGATATGTTCAGAACATTCCATCCCAAAGCAGCAGAATACACATTCTTTTCAAGTGCACATGGAACCTGATCTTCAGAATAGATCACATACTAGGCCACAAAACAGGCCTCAACAAATTCAAAAAGACAGAAGTCATACCAGGCATCCTTTCTGAGCACAACGCTATGAAACTATAAATCAATCTTAAGAAGAAATCTAGAAAGAACACAAATACAGGGAAGTTAAATAACATACTACTAATCAATTAATGGGTCAACTAAGGAATCAAAGGGGAAATTTAAAAAATGCATAAACATGAAAATGAAAACACAATGGTCCAAAATCTTTGGGATGCAGCAAAAGCTGTACTAGGAAGGAAGTCCATAGTCACACAGGCCTACTTCAAGAAGCCAGGAAAGTCTCAAATAAGTAACCTAACCTTACATCTAAAAGAGCTAGAAAACAAACAAACAAAACCCCAACCAGCAGAAGCAAGAAGTAAAGATTGGAGCAGAAATAAATGAAATAGGAAAAAAAAAAAATTGAACATATCAATGAAGCCACGTGGGCATTCTTTGAAAAGATCAACAAAACTGATAAACCTCTAGCCAGACAAGAAAAAGAAGAGAGAGGACTCAAAATCAGAAATGAATGAGAAGGGGTGCCTGGGTAGCTCAGTTGGTTAAAGCCTCTGCCTTGGGTCAGGTCATGATACTGGGGTCCTGGGATTGATGCTCCGCATAGGGCTCTCTGCTCAGCGGGGAGCCTGCTACCTCCTCTTTCTGCCTGCCTCTCTGCCTACTTGTGATCTCTGTGTCAAATAAATAAATAAAATCTTAAAAAAAAAAAAAGAAAGAAAGAAATTAATGAGAATAACTAGCACCACAGAAATACAAAATATTAAAAGAGAACATTATGAAAAATTAACTGCCAACAAAATGGACAACTTAGAAGAAAATGGATAAATTCCTAGAAATATGTAACTTCTCAAAACCGAATCAGGAGGGGCGCCTGGGTGGCTCAGTGGGTTAAAACCTCTGCCTTCGGCTCAGGTCATGATCCCAGGCTCCTGGAATAGACCCCCGAGTCGGGTTCTCTGCTCAGCGGGAAGCCTGCTTCCTCCTCTCTCTCTCTCTCTCTGCCTGCCTCTCTGCCTACTTGTGATCTCTATCTGTCAAATAAATAAATAAAATCTTTTAAAAATAAATAATAAATAAAATAAACTTAATCAGGAAGAAATTACAATTTTTTTAAAAGACTGATTGCCAGGAATGAAATTGAATCAGTAATCAAAAAACTCCCTACAAGCAAAAGTGTAGGATGGCTTCATAGGAAATTCTATCAAACACTTAAAGGAAAGGTTAATACCCATTCTTCTCAAACTATTCCAAACAAGGGAGGAAGGAAGCTTCTAGATTCACTCTATGAAACCAGCATTACCCTAATAGTAAAATGAAATGAAGACAATACAAAAAAAGACAACTACAGGCCAAAATCTCTGATGAACATAGAACACAAAAGCCTCAACGGAATATTAGCAAACCAAATCCAACCATACATTAACAACTCATTTGCCACAATCTGTTGGAATCTATTTCTGGGACACAAAGGCGTTTCAGTATTCACAAATCAAGCAACATGATACATGACATCAGTAAGAGAATGGATAAAAACCATGTAATCCTTTCAGTAAATGCAGAAGCGTTTGTCAAAGCACAACAATCATTCGTGATAAAAACCCTCAACAAAATAGGTTCAGGGAGAACATACCTCAACATAATAAAGACCATCTATGAAAAACCCAGAACTAACATCATCTTCAGTGGCAAAAAACTGAAAGCTTTTCCCCTGAGATCAGGAACGAGATAAGAATGTCCACTCACAAATTTTATTCAACACAGTACTGAAAAGACCTAGCTGTAACAATCAGACAAGAAAAAGAAATAAAAGACCTGCAAACTGGTAAGGAAGAACAACTTTCACTATCTGCAGATGACAGGATACTACACATAGAAAACCCTAAGGACTCCCCCAAAAAACTATAAGAACTCATACAGATTCAGTAGAAGCAGGATACAAAATCAACATACAGTAATCTGGACTGTTTCTAGAAGCAAATAATAAGTAGGAAAAAGAGAAATTTTTAAAATCCTATTTATAACTGCATCAAAAATAACAAAATACCTAGGAATAAACTTAGCCAAGGAGATGAACGACCTGTACTATGAAAACTGTAAAACACTGATGAAAGAAATTGAAGAGGACACAAAGAAATGGAAAGATATTCCACGCTCATGGATTGGGAGAACAAATATTCTCAAAATGTCCATACTACCCAAAGCAATCTACAGACTGAATGCAATCCCTATCAAAATACCAAAAGCATTTTTTCACAGACCTAGAACAAATAATCCTAAAATCTGTACTGAACCACAAAAGATTCTAAGTAGCCCAAGACTGCTACAGTATGTGAAAAAGGACAAAACTGGAAGTATTATAATCCCTGGTTTCAAGATACACTACAAAGCTGTAATAATCAAACTGGTATGGTAATGGCCCCAAAACAGACACATACATCAGCAGACATATGGAACAGAAAAGAGAGCTCAGAAAGAAACCCACAATTAAAGCGTCAATTAATCTTTGGCAAAGGAGGCAGGAAGGTGCAGTGGGAAAAAGACAGTGTCTTCAACAAATGGTGCTAGGAAAACTAGGGACAGCTACACAGGAAAGAATGAAACCGGACCACTTTCTCACACCACCCACAACTAAACTCAGAATGGCTTAAAGAACTAAATCATAAAAAATCTGTAACTATAAAAAATCCCACAAGAGAGCACAGGCAGTAACTTCTCTGACATTGGGCATAGCAAAGTTTTTCTATATGTTCCTCCTGAGGAAAAGTAAACAAAAACAAAAATAAACTAATGGGACTACAAGAAAATAAAAAGCTCCTGCAGAGAGAAGGAATCAATTAATAAAAGTAAAAGGCAACATTCTGAATAGGAGAAGATATTGGGAAATGGTATTAACTGGTAGTTTTCCAATTGGAATCTGACAGTTTTCTGATTAGAATCCATCCCCTTATTCAAAATCTATAAGGAACTTAAACAGGGGCACCTGGGGGGCGCAGTGAGTTAAGCCTATGCCTGCAGCTCAGGTCAAGATCTCAGGGTCCTGGGATCGAGTCCCACATCAGGCTCTCTAATTAGGGGGAGCCTGCTTCCTCCTCTCTCTCTGCCTGCCTGTCTCTCTGCCTACTTGTGATCTCTGTCAAATAAGTAAATAAATTCTAAAATAAATAAATAAATAAATAAACAGATAAAGATTAAAAAAAAAAAAGAACACATTAAAAAAGCCAAATAATCCAATCAAAACATGGGAAGAAGACATGAAAAGACATTTTTCCAAAGAAAACAGAGAGATGGCCAACAGACACATGAAAAAGATGCTCAACATCTCTAACCATCAGAAAAATGCAAATTAAAACCACAATGAGACTTCACCTCTCATACCTATCAGAAATGGTTAAAAATCAAAAACAGGTGTTCACCAGGATGTGGAGAAAAAGGAACCCTCATGCACTGGTGATGGGAATGCAAAATGGTCCAGACACTACAGAAAACAGTATGGTGTTTCCACAAAAAAGTAAATACAGAATTACCATACAATGCAATAATTCTGCCACTGGCTATTTACACAAAGACTACAAAGACACAAATTCAAAAAGTTATTTGCACCTCTAGGTTTACTGAAGCATTGTTTACAACAACCAAAATGTCTACTGACAGATGACTAAAAGACGATGTGGTACAAACACCAGAATACTACTTGACCATAAAGCAGAATGAAATCTTCATGTTTACAACAACATGGCTGAATCCAGAGTATAATGCTTTGCCAAATTAGCCAGCATGAGAAAGAAAAATACCACAGGATTTCACTCATATATGTAATTTAAGAAACAAAACAAAGAACAAGAGTGACAAACCAAGGAGCAATCTTAAAGACAGGGAAAAAACTGGTGGTTACTAGAGGGGAGAAGGTTGGGGGAATGGGTGATATGATTATGATGAAGGGGAATAAGAGTACACTTATCATGATGAGTACTGAGTAATGTACAGAATTGCTGAATCACTGTATTATATAACTGAAAGTAATTTAACACTGTATTTTAACTATACCAGAACTTATTTTTTAAAAAAAGGAATACTAGTGGCAAAATAATATAAAACAGTATATCATGAGGCACCTAGGTGGCTCAGTGGGTTAAGCCTCTGCCTTCAGCTCAGGTCATGATCCCAGGGTCCTGGGATTGAGCTCCATATCGGGCTCTCTGCTCAGGAAGAAACCTGCTTCCCCCTCTCTCTCTGCCTGCCTCTCTGCCTACTTGTGATCTCACTCTCTCTGTCAAATACATAAAATCTTTAAAAAACAAAAACAGTACGTTGTAGAGTTTAAAATATATGTAGAATTAAAGTATTCCACCACAACAAAAGTAAAAGATAAGAAGGCATAAATGGAGTCAAAGTATTATGAGGTTCTTATATTACCTAGAAAAAGTAAACTACTAATATAAGGATAGGCTCTAATAAGTCAAGGATACTTATCAAAAGCTCTAAAAAAAAAAATCAGTTGGGTAATAAAAGTGTCCTTGGGGGAAAAATTTAGTAACAAAAAATTTTGTGAATAATCTTTGGATTATTATTTGGATATAAAGAGGAACATCTCCTGAGGACAAGATCAATTCCACAAAAACATAATGACCCTTAACTTACATGATCTGAATAGAATAGCCTCAATTTACATAGAGCAAAAACACAATGTAAAGAACAAAATAGCCAAGTCCATAATCATACCTTGAGATTAACCTACCTCCCTCAGAAAATGATGGAAAAGTAGCAATAAAAACAATAAGGATACAGAAGACGTGAATAGCAGAAGTGATAAATGTGACCTGACATATATCAAACATTACATCCACAATGGCAAAACACACATTGCTCTCAGAGGCACATAAAATATTTACCAGAATACCATATGCTGAGATTACTAAACAAGACAGCAAATTTCAAAGAATGAAATCAGTAACAAACACACACACACACACACACACACACACACACACAAAAGCCCCACATGCCAGAAATTAAGCAATGTATTTCTAGTTAACCCATAGGTCTAAAAAGAAATCACAGGAGGCATTTTAAAGTACCCTTTAACTGAATTTTAACAAAACTGAGTTAAACCTAAGATTATAAGAAAAGCCCTAATCTTTCAAATGCATACATAAGAAGTAAAAATCAATTACTGAAGCTTCCATTTCAAAAAAACTAGAAAACTGCAAATAAAATCCAAAAAAGTAATAGGAAGTAATCAAGGCTTATGAAGTATAACAACTAAAGCAAAGACTGAAACACCAGAGGACAAATTAGAGAATCCCAAAACAGATCATTACAGGCATGACGCCTGATTTCTAAGGGAACCACTGAAATGGGACAGGACAAGAGTAACTGCTACTGCCCCTCCTTCGCATATACACCTTGCGAGGAAATCATTTCCAGAGAGAGAATATACATGGAGATGTGAGACATAAAACAAAGCTTCTAGCAGAAAACACAGATTATTTTTATAATCTTGGAATGAACAAAATGTTTCCAAATGGGCCCCAAAAGAAAATAAAACTAGCTAAATTGAACCTCATTAAAATCAAAAATTTCTCTTCATTCAAAAACGTAAGAAACTGAAAGGCACATGACAAAGCAGGAGGAAATATTTTCAATACGTAGTTTAAACAAAGGACCTAAGTCTAAAACATATACAAAGTCTCACAAATCAGGGGCGCCTGGGTGGCTCAGTGGGTTATGCCACTGCCTTCGGCTCAGGTCATGATCTCAGGGTCCTGGGATCGAGCCCCGCGTGGGGCTCTCTGCTCGGCGGGGAGCCTGCTTCCTCCTCTCTCTGCCTGCCTCTCTGCCTGCTTGTCATCTCTCTCTGTCAAATAAATAAATAAAATCTTTAAAAAAAAAAAAAAGTCTCACAAATCGGTAAGATACCCCATTTTTTTATGTACAAATGGCAGGCCCTTCATAAAAGAGGATATACAAATGAATAATAAGTATATGAAAAGGGTACTCGCTGTTCATCAGAAAAATGGAAAGGCTACCTAAATGACAGGTAAGACGAAGCACGCTAGGACAATGTGGAGCAAAGGCTGACACTGATATGACTGCTGGTAGGAGTGGAGATTAGTACTAACACTTTGAAAACCAAGTGACGGCATCTACTGAAGCTGAATAGACATCTGGCCATACATGACCATAAAATGCACACTTATGTGCAATATGAAATGTGAAAGTTTTCAAAGAAGCACTATTTTTAATAGCCAAAAACTAAGAACAACCTTAATGCCCATCAACAGTAGAACAAACAGATACGTTAAAAGACACAAAAATAACATAAGGTAAGATTTCCATTTGTATGAAGTTCAGAAACAGATAAAGCCAATCTGTAGTGAGAGATGTCAAATGCTACTGGAGAGGGGGTGCAAAGGTAACAGTGAAGGGCAGGCGGGAGGCTGCTTGGGCAGCAGTCATGTTTCACCTGGTTCCAAGGGACAGTTACATGGATGTGGCCACATTACCAACATTCTAACCACACCACCATTTGCGCACTTTTTTAGTTATGTTATGTATTACACTTTCATAAAAGCTTTTTAAACCTTGACAGGGATTTATTTAAGGTGAGTAAACAAATAAGCAAACAAGATTAAGATAAACATTCAAGTGAAAAGAATGAATGCCTAAGGCAAGCCTATGCTTTCCCATGAGAGAGGATCTCTTTAAGAAGAACTGTGCAGTACTTTCCAACTTTGAGAGCTCCCGTATATCATCAAACCCACAAAATCATGTTTTCTACTAAAATCTTTTGCTTCAGCCTTGAAATTCAAGTTTTCTTCTATGTCAGGAAGCCAGGTTCAAGAGTTTTCAAAATTTTAAACAAAGAGAATATAATATAATGATTAGCTACCAAAATAGAAAGTGAATATGCAAAACATACATATATGATAAAGAAACAAGCCATTAATCTAGAGAAAACAGTTCCTAATGCACCATTAATTTCATATACTTACTATCATCAAATGAATTCAGATTATCCTCCAAGCAGAAACTGTAGAGTATCTAATTAATTAGGATACAGTTAAAATTGCACTATTTATAGTAATAATATATAAGCTTAAATTAGTCCACATTCCGTGAAAATAGTGGTAGAGGCATGAACTACATAAAACTTCGACAAGAACACAAATAAGCAGATATTTTAAGTGTGCTATATTTAAATGAGTTAACTAATTTTTGCTCCCCTGTTCTCCTTCTAAGCACATTCTTACCTGCTCCCTTGGTGCATTCATCTTCTTTCTGGCCTCTATCTCAATACGTAAACTAAATTCCAGTTTCTAATTCCTTATGTGAAAGTACAATCTGAAATATTTAATCATAATTTATGCTCCCTTCCAAAACTGTCATTTATAACCAAATTCTCCATAAAACTGCAAGAATGAAATGAACTTTGGGAGCCACCTAAAATGTAACTGGACACAGCAGGAGAGAAGTATGCACCACAGGATGGTTCCAGTAGTGAACTATGTCACACAAAATCTCATCACTAAATACTTCATTTCTCTTAAAATTATGAATTCTAAAATCAGACAAAGGGTTTGCATTACATTACAGTATCCTAAGTGCAGCCTTAAAACATTCTAGGCCCTTCTGATATTATTCAAGGCCATATTTTATATGTACCTTGAAGTCTTTTGAAAGGTTTACAGTTTTTTAAAGGACTTAACAAATGTGGAACATAAAGAGCTACAGTGCCATCTACTGGAAAACAGAGACAATGTTACCTCTTTGGAAAGTTCACCATCAAACAAATTTCATAGCCATGTCTACATTGTATTTCCAACAACTATATAACATGTAATTAATTAGTTATTAAGAGAAATCTGTTCGCTTAACCATCTATGGAACAACTGCAACTGAATCTGATGAGATTACAAATGTCTACTACCCCATTTCTACCACAAAGAAAATTATGCCTAAGACTTGGAAATTAACATCTAGTTGGCTCAGAAATGACCTGGGATTTCCTTCTCAATGACTTTTTTCTTTTAAAATCCTAACTAAGTTCATACTTCTCTTACTAAAAAAAAAAAAAAAAAAAAAAAAAAAAAAAAAAAGACTTTTTAACATGACTCATTCACTCAGCATTTGTTCTTTGCCCCTAATATTAGATATCCTCAAAAGCAGAGGACAAAAAATCCATAACATCCCTTCCCAAATAAAAAAACTCATGGAGGGGCGCCTGGGTGGCTCAGTAGGTTAAGCCTCTGCCTTCAGCTCAGGTCCTGGTCCCAGGGTCCTGAGGTCGAGCCCTGCATCAGGCTCTCTGCTTAGCTGGGAGCCTGCTTCCCCCTCTCTCTCTGCCTGCCTCTCTGCCTACTTGTGATCTCTGTCAAGTGAATAAAATCTTTAAAATAATAATAATAATAAATTTTTTTAAAAGATTTTTAAAAAGCTCATGGAGAAAAGCATTAATAAGAACACTGACTTACGCAGAACAATTTATTTCTTTAGTAGTTAACGCATTTTTCTTTAAAATATCAAACACTTCACAAACACAAATGTCATCCTACACAGGGACCATGCTAACCTTCCCTGTACTGTTCCAATTTTAGTATGTGTGTTGAAATAAGCACAAATGCATTCTGCCACATGTAGAATAAAGATTAACAAGAACATTCTTATACCTCCCTGAATCTGGAAAGGATTACACTGGAAAAGGAAGGGTGAGGGAACTTACTGAGGCGCTACACGTCTCCAGTAACGATCAATTCCATTCTTAAAATACAGCACAGCAAGCCACCTTACATTTATATCCAGAGTGTGGTTTGTGAAAATATTCTGTAAATAAAAAGCATAATATTAAAATAAACATGCCATAAGTTAAATTCTATACCCATAATGAAGTATGGATAATACTTTAAATGTTTCACTTAAATTTTATCACTAGAGCGATCATGTATTCTAAGTATTTATAGCTCTACAGTTCATGAGAAAGCACACCTAGAAGAAGTTATGTTAATTTTTTAAGGTGAGTAATAAATATTTGGGACTCATTAAACTAGACTACCATTAGGTATGTCTGAAAATATTTTGAATAAAAAATTAAACTCAGGGACGCCTGGGTGGCTCAGTTGGTTAAGCAGCTGCCTTCGGCTCAGGTCATGATCCCAGCGTCCTGGGATCGAGTCCCATATAGGGCTCCTTGCTCGGCAGGGAACCTGCTTCTCCCTCTGCCTCTGCCTGCCTCTCTGTCTGCCTGTGCTCACTCGCTCTCTCCCTCTATCTCTGACAAATAAATAAATAAAATCTTAAAAAAAAAAATTAAACTCAGAGCTGTGAAGTGTGTAAACCTGGCGATTCACAGACCTGTACCCCTGGGGCTAATAATACATTATATGTTTATTAAAAAATTAAAAATTTCTTTTAAAAATTAAACTCAGAAACAACCTAATCATGTATCACAACCCACACAAATATAAAACACTGAAATAAACATGTTTTCAATTAAAAAAAAAAAAGACCCATCAAAGCATATAATTAAAAATTCTAAGGAATCAAAGCCCCTGGGTTCTTAGCACAGGCTATGAAATGAACTATTTCAAAGTATCCTCCTTATCAATTATGCTTACAATTAAGTTTGAGAGCAGAACATTAACCCAAATACAGGCAGTCCTTGTTTGTGCGGAGCACTGAGAAAGCATAAAAATGACTATGCAAGCTAAACATGCAACAAGATCTTAATCATCAAGGTAAAAATCACAATTGTTCTGTGACTTCTACACATTTTTACCAAAAATTTAACATTACCAAAAATTGTATAACATATTTGTGTATGGAAATCAAAATAAAACAGATATTAACATTGTAATTTAAAACATAACATAAATGAATTAAAGTGTTTTATTCCCTTATAAAAAACGTATCTTAAAAAAAAAAAAAACTAGAATAGTGGGTACATAGGGCAAGCTTAGGAATATGCAACTGACTGAAACTGCACTACACCTCAGACCAAAAACAACTCAAATCCCCAGAGGTGACCTCTTAAACACAACCTTGTGTGGGAAAATATCAAAATCAAAAACAATATTGTAGATTTATGTTCCTTACCACAGAAAAACACTACATATAAACTATCAAAAACAGGTATCTATACTATAATTCCATTTTTAGAAAATCATGTACATATAGGAAAAAAAGAAAAAGAATTACAAGGATAGTTGTGTAATGCCCACTTAATCCTTAATACCCCTGAAAACTAGTCAGAGATCTTCTTTTAGGTCATCCTTGAAAAGAATGGACTTTTCCCACCATATTAATCACATTCGATTTTAATGCTTAACATGTCTACCTTCCACAATAGACTGTCATAAATATCCACGGAGCGAATGAACAAATGAATGGAGGTAATGTGCAAATACTATGGAAAGATGGTGGGTATCAGCCTGTCTCGGCTACACTGAGGTAACCAAGGAAAGTCAAGCTGCAGGTGTGAACCCAAGTAGAAATATTCCTTAAGAAATTTTGAACAGTAAAACTGGAACACAAATCTGAGGATCAAATATACAACCTCATGATCTCCAAACTAGAAAGAACAGCTAAGGCTACAACAGATGAAAAGTGCCAAGACAGGGGTGCCCGGGTGGCTCAGTGGGTTAAGCCACTGCCTTCGGCTCGGGTCATGATCTCGGGGTCCTGGGATCGAGCCCCGCATCGGGTTCTCTGCTCAGCAGGGAGCCTGCTTCCTCCTCTCTCTCTGCCTGCCTCTCTGCCTACTTGTGATCTCTCTCTGTCAAATAAATAAATAAAATCTTAAAAAAAAAAAAAAAAAAAGATTTAAAAGTGCCAAGACAGTGAGTAGAGGAAAAAACTAAAAATTACTGCCTTTAACTTGGGTTTTCCGTCTAATATAAATACAATCTACTCCACCTAAAGCAATTTTACTGAGGCGCCTGAGTGGTTCAGTTGGTTTAATGGCTGCCTTCAGCTCAGGTCATGATTCCAGGGTCCTGGTATCAAGCCCCACATCGGGCTCCCTGCTTGGCAGGAGGCCTGCTTTTACCTCTCCCTGTGCCTACCACTCTGCCTACTAGTGCTCTCTCTGTGTCAAAGAAATAAATAAAATATATTTTTTAAAGTTTTTAAAAAGCTATTTTACTACTCCTCTAAGAAAAAAAAGTAGAGCTAATAAATATAAAAACAAAAGGCTTATTAGTTAGGCATTTAATATTATTAATAATTCATACATTGCACAGAAAGTCAATAGTTATAAGCCTATTGTTTTTTTTTAAGATCCAGGAGTAACCAAAGTAAGAAACACTGAAATGTTTTCTATTTTGGCCTAAAAAAACACAAGACTAATTATACAGCATATTCATTTAAATAAGCATATAAAAAATAAGGATACTCAAAAATATACTAAAGATTTATACTGCACCCAAATTTTACAAAAGTGATACTGGGATTATTTAAATAAGGATAGAATATTTTCCTTAGTATCTTTAAAAATCAGTGTTTTCCAGAAAAAAAATTTTATGCAATCTGAGTTTTAACCTTTTTTCTAAGCCGAATATCCAAATTTCATTTTATTTTCAGAATATCAAGTATGACTCTAGACATGACCAGTATATTCCTAAGTTTACCAAATACCTCAAATATTTTAGCCATGAAGTAAAAAACATATATGTCAACTTCTATAATCTTCTATTTTCACAAGATACGGTTAACAGTTTTACTTTGCATTTGCAACCCAATCCCTAAACTCAATAGTTTGTGATCTAGCTGGTAGCCTCCCTGCCCTTGCCAAAAGCAAATCTCAAACATTAACCAGAGTTCTAAAATTTTCAGAAAAAAGAAAAGAAAGAAAGACTCTCAATACAAAAAGACATTCTTTTATTCTGGCATCGAAAAAATAATTTTGATTAACCAAAACCTTTGAACTCCTAGTAAAATTTAATTAAAGCATATATTGTTAATTACTATACTATTTTCTATTATCACCCAGGAAAAGACCAAATGTGTCAAGAAAATGAAATTCTTAGAAGGGGAAAAGAAAACCATGTTTTAAAGTAACATAGTGAGCCAGGTAGACCAGGCTGATGCTGCGTGGAGAGACCTGAACAACTCTGACAACATATATTAACTGGGGCAAAAAGGAAAACAAAACGTGAACAAACGTGTACTACCTACAATCCTGAGGTCAGCATTAACATGTTAAAATAAGAGTAGAGCAGTGTTGCCTTCCAAGCAGAAAACGACCAACAGCCTGCTCAATTATGTATTCAACAATCAACAAACATTTCAACAACTTCAAAGAATTAATAAATGGGAGTGGCAATGACATTTAGATCAGTTTCACTAAAGTAAACTACCAATACAAGTAGATTCTTAGAACAATTAAAACAGTAGTGTCTATCTTATTAAAAAGAATAGTAAACTATTTTAGAACAACTTACCAACAACACTGAATAGAAACCTGGCTGTGTCTCCCACTGTTTCAACTGCTCCTCTGCTGGTTTTAACACAGCAGTATCCTGACTGGTGGCCTGTGTTAAGACCTGAAGAACAACAGTGCTGGCGCTATTGAGATCCATGGAAACCTGGTAACGATAAGTCAACATACTTGAATAAATATACATAAAAAACTAACAAAAAGGAGAAAAAGCTTCAATATTCTGAATTACTCCCATATTTCCCTTATTTACCTACTCTTGCACATTGTTTAAGATTTTGTTTTTTTATTTGACAGAGAGAGATCACAGGTAGGCAGAGAGGCAGGCAGAGGAGAAGGGGGAAGCAAACTCTCCGATTAGCAGAGAGCCCAATACGGACCCGATCCCAGGACCCTGAGATCATGACTTGAGCTGAAGGCAGAGGCTTAACCCACTGAGCCACCTAGGTGCCCCTCTCTTGCATATTTCTGCTGGATTTCTCTTTTTACTATGTATCACCTGTACTTTGACTTTAAAATCCCAGTAATTCAAATCGCGCTTTTTTTTTTTAAAGATTTTATTTATTTATTTGACAGACAGAGATCACAAATAGGCAGAGAGGCAGGCAGAGAGAGAGGAGGAAGCAGGCTCCCTGCTGAGCAGAGAACCTGATGCGGGGCTCAATCCCAGGACCCTGAGATCATGACCTGAGCCGAAGGCAGCGGCTTAACCCACTGAGCCACCCAGGCACCCCTTCAAATCGCTTTTGCTTAAATTAATTTACTTCTTTTTAAGATTTTTTTTAATTTATTTGTCAGAGAGCGCGCACAAGCAGGGAGAGAAACAAGCAGAGCGAGAAGCAGGCTTCCTGCTAAGCAAGGAGCAAGATGTGGGACTGGATCCCAAAACCTTGGGATCATGACCTGAACTGAAGGCAGACACTTAACTGACGGAGCCACTCAGGCATCCCCAAATCAATTTTCTTCTAATGGAAAATGCCTTCATTGTTCCATAAATAGAAGATAATAGTATACTGGGAACAAACCAGAAGCCCACACACAAAAACCAAAGTTACTTAATTCTGAGTACCACCGCCTGCCTTAGACTAAGAAGAAAGAAAGGCTTCTTAGTTTCTAAAAGGAAATTAGTAGGGGCACCTGGGTGGCTCAAAGGGTTAAAGTCTCTGCCTTTGGCTCAGGTCATGATCCCAGGGTCCTGGGATAGAGCCCCATCGAGCTCCCCTTCCTCTCTCTGCTTGCCTCTCTGCCTACTTGTGATCTCTGTCTGTCAAATAAATAAATAAAATCTTTAAAAAAAAAAAGAAATTAGTAAGTGTTATAAAAGAATTAACTACTTGGGACGCCTGGGTGGCTCAGTTGGTTGAGCAGCTGCCTTCGGCTCAGGTCATGATCCCAGCGTCCTGGGATCGAGTCCCACATCGGGCTCCTTGCTCCGCAGGGAGCCTGCTTCTCCCTCTGACTCTGCCTTCCACTGTGTCTGCCTGTGCTTGCTCTCGCTCGCTCTCTCTCTGACAAATAAATAATAAATCTTTAAAAAAAAAAAAAAAAAGAATTAACTACTTTTCCCTAGTTAAGATCAAAAGGAAGAAAAATGAAAAAGAAGTTCTTTGACTCACTGCTAAGTACCTCAGAATCCCATTTCATATGCCACCAAAAATATATGTCCAAAACACTTTTTGTAAAAGACCAATGTATAGACAAGAAATATTGTGGGGGAAAAAAAGAACTAAATCAACAAATACAAAATATAATACAAGAATTTAAGCCCTAAGTTAGAAGGGGATCTTAAGAGTTGGATCATCTAATCCTAACCAAGGCATCTGAAGCCATTCTAAAAATTCATTTAGCAATTTATTGAATTCTCCAGCATTATTTCTAATCTTCCCCAAACAGTATGCTTACCCAATTATGTATAATTCTTCACAATACACTTATATGAAGTAGGATTAAAATCAAAAGCTAAAAAGAGAAAATAAACCTCAGTGCAGGAATGACTGAGAATTAGCCTTTGTGACTGTAGTTATATCTAAAACTTAAAACTGTTCCAGATAGTAAAAGTCTATAGGTCATTAATCCATAAACATAGTCAAAGCAAACACTTCCTAAGAGTTGTAATTAAACTGCAATTACTAACGACAAGAGAAGGTCCCAAATGCTAACTCAACAAGAAATGACCCAAAGTATTACAAACTTCAGGGAAAACTAACCATTCTAAAGCCTATGTTAGTAAAGCAGGGCTAGAACACAAAAACTGGAATCAGACAAAATACTAGCAATTAGCAATGGACATGGAGGTAGAGATTTTAAATTGGTAGTCTGTTCTTGTCTGTATTTTAGAACTGAGAAGGACACCTTATAAACTGCCCCTTCACTAACTTGGAGTTCCCTCAACAACTTAAGTCTCTGTGTTATCACTTGAAAACAAGTGAATTTAGAGGGCTTGTTGGTCATGTATGATTTCAAAGACAGGCTACCTGAGAGCCTTTTACTTTACAGAAGCCCTGTAAAGGCATTTTACAGGTATTTTAAGGAGACAGGCAGTATGTTTTTCTGTCTAGGAGAAATATAACGCAAGGCACAAAAGCAAACTGTGTGTGCAATTTTACATTTTCTAGCAACCATGTTAAGTGAAAAGAAAAGGGACGCCTGGGTGGTTCATTGGGTTAAGCTTCTGCCTCTGGCTCAGGTCATGATCTCAGGGTCTTGGGATTGAGCTGCTCATTGGGCTGCCTGCTCAGCAGGAAGCCTGCTTCCCCCTCTCTGCCTGCATTTCTGCCCACTTGTGATGTCTCTCTCTCTCTCTGTCAAATAAATAAATAAATAAAATCTTTTAAAAAAAAAAGTGAAAAGATGTGGAATTATCTTTAAGATTATATCATATTTAATTCAATATATCCAAAATATTATCATTTCAACATATAATCAATATTTTGAAAAAATTTAGATATTCTGTGTTTTTTTTTAATAATAAGTCTTCAAAATCCTGTGTATTTTACACTTAAAGCATATCTTATTTTGAACTAACCATGTTTCAAGTACTCAGTAGCCACCTGTGGCCACTGGCTATGGTATTAGCACAAGTCTGGAAAAGTCTTACACAAAATGTGATCCAAGGACTGTCAACACCAGCAACACATACCAGAAATAAAAATTCCCAATTCTCTCTCCAAACCTACATTGTGAAGACAGGGGCTGGAGGTCAAAAATGTGTAAGTTCTTAGTAAGTTCTTCAGGTAAATCTTCTAACTGCCAAAGTCTGAGAAGCATGACTTTTGAACATCTGAAACTAAGGTACATCTCAAAGTCCAGCTAATGCAGTGGATGACAAAATGTCAAGCAGTTCTATTATACGTTCCTACAAAGAAGAGTAGAACAGCACTGATCTGCAGATCTCATAAGGAACCATTATTATTAAATGAAGAACACAAATTCAGTGATTCTTCCCCAATAAATGGAAGAGCAGCCAGCTAAAATTTAAAAAAAAAATTAAGCACAAATATCTGAGCATATGTATTATATGCCAAGCATTGTATTAAATGCTTTTTTTATTCACTTATTTATTCCTAATAATAATTCTAAGAAGTAGATACTATTATCCCAACCTTTTAAGCAGAAAACTAAAGACTCAGAGACCTTACCTTGCAAAGGCCACAATCTATGAATACAGGGCTTAGACTTGAACACCAAAGCCACTGGCCTTAATCAGTATCTAATACTGTCTTCCTTGAGGGACAGAACTGATGTCTACCACAACTTTGCAGTACCAGGAGCCCAACAAGATACATGATCTATGCTTGCTTAACAGGTACTTGGTGCATAAAGGAAAGCAGTCAATTTTTAATCAAAGAGTACTTTATAAAGAACCACATGGTGGCTAATTAACAAGATTTATACAGTAAAACTACTGAAAGCCTGCTGCGTACCAAGCACTGTTTCAGGGGCTGGGAGTAAAGCAGCAAACAAAGCCGTTTCCCTGGCTTCATACCACTTACATTCTAGAGGAAGTGACTTTGTTTTTTAAAAAAAAGTTTTTTCTTTTTAAAGAAAAAACCAGAGGTAGTAATATGAAGAAAATACAATAGTGTTAAAGATCAACTGCAAGTTTCCATTGCATATTCAGAGAGGGAGGGCTTCTATTAAGTGACATTTATAAGAGGCATGAAAGACAAGAGACCCAGGCATGCAAAGATCGGAAAACAAAGCTCCAGACAGGGAAAACAATGGGAAACAAGGCCGTAAGATTAGAAACAAACTTAAGAAGTCCGTGTAATTGACACTTAATGAGAAAAACGGAAAATGGAACCAGCTGAGATTGAAGAAGTAGGCAGGAACATATCATGTATGACCTTGTAGGAGAAAAAAAGCGTATGGACTTTTATACATGTACCAAAAAAGCCAGGGGATGAATATGTGAAAATATGAATATAATAGACAAAAGGTTCTACCAGCGTTCATCCCACCCAACCCACCCTACTCTTCAAGAAAAAAGAAAAAGGCCATGTCTGTCATTGAACTGGTGACAGACAAATCTCTTCTCCTTTTATAGGTCTGTTTATTTCTTCACTACTTTAGCAAATAATCTATGGGTGATGCTTGGACGACACCTTAGGAATATTCTACCCCCCTACAAACATTCTTTCACCTACTGGTTTTAACATTTTGGGAGGTGCTACTTACAAAATAAAATCACTTATTATTGTCAACCTCCAGAGCAATTTTTAACTACAGCAAGTCGGAGCACTCACATACACACCTATCTTCACACTTGCCTGAACTTTCACAGCAAGGCAATCTGTAATCTATACACTTGTATCCTTTATGCTTGGCTTTACATTCACCATTCACCTATTCTAATGGAAGCTGTTAGAGTTTCCATCCCTACCTCCCTCCAGTATCTTGCTCCATCCAGGTCTTCCACAGAAGCATAAATCTTGTCCCTCTGTGTTCTGCTTTTGAACCTAATTCCCAAGAAGCCCATCCAGCCTGGGACAAAGATATATTCCTGGAGAATCAATTTTGTGCCAAGCACTTTGATCATTGTTAGAACAGTAAGAACCAGAAAGGTCGTTTTCTCTACCCAAATTCTGGAAGATAGTGAAGTGGGAAGCAGAGAGAGCTATTCTAATCTAATTCTAAAGAGTAAGTTTCTAGAATACCGGCTGGAATCCAGAGCATATTTCCTCCACAGAAACAATATTATGAGTGGTTCAGCTAATGAGTAAAAAGGCTTTTAGGTCAGAGAAAGAAGCAACCTTTCAGCCGTTCTACTGGAAAGATTACTAAGTGCTAATTAACTTATAAAGGAGACTTTAAAAGGCAATCAGTTCCTAAATTGCAGATTAAATGCGTCATCAAAAATAATGATTCAGGAATGACAGAGCTATAATATATTATTTAAAATACCATATTGCTAGAGCCTATTAAGTATTTTAAAGATGCCATAACAAGACTATAAAAGCAAATCCGGCATGTGGAATAATATCCCTGTTATGCAAGACAAAGAACCTATAGCTATCAACAGAGTTGTCCAGGGTCAGAGAGCAAACCACGACATAGTAGAGCAAGGCCTGATAACCAAAGCTCTGAGACACAAGCTCTCCCTACTAGAACAGAAAATGGCCTCACCACACCACTAGATTTCCCCAACACTTTTACAGACACACTGTGTTCACACATGATGGATTCCTGAAGAAACAGTCAAAAAGATTCCTGAATCTTAAAGTGGAGATGCAACGTAAGGGCGTTGGGGGGTAGGAAAAGAATAAATGAAACAAGATGGGATTGGGAGGGAGACAAACCATAAGAGACTCTTAATCTCACAAAACAAACTGAGGGTTGCAGGGCCGGTGGTGGTAGGGAGAGGGTGGTGGGGTTATGAACACTGGGGAAGGTATGTGCTATGGTGAGTGCTGTAAAGTGTGCAAACCTGGCGATTCACAGACCTGTATCCCTGGGGCTAATAATACACCATATGTTAATTTAAAAATATATTTTTTAATAAATAAATAAATAATAAAAAAATTAAAAGATTCCTGAATCCATTATTATCTAAAAGGATCATGTTTTCTATGCAGTCAATATTCATAAGTACTCAAATGTAGAATTCTTTTCAAAGGACAGCATGGCGATGAAGAACTGAAGAACAGGGAGAAATGTATTCAATCATTCAAATATAACAGTGTGGAAATAAAGTTCATTTGAAAAGATTTGAAAAGATACATGACTATGGACTACTCACAGTCAGGTTAGAGGGTGGTACACCCAGGAAACTAACCTTCAATACCCTTTTTTAGAACTAGCATGCAGAAATTTAATAGGGTTGCTACTGTTATTTCCACTTGTAATGAGCAGACACATGGCTTGACTTCAAAAAAAACCTCAAGACACTGACTAACTCCTGGGAAGAGCTAAAGGTATTTCTCAAAGAACTTGAAAGAATTTTCATGGAGACCATCACCAAATAAGCCTGAAGGCCAGTGAAGAAAGTCTCTCACAGCAGAAGTACAAGTGTGTCCTTGATGTACAAATATCTCTGCATAGTAACAGAAATCCTCTCACTGTATTAAAAGAATGAATGCCAGGGCGCCTGGGTGGCTCAGTCATTAATCGTCTGCCTTCAGCTCAGGTCATGATCCCAGAGTCCTGGGATCTAGCCCCATACTGAGCTCCCAGCTCAGCAGTAAACCTGCTTCTCCCTCTCCCACTCCCCCTGCTTGTATTCCCTCTGTTGTTCTCTCTACCCCCCCACCCCTGATGAATAAATAAATAAATAAATAAATGTCTAGGTTTCCTGATTAATAATGTACACAGTGAGGTTGCTCTGATTTTCATCAATGTGCCTAACTTCAATTTTATAGGCAAGAGGTGAAAATGTTTATATTTTATTAGTTCTGAACTAAACTATAAAAGAGAATTATTCAAAAACCAAATTTTGATAAATTTATCACTTATAAACATAAATGTATGTTCTTTTTTCTCCAAGAATAATAAAAAAGAAGAAGGTGCAAATTAAAAGGACAGGCACTTCACCTCACTATTTTACAACTCAGTTCAGTTTATTACTGGAGTTATTGTAGTCTTTAATACTATTAGGGTCTAAGCAACCAAGAAATAAGTGACCGAGAGCCTGAAATACTCATACTCCAAAACTGGACTTTCTAAGCTCATTAGCGAAAGTCACTTTCCAAATTCTGGAAAAATCCAAAGTCCAAAGATTTATAGATGTGCCTATAATCGGAAATTTACTAATTTTTATTAAAACAAACAAGTAGACAAGGGAAAACTCAGCACCCCTGCCTGGTACCAACTTCCCAGTACCCAGTACCCAGTACTGACTTCCCAGTACTTCCCAGTACTGCAAGGACTTTAATTTTAGCCCTGATGATTTTCTACTACATTATCTTTATTTGTCCTTCATTTTAAAACATGCCACACATGGGGCACCTGGGTGGCTCAGTGGGTTAAGCCGCTGCCTTCGGCTCAGGTCATGATCTCAGGGTCCTGGGATTGAGCCCCGCATCAGGTTCTCTGCTCAGCATGGAGCCTGCTTCCTCCTCTCTCTCTGCCTCCCTCTCTGCCTATTTGTGATCTCTGTCTGTCAAATAAATAAATAAAATCTTAAAAAAAAAAAATGCCACACAAACAATACCCCCACACCACTATTAAATATTAAAGTGGTGAGTGAAATGACTTAGAAAAAAAAGGTATACAGCAAAAATGGAACAAAAAAAGTTTCAAAATCAAAAAAGGCTCCCCCAGTGAAATAACTTATTCAGACATTTATCAATAAGCAATGCTAAAACCATTAAGAGAAAGAACAATTTTTAGGAACAGAATATTCCCACTGTGTTCAAATAGATTACTTGCTAAATGCAGTGAAGAAACAGACCTTTAAAATGCAGGTATCTGTTACCAGCTCAACTAATAGTAGTACAAACCTAGTATCAACAACAGCTTCACAACTTGATCTTAAGTGCCTCCCCAGGTGATGTAATAAGAAGTATATAAGCTCACCTCTAAAATACAGAGTATCATACACCTTAATCTAAGCAGGATTCTAGGGGGGCCTGGATGGCTCAGTCGGTTATGTGTCTGTCTTTGGCTCAGATCCTGATCCCAGGCTCCTCGAATCAAGCCCAGTGTCAGGTTCTCTGCTCAGTGGGGAGCCTGCTTCTCTCCCTCTGTCTGCCATTCCCCCTGCTTATGCTTGCTCGCTCTCTCTCTCCTTGTCAAATAAATAAATAAAATCTAAGAAAAAGAAAAAAAAAAACTAACCACGACTCTAGACTCGGCTTCCAATTTAAAAGAACCAGAGGAGAGGGGCGCCTGGGTGGTTCAGTGGGTTAAAGCCTCTGTCTTTGGCTTGATCATGATCTCAGGGTCCTGGGATCAGACCCCACGTCAGGCTCTCTGCTCAGAAGGGAAGCTGCTTCCCCCACCTACCTCTCTGCCTACTTGTGATCTCTGTCAAATAAATAAATAAAATCTTAAAAAAAAAAAAGTAAACATACTCTAACTATACAATGCAGCAATTGCACTTTTTGCTATTTACCCAAAGGAGTTGAAAACTATGTCCACAAAAAAACTGCATACATGTTTATACAGCTTTATTCGTAATTGCCAAAACTTAGAAGCAACCAAGATATCCTTCAGTAGGTGAACAAATAAACAAACTATGGTATATCCTGACAAGAGACTATTACTCAGTACTAAAAAGAAATTATCAAGCCATGAAAAGACATGGAGGAAACTAAAATACATAGACATGGAGTAAACTAAAATACATATCACTAAGTGCAAGAAGCCAATCTAAGGCTACCCACTGTAGGACTTCAACTAACACTCTAGAAAAGCCAAAACTAGATACAATGAAAAAATCAGTTGGGTGGGAGGGGAGATAAATAGGCAGAGGGGAGATTCCCAAGGCAGTGAAAATTCTCTATGATAGATATATGTCATTATACCTTTGTCCAAACCCACTGAACACACAACACCAAAAGAGAACCCTTAAGGAAACTATGTGCTATGAGTGATTATGATATGTCAAAGTAGGTTCAACCTTGGTGAAAAACTGTACCATTATGGTGATGGTGGTAATGGAGGAGAATGTGCATGTGTAGGGGCAGGGAGTATATTGGAACTCTCTGTACCTTCCTCTTAATTAAGTGTAAACCTAGAACTGTTCTTAAAAAAAAAAGTTTATTAAAAAAAGGCAAAGGATTTGAATACACAGTTCTACAAAGATAAATAGCTGGTCTATAAACATGAAAAGATGCCTAACATCATTAGCCATTGGAGACAGAAATCAAAACCACTAAAATGGCTACAATCAAAAAGACATAATACAAGGTATTGGTGAAGCTGTGGAAAAACTAGAACTCTCACGCACTGCTGGTGGAAATGTAAAGTGGTGTAGGTACTTTGGAAGCCTGTCAGTGTCTCAAAATCTTAAACAGTTTGTGTAAGACTCAAAAATTCTCCCTCTCGGTATATACCCAAGAGAAATGAAGATTTATATCTACATTTGTTATACATTTGTACAAAAATGTTAATAGCAACATTATAACAGAAAAAGTGAAAACAGCTCAAATGCAATATTTCCATCTAATGGAACAGTATCTGGCAATCAAAGGACTGAAATCCTGCAACATGCCACAACACAAATGAACCCGGAAAACATGATGCTAGGTGAAAGAAGCCAGTCAAAGACCACATGAAAACTCTTTTATTGAAAAGTCCAAAACAGACAAATTTATAAAAATAAAAAGTATAGGGGCGCCTGGGTGGCTCAGTGGGTTAAAGCCTCTGCCTTCGGCTCAGGTCGTGATCCCAGGGTCATGGGATCGAGCCCCGCATCGGGCTCTCTGCTCAGCGGGGAGCCTGCTTCCTCATCTCTCTCTGCCTGCTTCTCTGCCTACTTGTGATCTCTGTCTGTCAAATAAATAAATAAAATCTTTAAAAAAAAAAAAAAAAAAAAAAATAAAAAAAAAAAAAATAAAAAGTATATAAGTAGTTGTCTAGGCTGGAGGATGGGGGGAAAATGTGGAGTGACTACTGACTGGGATGCAGTTTCTATTTGGGTTGATGAAATGTTCTAAAATTGTAGTGACAGTCGCACAACTCTGCGAATGCACTAAAAACAACTGAATTGGACACCTTCAGTTAGTCAACTGTATGGTCTGTGCATTATACCTTAATAAAACCGTTTGGGTTTTTTAAAATGCCTTGACTATGTAAACGCCAAAGTCAGCAAGAAACAAGGAAGTAACTGAAGAAGTAAAAAACATGTGGCTGGAGTATCAACAGCCATAACTGATGTCATTTCAGAACTAGGAAGACTACTTGTTCAAGAAACAAAAGCAAGATGAAAGCACATACAATTTGTGACACAAACCAAGGAGATTCCAAAGATACCAGCCCCGTTCAAATCCATATCGCACCATTCAAATCCACTTGTTTCTTGACAGAGGCCATTTCAGTTTGAATGAGAAAATTCTTCTCTGTGCACACATTATAGGTGGTTTAGCATCCCTTCATACAACAGTTCCTATGGATTTTGACCAAAGATAGTTCCACAGATCTTGAAATACCCTCAAGTTAAAGAATCACTGAGGCTACTGAAGCATTCACCATGTGACTTCATGCTGACTGTGAAGGACTGATCTACCATGGAGTAAAAGATATGCAAAAATACATATGTAACAAGGAGAGGAGATATTTCCTTGTTTTCCCTTCTCTGCTGCTAAAATATTCTACGTAATCAAGAGTTTCAAAGGACCTACAAATTCTTGCTTGGTGACAAAAAGTAAGCTTTAAATCAGGACTTAAAATAAATCAGGATTCCTAAACCAAGATTTAAAAATACTCTCTTTTGGTCTGTTTTGTAATTAGAGAAATATCTATGATGTCAAATAATAAGTGCTACAAAAATATAGGTGTAAGACTATACAAATATAAAAACACCTAGGAATAAAAGACAAGAAACACATCAAACTGTACACAGTTGTTGTGCTAAGGTAGTCCCAGGAGTTATATGGATTCTTTTAGTCTAAAAATTTAACCTTAGTGATAAAAAAAATACCTTTTTAAAGGGTCCAGATTTTTCCCTTTATATCTGCTCTGAATTTCCACGGGAGTATTTGCTTGATTTCTCTTTCCTGTCCTAAAACATCCCAAATTCTGAAGAGCTGCAAATCCTCATTTATTTCTCTTGTCAAGTACATACCAAAAAATCATGGCAATATATTAAAGATACCACAGTTAAGTAAGTAATGTGGTCAATTATTGCACTGTCAACATAACAGTTCACGAGAGAAAAATTAAAAACTTCATCTTTCAGTCACAAGAAGTAGATAAGCAACAGTTCTGCCATATTACCTGAATTTGTAATGGCAACATTTACCAAAAACACAACCGTCCTAACTCACAGGACACTGAGTTTTGTGGTCAAACTGCAGTTTCAAGTAGTCATCTCTACAAGGCATTTAATATTCTTACTATTTGGTTTATGAAAACTGTATTTTAAGATATTTAACATCTGAGGGGTGCCTGGGTGGCTCAGTGGGTTAGGCCTCTGCCTTCAGCTCAGGTCATGTCTCAGGGTCCTGGGATAGAGCTCCACACTGGGCTCTCTGCCCAGCAGAAGGCCTGCTTCACCCTCTCTGTCTGCCTGCCTCGCAGCTTGCTTGTGATCTCTCTGTCAAATAAATAAATAAATAAAATATTTTTTAAAAAAGAAAAAAAATGATTTAACATCTGAGAAAAATTAAACTAATCTGAAAATTCATATTTATTATCTCCTTTCCTTCAAGCTTCGTATATTGCATACAGTACACGACTATTACATAAAAGGAAAACAAATTTCTGTTAGCAAAACCGTCTTTAATTTCATTTCTAAGTATTCTGCATCCCAGTATCTACATCAGTTTGTTTCTTTAGCAGGTAACAAACTACTAGATCTACTATTCCTACTAAAGATATAAAAAGAAATCAAGTAACCTGTAGTGCCACCTGATGGTAATAAGTCCATACCACACCCCAAACAGTATGTTCCAAGCATCCTAACCCTTATTCCCCTCAAGGAGAGCCAGGGGAAGAAGATGACACTGGCGTTCTCAGCGACCACTTGGCTAACACAACCATCTGGAAATAGAGCAAGGGTTTTCAGGGTTCAAAAAGTAGGGCAAAGAATGCTGAAAAGAGAGGCTCTGAGGGAAAGAAATGAATGGGGGCATAAAAAATAATATAATGAAGACCTTACCCTGAAGCAAACAAAACATGACCACCAAAGAACTTTCTTACTGCCCTGTCTCTACTTTTGTAGTTAAACACTGCATGATTAAAAATACTCTCTAGGCATGCCTGGGTGGCTCAGTGGATTAAAGCCTCTGCCTTCGGCTCAGGTCGTGATCCCAGGGTCCTGGGATCGAGCCCCACATTGAGCTCTCTGCTCGGCAGGGAGCCTGCTTCCTCCTCACTCTCTGCCTGCCTCTCTTCCTACTTGTGATCTCTGTCTGTCAAATGAATAAATAAAATCTTAAAAGAAAAAAAATACTCTCTATCAAAAGATAATGGGAGATGAAGACATGAATGTGTTCTGAGCATTACACAAAGTAAATATGATGGAATTTAAGAAAATGTAATAGTGTAAACAATGTTTTAACAAAACATGACTAAGAAACTGTGGAACAGGAAGAAATCAGAGTGGTAGAAAGGGGTAAAATCCGCTAGTGAGAAAAGCACTACAGAACCCACACTGAAGAGAAATGTAAATATTCAGAAAGAAAGAATAGAATGGCTAGATATATGCACCTGAACAAGTGGTATTAACAACTTGAAAGCTCCTAATTTTCTTCCTGGAAGAAACAGATGAAAAATACAAGCAATACAGTATTGACCATGTATTACTAGAGCATTTCCCTAAAGAGGAATGAATTTCCGTGAAGACCAGGTAAAAATTTAAAGATAATCAAAACAGAAAAGTGTTTTAGGACACTTAAAGAGACATTTTATTACTTTAAAATATTTTATTTATTTATTTTTTAAGTGACCTCTATGCCCAATGTAGGGCACAAACTCCTGACCCCAAGATCAAGAGTCACATGCTCTACCAACTGAGGCAGCCAGGTGCCTTGACATTTTATTATTCTGAGAAACCGAAGTCTCAAAATACAAGAAAGCAGCTTGCCAAAAGAATTAGTTAAATCTAAACCAAACCAAACTCCTAGATCTCTCTAAGAACATACTTAGAAGGGAAGTTAGATGGAGGTAACATGAAAAAAGACTGACCCCAGGACTGATCATTGTTAAAGCTGGTTAACAGGTAGGCAGAGGTTCATTATATACTTCTACTTTGGGGTATTTTTTTTTTTTTAATGGTAGCTAACAGACCATGACACAGATTAAAGCTGTTGTTCACAGCTAACATCACCTCCTCTGGAGAAGCACAACTGAGCTAGATAGTAAAGCACTCCTCTCACACTCTTTATTCTACACAGTATGTACTTCTATTATTACACCTACTTCTTATTTACTTGCATCCCATCTACAAAATCACGAGCTGCTTAGAGGCAAAAATTGTCCTTATTCATCTATATATGCCAGCAACTAGTACCATGTCAGGGATACAGCAATGCTCAGTAAATGTCTGATAAACTGAACAAAGAAATAATCATAACAAAGAAATAATCATAACTTCTAAGGGTGGAAGGGAAACCTAGAAAAGGTAAAACAGGAGTGAGCCTGGGTGGCTCAGATGGAAGAGCATGCCACTCTAGGTCTCTGGGTCATGAGTTTGAGCCACACAGTGAATGAATGAACAGTCCAATCAGTATCTTCAGCTACTGAAATGCAGCACACTGGAGGGCCTAGGTGGCACAGTTGGCTGAGCGCCCACCTCTTGATTTCAGCTCAGATCATGATCTCAGGGTCATGAGATTGAGCGATGAGTCACCTATGTCCTGGGTGTGGGGCCTGCTTAAGAGTCTCTCTCTCCTCCCCCTCCTCTCTCTCTCTAAGAAAGGAAGAAAGAAAGAGAATTGGGGCACATCAAGGCAGCAAAATTTAGCAATACCTTTGCTAAATACTAAATACTAATACCCTTTGCTCTAATCCTGTGCCCTCTATCAACTTTCTGATATTTATTCACTTTACATTGATTTTTCTACATTCATTCACTCATTCATTCAAGTATTTACTGAACACCTACAAATGCCAAGTATCATTCTACGCACTTCAAATGCATGAATGAACCAGAAAGACAAAAAAATCCCTGCCACTTATAGAAAGTATAATGTAGTGGCAGAGATAGGGAAATAAATGGGTAAACTATACAGTACTTAAGAAGGCAGTAAACAGAACCAAAAGATAGCTTATAAGAGAAGTTCAGTCCAATAAACCCAAATGTGTGTGTCTCACTATCTTTCAGTAAAATGGCATTGATAAACTGCAACAAATCTCTTGCCTACTCAGTATATACTAGTGCTCCTCATGACTGAGTACTTCCTAATAGGAAAAGTTGAAAAGCTTATCCAAGGGGCGCCTGGGTGGCTCCATGGGTTAAGTGTCTGCCATGGGCTCAGGTCATGATCCCAGCGAGCCCGCATCAGGCTCTCTGCTCAGCAGGGACCGTTCCTCCCCCATCCCTGCCCGCCCCTCTGCCTGCCTCTCTGCCTACTTGTGATCTCTGTCTGTCAAATAAATAAATACACTCTTTAAAAAAAAAAAAAAAGTTATCCTTGGGGCACCTGGGCTCAGAAGGTTAAACACTGCCTTCAGCTCAGGTCATGATCCCAGGGTCCTGGGATCAAGCCCTGTATTAGGCTCCCTGCTCAGCGGGAAGTCTGCTTTTCCCTCTCCCTCTGCCCCTCCACCCTTCCACCCATTCCTGCTTGCTCACGCTCTCTCTCTAATAAATAAAATCTTAAGGGAAAAAAAAAAAGCTTATCCTAAACAACAGTGACTCCCAGCAAGACACTGCCAGTCCTGAGGCCTCAACTACTGTCACTATCACCCTCTTTACCATCTCTTTAGTTGAAACAAATAAAAGCCACCTGTGTATAAAAACTACGAAAGAGCAATTATGGTGATTGGCTTTAAAGTTCCTTTTATTATGTAAAACAAAGAAAAAGGAAGGAAAGGCAGTAAGCTAGATTTTGAGCAAGACACTGTTCTATGAACTGGAGTAATAACCCAGCCTAAATTTAATGGACTCTGACTGGATTTAAGTTTAGGAGAACCTTTCACTAAGTGCTAAGGGACCATCCGTCTTCTCCAAACACATACAACTTTGATTGATAGTTTCCAACTACTGGTGCAGGATATCATGGTCTATAACACTGTCTTAAAGAATCTCATTCTAGAGACTTCTGGGTGGCTTAGTTAGATAAGCGTCTGCCTTTGGCTCACGTCATGATCCCAGGGTCCTGGGATGGAGCCCCCCTCTCCACCAGTCAGTTCTCTGCTCAGTGGGAAGACTGCTTCTCTCTCTCCCTCTGGCTGCTGCTCTGTCCTGCTTGTATGCACTCTCTTTGTCAAATAAATAAATAAAACCTTAAAAAAAAAAAAAAAGGACAAATCATTTAAAACAAAAAAAATCTCATTCTTGCAAGAGTCTAGTATAAGGAGTCACTGCATTTATAAAAGCTCATTCATCAAAAGGTACATGGGCTGCATGCCATCAGTGTCCCCACAACTAGGAACTAGAATACATTTTATCATGTATCGTGTTTTTGATCATGAAAATAATTTTTCTATCACCTTGGAGCCATTTATCAAATCAGTTCTCTAAGAGGTAAATATAGTTGACCCTCAACAATGCCTGTAACTTTTGACTACCCAAAAGTTTAACTAATAACCTAATGAGGAGAAGGTTTAACAATAACAACTGTTGGGGTGCCTGGGTGGCTCAGTGGGTTAAGCCTCTGCCTTCGGCTCAGGTCATTATCTGAGGGTCCTGATATCGAGCCCCGCATTGGGCTCTCTGCTGGGGGGGCAGGGAGCCTGCTTTCCCCTCTCTCTCTGCCTACCTCTCTGCCTACTTGTGACCTCTGTCTGTCAAATAAATAAGTAAAATCTTTAAAAAAAAAAATACTAACAACTGTTGTTTTAAGTGACATGTATCATATCCTGTATTCTTACAATGTAGTAAGCTAAAGAAAATATTAAGATAATTGTAGGGATGAAAAAATACATTTACAGTACTGGACAGTATCAAACAAAATATACCTATAAGTGGACCCACAGATTTCAAACCCATATTGGTCAGGAGCCAACTGCGTATCTGATTTAAGCATTTTGTTTTACTGACCAAGAAACTGCATCCCAAAGAGGTTAAGGGGGGATAAACTGTGACTTCTCTAAAGTCCCAGCCTTATCAGCAACATTTCTAGAATTAGTTTACAAGTCTACTATGCTAACCCAACACTCTACTGACTACCACATTTTTCATTTTCATCACACGGCTGTCCATTAATACCTCAAGTGAAATTAACTGATGTGATTTTTTTTTTGTTTTGTTTTAGACTTGTGAACCAAAATACAACAATGAGACTGTAGCTCAATTTCCTGCTCAATTGTATTACATAAAAAATGAAAACCAAAATTAATGGAGTCAATGAAAATACCATAGGCAACATTAACAAGGTAAAACTTAGAAGATGTTTTAAATGACTAAACAGGGACGCTGGGTGGCTTGGTCGGTTAAGTGGCTGCCTTCAGCTCAGGTCATGATCCCTGCGTTCTGGGATCCAGCCCCGCATCCGGCTCCCTGCCTGGCAGGAAGCCTGCTTCTTCCTCTCCTGCTCCCCCTGCTTGCGTTCCCTCTCTCGCTGTGTCTCTCTCTGCCAAATAAATAAATAAGATATTTAAAAATAAATAAAAACTAGACAAAGAATTATTATACAGAATATACAATAAACCCTGTAAATTAACAAAACAAGAAACAAAAAATTGGGCAAAGGGTATAAATAGACAATTCATAAACAGAAAAAGCCAAATGGATAATAAACATCAGAAGACATGCTACCTTACTGCTTACTACAAATAAAAAAACAGAGCTACTGATTTACAATCATCAGATTAGCAAAAATTTAAAAGTCCAGAAATACTCAACACTAGCAAGAACATATGGAAATAGAGACCCTTATGCACTGCTGCTAAGAGCATACATTGGTACGACGACTTGAGAGCATTCCAGCCATCTCTCATAAACTTAAGAATGTGTGTGTGTGTACACGTGTATCTTATGACAAACATGGTATATCCTATGACCCAGCAGTTCCACATCGGAGCTATAACCAAAGAAACTCCCACACTGGCTTATAGGGAGGAGACAAGGATAAAGGGGGCTCACCTTGGGAGCTGTCTATAATAAGAAACAGGAGACAAGATGTGTCATCTACAGTGGAATACATACATCAACTCTATCTTGTAGAACTGGTTTCCTCTGACTGGAAAACTCTTGCCATTAGGTATCTGCATGTCTTGTTCTTTAACTTCAATTAGTCTTTGCTCAAGTTATCAATTCATCAAGTAGATTATCCCTTACCACAGATTTTAAACTACCTGACTCTTCAACCCAGAATCCCTCTGGTCTGGATATCTTTCTTAATTTTTCTGCACAACCCTTTTAAATTTGACATTCTAATATCTATGTGTTTATTGTCCGGACTCCCCCAGTTAGAACTTAAGATTCAGAGACCAGAACTTCAATTTCCTCAAAGGCGTATTGCTAGAATCTAAGAAAGTACGGGGCACATATGAAAGCAATGACTGAATATTTGTTAAATAAGTGAATTCAATCACTAAATCACAATCTCTGCTTAAAATTGTATAAAGTTGGGGCACCTGGGTGGCTCAGTAGGTTAAGCCTCTGCCTTCGGCCCAGGTCATGATCCCAGGGTCCTGGAATCGAGCCCCGCGTCAGGCTCTCTGCTCAGCGGGGAGCCTGCTTCCCTTCCTCTCTACCTGCCTCTCTGCCTACTTGTGATTTCTGTCTGTCAAATAAATAAATAAAATCTTAAAAAAAAAAATTGTATAAAGTCACAAAAATGAACCCACCTTTGACTTTTCAAGCCCACTCAACCTCACCTCCAGAGTATTTAACAATCTACCTTGTTTCAACTCTCTGGTCATACAATTTGCATTCATAGTACTCAACAAAGGAGTTTCTATTGGCCAGCCACTACTCTGAGAGATAAAAAGTAAAATAAAATAAAGTAAGAGTCTTTGAAGTTCAGTTCAAAAATGGCAGCAGTGGCTGCGTCCTGGGATTCCAAGCTGCTAGGATGGTCTAGGGCCCAACTGGGATGGTCCTTGTCAAGTGGCGTCCAGGGCAAGAAGGGCTCCGCTCACATGTGGAACGCCCTCATCTACTCTGTGGTGCTCCCAGACATGAGAGTAAGCATCTTCCCAAAGTTGCATCACAAGAGCACAAGAGATTTAGTTCATCACCTATCTCCAAATCCATATCAGGTTCAAGGCCTTTCCCTGGGGAGACGGTAATCATACTTTATTCCAGAACTCTTATGTGAAAATCCACTTCTGACTGACTGGCTATGAAGATGAAAAAACAGAAAGCAGACCACTAACCAATGGTCTGGACCATGACTCTGCACAGGGACCAGAAAAGTAAATGGAAACTTAAACTCACCTTCCTTACTTCTAACAAATGATGAGCACTATACTGATCTTCCATTCCTTTGGTTATAGCAGAAGACGGCTTAATACATGGCTTAGATTAGATAACACAAAACAAACCAAATGAATCTTGGCATTCAACTCTGAAGAGGAAAAGACAACAAAGCTGTTTTGGAAGAACTTCAGTGGAAGACCTAACTCAGTGTAAGCAGGCTGGTTAAAGCCTGGTGGGCAGGAAAGGGGAATAAGACAGCGTTTATGCTGGGTCACGAAAGTAGAACAGGAGTAATCCAAATGATTATGTTATGAGTGTTTGTCAAACAGATGATGGGTACATTCTAGCCAGAAGACACATACCATATTAATGTCTCAATTTTAAAAAACATGGGGCACCTGGGTGCCTGAGTGGGTTAAGTCTCTACCTTCGGCTCAGGTCATGATCTCAGGGTTCTGGGATCAAGACCCACATCAGACTCCATATTGGGCTCTCTGCTCAGCAGGGAGCCTGCTTTCCCCCCACCCCCTGCCTACCTCTCTGCCTACTTGTGATCTCTGTCTGTCAAATAAATAAAATCTTTTTCAAAAAATAAATAAAAAACATTTAAACACTCCTGAATAACTGAAAATAGTTCAGCATGACAGAATAATGTGAGGCAGAAAACAGCAGAAGAAAGCAAAAAGCAGGTGCTGGGTGCCTCGGTTGGTTAAGCTCTGCCTTCAGCTCAGGTCATTATCCCAGGGTCCTGGAACTGAGTCCCACGTTGGGCTCTCTGCTCAGCGGGGAATCTGCTTCTCCCTCTCCCTCTGCCACTACCCCTGCTTATGCTCTGTCTGTCTCTGTCAAATAAATAAATAAAATCGAAAGAAAGAAAGAGAGAGAAAGAAAAAGAAAGGGAAGGGAAGGGAAAGGAAAGGAGCAAACAAGGTCCAAATCACTAAGGTCTGTATTTCCTAAATTTGGTAGTTTAAATTTTAATCTGAAAGCCTGAATGGAAAGACTGCAGAAAAACAGTACAATCTGCCTATATATATTTAAAAAAGGGGGGGGGAGGGTAAAGGGGGATTGATAGCCACTCTTAGGAGAAAAGAAATTACTTAGAGTGTTTACACAAAAGTCCTCATAATGATAGTCTGAACCAAGGTGGTTGCTGCAGGGAAAAATGGATGATAGATGTAGAACAAGATTTAGTAAAAGATTAGGGGTTTGGGGAGTGGGTAGCATTCAAGGGTAATAAGAGGGAAAAGTTAAGACTTGGGGCATCTCCAAATGAAGAACAATAATCACAGAAGGAAAAGAAGTAACTTGAAAAGTGAGAAAAGCAATTTTTGAGTTGAACTTAAGGTATCCTAAGACAACCAAAATGTGTCAGAGTTGAAGAGTAACATGTGCTAAAGAGACAGAGATTTGTTAGTCTAAAAATAAAGACTGTGGTTGCTGTCACCAGAGATAACACCATTCAAGAGCAGGCAGAGGCAAGAGAGCAGAAGACCATGCCTCAGTGAAAGGAGGATCTGACCTATCAGAGAGAAAAAAATACACCAAGGAAAAAGACTGACCAAGACACAAGAGGAAACTAAGGAACCCACAGGGTCCCAGAAGCATAAGAGAATTTCAAAGAGGACAACTACTCAAAATGTCAAATGATGGAAAAGATTCTACTAGACTTCACAACAAAGAGATCAATGTTCCAGACACTCAAAGGAAATAGAGATGAAACTGAAGAGGAATCTAGAGTGAAAAGAGTGTACTTAAGATAAATGTGTTTAAATCTTAATAAGTTAAAGTTAGCTGAGAGTAAAAAGGGAGTAACCAAGTGTTACGGACTGAAACGTATTCCCCCAAAATTCACACGTTGGAGCCCAAAGCCCCAGAACCCTCAGTATCGGAGGTAAGATTTTTCAAGAGGTGATTAAGTTAAAATGAGGTCATCAGAGGTGCTCCTAGGTGGCTCAGTCGTTAAGCGTCTGCCTTTGGCTCAGGTCATGATCTCAGGGTCCTGGGATGGAGCCCCCAATCAGGTTTCCTGCTCTGCGGGAAGCTTGCTTCTCCCTCTCCCGTTCCCCATGCTTCAGTTCCCTCTCTCGCTGTGTCTCTCTCTGTCAAATAAATAAATAAAATCTAAAAAAAAAAAAAAAAAAAAAAATGAGATCATCAGAGTGGGATACTCCAACAGAGTAGTATTCTAATAAGAAGGAGAGACACCAGGGGTGCCTGGGTGGGTCAGCCATTAAGTGTCTGCCTTCAGGTCAGGTCATGATCCCAATGTACTGGGATCGAACCCCATATCAGGCTCCCTGCTCAACAGGGAGCCTACTTTTCCCTCTCCAGCTCCCTGTGCTTGTGTTCCCTCTCTCTAGCTATCTCTCTATAATAAATAAAATCTTTAAAAAAAAAAAAAAAAAGAGAGAGAATAATTTTGCATTGCTTTGGCCACCCAATCTGTGGTATTCTCTCACAAGAGCCCTAAAAAATACAATACATCAAGGAAACATTGTCCCTGAGGAGAAAAAACTCAGAGCACAATGAGAGATGAACAGACAGCTGACCTGTTTAAAGGTGAAAGAGGACAAAAAACAATTGTTTCCCACCAATGTATTTCATTTCCTCTGTGAAGAACTGACCTCATCCACAAAAGAGTAAGGGGGGAAGGTGGTGGACTCATAACCACTATCGGAAAGAGCAGTTACTAGCAACACACAGAATTATTGGGCTGCTTGTCCATTACTCGATCAATGTTTGTTGTGGAATGAATACCTAACTCTCATTCAATGAATACTTTAGTTCCATTTTATTAAAGGAGTAACTAGCAAAACAAAAGCACTGGTATAAGTCAGAACCTGGGTTATGAACTTAATTATGTGACCTCATGCAAGTCACTTACCATTGCTGGGTCTCAAGTTTCTTCAACCAAATGAAGCAGACTTGATAATCAGCAAAAGACTGCCTCTGATCAAAATAAATGCTGTGATTTTTATGCAGGTGTATGCATGACCTCAGTCTTCCAACTCATTTCAACCAAAGTAGTATGTCTCAAGCTTTAATATAAATTCTCATCATTAGGAGAGCTTGTTAAATGCAGGTTCTGGTTCATTAGGTTTGGGGTTAAGCCTGAGCTTCCACATTCTACACAAACGCTGAGGTGATGCCATGCACCACGATTTGAGTAGCAAGGGTGCAGATCCAGCACAAGCTCTGCAAAGCGTATAATTTGGGGCTTATCTGTAATCAGCCTGATATTAAGAAAACTAAACAACATCGCTCCAGACTCACACCTGCACTAAGTACGTCTTGCCATTCCCTAAAACACTCTGAAATTAACTTGATGATAGTCCTCATTTGGTGCAGATAGGAAAAGACAGAAATGAGTAATACTGGAATCAATAACATCATATTAAGAGAAGCATGATTAAATACCCATGCACAGAAATGGGTGAAGGGGATTAAAGGGTGCAAACCTACAGTTATAAAATAAATAAGTCACAGGGTGAAAAGTACAACACAGGAATATGGTCACTAATACTGTAACAACACTGCATGGTGACAGATAGTAATGACGCTTATCATGGTGAGCACAGTATAGTGTACAGAATTGTCAAATCACCATCTTGTACACCTGAAACTAATACAACATTGTACGTCAACTATACGTCAAGGACTACAATAAATATAAATACAAACACAAATATATATGAACATACATACAACACAAAGGTCAAAATCCACTTAACCATATTACCTTTCCCAAAACATAAATATTTTGGAATCTACAAAAACATATTTAGCTCTGGAAAAGTCTTCAGTATATTTTTACTGCCACATGCCTACAAAGATTCTTTTGCATTATGGTTTGATCCTGAATGTAAACTTTGTCAATGGCACAAGACTTCAATACTCTTATACTAATTACCAAATAATCTTCATATATTTGTTTAGAACCTCCAATCCTACTGCCATGATTGAATTCATTCGTGATGAGAATTTTCTTCTGCTCTAGGAAATCTAACTAGGACAGAGACAGCCCCGCTGACTGAGGGCTATAATATATGGCCAAACTATTGCTATAATTAAACCATTTTTACTATTCCCTATACTAGGTTACAAGAGGAAAAAATTCCACAATCCATTCACAACCAACAACCAACAAGGATTTTCATTCTAATCTCAAAGCAATCTTCGTGAGCAAAGATAAAAGAAAAGGTGTCATGAAATGGAAGCCTTATAGTCACTCTCCCCTTACCCTGAAGCCTCTAAACTGAAAAGAGAAGCTTAAGATAACGTTAAAATGGAGTGAACTCCCTATCCAAGAAAAAAAAAATATATGGCTGTAAACTGCTCTTACCCTCTTGTGAAGAATATCCAATTCTCAAAGGCACTACACCTCCCTACAACTGAGCTCGCTTATATTGGGGTGGGGAGGAGGTTCGTCAATTGCAATCTTGGCACCCGCAGGCAATTTACCACTTCTACCTAAATTAGTCAAGTCACTTCCAAACAATACTTTCCTAATTCCCCACTATGTAACAAAAGAATAAATAAGAATGACAAATGCAATGGGCCTCAAAATAGTTTTGCTGAATCACAAATACCCCCAATATAAAGCTGCAGAAGTCGCTGGGCTAGAGCATTGGCGGCCATACCTCAGCAAGCGGCTCCCCTCTGAAAATGTGTAACTTCCTTCACCTGTTCATTAAAGGCAAGGAAGGGTCTAACGTTTAATTAAAGCTTTCACAGTATCGCTATTAGCATCAATGTAGAGTGTGCAATAACAACATACACTAGTTTTACACTAAAGATGTCCACGTTCTCTCAAAATTTGCACCACCTATCCCCCAAGGGCAAATGCACCACCCTGGCCAGCAACCGCAGCCACAATGGGCACCCTATGCTCCTCTCATCTTGGCACCCAGTCCCTGTGTCCCTGCACCCCGATTCCTCCCCGACTAATCCTCCCCCCACCCCGGGGCTGACTTGGCCAGCCCCCAGCTCCTAATGGGTCCTAGGGTTACGCAGAGAGTCAAGCCTGCAGGCCGCCCTCGCCGCGTTACTGTATCCCTCGTCTGCGGGTTGCCCCACGTTCTTCCCTCGCCTCTCGGGTCTCCGCTGCCCAACCCACACCTCCCTTCCACTCGCGCGCTCTGTGACCCTCAGGCCTCACCGTTTGGTTCGGTCCGGAATAGCCCGGCTCTCCCGCTTCCACTCCCCAACACGAAGCGAAGTCGGTTGGTCCCGCGCCCCACGCTTCCAATTCACACGCCGCCGCCTACTGATGCCGAAAGCGGCTTCTAGGAACGCGCCATGTTCAGCGTCGCAGCTCCAAACGACGCGGACGCGCGAATACTGCGTCACAGACACCCAAAACGCGTGGAAGAGGCAAAGTGAGAAGACGATAGGAGGACGGCAGGAGAAGAGGGAGGGGCTTCCCCTTCGAAACTGAAGGCGCCGGGGGGCTAAAACTCAGCTGTCTGCGCTTGCGCGGTAGAGAGCCGGGAGCCTGGAGTCGGCCAGATCTGTAACCATGGGAACTTTAACTCTGCGTAACCCAACTACCAGAAGCATCGGTTGTGTCCTGGGTTGCTTGAAGCTTGTTTGAATCAGAACCGTTTTCTCTTCCCATTTCCGGATACCTGTTCTAAACTGTATTGTTTTACTGGTCCGTCTCAGCTGAGAAGAGTTATTAAAATCATCTTACTCTCTCACTGGTCAACTGTCTTGCGAAAATTTATTTTTGACCTTCTTTTAAGTCCTACATTTGCTGGGCGCTCCACTCCAGAACTATAGCAAGAATGAAAAGATTAAAAAGGAAAATTCCACTTCTACCTGCCTCTACTACTAGCTAGCTTAACAACCTAAGTTTTCTTTAGAAGAAGTTGTAAAGATATGGCTGAGGGTTCAGAAAGAAAAAGAAAAATAATTAACATTTATTGAACATTTAGAATGTGCCAGATACATTTTTTTTTAAGATTTATTTATTTGACAGACAGAGATCACAAGTAGGCAGAGAGGAAGGGAAGCAGGCTCCCTGCTAAGCTGAGAGCCTGACATGGGGTTTGATCCCAGGACCCTGGGATCATGACCTGAGCTGAAGGCAGAGGCTTTGACCCACTGAGCCACCCAGGCGCCCCCCAGATACAATTCTAAGATCTTTTCATGAATCGTGTATTTATACAGATCCTCAAAACAATCTATGAGGTGCTTTTTATTACCACCATTTTATAGATGAAGAAACTGAAGCATAGAGAAGTCAACTAATCTAAGGTAACATAGCTAGTAAGGGGCACTGTTAGGATTTGAACCAGGCAACCATTAAAGCCTACATTAAATACAAGAGTATTTATCACACAAGGGCTGTTCTAAAAGTAAAAATATAAGAAGTTATTTAAATAACCACCAAAACAAGGAATGCCTCATCATAATGTATGCATATATAATAAATTACAAATTGGCCTCTAGAAGTTATGTTGGCATGTTAACACATTCATAATGCCTTGGATGAGTGGGTTACAAAACAATACGTTCAATATGGTCCAATTTCTGGAAATAAATATATGACAAAATGTTAACAAAGTTTGTCACCAGTTGAATGATATTGTGGGCATGTTTCATTAATTTCTTTCTTTACTTAGCCTGATTGTATCTTCTGATTTTACTGAAAGGTAATACTTGTCAGAGTTTTTTTTTTTTTAAGATTTTATTTATTTGACAGAGAGAGAAAGAGACAGGGAGAGAGGGAACACAAGCAAGGAGAGCAGGAGAGGGAGAAGCAGGCTTCCCACCCAGCAGAAAGCCCCATGTGGGGCTCGATCCCAGAACCCTGGGATCATGACCTGACACTTAACAACTGAGCCACCCAGGGGCCCCAATACTTGTCAGGTTTTAAATGTTCATAGAATCACATGGGATCTTGTTAAAATACAGATGATGATTCTGCTGGTCTGAGGTGGGACCAGAGTCTTCAATTCTAATGAGTTTCCAGTTAATTCCAATACTCTTGATCACACATTGAGTAAAAGTCAAATAGGAATATGCAATATGTGTGCGTGTGTGTACATGTGTATACATATACATACATACATATATACATATACATACATATATAACCTAATTTGAATTATAATGAAGAAATTGATTTAGAAGAACAGAACTTTTCTATTTGGGAAATGGATCTTTTGTAAATCTAATAAAAGCTATACCTTAGAAAAATGCACACATGCAAATTTTACCTACAATTCCAGGACCCCCAATGAGATGCACTTGGAGGTCCTACCTTTAGTTATGATGAATACCTAGTCATATAATTTATACAAGACAAATAGGTACAGTTACATAAATAATCTTATAATACTGCATTTATTTCTATATTCTTATATTCTCAAGGTTCTTTAAAGAAAAGGGCAAATATTGGGCACCTGGGTGGGTCAGTGGGTTAAGCCACTGCCTTCAGCTCTAGTCGTGATCTCAGGGTCCTGGGATCGAGGCCCACATCGGGCTCCCTGCTTAGCAGGGAGTCTGCTTCCCTCTCTCTCTCTCTCTGCCTGCCTCTCTGTCTACTTGTGATCTCTCTCTGTCAAATAAATAAATAAAATCTTAAAAAAAAAAAAAGAAAAGGGCAAATATTTAAATTATCATTGGGCTGGGGCGCCTGGGTGGCTCAGTGGGTTAAGCCGCTGCCTCCGGCTCAGGTCAGGATCTCAGGGTAGGATCTCAGGGTGCCGGAATCGAGTCCCGCAACGGGCTCTCTGCTCAGCGGGGAGCCTGCTTTCCTTTCTCTCTGCCTGCCTCTCTGTCTACTTGTGATCTCTCTCTGTCAAATAAATAAATAAAATCTTTTTAAAAAATTAAAAAAAATTATCGTTGGGCCCATTCAGAATACATTTGAAATATAAATATAAATTCAGTGTTTTCCCCTCTAAACAGTTGAGAACTGAAAAGAAAGCAGATAGTTGATGAAGCAAATGATAAAGAAACCCTGGCTTCTCTCACCCCTCAATCTCAAGCAGTTTCCAAGATGCAGTTAAGTTTAATAACTACGTAATCATTTTGCCTCAATAATTATATTATGATAACTACACTTAATATTCCTTATACGCCAGTTCTTTAAAGTGTCGAGCATTGCGCTGTAGACATTTCATATAATTGATTAATTTTCATCCCATCTATATGGAGAGTATTCTTTTCCTCATTTTACAGATTGGATAATGTTCATAGGAATTCGTCATTTGTCCACGTTCAAATTCTTACGTGGAGAAACAGACTCAAATTTAGATATATGCTTTGTAGTTGATAGAATAAAAGAGATCCACATCCTAATCTTTAAAACTTGTGAATATATTATTTTTCATAGCAAAAGGGACTTTGCAGATATGGCTACATTAAGAATCTTGAGATGGGAAGATTATTCTGGATTATCCTGGGGGCTCAATGTAGTCACAAGGCCATTTTCTAAGACGGAGGGAGGCAGAAGCCTAAGAGAGAAATGTGACCATGGAAGTACAGGTCGCAGGGATATGAAGCCAAGAGTAAAGGAATGCAGGCAGCCTAGAGAAGCTGGAAAAGTCAGACTCTCTCCTAAATTCTGGAAGAAACTCAGTCTTGCAGAGAATTTTAGATTCTTTATCTTCAGAATTCTAAGATAATAAATTCATGCTGTTTTTAAACTAGTTTGTGATACTTCTTTCCAGCAGCAAGAGAAAACTAACTGGTGTTCCAAAGTCACAGGCTTACTAATTTGCTACATTTCACTTAATATTTGTGTATTGCAACTTGTGTAAAACTGGGCCTTGGGCAACTCTATATTATATAAGAGCTCTCATTAGATGCCAATCGATTAACTCATCTAATGCTTACCAAATTAGGAAAATAAGTCTTTGAGAAACTAATTGATCTGCCCTTGGTAATACAATTTGTAGCAGATTGTTTCAGTCACTATTTTTTAAAAACCTGAAACAATACAAATGTCTTTCTTTTTTTTTAAAGATTTTATTTATATATTTGACAGAGAGAAATCACAAGTAGATGGAGAGGCAGGCAGAGAGAGAGAGAGGGAAGCAGGATCCCTGCTGAGCAGAGAGCCTGATGCAGGACTCGATCCCAGGACCCTGAGACCACGACCTGAGCTGAAGGCAGTGGCTTAACCCACTGAGCCACCCAGGCGCCCCACAAATGTCTTTCAATAAGGATCTATTACATAAATAGAATCATAGAACACTATCCACTTATTAAAAATGGTGGAGACTTATATTTATCAACATTAAAAGATGTCCTTCATATGTAGTTAGATAAAAACAGAAGAATCTAATATATCCAGAAAGTCTTAGAAACTATCAGTACATTAATGGAAGCTAATTCTGAGGGGTGGGTTTCATTTTCCAAAATCTTTTCTATTATCTAAACTTTTTTTTTATAATGCCTAAGTATTAGTTTAACAAAGAAAATAATAAAACTATTTCTAGTTTGGAAGACGAAATATAAGAATATCCTCTACCAGGATGCCTGTGTGACTCAGTGGGTTAAGCCTCTGCCTTCAGCTCAGGTCATGATCTCCACGTCCTGGGATTGAGCCCCCCGTCAGGATCCTTGCTCAGCAAGGACCCTGATTCTCCCTCTCCCTCTGCCTGCTGCTCCCCCTGCTTGTGCTGTCTCTCTCCCTGTCAAATACATAAATAAAATGTTTTTTTTAAAGGAACTATATTTTATACAAGAAAATTCTTACAACATTTTATTGTTATTCTTTATTACATTTCCTGGCACATATAAAAAGTTATCATTTTAAGCATGCTGTGAATTTAAGTGAGCCTCTTCTTCTACCAAAGCAAGTGCTATTATAATTCTTTTTCAAGTTATATTAAAAAACAAGAATATATAGGAATGGCAAAGAATCCACTGTGCACATCCAAATGGAAAAATGATTATTTCTCATTAACAAAGAAGATAAACATGAACCAGAGAAGCATAAAATTATTTATTATAATTCAAAGCCATTTGTGGCTGTAAAGATAACTCAAATACATTCCAGCATAAACTCCCAATGCTCCTGTCTTTAATGCAGCTCATAACCCAGTGTCACACAATTTTCTAGGCCTTACGGATCCACGGAGCACCCAACATTATCACACTTCTGAATGCTGCCTTGATACTAACAGAAAAAAAATCTGTGAATATGGGCAAAATAATAAAGGACCCCAATTATAACAACAAGTCTCCCATACTAATGACAGTAGCCCTCCCCATGTTCTTTTATTTCTATAGAATTTCCTCAATCTACTTTATTTTAGTGCAGAAAGTAACAAATCTTTACCTGTAGCACACACCAGAATTTCCTAGAGGGTTGGTTAAAAATGCATTTTCCAGGACCCAATCTTACTCTGATCCAGAATGTTCAGGGTGGGGCTTAGTTAGACATGTGTATTTTCATTATGTGCTATATTAGTTTTCTCAGGCTGCCATATCAAATACAACAAACTGGGTGGCTTAAAGAATAGAAATGTATTTTCTCACAGTTCTAGAGGCTAGAAACTGAAGATCAAGGTGTCAGCATGGTTGATTTCTCCTCAGGCCTCTCTCCTTGGCTTGTTGATGGCCACCTCCCTGCATCCCCATAAGGTCTTCTCTGTGCACACACACACCCCTGCTGTTTGTGTATACAAATGTCCTCCTTTTATAAGGATACTAGTTGTTGGATTAGTGCCCAGCCTAGTGATCTCATTCTTCTTAATCATCTCTTTAAAGGTCCTAACTCCAAATAGAGACACATTGTGAGGTATATGAGGTTAGGGCTTTTAACAGATGAATTTTGGGAGGATACAATTCGGCTGTAACATGTGCCGCACTGTTTCTGATACAGGTGGTCCAAGATTCACATATAGACACGCATCAGTTTAGATTCCAGGTAAGCTAAATGTACATACTCACCTTAGTCATTTAGTTTTCTGTCCCTTAAAACATGTGGTCTCCTCTAGGAGGGTCTTGGTCTTTTACTCCTAAGAAAATATCATTTGATTATCATTTGGTTTTCCATCCTTGTTATCTATTCACTCTTTAGCAAAAGCAAAGGAGACACATTTTGCAGTAGTACCCTGAACTATTGAAAAGAGGGATTCTGCCTAAGACACAGATTCACCCAGAGGTTTAATGTTAAACCTTTTTTCCCCCTAGCTAGTAAAATTATCTCCCCCCTCCAAAATTTCAAGCTCTCCCTGGCCTGTCCATATGAATTCTCCCAACAAAAATTTCACCCCTCTTTCCTTCTATTGTACCATTGTACTTCTTCCATTCACCATGTCTCCTACCTTCATGCTTTCCTCACTTATTGCAGTTAGGTACAGCAGAAACTTCCAGGGTATGAGACTTCTAGATTCGTGTCCTCAGGTCTCTGATCAGATTATTTCTTTTTTTTTTTTTTTAGGATTTTATTTATTTATTTGACAGAGAGAGATCACAGTAGACAGAGAGGCAGGCAGAGAGAGAGAGAGGGAAGCAGGCTCCCTGCTGAGCAGGGCGCCCGATGCGGGACTCGATCCCAGGACCCTGAGATCATGACTCGAGCTGAAGGCAGCGGCTTAACCCACTGAGCCACCAGGCACCCCTGATCAAATTATTTCCATCATGGAAATAACAGCCTTGCCAGACCATGCTATATAAAATAGCCTCCCCATACCCTTCCATTGATCTCTAGCTCCTCTGCTTTACTTTTCCCTGCACACTCATCACCACCTGCCATAAAGTGTTTTTGTCCCCCACCAGAACACAAGTTCCATTTTGCTTTTCTCAGAGTGTAGAACAGTAACCCAGGAAGGTGAGCATGATCTTGAGGTGATCTTGCACTTCTCTTATGAAGTAAAAGGCAAGGTCTTCTGCTGAGAGGGAACTGGGGAGGTGGTAGTGGAAACAAGCCTGAGAATAATTCAGCAGGTCTGAAGATCTTTTATAGAAAATGGGAGAGATTGGAGAAAATTCAAGAAGAGTGCTAGAGCTAAGAGAGAAAGAGCTAAAGTGAAGCCCATGACTGTTTCCTATCTACACTACTGTGTGATCTCTGGCAATTCTCACAGCCTGGAGAGGAAAAGAAAATGCAAAATGGTTATTCTGGTTCCTCAGTGACCATCATTGCTCCTTGGCATAACATCTTAGGCCCTTCATAGTAAGGCCCTATTTACCTCTCCTATCTCTTCCTGAGTTATACCAAGTTTCTTTTTCTCCCTTAAACCTCTTTATATCTTGTCTTTGTGACTACAGTTTCCTCTGAATTCCCAAGTTTCCCCTGGCTAATTTTTGTTTATCCCTTAAAGACTCCACTCAAATATTGTATTTTGAAAATGTTCCCGAAGTTCCTCAAATATTAGCCACTGCACTAATCATCATCATACTTTTTTCTTAAAACCCACGATCTTTGGAATACAGACCTAGGTTCAAGATGCAGCTATCATTTACTGTGTGATCTTGAGCCAAATAGTAAACACTTTTATCCTTCAGCCACCTCATCTGTAAAATGGATATAATGATAAGACCTATTTCAGACAACTGTTTGAAAAGATTAAATGAAATAATGTACCCAAAGTACCTGGTGTGTAACTGAACAGCTAAGGATGTTATTATTATAATAACTTGCATGTTTCCCTCTCTTGAAAGTTCCTTAAAAGCGGTGGTCGTGTCATGTTCATCTGCTTATCCCTAATATTTGACACAGTACCTGGAACACGTAGGTTCTCCAGAATTGTGTAATAAATTAATGATTAATGGAATGAAATAAGTAGTTAGAGATGCTTCTAAGATTATGAGATTTTTGAGTTCGAATTACAGCAAAGAAAGACCAAGGGTTGGGGATGCACACATATTATTTGCGCGAGGAAATGGCAGTTTTGGTAATCCAAACAGGAGCGTCTTTTTTCAAGAAAATACAGCACACACTGAAAAATTAAAAACTGAGAATCGTGACATTGGCAGGCAAAACAGACGTGGACCTCATACTCATGGAGCTAACAATCGGATACATCCAATACAAAAACTTATATTCACTTTTACTGCGTTTCGGACTTTCTGCCTCTCTCTTTCAATAGAATTGACTCTGGGAAGAGCAGTTTCTTATTTAACTTTGAATCTCCAGCACCCAGTAATGTTTAATCGCGGCTGGAGCTCGATAAACGTTTTGGGAATGAATCAATGGCACAAAAGGAAGCAAAATAGCTAGTAGCCCTAATGGAAGTAAATATCTGTTGCATTCCGGGAGGTTCTCTCCACAACCCAAGCAGCGAACTCATTCGCCCAAAGGAGCAAGCCCCTTATCCCAAGAGCCTGGTTTCCCCCCAGAGTTTGCTGGAAAACAAGAGCGAGGCACAGGACAGAAAGAAATCTTCTCTGGATTCCACCGGTCTTAGCACCTGGCTTGAGGAGACATCCACGCTTCTAACGGCATTATATCATTTAAATCGCCTCCACATCTTTGAGAGGACAACTCCAAAAATTACCGGACCCACTCCGCGATGACAGGAAAGAGTAGCCCGCTCTGCTTCTAAACCAGCCAATCCAAACAGCCAGGATAGGCGGCGCGGTGTCTTCTGGGATGTGTAGTCTATTCAGTTTAAGGCTGCTCCTCATAACTACAATTCCCGGCGGCCACGGGGCTCCAACGTCTGTCCCCTTCCTGGGGGCGGAGCGCCCGGCGAACTGGGGCTGGGCCCTCGCCCCTCCCCCACGTGACGGAGTGTGGTGCTGACAGTGCTGGGGTGGGAGTTCCCACGTGTTGGTGCTTGGTAGCCGACTTTGGTCTACGCTGATCTCCGAGGCCTGTGGGTCTGCGCCCGCCGCGATGCCGAAGATCAAGTCCGGGACGAGTGGTCGCCGGCGCGAGCGGCTCAAACAGAGCCGGGAGCTGAAGAGCGCCGGAGGTGGGGACAGCTGGGAAGGGGCTGTGTTCAGGTGTGATCATCCCGCAGGACCCAGTCGGGGACACGGACACAGATCTGGGCCCAGGACTGTAAGGCCGGTGGAGGCGGCGCTCGTGGATCGCCGGCGAGCCTTGGGCCGCATCTGCCTTCCTTTCCTGCAGAAGGGGTGGACTTAAAGCACTGGGTCACCCCGTCTCCGAGCGTGTCGTTCGATGATGGCTCTCGTTGGCGCAGAAAAGTTCCTCCAGCCACCCTGGTTTCTCCTCTGGGACGGTCTGATGTCTGCTTTTCCTTGGGAAGTTAAGGCTCTTTCGTATTTTCTTCCAGGACTCATGTTCAACACGGGGATTGGACAGCATATTTTGAAAAACCCTCTCATTGTTAACAGCATTATCGATAAGGTTGGTGTGGAAGAGGAAAAGGAGAGAGTTGCTGAGTTATTTTATTCTTAGGAATACTTCCACGCTCGGAGGATGTGTGTCACAAAATAGGTTATAAATATATTCATTGTAGAATGAATTGAAGAATTGTTTGGGATTCATAGGCTGACTTTGGCATGATTTGCTTTATTCTGTGGTCTGGGTGTCTCCTGGCTCGAAATTCTTTCTGTAGCTTACTTACTTCATAGCTGGGTATTTGTACTTGTTCAATTCCAGATTATTGTTATTCTATTTCTAATCACTTTTTCTAGACCTTATCTATCACTGTTAGTTTTTATTTACTCCAGAGCCTAAAAAGATATCATAATGACAGCTTAAGTATTTTCTGCAGAGAAACTTAAATGTTACAATCCAGTGCCTCATATAAACCCTTTGGAGTATTCTTCTTGTGTGGGTAATGTGAATGTTCTTTTACTGTTCTGGATGATCAGAGTGCTGGAACATAAAATATATGTGATACAGATTACTTTCATAGTTACAGAGGAGGCATCCTGGAGCTCTAGAGAGAACATTACATATTTAGAGGCTCTCATCTTGACCTAGTGTTGTTTGCCAAATGAGGGCCTAATTTTTTTTAACCTTTTTGGCTCATGGATTTCCTTTGAGCAGCTGATGAAAGCTATGTACCCAGCACACTGCAGCTTTGTGCATACAAACATCTGGGGCTGTGTACAATTTCTAGATATTTCTATCCCTGAAACCATACATGGGTTGAAAATTGAGAAATCCCAGTGCAACATGCTGTGATTCTCAGGCAAGGTCGTTATATACAGTCCTTTCTTGTTTGAACTTACTGATAATGAGAGTTGGCTAAAAGATGCTGTTGGAGGTAGAAAACAGAAAGCCGTTCCCAAAAAGTACCTGCTTTTCAGAGTCCTAAAATTTTCTGACTCCTAACCATTGCCAGAGCTTAGGAGAGGTGACAGATTTCCACTTTTACCTAATGTTAATGAGAAAATTTTGTCAAGCACATAGATCTGAAGGAATCTCATGGAATTGGAGTCAGAATAATCTCTTAACCACGTGCTTTTGAGCAGACACTCAGGTGTAAAGTAAATGATGTGTTCGGATGTGCCCGTAAAGCTAAAGTAGCTGTGCTTCCTTGCAGGCTGCCTTAAGACCAACTGATGTGGTGCTGGAAGTTGGACCTGGAACTGGCAATATGACTGTAAAGTTGCTGGAAAAGGCAAAAAAGGTAAAAAGGGAATTATTTGTTTCGGTATCAGAAATGTATATGTGAGTAGGCTCACCTGGTTTACAAACAGAAATCTATTTTAATTAATCGCTGTTACTTTAACAGCAACCCTTGATACTTTGCTCATGGCTTTATCTTAACAAATACAGGCAAAATGGATAAAAGTGGTAAAACCTATAAACTTCCAGCTATAATCTAAGTCCTAGGAATGGAATTTACAGCATGGTCGCTATAGTTAGCAATATATATTGTATGTATATTTTAAAGCTGCTAAGAGAGTAGATCTTAAAAGTTCTCATCACAAGACAAAAAAATTTTTATATATAACTATGTGTGGCAATGGATGCCAACTAGACTTTTACACAATATATGCATATTTTGAAGTATATAAACATATATATATGTTTATATATGTTATAAACATATATAAACATATTGTTATACACCTGAAATTAATGTTATAATGTATATATAATTATATCTTGATTTCAAAAATTGGATTAGAATAAAGAGAATATGGGATGTATTAATCAGCAAAATAAAACACATTCGGTTTTTCAATACAGGGTATTTAATATAGGGAGTTGTTGACATGGTTGTTAGATGACTGAAAGAAAATGGGAACACACTGGGGCACCTGGGTGGCTCAGTGGGTTAAACCTCTGCCTTTGGCTCAGGTCATGATCTCAAGGTCCTGGGATCGAGCCCCACACAGGGCTTTCTGCTCCGCGGGGAGCCTGCTCCCTGCCCCCCCCACTCCCCGCCTGCCTCTCTGCCTGCCTGTGATCTCTCTCTCTCTCTGTCAAATAAATAAATAAATTACAATTTTTAAAAAATACAAAGAAAATGGGAACACTGAAGTAACCAAAAAATAATAATTACAAAGAGGAACTACCACCTCTAGGCTCAGGGAAACAAGTAAGGAGGCTGGAGTATTGGAACGTAGAGTAGGAGATCTGAAGAACTGTATCATGAGATTAGGATGCCACCTGGCTGCTGCTGGTAGCTTCTGTGTGTCACGGAAACCCAGTTTCCAATTAAATGGATCCAAAATGTAGGAATGGGGTTAAGGGAACCAGTCAGCATTACTGGAATACCCATGGGCTAGCAACAGCAGGAAACACTTACCATCAAAGGCCTCAAGGAGCACAAGGAGGAACTGCCCAGTAAAAGTGGGAGCCATTGAACAGGGGCCAAGAGCACAGTCTGCTTTTCTGAACGCTGTTCTTTGTTGTTTGAAATGGCAGAGAATTGAAGGAAAATTGAAGGTAGTATTGTGGAAAAAAGTTTGATTCATGTTAATCATGTAAGAGTTAGGATTGAGATAACAAGATTCATACTCCAAATACTTTTTTTTTTTTAAATGTAGGTCGTTGCCTGTGAACTTGACCCAAGGCTAGTAGCGGAACTTCACAAAAGAGTTCAGGGCACGTGAGTATGAGTATGCATGACAGAATTAAAGTGCATTTCAAGGGACGCCTGGGTGGCTCAGTTGGTTAAGCAGCTGCCTTCAGCTCAGGTCATCATCCCAGCATCATGGAATCGAGTCCCACATTGGGCTCCTTGCTCCGCAGGGAGCCTGCTTCTCCCTCTGGCTCTGCCTGCCACTCTGCCTGTGCTTGCTCTCACTCGCTATCTCTCTGACAAATAAATAAAATCTTTAAAAAAAATAAATAAAGTGCATTTCAATCTCATGAAACAGTACTGTTTTTTAATTGCTATTTTTCTTTTCATTAGGCCTCTGGCGAGCAAACTTCAAGTACTGGTAGGTGATGTGTTGAAAACAGATTTGCCATTCTTTGATGCTTGTGTGGCAAATTTGCCATATCAGGTATGTTTCCATATTGTTGGGAACATTATACAGAATGTTTCTATGGTGTGTCTTCCCCAGGAATAACTAGTTAATTCTCTTACAGATCTCTTCCCCTTTTGTCTTCAAGCTGTTGCTACACCGACCTTTTTTCAGGTTTGTGACAAAAGATCAAAAAATTACTGCCAAATCTTAGGCCATAAACTCAGAGAGCCAAAGATAGAAGTTAATTCAATTAAAAAACTTTTGGGGAATGTTTTGTAGAAAATATCTATTTCTGTGGAGGTCTTTCTATCTTTTTTAATTCAGTTGACAGTTCCGGTGGGGATGTGCAGTGTAAGGACTGCCTCTGAGACCAACTGGCCTTTCCGTGTTTTCTCATACTCTTGCCATTAGTCTGGGTTAGACTCCTTATTACCCTGACTCTCAACAGCTGCAGTGGCCTCCTGACTAGCCACTAGCACATTATATAACAGGGGTTTTCAAACTGCAATTCAGAAATCTCTCACTGCTTATAAATTTGAGTCATGACCATCTTTTTTTTTTAATGACATGGAATAGAGTATATCAGAAGATATTTATTGCATGTGGCCAGGTACTTACAGTTTTATGAAACTTTTGCTCGAGTTACATCAACACATATATGTACACATATTTGTGGCATAGGTTGCAGTGTTAAATATTTTCTTAGTATGGCTCATTGTAAAAAAAGTTTCAAACTCAAAACCCAGCTTTGAAGATGCTCTTCTCCTATGCAGGAGCCTCCAAAAAGCCTCTACATTGCTTTCTGACATCCATGCTCCTTAGCCTCAGAAATCAGGACACCAGTGTCACAACCTGCCTCTCCTCAGCTCTTCCATCAGGGTGTTTCCTTCCTCATAAATAGCATTGGGCTGCCAAGCCAATTTGGTTTGAGGTTTTATTTTTCCTCCAAGGGTTAATGAACTAGTGCTTATCGGAAATACTTTCTCATCTAAACATGGAGGGTTGGGGCGCCTGGGTGGCTCAGTGGGTTAAAGCCTCTGCCTTCGGCTCGGGTCATGTTCCCAGTGTCCTGGGATCGAGCCCCGCGTCGGGCTGTCTGCTCCGCGGAGAGCCTGCTTCCTCCTCTCTCTCTCTCTCTCCCTGCCTCTCTGCCTACTTGTGATCTCTGTCTGTCAAATAAATAAATAAAATAAACAAAATCTTTAAACATGGAGGGTTTATATGTGTAAATTAGTGGTGCAGCCATTATAAAATGAAAAGCCAACTGGCTCATTTTATGGTAATAAATCTAAAGCTGAAAGTTTTCTGCCTTCTAATCAGCTAAACGACTTCTCATTAACCAGATAGCTTTGCTCTATTTCCTACCTAAGAAAACTGATGTTGAAATACCTTTATAGTTAAGTCACCATTTTCCTTATTCCTTCCTACTATATTGTCAGATGTGCTATACTTATGTTTCAAAGAGAATTTGCTCTCCGACTAGTTGCAAAGCCTGGAGATAAATTATACTGCAGACTCTCAATCAATACACAGCTGTTAGCACGAGTGGACCATCTGATGAAAGTAAGTGACTGTTAGTAAAATAATGTGGCTTACCTCATCTGTGAGCATCTAAATGTGCCTTCTGTGAGGAAAGCATTTTGATTATTTTAAAATTCTTTTTTAGAGGACTCATTTTCTGATTAACAGGTTGGAAAGAATAACTTCCGGCCACCTCCCAAGGTAGAATCCAGTGTCGTAAGAATAGAACCTAAGAATCCACCACCACCTATCAATTTTCAGGTGAGGTTAAAGTACTAGGTCATTTAGTAAAGGAGGTAAAAAGACCAAGCTGGAAGATGTGTGTCTCTAGTAGCAGGAAAATACTGAATTAATCTAAATGTCGAAACAGGAAAATGCCAATTATGACATCCCTAGGTTGGGAGTAGATGGAATAATTGGATGTAAGATTGTTGTGAAGAGCACAAAAAAGCATAGAAAATGTTTGCAGAAAGTACAACTTAGAGTGGCTTTGCATTTTGCTAACAAGTACAGCTATAGAAAACATGTATCTATTTGAGTAGACTCAGAAAACAAGTTAAAATGAAAATAGTTGTTGTTAGGGCAATATTATGAATAACAATTTTCAATCATAATTTATGTTTCTGCAATTTAAAAAGTAAGTTGCATCACTTCATGTAAAACCATACTGCACATGATTAGTTGTGTGCAGTAACTCCTGGTAATGGAGTGGTTTGTTAATTACTCCTATAGGGTGGGTCCAGGTATGTTGCACAAGCTATATTCTAAATCATGTCTGTTTTGAATTTTTTGAAAATGTACTTTGATTTAAATAAATGTCACATACTTTGTTCAGGTGTGGAACATTTTTTTCCCTAACTTTTAAAATTGAGGATAAAATTTTCAGTGAGGTAGACAAAAGTGCCAAAAATCGAGTACATATCTTTGCATGGGTCAACCAGATCAAGATCAGAACACTTTCATCACTCCAGAAGGTTCTTTCAGCTTTATATATTAAAAGACAATATAATACCTAGCAGACACAGGCAAGGTTTGATATTTTAAGAAATAATTCATCTTCTGTTTCAGGAATGGGATGGCCTAGTAAGGATCACCTTTGTTAGGAAAAACAAGACACTTTCTGCTGCATTTAAGTGAGTATTGTACTCATTTATGATAGATGAAGGACCAGTGCTATAGTACTGTGCTAAATGATAGCATTTGGTCCTTATCCTGAACAGATACCCTAAAGCATAAGGATAACCCTTATCCAGACAAACTTTTCCTTTTTCACCAACTTGTACTTTGAGGGGCAAGAAAATTTAACCAAGAAAGTCCCTAAATTTGGAATTAGATCAGGTTTTTTGGCAAAAGAGGAAAATAAAAACTCCCAAAACTTACCACACATCTGTTTCATATTTCCTTGGAAAAACAGAGTGATGGTGGGCCCTTACCACACTTCTGAAAAATTCATGCAATTTTATTAACTTGGAATCATTTTTAAGTATCAGTTTGAAGCCCAAGGGCAAAAGAGAGGTTCTGAAAGCTGTTACTGTGCATTTTTTCTTTTTAAGGTGATGTTTTTGTGGAGTGTCTAGAACTCCTTTAAGAATTTCAGAGATTTTTGGGGTGCCTGGGTGGCTCAGTGGGTTAAGCCTCTGCCTCAGGGTCCTGGGATCGAGCCCCACATCGGGCTCTCTGCTCGGTGGGGAGCCTGCTTCCTCCTCTCTCTCTCTCTCTCTGTCTGCCTCTCTGCCTACTTGTGATCTCTGTCAAATAAATAAATGTAATCTTAAAAAAAAAAATTTCAGAGATTTTTACTAGAACTTTACTTTTTAAATATAACTAGTTTGCAGTTGTTTCTTAGGTTTAAATATTCAACACCTTTTAGTCCCTTAATTTTACTACCTGGAACATACATTTAACTTCACCATAAACTGAAAGGAAAGTATAATCTCTAATTTTGGAAAAATAATAGCAGTATCGCTTCTTTATGTTATAGGTCAAGTGCAGTGCAACAGCTACTGGAAAGAAACTACAGAATTCACTGTTCAGTCCATAATATTGTAAGCAAGAAATATTTCTGTGGTCTCTGGTTCTGAATTGTTCTAAAATGTCCCTCTACTTCCTATTCTTTTTCATCTATCCTCACTTGATTCTTAATTTGGTACATTCCATAGGATTCTTAAAAGTAATCTATTAACTAGCACAACCTTATCTTGAACTCGGATAGGTTAATACTGCTGTGTTTCTGGAATAGATGAGTGGTCTTGATTACTCCACCTGAGCTTCTTTAACTAGTTGTTTTTAGACATAAAAAGCCATTCAGTTGAGTCATAATTTTCCCAAAGCTTTAGGTATGTGTAATTTTCCCGAAGTTTAGGTATTTAGCTCCTCCCCTTAGCTCAAAGTCTGTACAATTTGCTGTGCTCTGAATTGTGACCATTCCTTGTTTGTTGCTCATGAAGCAATTCAATTTAAAGTCTGCATTTTCTGGGTAACTTTTTTTAATATCCAGAAATTGAAATAATTTGAATTAAATATAGGCTGAATAGCAGATTTACTGTTGTAAGCCTCATGCCTCTTTACTATCTATGCAACATTTTTTCAACCAATTTTCTATGTGTGTCAGCACACATGCACATAGCCATAAATATAACTCTGGTGTTTGATAACTTTTTAGTTCTTTCACAATAAACAGAGCAGAAAGATAAGAGCAAATATCCATTTTTTGACTCAGATTTTGTATGGTTTAATATATCATATTGCTATCTTCATTTTCTCTTTTATGGACAAAATCATTAAACATCTGCCTAGGTAGGAAAATATTAAACTGGGTTAAGAAAAATTTTTGGAGGAAAGATGTGAGGTATAAAATATTTAATATTCCCCGGGGTCGGAGATCATCTCTTTGAGAAAAACGGCCTGATAAAATTAAATTTGTGCCAAGAAAATGTGAGATATTCTTAAAGGAGTAACAGCTGCTGTAAAATTCAGTTTACAGCTTTAATTATTTTTTGATATGAAGTACCTTAACTCCGGAAACTTAACTATTTCAGAATTTTTAAGAAAAAGGGCAGTATACACGTTTAACTCTGAGTTTTCTGAGTATTTGGTATATGCTGAAAATTAACTACTTAATAATCAGAGGTCCAATTCTAATCTGCACAAATAGGCTATTCAAACTATCGTGAGCAAATAAAGGTGACTATTTTATCAGTTACTGAACTAGAAAAAAAAAAAAAAAGAGAGCCAACATGACTTCATTAAAGATATGTTGTTCATTTATTCTGAATCTTATATTGATAGATAATACCAGAAGATTTCAGCATAGCAGATAAAATACAGCAAATCCTAACCAGCACAGGTTTTAGTGACAAGCGGGCCCGTTCCATGGACATAGATGACTTTATCAGGTAATAACATTTTCCTTTTCTCCTAAGTGTTTACATTTCTTTATTGTGACACCTTCAGATTAGAGATTTAAAGGCTTTTAAGCGGTATAAGGTGCTACCTGGAGTTATTGCATAGCACTTCCATGGCATGGAATAGTATTTGGTGTAGAAGATGGAGGCTAGTTAGCTGCAGCAGAATGAACATTTAAGAACAGTAATAAAGAACAGTCCGAGCCTGGAGATAGCCTCTGTGTCAATGTGTGTTGTGGTATATGTGCTCCTCCCCTTCAGCCTCCTCCCCAAACTCCCATTCATAGTTAGTCTTAATAGTGTGTGTCTTCAAAGTAGCTTGTTAAGGTAGAAGAAGCATAATGCATGTAATTGGATCTCATTTTTTTTTCTGTACTGGGAAGAGCTATTGTTAAACAGATCCTACACATGAAATAATGTCAATTATAATCATACCTGGTTTTCAGTTCTAACTGGTTTAGTAATATAGTTACTTGTTTTGTAGACTGAGGCAAGTTCTACATACCTAAAATAAAAGAAGGGTGTCATAATTAATGGGTAGTCCAGACCAAAATGTATTTTCCTTGAATTAAGTTAGTCTTATGAAAGCAGATTAAGCCTTTAGTTACCTATGCTCACTGTTTTTAAGCATTAACACTTCGATTTCCTAATAAATCATCACTTAACAGCTTTTGCCTGTTTAGCCAATTCATGTTTAGAATGTCTATGCTATGTTCTAGGAGCTGAATTAAAAATGAGGGTAGATTGTTTTAATAAAAGTAACTGACTTGACTTTTCTAAGCTGGCAGCATAGTTTCATATGAGACAGATGGGGTTTATATTTTATGTTGGCAGGTAGTACTACTGAGTCTTCATCAGAGGTTAATCCTAGGAGTTGAACATTACTCTTAAGTACCGATCTTCCTTTTTCAAACATTCTAATATCCACCTTCAACTCTTCCTATGGGCCATCCTGAAAATCATCTTAGTTCTAAACAGAAATAGTTCATCTTATTTTAATTCCCACTAAATTTCTTCAAGGTTATTAAGCATATGCGGTTTGCTAACTGGGATCCGGTAAGTACAAAGGTATCAAGAGAAAAGCAATGTGTTAAGTACTTAACTGGAACCTCAGTAAGTGAGCCCAGAGAGGAAAAATGAACATGTTAAGATTATCTCTTGTTCTCTTACCATGTTGAAATGGAACAAGGGCCACTGAGGTCTTATGTCTGGATAGTGGAGATCTAAGATAATTTGGTCAGCGTTACCATAACTTAAGACACATAAGCTGTGACAAAATAGGCCAAAGAATGATGTGATTTTAACTAATATATACCTTGCAGATTTAATTGAAGAGAAAAGTTTCTGTAATGGCTAGTGTTAGGAAGAGGTGGGCTTCAGAGGTTTGCTGATGTGTTTGTTTTAGAATTTGTGGTATAGGAACTGTGTATTGTTATATGCAATAAATTACTTTTTCAATACCATTTCATTTTGGTTTTTTTTTTTTTCAGATTGCTACATGGATTCAATGCAGAAGGTATACATTTTTCTTAGGAATCTGGAAAACAGAATTTTCCAAACTCAAGAAAAATCAACTGGAATTACATATTTTTAACGATTTGAAAATATGAATCATGCCTTTCTTCACTGGAACATATGTGCTTGACTATTTTTGACTTCTTACTACTGTCACCATTTATTACTCTGAATTTTTGTGGTAGTGGCAGTCAATTCTAAGTACCCAAGTTTTTTTTGGTTGTGGTGTTTTTAGTATCTAAAGTAGGGCAGGGTCCAATCTTTGCATGATAATTTCAAGAGCCGCAGGCACGCACAACTTTACACTTAAAACTTACCATTTCTAACAGATTAGTGTATAAAGATATTACTGTTCTATTTTCTATGTTATATATTACTATGAGGACCTCTCTTGGTCTTTGTCCCTCAAATAATAAAAAAAAACCTAAAATATGCTTAACTCAGTCACATATTTCCCATAGTATTTCTTTTTATTAATCTGCATAATAAAACAACTGTTTCTTATTTTGCTTCTCTCATTCCTTCTTTATCTTATGCAGCTTCTTTCACTTACTGCCTATGCCTTCAAGCTGTCCTGTAGCATTCATAGGCTCCATCAGGTTCTGGGTAAATGTGAGTCCGCTACCGCCACCATGCGGTGGTCCCAGGCATGTGACTTCGGGGCCTGGTTCCTCAGCTGTGAAATAATGAAGCTGAACTAGAATAAAATGAACTATAAGACAGTATGTTTTTTCTTGGGGAAAGCCACAGGTTTAACAAAATTTCAAAGAGTTTTATAAATCAAAACTGGCTTTCAAGTTCAAATTCTGCCCTTCAACTTACTTAAAACAAACAAACATCACAACCAGCCATTTTCTCATATCTAGAAGCTCTTGGTATTCATGTGACTTCTGGAAAACTAAAAGTTCCAGCATCTTTTTCATATACTAATGCTTAGTTTTAAGCTGTTTTTAAAATGGCTGGTTGACAATTTAAATAGGTGCCCTAAACAAGTCTTAATTAGCTACTATGTTTAAATCATTATAAATATAATACTAAGTGTTGTTAATGTCTTTTGATAAAGAACTATAGTACCTGATTATTTTATTTATATAAGAAAATTAATAAAAATATCTTAATTGATAACTGACTTTTTAAAAGCCTAACTTAATAGAAAGACTACTTCCAAATTATTTTAACAAAGGTACACTGAGTAAACCTAGAAAGGAAGTTGTTTACCTAAACAGATTTTTTTCTGGCTTCAAAGTGATATACTAAAACACTCCTATATAAATAATTACTTATTATTAGGAATATCAGCTTTCAAGAAATCTGAGAAAGTAAGAATGCTTAATCCAGATCCAAAAAATTCTTTAAATAGCTGCATCAAGCCACTTCTACATAAATATTAAATATACCTTGAGTTTTTTTTAATATCACAAAACTACTTACTTTGCAAAACTTATTTGTACCATCTCTAGCCTTAAAGGAAAATTTTAAGAATTAATTCAGCTTTCCCTCTATTTCCTCTTCCCCTGTGAACTACTAAGTTTTAGTCCCTTTTCTGGCCTTCAGTTTTCCCTATCTGTAAAACTGAAGGTTTGGATTATACCACCAAAATCTTTTCTGGCACTAATCTTCTATAGACCTTGATTACTGATTAGAATGAAGCCAGTAGTAGTATAAGGCAGCATATTTGAACGTTAAGGAGATCTTCCAGAGATAGTACCCATCTTATTTAATTAATTAAGAATAATCTGTTGTGCTTTAAAGTGAGCAAGTTCACATCTCTTTATTGCCCTCTGAAGGTTGGTTAGCCTCAAAAACTACCTTTTTAAGCAGCCTCTGCAAGGTCAATAGTATCCGCTCCATTCTTCCTCTTCTCTTTGAAATAAACACAAATAGAACATATCTTACAACTGCAAGAAAACCTGAGTCCCTTCCAAAACAAAGGTGATTGTACTGAAGTAAATTATCTCTAAAACTCATTCCATAGATATTTATTAATAAGCACATTGTGAAAATCTACATTTGTTCTAGATTTCAAGTTTACAGAGGAGCATTTCACCATGGTGTTAGGATTTCCCACAACTACCCTCTGGGTTCTATGAACAATGAAGTAGGGAATCTGGCTCATGTAACCCTCTATTCATAGCTTCCCTTTGCCTCAAATGAATGAGCAGTAGTTCCTTTGAGTAAATCAAAACAAGACATCCGTGGGAGATTTTTTTGTTATTAATCTACTCCTGGACTCTATCCTAGGAACTAAGGGAGAACTCCTAGAGAGATATATAAATCTTTTAACAAAATATATACATGAAAAGTGGCCAGTTTTCTTCCTTGGAGTAGCAATCTGTAAAAATAAGTGCCACCATTTAAAAAGCAGCATACCCTAATCGAATTTATTGGCGAGACTTTGGTGATTCTCACCAAGTAAGAATGAAACGTCACACATTAGGTAATGGATGGGCTTGGGTTCGATCTGCCTTTTAAGGCAAAGTCAACTCTCTTTCATCTTAATTCTTTCTCATGGGAGTTATGTACTGTCTACACTTGGCTTAAACTAACAGTTCTATTATGGACTACTTTCAGTGTACATGTAAATATTCATGCATCAGAAGCCAATTTCCTTTATCAGTACATTTAGAAGGTACATTTTGGGGTGCTAATGGACACTTTTAACTTAAGTAATGGTATTGGTAAGGATCAAATTGCACTATTAGTCCTGTTAATACCACACTGGAACACACACTGCATATATATGTATTACCCTAAGATAAAACTCTTTTCAGAATTTTGTTACTTTTTATTATACACCAACTAGTTTATATCTTAGTTCTTTACAAAGAAAATGCTAAGAAAATTATAACCACATTATATGGTTTTAAAATCATAATTCCAGATTTCTTTACATATAAGATGGAATGGTCCAGCAGCTATGTCCACTGTCACAGACTTTAGTTCCATTCAATGATATGGCACATCCTGCAAAATTAACTAGTCACACACAAAAAAATGTCTCAAATACAGTAAAAATGTACACACAATAAAGGTAATTTACAATGACAATTAAGGAATGTAATTTATCTTGGCTGTGCTTCAGAAATTTAGGGTCAAAAGCCTTAGTCAAGGCACAAAGCAGAAAGAGGTGAGCACAGCTGCCTCTAGGAGGGGGCAAGGTATGTACAATCACTGATGAGGTATGCATGCACGCAAAGGATTTAAAACTGCTCAGTCTTGCTACGAAAATTGAACCAAGTTAAAAGGAAATGCTGTGGCTTCCCCCTACTATTCACCTCTGTATCAAGTCCACAACCTTACTTCATACAGAAAATGAAATTGGCAAGGATCTCCAAAAGTAAATCACTGTTTGGGTAAATGAAACAAAATGCTTCACTATTCCCAAATGTTGGTTGTGCCTCCTGGACTAGAAGCATTTTGTAGACAAAGGAGTGTTTCACAAAATTGAAATGTCATTCAGGTGAAGGGACAAGACATTTTCCACAGACACTTAAAATTTCAAACTTTCAAATGGCCCTTACAGCTGAACCATTGTATGTTACAGCAGTGTGGGTTCTGGGGATCCTTTAGCAGCAAATGCTGATTTAAAGGGCACGGGGTCTCTTCGGGTTGATTTGCTTGCTGGCCTGTTCTTCTTCTTGTAGAGCTGCACGAAAAGATTTCACTTTATCTTGGAAAAAAGAAAAGAACGAGAATAAGTACTGCGTTGCATGCAATACAGTATACAACTTCATGGGTCCTATCAAGTCGGCAGCCTTACTTCATAACATTAATGCAGGATTTTTCCTTTTGTTCTCTGTTGTCCAAAACTCAGAATTAAATAAAAACTCAACTATAGCAAAAGTTCCATTATTTAAAGATTCATGAAAATAACCTTTTTTTTTTTTTTAAGATTTTATTTATTTATTTGACAGAGAGAAATCACAAGTAGATGGAGAGGCAGGCAGAGAGAGAGAGAGAGGGAAGCAGGCTCTGAGCAGAGAGCCTGATGCGGGACTCGATCCCAGGACTCTGAGATCATGACCCGAGCCGAAGGCAGCAGCTTAACCCACTGAGCCACCCAGGCGCCCCGAAAATAACCTTTTTAAAAAAAGATTTTATTTATCTATTTTAGAGAGAGAGCACTCATGAGTAAGAGAGCACAAGTAGGGAGAATGGCTGAGGGAGCAAGAAGCAGAGGGAGGAGAAGACTCCCTGCTGGGCAGGAAGCCTGTTGTGGAACTCATCCCAGGACCCTGGGATCATGACCTGAGCTGACGGCAGACACTTAACCAACTGAGCGACCCAGGAGCCCGAATATAACTTTCTTCTTTATCTTCAACAGGTTTCTGTTCTGTTTGGCACACTACAGTGTTGAATTTTGGCTTATTTCAATTCCTTTTGGAGTGCAGACAGGCTATATACGTGTGTTAAATGTGTATGGTCCTGTCAAAAAAACATTGAGTCCCTGATATCAAGAGTCGGGGTGCCTGGGTGGCTCAGTGGGTTAAAGCCTCTGCCTTCGGCTCAGGTCATGATCCCAGGGTCCCCACATCTGGCTCTCTGCTCAGCAGGGAGCCTGCTTCCCCCCGCCCCCTGGCTGCCTTTCTGCCTACTTGTGATCTCTGTTTGTCAAATAAATAAATAAAATCTGGAAAAAAAAAAAAAAAGTCACATGCTCTACCAACCAAGCCAGCCAGGTGCCTCCAAATCTTACTAAATTATAAAGTAGATATTTCTTCCCTCGATATTAAGAAATTTCTATTCCCAATGCCTTTTTTTTTTTTTTTAAAGATTTTATTTATTTATTTGACAGAGAGCACAAGTAGGCAGAGAGGCAGGCAGAGAGAGAGGAGGAAGCAGGCTCCCCGCGGAGCAGAGAGCCCGATCCGGGGCTTGATCCCAGGACCCCGGGATCATGACCTGAGCTGAAGGCAGAGGCTTTAACCCACTGAGCCACCCAGGCGCCCCCCCAATGCCTATTTTACCTTTTTAAGCATGAAATTTCAAAAGATGTTTGAATTTTAAAAAACAAATGTCATTTTGTCCTTATCAGGGATTGTAAAAGGGAATAGAGAAGAGGGATTATAGAATAATCTATTTCTTGGTCTTACAATTCCTACTATTATGTATTAATTCAGAGTCCCTTAAGAATATTACTAGGTAAATAAATTGAAAGAGGCAAGTAAAAGTCAGCTCTGAAGGTGAGAAATATCTCATCTCTTTTTATACCAGTGGTTCTTAACCATGGGTGATGTTCCTCCACTACCCCCCTGACATCTGATAATAATTAGACATTTTTGACTGTCACAACTGGGGTAGTGGATACTGTCATCGAGTCATCAAAGACCAAGGATCCTGGTAAGCAATGTACCATGCACAGGATGGCACCCTCAACAATTATCCAACTTAAAATTAATGGTGCCAAGGTTATGGCCTTTGGGAAAAAAGAAAGAGAATATCAGCTGGAATTTCAATTTCTTTCCCCTCTTTCGAAGAACAATGATATTTAAAAAATGAACTTCTGAAATTTAGAAAGGAACTTAAGGATCTCTGGATCTTGTATCTGTTAATATAAGATAAAAGCTCTCAAACATCTTATGTTAATACCAAAATTATCTCTGGATGGTAAAAAAATTTTTTTCCTAAAAAAATACAACAGCTAGACAGTAATTTCTTCAAAGTTATGGATACACTTAATAAAACCAAGTTGAATGCCACATATTACAAAGAAAAAATTATAATTCATTAAGAGCTGTTCTATATATAATACATACAGAAAAGCTCTTTGTGACTTCTGATAAGAAAAATGATCAAAACACTTTAATCAAGGCTTGAATAAGAAGAATATGAAAAACGAAAGTAAGTTTTAGAAACTCTACATTTGCACCAACAATTCTGAATTGGACAAATGGTCACTGCTGGTTCTTCATAGAATATGATTTCAAATACCCCAATTTCACAAAGGACCTATGTTAAAAATTAGCCAGTCTGGTGTTAAGAACCAGCAATTTGATTCTGGTTTTACACTGCATTTCACGTACACATACAAAGATATCCATTCGCATACAACCGAAGAAAACTAATTTACCAATGCCACAGAAACAAGTACATACGATAAACGTGTATATGAAGCTACGCAGACAAGATAATTAAAAAGTCAAGAACAGATGGCATGTAGGTCAGTCATATACATTCACAAAGTAGGAAGGAAAAAGGTCTTGAGTTGTTCAAGGTCTTGAAACCTTCCCCTTGATTTTTTAAGGCTACAAAGGACAGACATGACACAGATGCACAGAAAAGAGATGTAGACAGGAGGCTACAGAAGGGATGGCCCTGAAGAGACCCAACCTAAGCAAAATAATTCTGACAAGCACTGACCTATCAAACTAAAAATCTGAATGAGTGTACAAAACTTACAAATTTGTTAAAATCCATTTTCCCTCTTTAAACACAAGATGCTTTTATCTTTTCAAATGCTTAAAAGAAAAGATAACTAAAAAGCCCTTGAAAGAATACTCCATGTTTCTTTTTTATAAAAAAACAGAATGACTGGTCTGTCTTTATACCTCTGGAAATGTACTAAATGGTACCCATAATTTTTATTTAAGATATCCTCTTGCAATACGAAAATCCTGCCACCACTTACATACAAAGATGGAGATTTCAAGCACTAAAATGAAAAAGAAATTACCACGCAGCTCAGTTAAAATGTCTATTTTTTGCTCAAGAATAGCTTCAAGTTGAGTAGCATATGAATCTACATCATAGTCTACTTCTTCAGTCATCTCTAGAAGAGCCTTTTCATCTTCTAACCATCGGATAGATTCCTAAAAGGACAAAAATTCAACAATCCAATAAGCCTCTTTATAAGACAGAAACCAATGTACAAATTTCACATATGTTAAATATATTCAAGCATACCTCAGTTGGTATTCTCTAAAATATTATTAAGTATAAACATCTTTATTTACATAGTAAAATTGAGAAATATTTCCTTAAATTCTAACACAAACACAAACACGAAAAGCCAAGCAAGGTGACTTGATTTTTCTACTTTTACTTTACCCTGGGTAAGGGTTTGGGGAAGGGAGTGAATCAAACATGTATCAATCAGTGAGCACAATAATTCTCAAAACTTTAGTAGCTACCCCTAAAATTGGGGAAGAATGGTATAATAAAACTACTGAACAATTTACTGAGGTCTACGGTAGACTAGAACTTGTAGAATCTACAAATTCTACTTGTAGAATCTACAAATCCATTTGGGGCCTCATAGTGGTTGGGTCAAGAGTTAACCCTAAATTCCAAACACTAGGTCTTCAAAATTATTGTAACCATAAGAGACCAACAGACAGTCAATTTTAGAAGAGTCAAACAAATCACTAAATAGTAGCTACTGACTATTCATAGACACTTTAAAGGAAACTAATCATTCCTAATTGATTTTAGATAATGTGGAATTTATGTTTCATTTCCCAGCAAAGTCATGAATCATACAAATCATGAACAAGTTCATACCATAGTGAGTTAAAGAGGCTTTGGATATATAAATGGGCACCTTCTAGCTTTCAGTACAATTTAATAGCTAATTATAACTAGACTATACGTATTATCAGGCTGAATTTTAGCAACTTAGCTTTAGATACCTATTAGAAAACTATATGACAACTATATATATATATATATATGTATATATATATAGTTTTCTATACCTATATATATATCCATCTCTCTATGTGTATCAATTAAAACACATATACACATCCCAATATTTTTCTTTTTCTTTAGCTATCCATTTAATCTTTTAAAACAACACTCTATTTTGAGAAATGACAGATCACAGCACAGAGTAACAATAAACCGAATTATAAAAATACTGGATTGAAACTGAAAAATAATCACTTCTGCAAAAAACCAAGAGCTTCTAGATTCCATCATAAAATGGCAGAGTTGGAAATGATAGTCTTTATATGATGCCTTGCTCCAAAAGCACAGAGACAATTTTCTTAAATTACAAGTGTCCTTTCCTGGTTTACTCTAAACACCTAGGCCTCTAAATAGATTACCAAAATAAGGGTTTGACTAAAACTTTTGTTCTTTTTTCTTTTTCTTTTTTTAAGATATTACTTATCTGAGAGAGAGAGCGCAAGAGAGCTCCAGCATGCAAGGGGAGAGGGTCAGAGGGAGCAGAGTCCCCACCGAGCAGGGAGTCCAATGCAGACCTTGATCCTGGGACCCCAGGACCATGAATCAAACTGAAGGCAGTTGCCTAACCAACTGAGCCACCCAGGCACCCCTCTGCCTTTTTTCAAAGACTTTTTAAAAAAGATTTTAAAGGGAGTGGCAGGCAGCAAAGAAGCAGGCCCCCCACTGAGCAAGGAGCCTGCCTCAGGACTAGATCCCAGAACCCTGAGATTATGACCTGAGCCAAAGGCAGATGCTTAACCAACTGAGCCACCCAGGCGTCCCAGAACTGTAATAGTTTTGATGAGGGTACATCCTATTCTCAACTTATAAAATAAATAGTTCTGTTATATTTTTGAGCCTTTTTTTTTTTTTAAAGATTGTATTTATTTACTTGACAGAGATCACAGTAACCAAAGAGGCAGGCAGTAAGTGAGAGAGAGAGAAAGAGAGAGAGAGAGAGAGAGAGAAGCAGGCTCCCCACTGAGCAGAGCCTGATGCAAGGCTCGATCCCAGGACCCCAGGATCATGACCTGAGCTGAAGGCAGAGGCTTTAATCTACTGAGACACCCAGGTGCCCCCATTTTTGAGCCTTTTATCCAGGTGTTTAAATGGCCTACAGCTGAGTCGTGTTAATATTTGTTTACAGGGACACCTGGGTGGCTCAGTTGGTTAAGCAGCTGCCTTCGGCTCAGGTCATGATCCCAGTGTCTTGGGATCGAGTCCCACGTCGGGCTCCTTGCTCGGCTGGGAGCCTGCTTCTCCCTCTGCCTCTGCTGCCACTCTGTCTGCCTGTGCTTGCTTGTATGCGCTCTCTCCCTCCCTCTCTGGCAAATAAATAAATAAAATCTTTAAAAAAAAATATTTGTTTACAAATAAATATTTCTCAAACATCAGAGAAGGGACACAGGTCAACAGAAAGACTGATCTATTGTTCACCTTTTTCTCAAAACACATTTTTTTTTTTTCAAAACATATTTATAGTCTCCATAATGATATCTAAAGGTTACCTTCACTTCCTCATAAGTATCATTCTCCAGGGTATTCTCTTGTTATAAAAGGGAGCAGGTGGGGGGAAGAAGGAAATCATATAGTAAATCACACAGTACTTTTAATAGGCTGAATGGACAATGGGATGAATACGTCAGCAGTTACTGGGACAGGCAGGGATTTAACGATCCTCACACATCTGCCACTGTAGTAACCTTCCCTTTCCTAAAGCACTTTTCCTCCTTTATAAAGAAAGATACTTCCTCAACTGTTATGATAACCCTTAGAAGTTTTTCTTACTTACATCAAATAAACTGTCCTAACATGGAGAAAGAGGTGGTAGAGGGCAGAAGTTCAACCCTTTTCTAAAAATGGACAACTAACTAAAGCAAACAGAGCAGGAGAAGAGTAGTAAATAAGCTAGGTCTTTTCACCATGGCACAAAAGAAACACTGTAACCACCATTCATTTTCTGTCCAAAATATCCCATACATATACTCAACACCCTACAAATACACATATACATACACAAAATAGTAAATTTTTACACTTGATCTTAGCCAAAAGGCCGAGAAGCGATCAAAATAGTAAATTTTTAAAATTAGGATAATATTCAAAGCATTATCAAAGTTCTTAGTTTCCCTACAGAAATATTTGATGAAAGGTCCTGTCTTATTTTACCTGGAACACTGCCCTGTGATCTTCTACAACTTGTTCTTCCATTTCTACCATTTGTGAGACAGCTTCATGGAAAGTAAACAATTGGGGAGAAACTTCTTCTTCCTTAAGATGAACATAGTTTAAAAAGTTAGGACATAAAGTTTACATTTTTATTTTTAAGATTTTTACTTATTTATTTATTTGACAGAGAGAGAGAGAGAGATCACAAGTAGGCAGAGAGAGAGAGGAGGAAGCAGGCTCCCTGCAGAGCAGAAAGCCCAATGTGGGGCTCGATCCCAGGACCCTGAGATCATGACCTGAGCCGAAGGCAGCGGCTTTACCCACTGAGCCACCCAGGCGCCCCCTAAAGTTTACATTTTAAATGTTACATAAAAGTAGTTTTCCCATATCATTTATAAAAATGTCATTTAAAAAATGAGAAGTTTGCAAGATAAAGACTACTAAAAGATAATATAAAAGGCAAAGGCACAACTTCTTTTTATGGGTCATAAGTATCTGATGTAACACTCAGTAAGACAGCCCAAATTTAAGCCTATCAGTAAGGGGTAGTTTTCACTTAGCCCAGGTTTTACTGTAGAATTACCCTAAAAAAGCAATCTCTTTTGGAATAATGCAACTTTTCAAAAATATATTTATTATAAGCTAAAATATACTAAAATATTTCCTCAGTATTGTTTTATTTTCACTAACATTTGTATGTCTTAAATATCTTTTCACCAGAAAAGAGATTTCAAGATAATGTCTGCTATGACTGTGACTATCGGACGAGATTGGGCGCGTTCAGGGTGGTATGGCCGTTATGACTGTGACTATCAAATTAAGTGTTCTGAAGGTCTCAACTCTTCCTAAATCTTAATTTCTGCTTTACACCATATGATGTGTTTGTCAGTTTTTATAGAAATCTTAATCGACAACTGACTTTAACTCATCAACAAAAACCCCACAGACATAAATACAACATATATAGTCCTACATCAAGTGAAAATTTCTCTAGGCTTGCTTTCTTTTTTGAGCTTCTTTCCCAACCTCAATGTCTTTAATGATTTATTTCCTCAAAATGTGGCTTTAGTGATGAGGTTTACTTAAAATTGTTTTATAAAATGGGAGTTAAAAAAGGGACTTTTTCAAACAAGATACACAATTCTAAATGTATGTACAAATTTTGCTTAAATAGTATCAGAAGACATTTGACCTCAATCAGTATGCTACAGTCTGTAAAACTTGATTATATATAATCAAGTTGGTCAAATAACTTTTTATCTTCTCTTTGGAAAACAAATATCTGTTTTTATTAAGACATGCAGGCATACAATATATCATACGATAAACACACTCAACCAACTTTATTCATTATATCCGCCCACCTCCCTGTCAAGCCCAGAATGCCCTCTTTCTTTTGCATTAAGATACTTTGCAAGTTCCTATCGCTTCCATGCAGTCTACTTAGAATACTTTTTTTGTCTATACAACTACTTCTGGAATGCTAATGCTCTTTGTTATCTTCTACTTTGTGTACTTAGGTTGGTTTTATCTGTAGGACATGTCTTAGTCCCTATCCCGTTTTAATTTACCTTGTTAAGACCTTAATACAACAGTAAGAAAAGGTACACAGGCACCAGTAAACTCAACTAAAAAGCTAAGACTGAACCACTTCAAGATAGTTCCAGGGGGTAGAAAAATTCAAGGAACGCCACATACTCTCAAATATGGAGAAGACTGCAAGAACTCATGATGTTATACTTCAAGCCTCTGGATCAGTCCTACCTAAACTCTCCAAATTAAAGTACTACAAAGACTCAACCAGGCAGACAGAAAAGTAAAATGGAAAAGATCTATTACAGAGAGGGCCCACCTTGTTTTCATTTTCCAAATCCTTAAGAGGCACTATACCTAGGTACAGTACATGGTTGTTTCAAGAATGCAAAAAGCGGGGCACCTGGGTGGCTCAGTGGTTTGGGCTGCTGCCTTCGGCTCGGGTCATGATCTCAGGGTCCTGGGATCGAGCCCCGCATCGGGCTCTCTGCTCCGCAGGAAGCCTGCTTCCCTCTCTCTCTCTCTCTCTCTGCCTGCCTCTCTGCCTACTTGTGATCTCTGTCTGTCAAATAAATAAATAAAATCTTAAAAAAAAAAAAAAAAGAATGCAAAAAGCAACTATACCTAACTTTTGGAGACAGGAGATAGGAATATCATTTTCAGGCCAGGATCTCATTGTCAGTTTTTTATTTTCCATGGTTCAGAGTTTAGAACTCTTATTTTAAGCTAGGAACCCCAAGTTCCCTCACTTTTTGGAAAAGCAGTTAAAAAATAGAGATAATTATGGTGTCTACTACATAGAGCTGTGAGCATTACATCAGATAATAAGTAAAATGCATAGCTAATATAAGTTATGTAGTAAGCAACTAATATATGCTACCTTTTATCATGAAAATACTACTGTAAGATTCTTAAAAGAATATATAAAACTATGTAGGTTATATTTTTAAAAAGGAATTATAAAATCTTTTACATCTCACAGAAAGGAATCCCCTCAATATGTTAAAGTAATCATACGAAAACATGTATTGTTTGTGCTTTTTTTTGTTACTTCTTTATACCTCTTTGTCCTTATACAACAGGTACACTATTTTTTTTTTAATTTTTTGAGTAACTAGGAATCAAACTGTTAAATTATGAAATGTCACTAGCCATTTCAAACATACAGAGTACTACCATACTTAACAAATGTTAGCATTTTGCTATGTTTGATTTTTGATAGAGTTCATGCATTCTTTTTATATGCATGAGTCCATAGTTAATTGTTTTTAACCTATATGTATGATATGTTGTATACGTAATTCTTTTTTTTTTTTTTAAAGATTTTATTTATTTATTTGACAGACAGAGATCACAAGCAGGCAGAGAGGCAGGCAGAGAGAGAGAGGAGGAAGCAGGCTCCCCGCCAAGCAGAGAGCCCGATGCGGGGACTCGATCCCAGGACCCTGAGATCATGACCTGAGCCGAAGGCAGCGGCCCAACCCACTGAGCCACCCAGGCGCCCCTGTATACGTAATTCTTAAAGTTGCTTTTTCCCTATATTACTTCCCTATATTACTTTCCCTATATTACCACCAAAGTTTAATACTGATAGAAAATCTGAGAGGGGGTTAAAAAAAAAAAAAGAAGAAGAAGAAGTTTAGATCAGGGTCAGCAAACATTTTAAAGGGGCAGACAGTACCTATTTTGGGCTTGTGAGTCATACAGTTTTTGTCATTGCTTTTATCCAAGAAAGCAGCCAGACAAGTTGTAAATGAAGCATGGCCATAATTCAGTAAAACTTTATGCATAAAAACAGATGGCTGGCCCATAGACCGTAGTCAGCTGACCCCTGATGCAGATGGTAGTTTTCAATCATTAAGTTCTGCTACTGATGAAATGAACTAAAATCAGGTCATTGGAACTATATTGTCACTCACGTTTTGTTCACAAAGAAGTTTCAGATCATCTCTCTGAGGGGAACTCCCCACACCCCACTGTGCCTCTAAGTCATCAATTTGATTTGGTGGGTGGTGCATTATTGGACGGACATCACCAGCAGCAGTTGGATCCACAGTCAATTCTTTCACCCTATTAATACATAAGAGGTACCTAAAATTAACAAAGACACATGCAGAGGATCAAGAAACTACCATCCTATTCAATTAACATATTAAGACTGATGATGTCAGCTTTCCAGATCAAGTTTATCTGAAATCTGTGTAAAGACTAAAGGGATATTCGGCTGATGAACTTTCAGAATTTAGTGAGGTAACTTTACAATTATTTCAGAGATAATTATTGTGCATAATGACAATTAGCAAAGTATGTAGATTCAGTATTTCAAAGTAAAAACAAACAGTTTTTGCAATTAAATTATATAAACAGAAAAATGCTAACAACAGCACTTAGATCAATAAACAGATTATTGCCAAAATCAGAGAACTTAATATACTTTGTAGATTTTTAGTTGTTATAATGCTTTATTAAAATAGCCACATTTGAAATAATCATAATTCTAATGTATAAAGATTATGCTATAAAGTTCTATCAATTAAAAAATGTTTACCTATTATACTTCAATTTACACAGTGGGAGGATACATGTTCTAAATCAAAGGATCTTTGTCATTTCCTCGTAGACAAGGAAATTTGTAAGAACATACAGAGTAATGGTAAACTTCTCATTTTAAACAAGACAGTTTACCTTTCAACCATAAATATGCAAAGATGACATCATCCTTAAAATTATGAGGGGCAACAGGAAGCCTGAATTCTAAATCAACATTTTAAAGCAAATAAATTAGTAAAGTACACAAAAATGAAGATCATGCAGTACAATCATCACCTGCCAAATGAAATGAAAATGAAAAATAAAATGGCTCAGAACTGAAGTATAAATGAAATATTCATATGTAACACAATTCAAAAGAAACTATGAAAATAAACATCTTATGCATAGAAGGAAGTAGACCTGGTAATCGAAGGAGAAAAGTCGTCATACTCATAAGAAGGAGAGAGATCAGGGCGACTGCCACTACCCTGTGAGAAGGGAATGTCTGATGGACTAATTCCAAACTCCTTTACTCTGCAGCACCAAAACAGCAACAAATTAAGAGAAAATGCTCTTGTAAAGACAGCAATGCACATTTCAAGTTTTTATTTTGTATTCAGCTTAATTTGTTTAAAAAAAGATATCAACATTGTTGCGACTTACTGTATATAGAGTACTTTAAAAATAATTTTAAGAAGTTTCTGAATTTTTCTGATCTACTGATACCTTTTTGTCCGTAGTCCTTGCTTTCTGGTATACTTTCCCCTTTCCTCATGATACCTCCTAAAAGTTTAACCAGACCATCACCTAAATTTTAAATGGCCCTTCTTTAACTACATGACTATTGATCAAATTCCCTTGTATAGTCAATACTGCAAATATTTTATTAGCATCAATGACCCCTCAATATTCTTGCAGACTTTTAAAAAAGAACATAAGAGTATTAAGTCTTTACGGCATCCACTGTTTGTAATGAATTAACTTCTCTCCTATGTGCCTAGAATGGTTCCATCCTTGGTACAAAATGAGAAAGCAGTTCCTCAAATAGTTTTCTGTGTTTGGTTCAGATGAAGAACCCCGGTTAAGGAAAGCCTCTTTAGCAATGGAATTTAAATTGCTTTTGGCAATATCTCCTTTATATATAACCAAATTATGGTTTTTCTGACACCTCTTTGTGATTCCGTACGTTCCTTTTGGAGCCATCCCATTTCATAACAGTAAGCAGTATTTATCATGTATTTCCTATATGTTAGGTATTAGTGTATATTTTAGGCATTATATTATATAAATCTTAAAACAATCCTGTGATATTATTTTTATCACTTTACAGATGAGAAATCGGTTCAGAGCAATAAAGTATCTTACCCAAGTTCATTCAATGAGAATAAGTGAGGTTCAAACCTAGCTATGAGTATAAACACTACGTTATTAAACATCCAATATACTAAGCATGTTTTTCTCATTACTTCTTTTAGATTTAATATGAACGAAATTACTATTTTGTTGGGTCACAGATAGTCATATAGATCAAACTAATAATTTCATGTAGATCAAACTAATTTATTTCTTCTACTTACAGTCCTTCTTTGACCTATTGGTAATGTCTGCTGTCAAGGGGTTCAATACTAGATTCAGTTACACTTCATCCTTTAGAGTCACTTTGAAAAGCTTATTTACCATACAGACTGACAAAATCTAAATTTCTAACAATGACGTGATTCTTTTTATTCCCAACTCCATTTAGGATTCTGTCAGAATCTTCTAATTTAGATAAGCAATCCATCCCTAATAGGCTAATATTTTCCTCTATTCCAAGGGCTTCTGTCTAACTCAAACGCTAAACATTATATGCAGGAATTAATATTCCTCAAATGAGCTATCAGGGGAGGTTGAAAATCTTTATTTCTACAAGTTTGCAAAGAAAAGACAGAATTATTTGTCCCAGGCAGTTTATCACATTGCAGATAAATTACTTGATAATAAATTAAACATTTACTTGGACCTAAATGAACAAGAGGAATAGCCAGATAGAGTATGTTCGCATTAGGTAGATTGTTTTGCAGTTAGAAGTCTGAAGACATGGAGGGGTTTTGTTTTAATTCTATAATATGGCAATATTCTGCTATACTAAGCTGTTGCTCCTCTGTCCCATGTACAACTGGAAGTAAGAGAAGCACTTTAATGGCTAAAAACCCCACATACCAAAAATGTTCATTATAAAAATGAATTAAAAGTACTAGAAATGTTTGCAGCTCAGAGCCCAAAATTCTAAGTTTAAAAAGTATTAAATTTAGAAATAAAGTTCCATTATATTTATAAAGAAGTTATTTTAATGTCTTTTTGCAAAATGTCAAAGGCTTATACTTTCCAATAGTTTTTACTATCATTAAAAAAATCTCTTCAGTTGAAACAAAAATCAAGTCACAACAGAAAAAAAGAGTATGACCCCACTTATGGAAAGTTCAAATACAGCTACCTATGTTGTTCAGGGATACAGTCATAGGTGCCAAAACTGTTTTTAAAAAGAGAGAAAAAGAAAACCAAGAAAATTATGCCACAGAAGTCAAGATAACATCTACCTTGGGGTAGAGATTAATGGATTTGGACATGTTATTCTGGATTTGTCATCAGGAGGGGACATATGGGGAGCTTTCTAGAGAGGCGTTCTATTTCCCAATCTGATGACAGAATTTATACTGTATAAATATTTATTAGATTATTCACTTAATGTTTTCAGTACTTCTCTGTATACATATGTATTCCCTGTTTTAAGAAAAAAGATTAAAAATAAAATTTCCATAGCAATTAAACAGGACAAATACTGTATTCAGTAAAATTAAGGGAATGTCCACAGTAGAAATGGAATACAAAGAGAACTTTGATAGCTAACAATGAGAATCACAAATGCAGTATGTGATAAGAGAAATTTAAAACTACAAAGTCATTACTTCAAAACGAGCAACAGGAATGATTTTTAGAACAAATATAAATCTGTCTATCACAATCTGAAGTTCCAAAGGCACTTCATGACTCTAAGGAATAAATTATTTTAAGTCTATAATATTTTTTGTCCTTTATTTATAATAACATCACTATCCATTAAATTATCTAACACTAGCGACAATGAGTAGTAAAATGTAACTCATACAGAAAAACAGAAAAAAAAGTGCTATCATTACTTATTCAAACCCTAGATTTCCCACATATGGCATTTAGTATTATCAAAAATAATTTTTAGCATATAGATAAAACAATTTAAGAAATACAGATTGGTCCCCTTATACTCATTTAGACTTTCCTATTAAGAAAAATTTACATGATTTAAATGTAGTAAAAAAATATGAAATATAACTTGGTGAAACAGAAAAATGTAATCATGTTCTAGGATAGAAAGACCAATTCTACTAAAGATCTAAATCTCTTTCCAAATTACGCAACACATTTCCATTTATTTTCAGAACTTGACCAAATGACTCTACATATCATCTTAATAACATGCAAAACATTTTTTAAATTAGAAAAAAATAATAGAAGTTACCCTATCAGATATTAAGTCAAAGTAACCACTGCTCTACTCCCCTCAAATTTCAAACCGAATAACTATTTTGCATACCTATTTGCATATCTTAATGTATTAAGAGTATTTTCACAGGATGCCATTCCAGGAGAGATTGTGGCAATCTGAAGGAGAAGATGCAAAGGTAAAGAAAATGTTATAAATGATGAAGATAGTCTTAACAACATATTGTTCATTAAGATCTAATCTTAAAATGGTCATTTAAAATAAACATTTGTGGTATCTAAACTCCAAGATAATTTGTAATATTACACCCACAATCAGATAATAATTGTAAGCCACATAAAATATAAACAACTCTCTGAAAGCACCAGAAAATGATTTAAATCGGACAGAAAATGGAGGGAAGAGCACTGAGAGTTTCCACAACCCCCTCCCCACCCAATACAATAATTTTTTTGTTTAAGGGCAAGCCCCACTGCTGTCACACAGGGCAACTGAAACTTCACTAAAAAACAGGAATTTCACTGGTTAAACTAAAGGACAGAATTTGAAGGTAGCAACTAAAGCAGCTAAAAAGTGAGGTTTGTTCCAGAAGAGAGATAATCATGTAGGGAGGTAATCATGACAACCAAAAATTGTACATATAAACCACCCGAATCTCTCGCTGACACCTGAACCGGGCATACGTAAGGCTTACTCCAAGTAACAGCTGAGTCTAAAAGAACAGTTTTCAATTTTATCTGCTGTCCAAAGCAGGGAAGACCAGAGTTTGAAATAAGTTAAGTGCACTTCTTGCTAAAACAACAACAATCAATAATCTTTAGAACATAAGAGAATTCAGAGTGTCTAAGTATTTATTCATAATAAAAATTATATAAACAAAAAAATTATATAAACCAATTTTACTAGACATACGAAGAAAAAGAAAAGCGTGCACCATACTCAAGGAGAATAAAAATCAATGAAGACCAACCTCAAGAAGACTCAGATGTTAGAAATAGTAGAATGCATTATAAATGCAATATAATCCTCTCTTATCGGGCTGGAAGGGACCATATCTTAAGTACCATTGTATCTCTCACAATAGAAGGATTTAAATGACTGTTATTAATGTGCATTATAATCTTTCCATAGATATTGAGTTATTCACTTTTCAGGGTTAAAACAAAACAAACAAACAAACAAACATAAACTTACCATGCAGGTACGAGAATTTTCACCTATGAATGAATCTCTTAACACCTGAGTGAGCTTACTTGCTCTGAAAGGAGTATGAGGTTTATTTCTACCTAAGGCTCTGATGCACTCCTGAAAATTAAGAAAGCAAGTTTCACAGATTAGGCTCCTTATAACAAGTAATCTTATCTAACATATTTAAAAGACATTTTATTATAACCCTAACATTTAAGATCTGATCGGCTCTGGAAATCCTACTAACAAGTTTAGAGCATAGTAAAGATGGTTACATAAAGCTAATTCAAGAAAATGAAATTAAAAACAGTAACAACAACAAAGTACTTATTAAAGATTCTTCTAGGACTCTAACTAGAATTTAGAAGTAACAGATAGAAGGATAAAAAGCTAAACTTTGAAACTGGAATGACAAAAGAAAAAACACAGAATGTTTTCTTGTAACCTTGCCAATCCTTCCTTTCCTTTTTTTTTTTTAAGATTTTATTTATTTGACCGATAGAGATCACAAATAGGCAAAGAGGCAGGCAGAGAGGAAGCAGGCTCCCTGCTGAGCAGAGAGCCCACGCGGACCCTGGGATCATGACCTGAGCTGAAGGCAGCAGCTTTAACCCACTGAGCCACACAGGTGCCCTCCTTTTTTTTTTTTTTTTTTAACATTTTTTAAAAGATTTTTTTTCCCCAAAAAGATTTTATTTATTTATTTAACAGAGCGAGAGAGGGAACACAAGCAGGGGCGGGGAATGAGAGGGAGAAGTAGGTTTCCCGCTGAGTAGGGAGCCAAATGCAGGGCTTGATCCCAGGACCCCTGGGATCATGACCTGAGCTGAAGGCAGATGCTTAACCAAATGAGCCACCCAGGCGCCCCTGATCCTTCTTTTTCTATTCAAGGAAGGGATAGAATAATGTCCTCCTAACTTTCTGAAAGCCATTCCACATTTTTCTAAGACAGTATTTCTTAGCTGAGTTTTGGGATTCCTTATCTTCCCCTATGATAATTATAGCTAGTTAAAGCCCTGTAGAATCTTAGATCTTTTTTTCACTCTAAAAAAAAAAATGAGTATGTGTAAAGAAAATTCCTGGGTATATTATAAATCAACAAATTGTAAACATAAACAAACCTCTCTTCCTTACTAAATGCTACATTTGCTATGATTTACAGCTACTCTAAACAAAATTAGTGTCAAAAGCAAAAGATCTTTCACAATTAAATACATGTTATTTACCTTGAGTGCTAAAAGGCTTTTATTAATTTCAGCACCTTCAAGCCTGGTTTGCCTGTCTGCACTGGAAGTATCAGCTCCTCGTTCATTTCCAGCCAAATCAATGAGAGAAAATTTGCCATGTAGTTTTCCTTTCCTTCTAAGAATAATCTGAAACACTGCATGGCTCCGAGATGAATGTGCATTTGCAGATGTTTGACCGGATGTTCTACAACAATGTGATTAAGGTTATTTTAGATACCAAAAATACGTCAGTTTTTTATATTGTAAACCACGGTATTCCATCAAAGAAACCTTCAAAAAAACATCCAGTTTTCATCATTTAAATACAAAGAGACAATCTGATTTAAAACACTTCAACATACCAGATTCATACACTTTAATCTGGCACACTTTGAGTATATTTGTAGTATGATTATCAATATAGTAGATATCACTCAGTAACATAATGGTAGAAGTTTATATGAACAAATTTGTACTACGAAAATGCATTAAGTAATACCTCTGTTTTGTTTAAATACCCAAATTATCTAAAACTGATCAAGAAATTAAGTTTCTCTTACTTAAAATGAAATTTACCTGCAACTGTTGCCTATATCAATGAGTTTCAGTACATCTTCAACACATTTGACCTCCCGTTCCTGTAATCCCACCACTTGAACCTGTTGTTTTCCATCTTCTAGTACTCTTAATTTTGTTTTCCTATTTAGCAAGTCAAACACCTATTTAAAAAAAAAAAAAATTGGAAAACTAGCTTTAAAGAAAAAGACTCCGTTCTATAAAAATGAATCAGAGTCCAAAAATTATTTCAGAAAATTAGAATAACTTGAATAATAATGCTCAATATTGAAGTTGAGACTTTCAAAGGGAATTTCCTAAAATCTTAACAAAATGCTAACATAATAGTCTAACACATATAAAAATATGTGGTGGAAATGGTTGCACAACATGTAGTTAATGCCAGTGAACATATATACAAAAAAATGGGTTAAGTTTTAAATTTCATGTTATAAATATATTAAACCAAAATTTAACATCCTCCCCAAAAAATCAGTTTGTTTTTTTAAGTTTCCACTTACCTTTCCACTATAAATTTCAAAAAAGGTTGCATACACTTGAAGTTCTAACTTCTTATAGTTTGGCTTCTTTAACATTAAAAAGACATCTCGAGCTGTCAAGAATTCCATGTGGAGAAAATGTGTTAAGATGTTACAAATACTATCTTTTTTTTTTTTTTTTTAAGATTTTATTCATTTTATTTGAGAGAGAGAGAGGGAGCAAGAAAGAGAACATGAACAGGGGACAATGGCAGAAGGGGTGGGAGAAGCAAATTCCTTGCTGAGCAGGGAGCCTGACACAGGGCTCCATCCCAGCACCCTGGGATCACAACATGAGCAAATGCTTCACTGACCGAGCCACCCAAGCACCCTACAAATACTATCTTTAAAAAGCAATTCAAATTTTCTCTATTTAGAGGAATCAATTAATCTTTACCTAGAATGACAGTATCAATTAAAAAAATGAAGCCTAAAGTGAACACTAATTTTATAAATAAATAGTAATAGTTTTTTAACACTTAAATATAGATGTCACTCTCATATTCAATAAAAGAATGCTATTTATTCATATGAATAACATAAAATTATAGGTGGTCATAGCAAGGTTATTCCCGTAACCATACCAGACAGAAGCTTTTCATACATTACCTATTCGACAACAAATACTATTAAGTTTCAACAAATACTAAGCTCCAATAATATGTCAGATTAAAATAATACAAATAAAATCAAGATTCCTGTTCCAAAAGCTAATTTTCACAATTCTTTTCAAGCAGTCTGACAACCTAAAACTGACATAATATACACCAAGTTTAACTTTATGGTTATCCTGAAAGTCCTGAACGATGTTTCCAAGTTTTATTTCAAAGCCACCTAAGCAATATTAAAAAATATTACAAATGATATGCAAAAAAGATAGTTACCTGCTAATGCATAAATTCCTTTAGAACAATCTTGATTCTTTCCTGAAAAGTCACCTCCCATAGTCTACATGTTAAAAAACAAATAATAATAGACATTATTCAGGAATAAATCTTAAGAATTTAGGTCTTAGAATTAAGCCATAGGAAAATAAACAAGCTGCATAGGACGATGTAATTAATGAATTACTCACATGAGTTTTTCCACTTCCAGTCTGCCCATAAGCAAAGCACGTAGCCATCCCCCTTTCAAATATAGTTTCCACTAGTGGTCTAGCTGTAAACCTTAAAAATAAAATGCACTAGTCAGAATGTGCCATCAATATTTAAATTAAGTAAATAAAATACTAAGTCTTATTAATAAAAGTCATACCAATTTTTTTTAAGGTTTTATTTATTTGACACAAAAACAGAGAGTACAGGTAGGCAGAGTAGCAGACAGAGGGAAAAGGGAGAAGCAGGCTCTCTGCCAAGCAAGGAGCCCCATGCGGGGCTCAATCCCAGGAACCTGGGATCATGAACTGAGCTGAAGGCAGCTGCTTAACCAACTGAGCCAGCTAGGCGCTCCCATACCAATATTTTTAATAAATCAGTGGGCTCAACTGTCAGACTACAGTAGTCTGAAAGACAACTGTAGTCTGACAGTTGAGCCCACTGATTTATTAGTTTTTAAATAACCTTATCCTAAAATTGCTTACAGCTCTTTAAAGCATAATTTCAAGTAATTCCATAATAAACGATGGTCACAATGGGACCCCCCAAAATAAAGAGAAAAAGAAAAAGACAGTAACTGAGCTAAGACGTGTATATAAAAGACGATATTAAAGTTTTAAAAATAACAACAAATAAATGTAATACTAGGCAAGACAAGTAAGGTTTCTACAGTGAAAACCAACAAAACCAACCAAACATACAAAAACCCACACCACCAGGATTAAAAGTTTTAACAGAAATCAAATCAAAAGAGTGATAATCTCAAGAGAGAAAAAAAACAAAAACAACTATAAAAACATTATCTTAAGGCCATCTACCCAAGTAGAAAAGTGACAGGATTTCCTTGAATGCAGCTAAGTAAATACAAATTATACATATAATGGGGCGCCTGGGTGGCTCAGTGGGTTAAAGCCTCTGCCTTCGGCTCAGGTCATGATTTCAGGGTCCTGGGATCGAGCCCTGCATCGGGCTCTCTGCTCAGCAGGGAGCCTGCTTCCTCCTCTCTCTCTGCCTGCCTCTCTGCCTACTTGTGATCTCTCTCTGTCAAATAAATAAATAAAATCTTAAAAAAAAATTATACATGTAAGACACCAGAGTTGACAGTCACAGTTCAGGAGAAGGATGCAAAAATATGGTTTCGAATTATTTTTCAAACCTGTTATTGTAATCACAGCTAGAGTTAAAATTATAGAAATACTTCCTTGAGCAGAGCTCTAGAAAGTGTAATGGGAAACAAATCTTTTTTCATATTGGCTTCAAAATACTTCCTTGAGCAGAGCTCTAGAAAGTGTAATGGGAAACAAATCTTTTTTCATATTGGCTTCAAAATAATGTATGTGGGGCACCTGGGTGGCTCAGTGGGTTAAGCCTCTGCCTTCTGCTCAGGTCATGATCTCGGGGTCCTGGAATCGAGCCCCACATCGGGCTTTCTGCTACGTAGGGAGCCTGCTTCCCCCCGTCTCTCTGCCTGCCTACTTGTGCGCTCTGTGTCAAATAAAAATAAAAAACCTTTAAAACAAAAAATGTATGTGGAACACTTTATACAGTTCTGCTGAATTGTTTTTTTTTTTTTTAAGGAACAACTGAAAAAGGTACAGAACAGAAGGAGCAGGAAACAGTGGTCAAACAGAAGTAGTAAATGAGGGTGCGTGGGTGGCTCAGTTGGTTGGGCAACTGCCTTCGGCTCAGGTCATGATCCTAGAGTCCCAGGATCGAGTCCCACATCAGGCTCCCAGCTCCACAGGGAATCTGCTTCTCCCTCTGACCTTCTCCCCTCTCATGCTCTTTCTCACTCTCTCTCTCTCAAATAAATAAATAAAATCTTAAAAAAAACAATTGTAGTGAATGAGTCTACAGAGTGATTAAACAAAAAAGGCCTAACTTGCATACCCTCAAAGGTAAATAAAGGGGATAGCATCAATACTGGTAAAATTAAGAAGCATATATATATAAGGTAAAACCGAATGTTTATTAAATCTAGCATATTCAGAGAAACATACCTTATAATTATAAAGTCAAACAGACATATTTTATGAAGCAGGAGAGGAAGAAGAAAAGGAAGTGGTGGAGGAAGAGGACTCTCTTCTCCGGTAAAAATACACAATTTATATTAATAGTTCCCTTTTAAAACAAATTCTTCATAATACCATTTAGCATTCACATATTCTTTAATTTTCCCCTCCTTTTTTATAACTGAACTCCCCGTTTACTGGCTTAAGTCCAATGGAGTTGATCTAAAAAATATCTCATTAATAAGACTTCAATTCTCAGGACTCTTATTATCCATTTAATTTTCTGTTCTCCAGCCATATTTATAAAATAAAAAGTCAATGAAAAAGCATTCAAGTAATTGCCAAGACAGTTCTATATAGATTGAAATAGCACTGCTGTTAAAACTGACCTGTTATAATTAGAAGGCAACGTTTACAAACTTTGTATGAAAATCTACATTTAGCATACAACTCTGGGGTATCAATGTGTTAAACTTATAATTTTGAGTTGTTTATAAGTTGAATATTTCATGTATTACAACAATTCCAATGCTTAAAGATGATAAAAATTAGGCAAATGCAAGTAGGTTTACAGACATGTGGTAACATGTGAAATAAAGATTTAGAAAACTTAAGGAGTGATATAGAACAAATATTCCAAATTTCTTTAATAATACAGAGACTAAAAAGCAAAAAGTAAAAGTCCCCTCTAATCACATCACATTGCTAGAACTACAGAAAATGCTTACATTTTCCAGAAATTTCCTATGCATATATAAATATATATCTAATGTATGGGATATATAATATACAGTGCATGAGATACATAGTAGTAATAAAAACTATGATCTGAGGGGAGAATTACAGGGAACAAGTAGTAATACTGATTATTGTGTTTATGACATAACTTTTGTTTAAACTCAGAATAAAAGAGCATATTGTACTTTTGGAGAGATATGCCAAGATCAACACAAGGTTCAGGGTAGTGATAAATACACAGTAAAAGAACAAAATTGTTATTTAAAACAATTTTACCTACCTGTAAACCATTTCATTAGGAGCTGAGTCATCAAAGGCATAATCAAAACGAAATGTTTGGTTTTCTAGGTACCTTGTTAAATCTACTTTTTGTTTTGGTTCATGTACCATCACAACATCTTTACTAGGGATTGTGATTACATCAAGATCTTTCATTTGAGTTTCTAAAAGAATAAATGAAAATCAATGCCCAGTAATTTTCATAGCATTTGGATGTAATTAATAATTTTTTAAAAGTGATAAAAATTTTAATAGAAGTATTAATTTCTATAAATATAAATCTCATAAATATGCCATTCAAGAAGACATACTTGAACAACCAAGTAAAAAAATTATCAAAATTTCTGTAAAGCAAGAATCAGAAATGGCAATGATTCATAGAGCAATAACAAATCAGCAGATCTAACAAAGAAATCTGCATAATGATTATGTAACAAATAAAATGATTTATATTTAACTCTTCCAAACCAATTTAATTTCTGCTATCATTAAAATAAATACCAACTGGACAAAATCAACCTCTTATTAAGAATTCAAAAAGCATCATACCTTTTTTATTGAGTGGTCGTTTTCTTACACAAACACATATTCTGTGTTCATCAATCTAGAAATAAAGTATTTTATTTCAATATTTATTGTGTTATATGAAAACTGAAAAGCCAATTATGCAATATTTCCTACAGAGATTTTAGAAATTTATGCATATCATAAATAGGATAAATAAGCTTAAAAATCAAATTAGTATGTATGAATTTTAATAGTTCAAAGACAATGATTTCTAAAATTCTGAGCATAACTGAAAATTACTCATTTTATTATTTGGTAAATAATTAGGAAATAACTTTGTAGAGGGCACTACTGTTCCTATTAACAGCATAAGGTTCACATTAAGAAGCTGCCTTACTTCCATATATACTGCATGTAACATAAGCAAAATTTCCTACCAAGTGGTATACTGTGAGGTTGATTAAAGGGAAAGGTATTGACAAAGATAACTAATACCAAGAAATGCGATTCTCAGATTATTAGTGAGCAAAATAACTCCCAACAATTTTATAATAGCCAATTCTTACACATAAATATTTTTCATAAAATTTATTCTCTCAATACTTCCCTCTTAATAACAAATATATAACATAGGGATTGGCAAAGTATGGTCTGCAGACCTAATCCAGCCCACTATTGCTTTTATGAAGTTTTACCGAGACAGCTGTACTCATTTGTTCACATACCGTCTATGGCTGCTTTGATAGTACAAAGGCAAAACTGAGTAGTTGTGATGAAGACCATATGGCTCACAAAGCCAAAAATATTTACTATCAGGGCCTTTTAAGAAAAAGTTTGCCAATTACTGTCCTAAAGTATGAATTCAGATGTAGTAGATTAAACACAGGTAGGGATAAGCAAGGACTAAAATATATACAAAAGTGTTATGAACAACAACTCTTTGAAATCCTAAATAATACTTTGGCTTGACACAAATGTATTTTATGTACCCAGGGTATTCTGTATATGCGAGGTCAGATATTATTTTTCTTAAGTATCAATTACTCACAAACTATTCCCTGTCCAAAAAATTCTCCTTCTTCAAGAGGAAAGTAGCTGAGTAATAGGAAAGCAGAATACTTTTCAAGCACTAGATTTCTGGTCTAGTATGGTCCTCAACAACCACTAAAAGCTAGACTAACATTTATTTTAAAATACCAAATTAATAGTAAATTTGTATGATAGTGGCATCTATAGGCCAAATCAAAGAGGAAATAGGCTTGGAACTGGGATAAAATTTTCAATGATGGTCAGAAAGAAGAATGGGTCTTCTGACATTATTCCTTAAACTGTTGTTCTGCTCTACCAAGGACAGAGTCTTTGCTTTGAAAAGAACATCTCCGTGGGAAGCATGTCTGATTAATCAAATTATGGGAGATAAGCATAAGTGTGAATGATTTCTTGATATTCACCTTAAACCATGAGGAATATACACCCATAAAGAAAGAAACTATACAGCTAAGTCCAGTAGTAAGTGGGTACTGAACATTTTTTTTAATAGCATAAAAAAATTCCAGAATAATAGTTTACAAAGTATCTTACAGGATCTGCTGTTGTTAACGGTCTATAATCCAAACTTCCTCTAAAGTCTCTGATCATACACATAATTTCATAATTTGGGTTTGTAGCATCAACATCCTATAGGGAGACAGAGAAAATTCATCATTTATTATCATTACAAAAATGGATATTGTTGCTTTTTTTTTTTTTAAGATTTTATTTATTTATTTGACAGGCAGACATTGCAAGTAGGCAGAGACAGGTGGAGAGAGAGCAGAGAGCCTGATGTGGGGCTCGATCCAGGACCCTGAAATCATGACCTGAGCCAAAGGCAGAGGCTTAACCCACTGAGCCACCCAGGGACCCTGCTTCCCCCACCCTCTCTGCCTGCCTCTCTGCCTACTTGTGATCTCTGTCTGTCAAATAATTAAATATTTTTAAAAAATAAAGCCCCTCTTGAATTATTTCAAAAGTTCATGTTACACATATAACTTGATTAACCTAGAAAATGAAGAAAGAGAAAAATAGGGGTCATCATAAAAATCAATAAAGAACTCTAGAAAAACAGAAATTCTATAAAAATTCATTTAATCAGATTTTTCTTCACCACGTTGAACCCAGTGTTCCAGCAAAACAGAAACATGGATTTGTTTATGTTCATTTCCTGTTCTGTTCTCAAAAAATTTAAAAACCCAAGGCACAGTAAAACCACCTCAAATGGACAGGACTTAAAGGAATCAAAAGACAATTTTTGAAATCTTTAAAATTCAAATTACTGAATGTTGGAATGTTGTCTGCATTTCACTTTTCTGCTTCAAAACTGAGAAAATTCAGATTAAGACCCATGGAACGATAATTAACTGTCTCTCTTAGCCATGAGTTATAAATTATTAAACATTCTAAGAAGCCAGATTTTCTTCCTGCACCACGTACAGATTTGCTGTGAATATAAATTTCAAAACTGTTACTGAAACTTACTTTCTTTTTTCTTTCTTTTTTTTTTTTTTTAGATTTTATTTATTTATTTATTTGACAGAGAGAGATCACAGGTAGGTAGAGAGGCTGGCAGAGAGAGAGAGAGAGAGAGGGAAGCAGGCTCCCTGCCGAGCAGAGAGCCCGACGTGGGACTCGATCCCAGGACCCTGAGATCATGACCTGAGCTGAAGGCAGCGGCTTAACCCACTGAGCCACCCAGGCGCCCCTGAAACTTACTTTCAATTAACTTTATTTTAGGAAATAACACCAACTATGTCAAAAAGTGAATGTAAAGTTAAAATTAAGAGATAACAAAGAGACATGAAAGTATTACGAGGTTCCCACAGGAAACACCAGGTGGCACTGGTGCTAAGTATCAGTAGATCTATCTGTATTGTGTTTTACTTATTTCAAAATCCAACTGGCTATCTCAGATCACTTTAAGATATAACCTGATTTATTCAAGGTGAATTTTATACTGGCTTCATAATTCCATAACACAACATCTTTATGATTAAGGGCATTTGAATGTACTTCTAAATAAAGAAATAATCCTGTTTTAATAGAGAAACAAGTTCTAAGAATATAATAGATATAATACAAACACACTAGAAATTATATGTAAAGAAACATAATTTCCAATAGGTGAAGAGATAAAAGACCAGTCTTCTATATAATTTTTTCATTGTTAGTAAACAGTTTTTTACCATCTAAAGGGAACATGAGAGGCACCACAGAGACACAATTTTTAATATCTAGCATAAACTCAAACAGAAGAAATCTTCCCTTTCATTGTGATATGCTGAATTTACTAACCATGGAAAAACAACAATAAAATTTATAGTTTAACTGTCAACTTTATAATCAACTACTTTAACTAGATATTCTTCTGAATATATTTTAGAACTTTTTACAAAGTCAGTCTTACTATTCTTGAAAGGTATAATGGCTGCATTAGAATTGTAACACAAAGAACTATTATTCAAAATGGAACAAATGTTAGGACTAACACATCCACTAAAACATGAAAAGGACATGTAGTAAAAGTCTGTTACAGTATTTTCAAAGGTTCACATCATTTTTCATTATCAGTTTAGATCTCAACTAAAGGAACTATATTGAAATCTTTAACTGAATGCCTCAACTACTTTCAAATCACTTTGACTGACACCATCTACATCTTCAGTTCATGCATAAACAAAGTGTTTCTGTTACAAACCTGGGCTCTTTTTTCTCTAAGTTCTTGCTGCTGTAGTCTCCTTTTTTCTCGTTTTTCTTGTAATTTTTCTACTTCTTTCACACAATTAGATTTTCTACGTGCTGAAAGAAAACGATAAGCTGTTGAAGTAGACCTTCTTATTTACAGTACTGTACTTACACACAAAAATGTTAAGTATAATTTCACCACATACACCCAAAAAATGGTACACAGTGACAAAGCATGCCTTTAACAATTACGTGAACTTATGAGCTGCTTTAACAAAACCAGGAACAGGACAATATACAGATAGCAGTCAAGAAAAATGACTTTAACATATTGATACATATCATCTCTTGGTTTACAATCACAGATGTATAAATTGGAAAGGATCGAGAAGTATAAAATTCTTCCATAACATCTGTCAAATTGTCATCTGACCAGAATTTCAAATTCAAAGCAAGTGGAAAGTTGTTATAATTTTGTATTTATAAACCTTCTTCAAAATATACATTTCAAAACCCAATTAACAGACTAAACTAATAAGAAAAAACATTTTTCCAAAGTGGTAAAATGAAATCTGCAATCAAGCTTATAATTAGACTCTTTACCATTTGGGGACTTCTAAGGATGACCAAGAGAGAATACATGTATGCCTAGAATGACTGAATCCTTGATACATGATTTACATACAAGGGGGTCCAAATTCCTTTTTTGCAGCTTGAACTGGAGATATATCTGAAACACTACCATTCTGTTGTGCAGAGGAAGACTGCTCAGGAAGCTGACTAGGCCGTGCACGTGCAGAACCAACCACTGCAAGTGAAATGAAATTTTTAAAATTCAGAACAGAAAATCAGTAAAGGCGAACCCTAGTAAAGGAAGAGAGATATCTCAAAAGAACTGATACTTACGAGTTGTCAGTTTTCTACTTATGTGGGTATAAACAGAATATGTAATAATTAATTCTGTTCAATCAACTAACAAGCCAAGAGGTTTTCAAGGTAATGTGTGCAGCGACTTACTTCACCAAGGTAATTTTAACTACAAAACTCAATCTGAATAATTTATATAAAAAAGCAAAGCCAAGGGGCACCTGGGTGGCTCAGTGGATTAAGCCTCTGTCTTTAGCTCAGGCTACAATCTCAGGGTCCAGGGATCAAGCCCCACATCGGCTCTCTGCTCAGTGGGGAGCCTGCTTCCCACTGCCCAGCCCCCGCCCCCCACCTACTTGTGACCTCTCTGTCAGATAAATAAATAAAATCTTAAAAAAAAAAGAAAAAAGCAAAGCCATGCCTGACTTTTAATAATCATTTTAAAAATGTAAGTGTGCAGGGGCGCCTGAGTGGCTCAGTCAGTTGAGTGGCTGGCTTTTAATTTCAGCTCAGGTCATGATCTCAGGGTCCTGGAATAGAGCCTTTAGTCCAGCTCCGTGTTCAGCAGGGAGTCTGCTCGAGGATTCTTTCTCTCTCCCCCGCCCTGCCTCTACCCACTGGAGCTCTCCCTTTCTCTAAAATGAATAAATAAATCTTTTTTTTTTTTTTAAAGATTTTTTCTTTATTTATCTGAGAGAGATCACAAGTAGGCAGAGAGACAGGCAGAGAGAGAGGAGGAAGCAGGCTCCCTGCAGAGCAGAAAGCCCGATGTGGGGCTCGATCCCAGGACCCTGGGATCATGACCTGAGCCGAAGGCAGAGGCTTAACCCACTGATCCACCCGAATAAATAAATCTTAAAAGGCCCCCTAAAATATACATTTAAGTGTACAAAATAGAAATTTTAAATTTAAATGCACTGTCATTTTGAAAAATTTATACCATTCTCAAGTACATAAAGGAAAAAAACACTCCTTCAACCCACCCTGTAATTCCAAATCCCGCTCTTTGCTCCTCAAACATGCAAATATTTCCCAATGTATGTTATAAAAGTGAAAAGATAAATATAAAGTAAAATATAAATACTACATTTTACAAAGCAATATACAGTTTCACAAGATTCAAAGGAAGGATAGTGTTTAAGATGCAGGACTTTCTCTCCATCTCCAATCTCTCTTCTAATACCTACGCCTGTCCTGTCTCCCCACCCCCACATGCAGAGAAACATCACCACCAGAAACATCAATTCTGAATTGCTGAAGAGTAAAAAAGAAATTAACTGTGTTTCACATTTCCTTACTGAAAATACAGGGAAAACATGCAATTAACTATAAATTGTACCTGTTCAATTTTTCTTTAGCTGATTACCAAGTCATGAATCTTTTGGGAAGACTGTTAGCCAGAAGGTCAGGTAAAATGGGATTAGATTAATAACACTTGTGAACTCAGTTAACTGACTACTGCCCCATTCCTTTCTTTCTCATGATACTCTTCTCAAATCTACAAAGTTATTGGGTAAAGGAGAGTAATCAAAAATTGCATGTAACAGAGTTTCATATTCATCACTTACCTTTATAAATAATTTTTTGTATTACTTTTTTTTCAAGATTTTAATTATTTGAGAAAGAGAGAGAGAAAGAGAGAGTGCATGAGCCAAGGGAGGGCCAGGGGAGAGAGAGAGAAGCAGGTGGAGAAGCAGGCTCCCCACTGAGCAAGGAGCCCAATGTGGGGCTCAATCCCAGGACCCCAGGATCTTGACCTGGGCCAAATACAGAAACTTAACTGACCGAGCCACCCAGGCACCCCTTTATATTGACATTACTATACTAGGAAATCAAGAAGGTACCAATCTTCAAATTAGCCATATAAAGTTTAAATCAATAATAATGTCAATGGTAATATTCACTTTTGATTTACCTTGTTGGGACCATACTAGGTTAATAGACAAAATTAATAGATAAATGTTTACCTCTGTTATCTCTTGGAGGAGGGTCATTCTTAATAGAAGCCACAGTCCGTCGATTCTGTAAGGGAAAAATAAAAACGTTCATTTCACTTTCTCTCTTTACTCCTATTTATAGCTTGAGCTTCCTTTAATAAAGCAAAAATAGGTGAACATAATATAAAACTAAATAGAAAAAACACTATAAATAATCTTCTAGTAATTACTACTAATGCCATTAGTATTCAAGTTTGTTTATGTGAGTATTGCCCACCACCTCTCCAGAAAATGCAATATTCCAGAAAATGCAATATTCCAGAGTAACAAGGCAGGTACTCCAGAAAATGCAATATTCCAGAATAACAAGGCAGGTATTGCTCATATTAAGTCATTCGAGCTTCAAAACAATCCTATCGGGTCATTACGATTATTATTCTGGTTTCATAGATGAGAAAACTGAAACAAAGAGAAGTTATTTCAGTAAAGGGCATAGTTTTAGCCACCATGCTAAGACCACATAATACATTTCAAAGGTAGGTATTACATTTCATCTCTGGATGTCAGAGTAATCAATAAAATACTGGCTTTAGACAACCTACTGTCTACTATTAAACTTAAACATCATAATACCATGATATGTTATCATTTCTACTGAAAGACTTCATTAGACTTTCAAAGACTTCGAACTGCAAAGTCTAGGGCAGTAAATTCTTGATCCTATCCTTTATTTACCAAGACTTTATTTTATTCAACTGAAAAAAGGTATCAAATAATGGCTCTCAGCGCGAGAGAGAACATTTGTACATTGAAATCAAATGGGTACTACTAAAAGGATATTGATACAAGGGCCTCACTTTAGAGAAAATAAAACTGAACTTCTAGGAGTGGGCAAGGCATCAATATTTTAAAAAGTTCTCTAAGTGATTTTAAAGCACAGCAAAGGTTGTTTTTTGTTTTTTTAAGATTTGTTATTTATTTGAGAGAGAAAGAGAATGAGAGAGGAAGAGAGCATGAGAAGGGGGAGAGTCAGAGGGAGAAGCAGACTCCCCACCAAGCAAGAAGCCCGATGCAGGACTCGATCCCAGGACTCCGGGATCCTGACCTGAGCCGAAGGCAGACGCTCAACCAACTGAGCCCCACAGGTGCCCCACAGCAAAGGTGGTTAATGACATACAAAGAAAGATCATCTATAAAGATCCTTCGAGGCTGTGAAGCCAAATACGAAAAAACAATCCATCTACAAGTCATAACTAATGACGTCTAAGCAGTGACACTCAATGTGCTGAATTACATGAATTGAAAATCTGCCTATGTTCTCACGTATAATTTAAAAAGTAGAATGTTTTGCTGATATCGTTAAGATTCTATCATACGTTATCTGGATGCTGATGTATGTCTTCCCTGTAAAATAACAAGTTTCTCTAGGGGTAAAGTCATGTCATTCATCTTTGTGTGATAAAATCCACAATGTAGAAAAATTAACAAATGCTTGAACTAAACACATAGAACTGCAGATTCAACAACTGTGACCAACTACCTGGTTTTCAAAGAGCTGCACGTAAATACACAATTTTAATAGTGAGAAATTTCAATAGGAAGAAAGAGGAATTATCTTTTAAAGTAATAAAAAGGGCAAGGCTTTTATTTTTATAAATGTTAAACTGTTAGGGTATATAGCATGGTCTTAAAGTTTATCTTCACAGATAACACAGTAGTTAAACTGTACACTCTCATTTCCCGTCTTTCTCTAATAAACATAAATAGCAGAATTACTATTTCCAAAGATTACTGGAGTGGGAAATTATTATGAATAATAAACATTCTTTCTTTATTTAAATCACATGTAGTCACTTAACAAACACTGTAAATGGTTTTGACATCCCTATCTCCTGGGGAGCTATTAGTCTTAGGAAAAATCCTAATCAGGAAAGAAATTCTAGGACTTTACCTAATAAGTATTGTTAACTGTGAACTGGACAATCTCAATCCTTCAAAGAATGTATGCATAAACATAACATATAGATGGCAAAAAGAACTAAAGTTTTATTTTTTTTAAAAGCAAACTAGTATTTAAAATATACTCTTAACAGCCTTTTCATTTCATTTTATTTTATTTTTTTAAAGATTTATTTATTTATTTGAGAGGCAGAGAGGCAGCCAGAGGGGTAGGGGGAGCAGGCTCCCCGCCAAGCAGAGAGCCGGATGTGGGGCTCGATCCCAGGACCCTGGGATCTCGACCCGAGCCGAAGGCAGAGGCTTTAACCCACTGAACCACCCAGGTGTCCCCAGCCTTTTCATTTTAAACCAGAAAATACATACACACACATGCACATACACCCTATACACCTCTACTGTAAATTTTCCTTACTAACCTTTACAATTTTATTTACTTTGGCTGAAGATGTTGGAGGTGGAGGTGTCTCTGGACTGGGTTCAATTTCTTCATCAGGTACAAGATCAGGGTTAAGTGAAAAGATGCTCTCAAGGTCAATCTGTTTTAAAAAATGCATGTATCTTCAGAGTACATTTTGACAATTAACCTTTTATATTACAAATTTACACAGAAAGAATGACTGTTTAATGATCTCATGAAAAGTACTGAAAACAAAATTATCTACAATTACAACCCATATATTAAGACAGCTATTAAGACTGCATTTTATGGTCTTGATAGTATGTCCCATCACTTACAATGTACAGGAAGAATCTACCTTTCTTTGAAATGTTTTAATCATGTGTAAGTTTTTCTAGAAATGATAAATAATACATGCACTATATAAGAAAGTATACACTTTACAGTTTATTTTATATTTGGAACCTTGACTGCAGGACTAGAAATAAAATTTAGCTCAGTGATAGGCATGCCAGGATCAGTCAGTGCAGCATGCGTCTCTTTATCTTGGGGTTATGGGTTTGAGCCCCACACTGGGTGTAGAGATTACTTAAAAATGAAATCTTAAAAAAAAAAAAATTTAGTGATCATACCTCTTTGCCTTTTGTATCTCCATTTTCTATCCATTCAACAGTTACACTTTCATTATCTTCATTTAAAGACGTTACCATTGCTTGATGTATTCGGCCTAAGTGGGAATAAAACATACATTTTAATCCATAAATTATGGTATTCCTAAATAATGCCAAATACAATTTCATAACTTATAAACTTTTGAAAAACTATGATACTAATTTTCTTACAAGGGATTTCCAGACTCACAATCAGGGAATGACCTTTGTCCATGCAATCATTAATCAATGTGCTGTCGAGACTGGAACTCAAGAAACTGAATAAACTGTAAGTGTATTTTCAACAAACATGAAAAATGGTTACACAATGGCAGAGAATGGCTGAAATTTTATGCCATTATATAGTTCTAATCATTACAAAGTTCCCTTACTATGAGATGAACTGACTGTAGAACAAAAATTCAAAAACCAAATTTTTACACTAAAACAATTCTTATGTAAAAACCACTATCAGGGCGCCCGGGTGGCTCTCTCTCTGCCTGCCTCTCTACCTACTTGTGATCTCTCTCTCTGACAAATAAATAAATAAATAATCTTTAAAAATCACTATCATATATTATGAAATTCACATTATTTTTATTAGATTGAGAAAAGTATTCTAAGTCCAAAAGGCTAGGAAATGTAATCTAACATCTCTACCTTACTTTCTCGGGTAGCTCTAATACTTCCTATCTGTAGAGAAAGGATGTTATACCTAATGTATTAACTTGTTTTCCCTCTTAAAACAGACTGTGGATGTTGTTATTAAGAATAGAACTCAGTAATTATTTTTACTTATTACAGAATATTCCATTATGTTTATTACAATTTACTTCATACCTACTGATGGTCACTTAGGCTATGTGCAATTTTTTGCTATTATAAACACTGCAATGAATACTATTGTATATGTGTCATTATACATTTGTCAGATTATGTCTTTGGAACAAATTCCTAGAAGCAGTTTGATAAGTTTTGAAGCGTTTGTGTACTTTTTACTAACTTGTTTTCATCTTACCCACCCACTCATTAATTAAAGAAGGATAAAAACTATTTGTTATAGATCTGCATGTTCATATTATTTAATAAAATGCTGAACATATGGAATTTTCACATGCATTTGCTGAATGAAATCCTTGGGACATCAATACTTTATCTTTAATTTATACCTCTTTGACTACCTTAAAAGAAAACAAACGAACAAACAAATCACAAATCGAGATGTATAGTATATAAAACAAACAATGTTACTATAATAATAAGGCGCTTATTGAGATAAATGGACATTAGAGAGCTGGGTGTTGGGGGTAGAAAAGAAATAACCTAGGAAATACGTGGGAAGATTCAAGGGAGAGGCTTATAAAAAGGGGAAATTGGGTAATACATTCACTGCAATTTAATATGGACAAAAATTAGGTAAACAGCCAGAAGAAGTGGTATGTGTCAGTCAGATCCACCAGGAAGCAGACATTGAGACAGGTGGATAAGAGTTTTACTGTGAAAGATAAAGGGGGGTACAACAGGACTAGACATGGAAAACTTTCAGACTCGGGCTGTGATACAGATCTGAAACCTGTGAAGGAAAGGGTACATAAAATAGGACTGAGCAGAGAAAGCCTCAGACCCTGACACAGATCTGACAAAGTGTTAGCCAACCCAGCAGGGAGATCCAAAGCAAAGACTGCCCATTAAAACAGTCCCACACTGGGACAAAATGGAAATACCCTAGTAGCCACACGATGCCCAGTCACTGGCGGGAGGTTTCCCAGGAAACACAAGTCCTCAGCACAAAATCTAAGGAGCCTAAAACTATTAATACCTAGAGGCTATAAACTATAATGCACTCCCTGGAGCTGAAGGAGTGGTAAGTTCCTTAAAGGGAGATCCAAGCAGGTATCTACATAGATGGCTGCAAAAGGATATGAAAAAAAAAAAAGAGAGAGAGAGAGACTGACTCAGTTTAACTGTAGAAGAAGTAAAGAGTGGACCCCAGAGAGCCATGAGTTGCCCTGATGATGGCCATTACAATCTAGGAGGAGCAACCACTGCTACAACAAACCCCACATTTATCACTATCTCCACAACATGAGTGGTGAGGCTAAGAACATCAGCTACTGTCTACCAAACCTATCATCCCTGACAGCCTCAAAATAGCAATACCCACTAGCAGGAACAAGATGACTGCAGGAAAGGTTTTGGGGAAAATGGAGTATTCTAATTTAAGACACTGATAGGATTTTATCAACAGCAAATGACTCCAAAGAAGATGTACTTAAACACTAGACTACCATAAAGAATAACTTTTGACAAGAAATGGAAAGGCTGTAGCTGAGGTTGCTGAAGAGGAGAGATAAGGGATCTCCATGCCCAACAGAACTGCCACAATAATGAGAATGAGGGAAAGCATATAATGTTGCAAAAGCAAGACCAACACCACATTCCTACTGGTAAGCATCAACTATAATATTCCAACTTCCCTTGGGGAGTGGACTACAAGACCTATCTCACAGGAACCTTAATCTCCAAAGATAGCCTAGAGACATGAGTAACAAAGAGGATAAAGAAAATCAAGATTTTCTTTTCAAAACCCATTCTCAGCAAACCTCAACAGTGGTACCTCCAGAAGTTCAATTACCAGTAGAAGACACCCAGAAAACCTTAAGCCACATGTTAGCAAAGTTAAAAGCACCTGTTCCATTAAGGTTCCTCAAAAAGATGAAAACAGAGCTACCCTATGATCTAGCAATCACACTACTGGGTATTTACCCTAAAGATACAAATGCAGTGATCCAAAGGGGCAGGTGTACCCGGTGTTTATAGCAGTGTACACAATTAGCCAAACTATGGAAAGAACCTAGATGTCCATCAACAAATAAATGGATAAAGAAGATATGGTATATATACACAATGGAATACTCTACAGCCATCAAAACCCCCGAAATCTTGCCATTTGCAACTACCTGGATGGAACTAGAGGGTATTATGCTAAGTGAAATAAGTCAATCAGAGAAAGACAATTATCATATGATCTCTCTGATATGAAGAATTTGAGAGGCAGGGCAGGGGGTTGTAGGGAGGGAAAAAAATGAAATAAGATGGGACAGGGCAGGGAGACAAACCATAAGAGACTCTTAATCCCAGGAAACATCCTGAGAATGGACACTGGGGAGGGTACATGCTATGGTGAGTGCTGTGAATTGTGTAAGACTGATGAATCACAGACCTGTACCCCTGAAGCAAATAATACATTATATGTTAATTAAAAAAAATGTCTAGAGGTTTAGAAAGGTAGACCTGAGAAAATGTTGTACCCCTGAAGCAAATAATACATTATATGTTAATAAAAAAAAAATGTCTAGAGGTTTAGAAAGGTAGACCTGAGAAAATGTTGGCTTATCTCTACCATGATCCAGTTTACTCAGCCAACAAGAAGGGAAAAATATGAAATTTCAGTAAAAAGAAATGAATAAAGACCAGAGCTGAATGAATGAATCAAGTTTTAAATGTTTGCTTTTTTCTGCCAGGGGATGAGATAACCAGAAATACCTGCAGTATGAGGTTTTGATTATTTTTATCAAAATCTGTCTCTAGAAATTAAGTTTCAAGTCTAACTTTACCCAATATGCCTTTAAAGTTTTTTTAAATTGTTTTTTATATAGTTCAAGTGAGATACTCAAATTTCTCATTTTTAATTATAATAAAAAATAATTTTTCCCAAAGCATCCTTTTCTCTGGTTTGAGAAAATTCTGTATTCCAACTTCATTAATTCATTGCCCTTTGACTCTGATTCTCCCTTTACTTTATTGTAAATTACATCATATACATTTCTACATTTTAAAAAGGGGGGGGCGTCTGGGTGGCTCAGTGGGTTGAGCCTCTGCTTTCGGCTCATGTCATGATCTCAGGGTCCTGGGATCGGCCCTGCATCAGGCTCTCTGTTCAGCAGGGAGCGTGCTTTCCCCCTCTCTCCACCTGCTTCTCTGCCTGCTTGTGATCTCACTCTCTCTGTCAAATAAATAAATAAAATATTAAAAAAAAAAAAAAAAGACAGAGGGAGAGCATACACCTGGGTATCCACCACCAGCCTAGTTAAGAAACAACACCTCTGAGAGGCACCTGGCTGGTTCAGATGGTAGAGCATGCGACTCCTGATTTTGGGATTGTGGGTTCAAGCCCCATGTTGGGTGTAGAGATCACTTAAAAATAAAGTTTTTTAAAAAGAAAGAAACATACAATACCTTGGAAACTCCATGTGCCACCCTCCCTAAGTGAATCTCCCTCTCTTTGTTCAATTTTTAAGATTTTTTTTACCGTATTTCCGGTCCCTCTCTTTTTCCCCACCACCACTAGTAACCAGTATTCTATATATTTGAGATAATCATACTGTAGCTTTTCTTTATAGTTTTGCCACCTACAAATGTAAAACTCTTAATATACTTGAACAGCCTGGCTATTTTTAAACTGTATAAATGGACTGACACTACTTTAATATACTCATGTTGTGCAAAACTACTTTCCCCAAGATTCATTCAAGTTGTTGTAAATAAGTGCAGTTCGCTTATTTTCACTACATAGGAATATGCCAAAACTTATGATGGACATGTGTTTTCACGTTTTTACTATTAGAAACAATGGTGCTGGGGCACCTACATGGCTCAGTTGGTTAAGTGTCTCCCTTTGGCTCAAGGTCATGATCCCAGGGTCCCGAGCTCAAGCTCCACATCAGGCTCCCTGCTCAGCAGAGAGCCTGCTTCTCTCTCTCCTGCTGCTTACTTATGCCCACCCCTCTCAGTCAAATAAATAAATATCTTAAAAAAGCAAGACAAAAAATGGTGCTATAGGCATCCTTATACATGCATACTGATAAAAATATGCAAGAATTTCTCCAGGATGTGTAAGAAATATAGAGTACATAGGTCTGTAACTTTTCTGTTAGTGCCATGTTTTCCAGAGTGGACAGACCTATAGTGATTTATATCCTACTAACAATTACTTCACATCCACATGATACTTAGTATTTGTCAGATTTAATGTATCATACTGTGGTTCTAATTTCTCTGAATTAATAAGGCTGTGCCTATTTCTGTGTCTGCTGGCCATGTGGGGCCTTTTGACTGTTTTCTTCTTCCACTTCTCTGAAGAAATTCTCCATATATTCTTGGTACTAATCTCCTGTTACATGTGTCGCAAATATTTTTTCTAAATTTGGGGCCTATCTTTCCACTTTATGATGTCTTTTGATGAATTTCAACTTATTAACTTTAATGTAATCAAATATCTATGTCTCCATTACAGCTTTTTATGCCCTCAAGTTCTTCCTGACAGTCAGGTCATTACAACAGGTTCTGACATTTTCTTCTAAAGTTTTACAAAGTCCTAGGGTGCCTGGGTGGCTCAGTAGGCTTAGTCTCCGACTCTTGATTTCCCCTCAGGTCATGATCTCAGGGTGGTGAGACAGAGCCCTAAGAACTCTGTACTCAGCAGGGAGTTTACAGGAGATTCTCTAGTTCTCCATCTCCTTCTACCCCTCCCCCCTGCTTACACATGTAAGCTCATTCTCTCTCTCTCAAATAAGTAAATATTTTTAAAAACTAGACTTTACAAAGTCTTTCATATTCAAGACTGCAACCCATTGTCATTTTGGTTTTTGCGCATGGTAACACAATTCCCACCCCCCCTCCCCCACCTCCCACCATGAAAAACAAATTAATCCAGTGCAATTTCCTGAAAGGTCCTTCCTTCTCTCCTAACTGCACTATGACCTGTCAAATTTCAAGGACACATGCATCAGCCTATTTTTTTTTTTTTATCCTTGAGCCAAAATTACACTGTCTTATATTATACCTTTGCAGTAAGTCTTCCTCGCTGGTAAAAGAAGCTTTCCCGCCTATTTGTTCTTTAAGAGGTTCTTTAATCTTCTTAGCCATTCGCATGTCTGTATAAATTATAGAACCCTCTTGTCAAGTTCCAAAAATCAAATAAATAATTTTTTTAAAAACCCTGTTAGGATTCTAGTTGGAACAGCATTAAATATTTTGTTCTAGATTTTGTACATCACTGACCAAGAGTAATATTTGCCAGCAGTTTTCCTTTCTCATATCAACCTTATTCTGGAATAGTGTAAAGTTATAATTATTTAAACCTTGAGCATCTGGTATGCACTGGTTAAAATCATCTTGGCTTAGAGTTTTATTTGTGAAAAGATTCAATTCTCTTAACAATTATATTATTATTATAGTTTTCTATTCATGACTGTTTTGATAATTCTGTTTTTTTTCTTGGAGATTTATTTAACTTTTCACATTTTGGGCATAAAGTTGTTCATAATTATGCTGAGTGCCTGTAGCATTTGTAACCATGATCACTTTCTCATTTTTAATTTTTCAACCTTTTTTTCGCAAACCTATCAGATTTGTCAATTTTGTCTTTTCCAAGAACAACACTTGCCTTTGTTGAGCCCTTTGTTATTAAATACTTATTACTGCTGTTATCATTATTCTTTCCTTTTACTTTGGGCATATTTTGCTGGGACTTTTTTTTCTCAAATTCCTCAGACAGATGCTTAGCTTACTCATCTTTATTCCTTATCTTCCTGATAAGCAGTTAAGCTACACTTTTCTAAGAATTGCTTTAGCAGCATCTCACACATTTTTATATTCAGTATTTTTGTTATTGTTGAGTTGGAACTATTTCCTAATTTTACGAATCTCTGACTCATGACTCACCTGAGTTTTTGAAATTCCAAACACATGGAAGTTTTCTAGGTATCCTGTTATGATTTCTAAAGATGAAGCACCTGACTAGTGAGAATACCTAAAGTTACAAATAACTGGTATGACTTCCCCACTGTACAGTGGCTTAGTTCAGCCCTGTATATATCTACCTCAATCATATTGGACTGCCTCCCTTGGAGGAAAATTTTCTATAAACCTAGCTCCAAGAAGCTCCTCTTTAAAGCTCCTCTTTAAAGCCACATCAGTCTTTATCTTCGAACAGTGAACTTGACTAATGATGTATGTGTACTTTTTTTAGTGTCCTCATCTTCCTACAGGAATTAAACTTTTGCTATCATTGCCTGAAAAGCTCCACCATCCCTTAGTATTTCTGATCTGTTTCTGCTCCACTATGGTACCTTGTTCTTGAGCTCAGCTACGTCTTCTGTTTTTTTCTTATGTACCTGGGGCAGAAAGATGGCAATACATAAACTTCATTGTACTATTTTTGATGAGACGACCCAATCCATCTTTAATTCTATACATTGCATTCATAAAAAATGGGAATCAGATTTGAAAACTGTTCACACAATCGTATAAAATTGTTATTATTTAAATTATGACCATCACAGGGGCGTCTGGGTGGCTCAGTGGGTTAAGCCTCTGCCTTCGGCTTGGGTCATGATCTCAGGGTCCTGGGATAGGGCCCCACATCGGGCTCTCTGCTTGGCGGGAAGCCTGCTTCCCCCTCTCTCTGCCTACCCATGATATCTCTTTCTCTGTCAAATAAATAAATAAAATCTTTTAAAAAAAATTTATGACTATTAACAATCTTAAAACTCAAGAGATTTAGAAGTTTTCAGCTTTATTTCAACTACTTGTAAAGATAAGTTACAGTGTAGACAATGTAATCTATGAAAGGGAAGTAAAAAAATTACTTGGAAAGTTTTGGAAGTACAGGCAAATTCTGCAATCTCCCTCTCTCCATTTTCCCTGTAGAACATCTTTTTTTTTTTTTTTTTTTTAAGATTTTATTCTTGTGGCGCCTGGGTGGCTCAGTCGCAAAGCATTTGCCTTCAGCTCAGGTCATGATCCTGGGGTCCTGGGATGGAGTCCCATGTCAGGTTCCCTGCTCAGCAGAAAGCCTGCTTCTCCCTTTCCTACTCCCTTGCTTGTGTTCCCTTTCTTGCTGTGTGTCTCTCTCTTTGTCAAATAAAGTCTTTTTTTTTAAGATTTTATAATAAAATCTTTTTTTTAAGATTTTATAGTAAAATCTTTTTTTAAAAAGATTAAAAAAAGGAAATACTGAGTATCAAAATGCTGTAAGACGTAGGCACAGGATGATGCTTGCATCATTCTCACTGTGAGCCATTTCCTACACTGTGTGTTCATCCTGAAGGTGTTTCCAGTCTCTCATATTTACTTTGTCCTTCTTTTGCCCAGTGTTGAATGACTCCCAAGATATTTAAGAAAATGTTGAAAAAAACCCACTGAGGATGGGCAAAATGCAATTATAGTGAAAGCAAAGATTTTACTGCATATAAAATTGACTTGTTACCCTTATTTCTTATTTGTTAAACATGATAGCTTACTTACGTGTAGGTAATTTCATAGTGTCAGTTACATTTATGAAATAGGTTTTAAGGAATTTGGTCAAAGATGAACACAGTGGTTTTTCCCATTTAAAAGAAAGGCAAATGGGCTACCACCCAGTATTTTCACATACAACATCTGATTTAAGAACAAATTACTGACCTTAAATGAAAGAGACTGTCTATGTTTAAAAACAGGATCCTCATAGGTTTCTGCTGAGAACTAACAGACTTTTAAATATAATGAAAACATGATAAATACAAATGAAATTAAATCATATGATAACAACAACAACAAAAAAGCACATGGTCTATATTCAACCATTTAAAAAATTTTCATTTATTTATTTGAGAGACAGAGGGAATAGAGTTGGGGGGTACAGAAGGGACAGAGGGAGAGGGAGAAGCAGACTTCCCGCTGAGTGGGGAGCCTGATGTGGGGTTCGATCCTAGGATCGATCCTGGGATATGACCTGAGAGCCAAAAGCAGGCACTTAACTGACTGAGCCACACAGGTACCTCTATATTTGAGCATTTTTAACAAAAAACGTGGAATTTCATATGGTTCAACACAAGAGAAACATACATTTCACCCTGAATTTAGATGTCAGGATAATTTACAAAACTACTAACTACTAGGTCAACGAATATAAATATATGAAATATTTTGAAAACATAACCTTAACTTCAAAGCCATTTTATGTTTAGTTCATTTTAAGAAATATCTTTGCATCATTTAAGTCTCAACTTTTTGTCCAGGGAGATCAAAGAAAAACACAGTTCAGATCTCAACTTTTTAATATATTAGTAAATATTAAGACAAACTATGTTTTTTTAATGATGGAATAGAAAACAAACACCTGAATTTAAGCAACCTTTTGCCCCAATAACAAAAATAATATAATCTACAAATTTCAGGCCTTTCTAAATGTTTAAAATTAAGGTGGTTACTTAAGATTGCTATAAAATCTCGTATTTATTGAGCTGTCAAAAATAAGTCTTACATGTTGACAATTGGCTTTTGGTCTCTGAAAACAGGATCCTATTATATGTTTCTTAGTTCACAGCTGAATTCACAGCAGCTGTGAGGCTTAGAAACGCCAGCAACCAATTAGGCTGGCATAAACCTTGTCTAGCATATAAAGTATAATTTGGTTGCAAATGCAGAAGACAACAGCCAAAATAAAATAGCAAAGAATACTAATAAAATATCATTACAAGCATCTAAAAGACTTAATTTTAAAATTAAGCAAAGAATACTAATAAAATATCATAAAATACTAATAAATACATAAAATACTAATAAAATATCATTACAAGCAAAGAATACTAATAAAATATCATTACAAGCATCTAAAAGACTTAATTTTAAAATGCTAACAAATATATGTATTTTATTTAAAAGATACAGTGGTAGAACATTAGGAAAAACATGAAAATGCAATAATCAATTATTTTCAGACCCACTCCGTTTTTAAAAAGGTTGCAGCTGTTTCTAGCATACCTAGGACTGCAAACTCCATGTTTTTCCTAATTACCCTAATCATAGAGTTGAGGTATACATTAGCATACATGTGGTAAGTCTTCCCCCAAAAGTAAACATTTTTTTTTATCAGTTCCTTTTGAGCTGTTTCTATGAAATCTTCTTTCTAAACTTCTAAATAGTAAGAACTTAATTACACTTTCAAAACTGAAACAGGTAAGAAAAAACAACTGAAATGATCAGTGAAAATAAAACCTCAATTATAAAATTGTTTATTATGGCAATTTTCAAACCCTTTGAAGTTGTTAAAATATGCTTTTGTTTAAAGTTTTAAATTTAGAGGTGCCGGGGTGGCTCAGTCAGTTAAGCATCTGCCTTCAACTAAGTCATGATCCCGAAGTCCTGGAATCAAGCTCCACATTAGGTGCCCCACTTAGCGAGAAGTTTGCTTCTCCCTCTCCCACTGTGCTCTCTTCCTCTCCAATAAATAAATTAATTAAAATAAAATAAGAAAGTTTCATAAAATTTTAAAATGACAAAAATGCTTTTATAAATATCATTAACTAAAAATATTATTTAAAAATATTTTACACAAACTCTGAAAACCCTAGTAGTCACTAATCATTCATGTGTAAATAGCCATGTAATGGAAACTAACACAAAAATCTAGCTTATATGCTAACTTAAATACATGGTACTCTGGTGTATCTCTTAATAAAACCTCTAAATTTCTCAATTTTCAATCAGAATACCACTGCATAATTTGATAGGCTTTCTCATCTTGACTTAAAAAAAAAAAAAGGTAATCAGGGGGCACCAGGCTGGCTCAGTCAGTCGAAAATGTGTCCCTTGATCTTGGGGTCATGAGTTAAAGACCCAACTTGGGGCTTACTTTAAAAAAAAAAAGGTAATAAACTCTAGTTCTCTCCTTTTATACCTTTGCAGGCAGAGACAAAGAGGACAAGCTATCATAAATATCCATTCTCAAAATAAAGAAATACTACTCTGAATAATGAAATCACACATTCAGAACAAGTACTTAGCATAGTTTTCCAGAGGGTGAGTAAAATACACATGCACAGTCTAAATAGGTGGTTAACAGATATCTGAGAGGAGCACTTCCAACTCAGTTCCTACCAGAAGAGAATCCTGATAAATCATCTTAAAACACACTGACCTCAAAACTTTGGTGATTTAAATCATGTGACTGATTAAAATAACAGAGCTCTCATTTTTCTGAAATAAATCTGGTATACTGATTCCAGTAAAATAAATCAATTATACATTTAGTTACAGAAACCAAGTGCCAGTGTAGAATGCAAATTCAAAATTTTGAGTGCATCTTTCCAAGTGGAGTCAAAGCAAAACTTGTTATATTAACGTTCATTGTCTTGGAGAAATTTGTTTTCCAGTTGTTCTTTAAAACAGGTACAATTCCTTTTTGTCAACCTACTAAAATTTAGACTATAAAAGAATTCTAAGTCAAAAACATGAAAAAAAAACCCCACCACTTTACCAAGTTTATAGTACAATTTTCTGGTATTTTAACAGTGAAACTGGAAAAAGTTGGAAAAATAGAGATCGCCAAAATGCAGCTTTAAAATAGACGAGGGAGAGGGGTGTGTGGGTGGGTCAGTGGGTTAAGCCTCTTCCTTGGGCTCAGGTCATGATCTCAGGATCCTGGGATCCAGGCCTGCATTGGGCTCTCTGCTCAGCCAGGAGTTGGCTTCCCCATCTCTGCCTGCCTCTCTGCCTACTTGTGATCTCTAGCTCTCTGTCAAATATATAAAATCTTAAAAAAAAAAAAAAAAAGAGTAGGGGGTTCTGGATCAGCTGCTTAAGCCTCAACTCTTCATTTCAGATCAATGATCTCAAGGTCTTTAGATGAAGCTGTGATGGGTGGGTCCACACTCAGTGAAGTATCTGTCCTTCCATGCCCCACCCCCATACTTGTACTCAATCTCTCAAATAAATTAATCTTCAATAAAACAAAATAAAATAGTGTAAATAAAGGACACACTAAAAGCATTATTTAGAAATTTAAAAACTGTTACTATTCAGTAATATTTATACATCCTTTCTTATTTTGCCAACTATCTCAAAGCAGTTTGTAATTTATTATTTATATTCTCTCCAACAGTAAATGTCATTCTGTTCCTACATGCCCCTAACCAGTAAATGAGGACAGAAAAGAATGTGGTCATTTGTCAGAGATGATTACAGCAGATTCAGCAGAAGTCAAATTCCCAAATTCTGATACCCAGGTTTTGTTAACTCATCTAAGCAGTGATGAAAAGAATCCTTAATGAGGACTACGTAAGCGTCACACCTTCTTCAACAGCTTTGAGGGAACAAGGAGCCATTAGAGAAGGACACAAATAATGCCTCAGCTGACACTGGTAACAGTGCTGTTGCTGTTTAGTACATCCCTAGGGAAATGTGACTTTGCCAAACATAGAGACCTTTTTGTTTTGGTTTATCACATTTTAAGATGTTAACTATTATAACTAAGTTAAAAAGCTCTAGCATTTTTCTTCTTAGACTTTAAAAGCAGAAAGCTGGAATTTTAATACTAAAAGAAAAAACTGGAAATGATACAGTTAGGAATTTTCATGAAGAAAATACAACTTAAAATATGGGACACATTTCATATTGTACACAAATCACAAATTTTCACATTCTCATCTCATCTATCCATTGTTTTGAAGAGGAATATGAAAATCAAATACTGTTCAGTTTCTCTAGGGCGACAGGAAAATGTTGGATCTTGGGGGGTTTGTGACGAATGAACCACACTATATGCTAACAATCTGGGCAGATTTGTCATTTAGAAGAACCCATTGTGCAGCCTTTTAGGGAAGTTCATTCTGAATTCACATAGGCAAAAGAAAAAATGTCATAAAGGGGTCATAATGCCATTAAAAAGTATTAAATCACTGTAGTCTCCTGATATCATTTTGCATATTTGGGGTTAGGAGAAAAGAAGATTAAAAACTGTCCAAATACACCAGTAAAAGGAACATAAAAACAGAACTTCTTAAAAAAAAAAAAATCCCCATGCCATAAAACAGGATTAAAAAAACTTCATGAAGTTTATTAACTAAATAAATCTCAACACATTTTAACTACAAAGGCATTCTTCATATCTACATTCCCTTGGGTGATAGAATACCCAAAATGTCTTTCCACATTTGTTTAGATAAAAGATCCACCATCTAGAATACCACAGCTTTACAAGCGGTGGAGATAAAACACATTGCTGATGGACCCAAGATTTGAAAAATTGCCTTACACAGATGTTCAGCTGGATACATTAAGTAATGCTATCTAATTGCTCCCTAGCTCAAATTATTTAGTCAAAAGGGAATTCTATACCAATACAGCTGTGCTATTTTGTGAACTTGTCATAGTGACATGTAGATATCATCTTCTCTTATGCTTAAAACACATCCTAACAAGAGACAGGGATCTTTTGGAATGTTTTCAACAACAGTAATCCAGGTAATGTAAATGTGTACATGTTTATTGACAAAATTTAAACATAACTCATAAAACTGCCAAAAACACTGTAAGATGTTCAGCTATCTCAACTGGTTTTCAGCTACCTTCCTAACTTTCATTAGGAAATTTAAGGCCTGACCTCCAATGACTGAATGCAATACTGTTTCATTGCAGATACACTAAGGAGGACACCAACCAAATGTTAACATCAAAATCTTTCAAAAAAAAACCTCTCACTGATAAAGCAAGCTGGATATTCTACTGAGATGAATCTTAACATATTAACACTGAGAAGAGAAACTTGGTACTGCCCACAAAAATAGTAACATAGGTCAACACTAATAAGAAAAACTCCCTAGTATTCAAAATCCAGCCTGTCAACTCTCCCTGTCTGTCTTCCAGGATAATGAGACAGAAAATTTTCCATGGAAGCCTTAAAGAGTGTTATAAACACATCGTAAGTGATTTTCAAAAACCCATATTCTAAAAAAGCACTTTTTCACCAGAAAATGAAGAAAATGGAAATTGTCTACAAAGGCAAATAATGATACATTTAAACACTTATTCAAAATAAAACTGCTACATAGATGAAATCTTCACTGAAAATGCTGAGTCTTTAGTCATACTAGTATAGTGTCAAACCCCCATCACTGAAAATCAATTGAATGTAACTTTAAAGAAGTCACATTCTTAAAAAAAAAAAAAAAGTCACATTCTTAATTATTATATAAAAAATGCATTCCTTCATGCATTATTCTATTACTTGAATAGCACTTCAAATTCAAAACATTACCCCTAACTCCTTTGTGATGGACAAAACTGTGTCCCCTCACACACTCATATGTTAAAGCCCTAATCCCCAACAAGATAGTGTTTGAAGATGAGACCTTTGAGAGGTAATGAGAGTTAGTTGAGGTCTTGTGGGTGGAACCCTCATGATGGGATTAGAGGCTGTTTTAGTAGAGGAAGGAGAAACTCTCTCTGCCAAGTGAGGACAAAATGAGGAGGCCATCTCTAAGACAAGAAGTAGGCTCTTATCAAGAACCCAATCAGCCAGCACCTTTATCCTGATTGGACTTTCCAGCCCAGAACTGGGAGAAATGTCTGGTGTTCAAACTATTCACTCTATGCATTTTCTTATACCAGCCAGAATAGACTAAAACATTTTCTTTCAAATGATGACCATGACCAAGAAAAAAGGACATACGTAATAAAGAGGTCTATCCAACAAGATTTAACTGTAAATATTTATGTCCCTAACTTGGCAACAGCCAAATATATAAATCAATTAATAACAAAATTAAAAAAACTCATTGATAACAATACGATAATAGTAGAAGACTTCCACATCCCACTCACAGCAATGGACAGATCATCTAAGCAGAAGACCAACAAGGAAACGAGGGCTTTGAAAGGCACAATGGACCACTGCACTTAACAGATTCATGGAAGCAAATGAAAATGAAAACACAACAGTTCAAAACCTCTGGGACGCAGCAAAGGAGGTCCTAAGAGGGAAGTATATAGCAATTCAGGCCTCGTCAAGAAGCAAGGAAAGTCTCAAATACACAACCTAAACTTACACTTAAAGGAGCAGGAAAAGAAAGCAAATAAAGCCTAACACCAGCAGGAGAACAGTAAAGATTAGAGCAGAAATCCATGAAATAGGAACAAAAAAGAACAGTAGAACAGATCAATGAAAATAGGAACTGGTTCTTTTGAAAAAATTAACAGGATTGAAAAACCCCTAGCCCGACTTATCAAGAAGAAAAGAGAGGATGACCTGGGTGGTTCAGTTGGTTAAGCATCTGCCTTTGACTCAGGTGATGATCTCAGGGTCCTGGGTTAGAGCCCCACATTGGGCTCTCCACTCACTAGGGAGCCTGCTTCTCCCTCTCCTGCCTGCAGCTCCCCTTGTTTGGGCTGTCAAATAAATAAAAACTTTTTTTTTTTTAAATAAATAAAAACTTTTAAAAAAGAGAGAAAGAAAGGACCCAAATAGATAAAACTATGAATGAAAGAGGAGAGACCACAATCAACAGTGAAGAAATAACAAAAATTTATAAGAGAATATCATTAGCAATTATATGCCAACAAATTAGGCAATCTGGAAGAAATGGATGCATTCCTAGAAACCTATAAACTAGGGCACCTGCATGGCTCAGTTGAGTAAGTGTCTGCTTTCAGCTCAGGTCACAATCCCAGGGTCCTGGTATTGAGTCCTGCATCAGACTTTCTGCTTAGAGGGGAGTCTGCTTCTCCCTCTACTACTTCCCCCTGTTCATGATCTCTCACACTCTCTCTCTAATAAATAAATAATATATTTAAAAAGAAAGAAAAAAAGAAACATACAAACTACCAAAACAAAAACAGGAAGAAATAGAAAAACTGAACAGATCAGACCCATAAC